>NC_084460.1:223172191-223800691 GCF_027409185.1 Cynocephalus volans | reverse complement strand
AACAGATATATGAAAAAATGCTCAACATCACTAGTCATCAGGGAAATGCAAATTAAAACCACACTGAGATACCACTTCACTCCAGTTAGACTGGCTATAATCAAAAAGACAATGAATAACAAATGCTGTTGAGGGCATGGAGACAAGGGAACACTATTGTACTGTTTCTGGGACTGTAAATTAGTACAACTACTTTGAAAAACAATTTGGAGGTTTCTCAAACAACTACAGATAAATCTTCCAGATTATCCAGCAATCCCTCTTCTGGGTATCTACCCAGAGGAATGGAAATCATCATGTTGAAATGATACCTGCACTCCCATGTTTATTGCAGCTTTGTTTACAATAGCCAAGATACAGAACCAACCTAAATGTCCATCAATAGATGATTGGATAAGGAAACTGTGCTATATAGACACTATGGATTACTACTCTGCCATAAAAAAGAATGAAATACTCCCATTTGTAACAACATGGATGAACCTGGAGAAACTTATGTTGAGTGAAACAAGCAAAGCACAGAGGGATAAATACCGCATATGCTCACTCATATGTGGGAGCTAAGAGAGAAAGGAAAGCAGGAAAGAAAGACCACAGTAGTGCCATGATCCAACAGAGGGAGGGAACATTCCTAGGGCTACAAATAGGAGTGGAGAGGAGAGGGGTAGGGGGGTGGAGGTTGGGGGATAACTGGGAGGGGACCAAGGGTGCAAAAGTAATTTCTGGTAACGGGTATGCCCCCAGTATGAATCTGGCCCTCACATCAAGGGCAGGAGGGGGAACAATTATTTTTGTATCTCATGAATATTCTTGATAAATAAATAATAATAATAATAAAGAAAGCACATATAGAAACTAAATAAGCAAAAATAGTCCAGGAAAATTGTGGGGAAAAAACAGAGCAATAGGGATAATTTGCATACCAAATGTTAAAAACATATTGTACAGCTATAATAATTGAAATGTGTAATACCAGACTATAAATAGATAGATCAGTGGAGATTAAATAAATAATAAAAATGTCATTTTAAATAAGTGTGAAAAAAATAAAAATAAAAATAAATAAATTTGATGTAGTATTATTCTCACAGTAATATAAAAGAAAATGTTAGACACACATTTTCTAATTATTTTATAGATAAAGACTTATTTTGTTTTTCTACTGGAAATTTTTCTGTGTCAGGAATTCTTTCATTCATAAGTTATCGTTGTTGTACTTTGTTATAATATTTTTTAAGGGAGCTTTAAATCTGTATTTCCATTTATGTTTTCACTGTAAAAAAGAAATAGATGCTACTAAATGGAGAAATTGAGATTCTCCTGCCTTGTCCCCCAGTAATTATTTTCATAGCAGTTTTAAGGTTTACAGAGGAATTGAACAGAAAATACAGATGGTTCCCATACACAGTTTCTTCTATTAGCATTAGTGTGGTACATTTGTTCCAATTATGAACCAATATTGATATATTATTTACTTAATTTTACATTCAGCTTCTCTCTTTGTGTTGTACAGTTCTATGAGTTTTGCCAAATGCATAATTCACCATTACAGTATTATACAGAATAGTTTTGCTGCCCTAAATATCCTCTGTGAGAAATTCAGATTCTTAGTTAACTAATAAAATTTTGGCTGTTAAAGAAAAAGTCTTTTTATTTTATTTTATTTTATTTTGTCGATATACAATGTGGTTGATTATTGTGGCCCATTACCGAAACCTCCCTCCTTCCTCCCTCTCCTCCCTCCCACCCAACAATGTTCTTTCTGTTTGCTTGTTGTATCAACTTCAAGAAATTGTAGTTGTTATGTCTTCTCCCCCCCCCCGTTTTTTTTTGTGTGTGTGTGTGTGAGTTTATTTATTTATTTTTAGCTCCCACCAATAAGTGAGAACATGTGGTATTTCTCTTTCTGTGCCTGACTTGTTTCACTTAATATAATTCTCTTAAGGTCCATCCATGTTGTTGCAAATGGCAGTATTTCATTCGTTTTTATAGCTGAGTAGTATTCCATTGTGTAGATGTACCACATTTTCCGTATCCACTCATCCGATGATGGACATTTGGGCTGGTTCCAACTCTTGGCTATTGTAAAGAGTGCTGTGATGAACATTGGGGAACAGGTATACCTTCGACTTGATGATTTCCATTCCTCTGGGTATATTCCCAGCAGTCATATGGTAGGTCTATCTGCAATTGTCTGAGGAACCTCCATACCATTTTCCACAGAGGCTGCACCATTTTGCAGTCCCACCAACAATGTTTGAGAGTTCCTTTTTCTCCGCAACCTCGCCAGCATTTATCGTTCAGAGTCTTTTGGATTTTAGCCATCCTAACTGGGGTTAGATGGTATCTCAGTGTGGTTTTGATTTGCATTTCCCGGATGCTGAGTGATGTTGAGCATTTTTTCATATGTCTGTTGGCCATTTGTATATCTTCGTTAAAGAAATGCCTACTTAGCTCTTTTGCCCATTTTTTAATTGGGTTGCTTGTTTTCTTCTTGTAAAGTTGTTTGAGTTCCTTATATATTCTGGATATTAATCCTTTGTCAGATGTATATTTTGCAAATATTTTCTCCCACTCTGTTGGTTGTCTTTTAACTCTGTTAATTGTTTCTTTTGCTGTGCAGAAGCTTTTTAGTTTGATATAATCCCATTTGTTTATTTTTCCTTTGGTTGCCCGTGCTTTTGAGGTCGTATTCGTGAAGTCTGTGTCCAGTCCTATTTCCTGAAGTGTTTCTCCTATGTTTTCTTTAAGAAGTTTTATTGTTTCAGGGTGTATATTTAATTCTTTAATCCATTTTGAGTTGACTTTAGTGTATGGTGAAAGGTATGGGTATAGTTCCATTCTCCTGCATATTGATATCCAGTTCAATGACACTTTTTAAGTGCAGTAAGGAAAACTTTATTTGGTATCATCACAATGTGTGTATGGACCACTAAAACAAGGTTTTGCAGTGGGAAAGGGAGACTGAGCTCAACTCCCAATAAAGCATTGGCAAATGGGAATTTTTAAACAAGAAGAAGTATGGGGGGCAGTAGATGGAAATTACTGAGAGGAAACATCAGGGGCAAAGAAGATTCTTGCTGAAGGCAGGCCTGGGTGATCAGACATCACCTGGGGGATGGCAGAGGATGAGGAAACTGATTAGTTATCAAGGAAAGGGGTTGTGGCTAAACTGACTTAGCGGGGTTCTTTGCTAAAATTAGATTTGCAAAGAAGTACACAGATGGGCCTAAAAGAAGGTTCAGAAACCCGACTAAAGTTTGGCCTAGCAAGGAATCTTTGTCTGGGCCAATGTGAGCTGAAACATGGCATAGTTTCAGATAGGATTTTTAAGCAAATTTGATCAGAAGATAAAATATTTTGCAAAGGTCCTAAGCCCTTTATCAATGTACTGTTGTCTATGAAAAAGTCTAACCTCTAGTTTGGCATTCAAAATGCTCTACCATTCATCACTGCCTCTTTTTCCATCCATTTCCCATTATTTCTCTACACGAATCACTCCAGGAGGCAAACCTGCTAAGTGTTCCCCATCCATACCAGCTCCTGTGTCTTTACTTAAATCCTGCTTGAAATACTCTTCCTTTTTCATTCCTCTTACCCACATTTGACCAACTCTTCCAAATCTAGCAGAAGTCACTTAAAATTTGCCTGTTCTTATCACCCTTAAGTAATCTCTCCCTCAATCCACTTCTCTATACACCTAATGTTTACTATTCATTTGGCATATATTACAGGTTCCTGAGTAGTATTTGTCACTTATATAAATGTTCCCTCTCTTTAACTATATTGTGTTAAGGCAATATAGAGGAGAGTAAAAGGGTCTAATTAACTTTAGCAATTCCACAGGAACTAGCAGATTATCTTGGGCACAATAATAATAGTGTAGAGGCCAAGGGAAGACTTTCCCCTTATGCTCTAAAGATTTGCTTAAAAAATCAACACATGAAAAGGAATGAAATCCTGCCATCACAGCAACATGGATGAACTCGAAGAACATTTTGTTAGGTGAAATAAGCCAGGTACAGAAAGAGAAATACCACATGTCCTCACTCATAAGTGGGAGCTGAAAAAAATAAATGAATAAGAAAAAAAAAAGAAAGAAAGAAAGAAAAGAAAAAAGGAAGGAAGGAAGATACAACAGTAATAATAATTCCTTGCACTCTCAAAAGGAGACAATGGAACTGAGGACAACCAGAGGTGGGAAAGGAGGAGGGGGATGGAGGTTGGGGAGAAATTGGTAAAGGGCCACAAAAAATGTTTACATTGTGTAATGATAAATTTAAAAAAAAATACACACATACAAATTAATAGTAAAAAGAGGCAAAACTAATTTTATTTTAACATGCATTGCATGAGGGAATTGCAGAACAATTGCCCGATAATCCAGTGGGGTTACAGATACTTACATACCCCTCTTTATAGGGAGAGGGGAGACAGGGGGTGTAGAATAAATGATTTTAAGGGAGGTTAAATGGAGAACACACAATGGCCTGGGACAAAGTCTGTTGGACCCACAGAGCAGACAATGACTGATAAATGATTCTCTTCAAAATACTGAATGGAACCAAAATAAAAAAGACAATGGTCTGGACAAAATCTGTCCAGGTGTGTTGACAGACTGCAGTCTTTCTTCCTGTGATAGAAGTTAATCGAAAATCAGGGAAAGGACCAGAGTTAATTGTCTTCTTTAACAGATCCACACTTTAGGCAGATAAGGGAACAGTTTCATCCTGTGCTTTGGAGAATGACAGAGGATTGGAAGATTGGGGGTTGGGGGGAGGGTGTTCAGAGAGGCCTTGAGGCAGCTTCTTTCTTCCAGCATGTTAAAGCACCATATTTGTGGGGTAATAGCCTCTGAGCCCCATCATTAACTATGATAACCAGCTACATTTATGGACCAGTCATTATATTTACTGTGGAGAAAAGATATAAAACTGAGTTTAAATCCAAATTCTACCATTTATTCGCTTGAAGCTTTAATTAAGTTACTTAATATTTCTAAGATATTATATTAAAATTTCATAAATGTTATCTCATTAATCTTCAACATCATCTTTCATGTCAAGTTCTATTATTAGTTCAATTCTAAAACTGAACAAAGTGATGCCTCTAAAGCTGACCTAATGTCAAAAGATAAAATTGCAATAAATTTAATCTAAAGATTTAATTGGCTTTTATTTTCCATTCCAGAATAGGGCAGGATTTTATTCTATAAAATAGAATGAGTGCTCGGCTGGCCATAGCAGGACAGTGATTTTTTTTTTTTTTTTTTTTTTTTTTTTAAGATGGGAATAAGAAAGCAGAATAACAGAAAAAAGTGAATTGGTTAATATGAGATTACTTCAGGTTACTTTTCCTGTAAGGGTTAAGCAGATGACTCAAGTTGACTGGGTGCTTTGGATGGAATTATGTCCCCCAAAGTTTCATGTACTAGAAACTTAATCCACACTGTGATGGTGTTAAGAGGGTGGGAAGTCCTATTATGGTAATTGAAAGGTGGGGCCTTGAAGAGCTGATGAGCTTGTGAGGATCATGCCTTAGTGAATGGGATAATTTGTTGATGGTTTAATGGTGGTCATGGGAGGGGCTATGGTGGCTTTTAAGGAGAGTCAGTAAGGAGCTTAGTCTCTCTCTGATTCTGCCATCTACCATGTGACACCCTGCATTGCTGTGAAATTCACCATCCGTCAACGAGGCCCTCACCAATGTGTTCCCTGGATTCTGGACTAACCAGCCTCCAAAAGTGTAAGCAATTAATATTATTTCTTTACAAATTATCCAGTTTCAGATATTTCTGTTATAAGCAACAGAAATGGACTAATACACTGGGCCTTGTCTCATTGGTTGCTGTGAATCTCCTGTTTTCAGGAAAAACTGGTCTGTTTGGGGATTTACTCGCTTCCTTAAAATTTCACTTTAAGTGGCTCCCTTTGGTCTGGTCTGTTGGGGCC
Source organism: Cynocephalus volans (assembly GCF_027409185.1). Taxonomy (NCBI): domain Eukaryota; kingdom Metazoa; phylum Chordata; class Mammalia; order Dermoptera; family Cynocephalidae; genus Cynocephalus; species Cynocephalus volans. The sequence goes on along the minus strand of NC_084460.1, from coordinate 223,794,740 downwards.
TAGTTCAGGAGCTCAGTCTAAAACAATGGTCTTCCATAAAATTTGTTTAACACTAAGGACAGCGGATGGTAAATAAAGGGGCCAGAATTTCCCAGAATGAGAACAAGAGCTCGGGTCTTAGCCAGAGAGAAGTGTAAAAGAGTGTTGCCTGTAGGCAAGATGGATTTCAGGGTTATTTGGGGTCTGACAGTAGGAGCTGGGCCTTCATAATTACAATAAAAGTATGATGCATGAGCTTAAAGGAATTTTTAACACTAAGAGGGAACTGTTAAAGGACTACTTCCAACTTGCTCTACTGACAGCAATGCTAAAAGCCCTGCTGTGCTCCCTTAACACTGGTAGACTGGGTGCTACTGGATGTTAGCTCTCGAGGTCCCCTATATAAGTAAGGACACGACCTAATATATAGCACGTCTGTCAACTAGCCACAGTTACAAGGGCGGTTTGTCTTCAACTACAACTGGGCTTTTGAGGTTGAAGCTGTTTTCCAATTATCCATTCAAAATTAAGGCAGAATGTATAAAGGAAGAACAAGAAAATATCTCAAGCACTTTTGCTTTTTAATAGCTTTGACCTTTTTAAGGTTGAATTTTGTGACAGGCTATGCCACAAGAAAATCTGGGAGAAATAAAACTGGAAAGTTCTAATAATACAAACACGGTAATTTTAAAAAGGCTCAAGCCTCAATTCAGCTCAGATGTCCTAAATACAAATACCTCTTAATTATCAACTTGATGCCCCCTAAGCTCTGCAAATTCATAGTCTTCACCTGCTGCTTCTCCCTCTCCTCACCAGTTCAACTGCCCAAGGCAAGCACTATCAGCCCTTTTTTGATGTGACTTTACAGCAAGTGTTAAGTTGGGAGTCATTGATTACTTTCCTCCAGGGCAAAGCCAACACTCTCTTCTAAGTGCTTATACAAGCTGATGTCTCATTTCATGAAAGGCCAAAGGCCAGCTGGTGGGGCCAAGAAATACAACCTACTTTAAATCCTAGCTCTGCTGAAAACTGGTCATATGATCTTGCCTAAGTCACAACTATTCTTGATCTCAGTTTTCTATTTTGTGAAATAAAACTTTTATTGTAGATTAACAACCATGCATTTAGCTTTTTGATTTTTTGTCTGTAAATCTATCTATCATGCATAGCTGCCATAATAGTAAACTCTTGCTTATCTTTTTTTCTGGAATTAATCTATTTTTGTTATTAGCTACTATCATTCCCTGAGATGATTTTCCAGCCTTCTCTACTCTTTCACTATTTTCACTCCTATTCATTTTCCTTCTGCATTCAATTCATTCATTTATGGGATTTCACTATCAATTATTTGAGACTGAATACTATATTTTCAATTTCCTAGTCCATAACCATTGTTCCATATCATTTTTCTAGGTCATTTATAGCAGTAGAGATCACAGACTTTTCCTGTAAAGCATTCTCTTATTCCCCAGAATTTCTCAATCTTGGTGTCAATTAGACTCCTTCAACATCTTTGCAATTAGTTCTCAGCTAAATCTTATTATTCTCTGTCCAAGTTCTGCTTATGAGATCTGAAGCCACCTGTGTCAACATAACTCAACTATTGGGACTGCAGTGAGATCACCTATGTCAATATGACTTACCTGTTTGTTCAAGGAAATACTTGTCCAGGAACATAAGACTATTACTGGGAAACAACTTCACAGCTGATTTCAGGAAGAAACAAATTGTTTCATGCCATATATGAAATTTTAATTTCCAGTAAAGACATACTAGTATCAGCCCTCTCTTCTAATCTCCTGTTCACATGGTTGTTAGATGAGACTTTAAAAAAAGAAAAAAAAAAACTTTTTGGCACATTCACATGTTCTAGAATATACCAGGAATTTTTAAACCTACAGAGCCAACTTCCTAATACATGCTTTTAAAGCTTCTCTTGTCAACCATCTCATCTTGACTCTCTATTAGGTGATTGTTTTTCTCATTGTTTTCTTACATGTATGAGAGTCTTTCACTGTAGTCATTTAATTTGCAGCACTTGATCATTGCAGTGGATTGGGTGGCCCCCCAAAGCCACTGAAGCTTAATCCCCACTGTAACTGCTGAGGGTGGGAAATCCTATTATGGTAATTGAAAGATGGGGCCTTGTAGAGGTGATTAGATTGTGAGGACTGTACCCTCATGAAGGATTAATAATGGTGGTCGTGGGTGTGATTCTGAGAGCTTTAAAAGGAGAGCACATGAGAGTCTCTCTCCCTGCTCTGCATTCTTCCATGGGAGATTCCTGGGTCACTGTCACTACCAAGGCCTTCACCAAATGTGTTCCCTGGACTTTGGGCTTCCCAGCCTCTAAAACTGTAAGCATTAAATTTCATTTTCTTGTAAATAGTCCAGTTCCTGGTATTTTGTTATAAGCAACAGAAATGGACTAATACAATCATCAACCTCTAACTTTCTTCTTTTACTGGGAAGGCTGACTATCTGTGGCCACTCATCCGTTCACAACATATCCTTTGCAACTTGCCCCAGTACTCCTCATTTTTCAAGAAAGCTTCTAGCCATAAAAACTGATCAACTAATTCAAATCCCTCCTTTCTTTTCCATCTTCCTAAAATTTCTTTTATTATTTACTTGAACTTATTCTAAGATGTTTTGTTAAAGTGTCTTCCAGGTTTTAATGCTTGTTCTTTCTCAACAGTGGAGTGAGTGACTCTCATCAAACATCCCACCTTCTTCTTCATGTTTCCCTGCCCTGCCTCTTTGCAATAAGGCAGGGCCAGTCAGTTGACTAGTTATGGCCAATAGGCTGGGAAATAAGTGATATGTGTCACTTCTGGGCAAAAGCATAGAATAGTGGAGCTCAGCCTTTCAGCTCTCTTCTACTAGAAGGCTGCGTGGGCTGGATAGTGCAGCTACAAGATGGTAGAGCCTCCACTGGCCTGTGTGCCCAAGTGATGCTATATAACAAATCTCCCAAGAGGCCTATGGAGGACATATAGTAGGAACAAAAACAAATCTTTGTGTGTTAAGCCACTGAGAGTCTAGAAATAATACACTCTTCAAAGTCAGCCTATGAGTCTGTTTTCTGTCACATATAACAGAGTACCTGAAACTATGTAATTTATAAAGAAATGAAATTTACTTCTTACAGTGTTGGAGGTCATGAAGTCCAAGATCCACAGGGGCACATTTGGTCAAGGCCTTCTTCTTGGTGGGAACTCTACAGAGTCCTGAGGCAGCAAAGGCAATCACATGGCAAGGGATCAGCAAGAGAGTTTTCCACATGCTCACTTGCTCTCCATATGAAACAACTAGTCTACTCCCTGATAACTCATTAAACCATTCATCTATGAACCCATGAATGGCTTAATCCATTTGTGAGGACAGAGTCCTCACAATCCAATCACCTCCCAAAGGCCTCACCTTTCAAATACCATACTGGAAATTAAACTTCCACCGGAGCTTTTGAGGGGTCAAATATTCAAACCATATCAATTAGTTAAATGACTTGGTAAAAGACAATTTATTTAACTAATTTTATAATTTTCTCAATAGTATACTATGAATTGTGTATACAAATGTTGCAGTTAATAAATAATATTGACCATATATCTTTTATTATTTTGTATTTACTTTTCCTAAACATACTTGTCCCCATACAAAGAAGAAAATTTAAGAAGCAGTATAGGGCTGGGCCTGTCGAATAGTGAGAAATGTAAGTGGTCAGAAGTAGTCAGCCAGAGGGCAAAGAGTAGTAGATTAGAGATGGCCACAGATTTTTTAATTAGTTAATTAATTATGAATATTCATGAGATACAAAGCTGATTGTTGCCCCTCCAGCCCATGATGTGAGGACCAGATTCATACTGGTGGCATACCCGTTACCAGAAATTACTTTTGTACCCTTTGTCCCCTCCCAATTATCTCTCAACCTCCCTCCCCTTCCCCCATTTCCCCTCCACTCCTATTTGTAGCCTGAGGAATGTTCCCTTCCTCTGTTGGATCATGGCACTACTGTGGTCTTTCTTTCCTGCCTTCCTTTCTCTCTTAGCTCCCACATATGAGTGAGCACATGCGGTATTTATCCCTCCATGCTTTGCTTGTTTCACTCAACATAAGTTTCTCCAGGTTCATCCATGTTGTTGCAAATGGGAGTATTTCATTCATTTTTATGGCAGAGTAGTATTCCATAGTGTCTATATAGCACAGTTTCCTTATCCAGTCATCTATTGATGGACATTTAGGTTGGTTCTGTATCTTGGCTATTGTAAACAAAGCTGCAATAAACATGGGAGTGCAGATATCATTTTGACATGATGATTTCCATTCCTCTGGGTAGATACCCAGAAGAGGGATTGCTGGATCATATGGAAGATCTATCTGTAGTTGTTTGAGAAACCTCCAAATTGTTTTTCAAAGTAGTTGTACTAATTTACAGTCCCACCAACAGTGCAATAGTGTTCCCTTCTCTCCACACCCTCAACAGCATTTGTTATTCATTATCTTTTTGACTATAGCCAGTCTAACTGGAGTGAGGTGGTATCTCAGTGTGGTTTTAATTTGCATTTCCCTGATGACTAGTGATGTTGAGCATTTTTTCATATATCTGTTGGCCATCTGTATGTCTTCCTTTGAAAATTGTCCATTCAGCTCCTTTGCCCATTTTTTAATTGGGTCATTTATTTTTTTTACTGTGTAATTGCTTGAGTTCTATGTATATTTTGGATATTAGTCCCTTGTCGGATGCATAGTTAGCAAAAATTTTTGGCCACAAATTCTTTATTACTTCTCCATCAATGCATGAAGGTTATCTCCCCTTCTCTTGAATCTGAGTTGTCTTTGCAATGTGCTTTGCTTTGCAGAAGCAAAGCTATGTCTATTTCTGGCTTTCCCTTAAGAAAACTTGTAGGGAGTTAACTGAATGGAGCCTCAGCTGCTGCCCTCCTGGGTCCACCTGTGCATCAGTGCCAGGCCATGTTGTCTTCCGGCTTGTTTTAGCTTATGGCTGAGCTTGGCTAGCCTGTTACTGTGAAACGTGGGAATCCTTTTATTTAGGACTTTGGCTAGAGCAGTCCCTATCGGCCTGGCAGAAATGTTCTCTGAGCAGGGCTACAATCTGAAATGCCTTTTATCCATTCCTCCCTTCCTTTTCCTTTCCAAGATCAGAAGGCTCTCCTGCCTTCTAGGGCTTCCTCTGTGTTCCCTTCACCAATGTTTCTCCTAGGAAATGTCTCGCACATCTAATCTCATCTTGGTATCTACCTCTTGGAAGACCTGAATTAACATAGGCAGTTTGTTAGACAGCAACAAATAATCAAAGCAGTTGACTATTCTCCCACATTTATCTAAGTCAGACATTATTTCACGTAATTAGAGTCTATTCAATAAAGATACGTATATGAAATATTAAATTATTAGTGGTTATTCCTTTATGAACTTCTGATATAAACACAAATTAGTGGAAAATCCCTTTGTTCAAGCCAGATATTCAACTTTTTTATTTTTGGAAACAATATGATTTGTATTTTGAAACAAAATACCATATTCTCATAAAAACATAAAGTCTTCATATGCACCTGCTTACAATGAGCAACCAACAAATCTTCTCTGCGTGTGCACTATCTGAGAGGTAAAATGCTCAGCCCTGAAAACAAGTTGACAAGGCAACAATCATATTTTCTAAAAGCATTTATTGTCCTGTGGAGAAAACTAACATACAAATATATTCAACAGTATCATGAGGTTAACTCCTGGTTCGTCACTCTCTTCATCTGTGTTCACTACTGGAATAGATGAGCCAGGAGTTCACCTCAGGAATGCCTGCACTTGGCTAGGGTTCACAGAAAGAATAGCCTGTAAAGGAAGATAAAGAACCAGCAAAGAAGACAAATATAAAAACAAAAAAGAACTAATTACAGGCTCAGTGAGAATTAGAATGGTTCATGGAAAGGAAATACAACATTTAATGAATGTGAGTCAGGCTTTTTCAAATTGACAACCTAATTTGAACTTCAAAAAATGTCAGCAAACTAGAGCAAAATATTTACACTAACACTGAGAATTTGATGTTCAAGGATCTTGAGTGTCAAGTAGTATCTTCACACGGCAGAGCAAGGATTCTATACCTCTTCTGTCTAAGCTGTTTAAGCATGGTAACTCATTGGAATTCATAGAATGAGAAAGTTTGAAGCCACAGAGGCTAGAAAGAATAAAAACAGAGAAAGCAATTACATTTAACAAGTAAGAAGTCATTTGAAACTTTCAAGACTGCAAATTCAGAAAGTGAGAAATCTTACTACAAGAACTATGAAACCTAGAAACTACAATAAAACTCTTTTTTAAAAATGAACTTTGGGGGACTGGCTAGTTAGCTCAGTTAATCAGGGTGTTGTGTTGTAACACCAAGGTCAAGGGTTCAGATACCTGAACCAACCCCCTGCCAAAAAAAAAAAAAAGAACGTTAGAATTCAACATAAGAAGTTTTTTTTGTTTTTGTTTTTTCCCAGTCTCCTTATAATTCTTAGCTGGTGGGAAGTAGGAAATTTTTTTAATTTTCTAATCAAAACTCTGGCCCACTTTTGAAAGAGAAAGAATTATTTAAACCAGGAAAATGAGCCCAATGAGATGTTATAACATAATAACGATGGCCTCACTTACTGAGTGCTATTATATGTCAGAAAATGCTTTCCATGTACTATCTCATTTAATTTTCCCAAAAGATGTGAAGTAATCAGATTTTAACCCTATTTTTGCAGTGGAGGACTATGATCCACAAGAGTTAAGTGAAAGTTCTCAGATTCACACAGCTGGAGGAAATGGAGTCAAGATCCAAACCCAGGCAAAATTCTGGTGTCTATATCCTTTTATTTATAATTCAAGTAATGATTTAAAGTGTATTTACTTATTTTTGGAAAAAGTTTTATTTTAATCATGTGGGTCAAATTCCAAATGTTAGCAATGTTAGCAGGCTTTCATGTGTCCTATAAGAAAAAATAATTGCTTAAATAAGCAAAATATGTATGTATATGCATATATAATTTCTCCTTCCTAAACATAAACTATCACAATATATACTCCTCTAAAACTTTGTTTTTTTAAGTTAATTATCAATATCAGCTAGACAAATACTTGTCATTTTTTTTATGGCTACCTAGGCTTTCATTATATAGATGTATCATAATTTTTTAACGAGTCCACTATTGATGGTTATTTAGATTATTCCTAATCATTTTCTGTTACAACAAATACTGCAATTGATAACCATGTACTTACTCGTCTGGCATTTCTTTCAAACCCCTCAGTCTTATTCCTGTGCCATGCTGTCTCTCTGAGGGACCCAAGTTAACATTCTTGGCAATTATAAGTCTGAGATAATTTTTGAAAAGAAAAATAGCAAGAACATTTTGAAACACTAATCTCTCATGATAATATTTTCCGTTAGGTGAAGAGGTCTAAAACTGAATGTTCTGCTCAGAGTACTGGTTAAACTGATAGAATGAGTGGGGATTCATGTTAGAGAGAAGAGTGAACAGAGTGTGAGGACAATTAGCAGTGGCAATCAGGAATAGCCACAAAGAAGTCTTTTTTTATTATTATTATTTAAATAATGAACCTCCTGATGCTTTAAGAAAAATATTGCAGCATTACTCTTTAGAAACTAACATCCCACAAGTGTATATACCAACTAATGTACCACATATGTATGGCCAGTAAATTTTCTCAACAAGCATTTGCCTGATACCTAGACATAGTTTAAAGAGCTCAGGAGGCTGCTCCTTATATATATTTTTTCATCCATATTCATTACTTATCTGTACAGTCAATTCATAAAACTAAACAACTATCTTCAGCAAATGCATTTTATTTTGAGCTCTTTGGAGAATACTTTTTATATAAATCTGCAGTGATGTTATAAATGATGTTATTCTGTTAATAACAAGACCCTTGGGAATTTTAAGCTTCTACTTTGAAGATATTTATTAATTGTATCTGCTATGCTGTGAACATTTGCTTCTCCTGGTTCCTTTTTTCTTGTTATCCAATTCCATTCCAATGCCATCTTATCTCATTCCATTAGGAAGAATAAGCATTATTAAAGCTCTTTAAGGGCAGGTCAGTGGTGTGAAACCCTTTTATATTTAAAGTCAGAGGCTTAGGGGATATTCAATAAATGCTATTGCTGGGATAATGATAAAATGACATTTGCCCAAAGATAAGTAGAAATTAAGACAGAGGAGCCTTTAGCTTTAGGTTTCTCAGTTCTGTTGACTCCTAATCATTACAGGTTGAGCAATTCTTCACTTAAAGCACCAGTAAAAAAAGGTTCATTGTTATATATATTGGTTTAGAAATATTCATCATATAGAAATGGTACAATGAAAATATTTCTCAGACAGACTAATTTGCATCTGGCTTTTGCCCTCAGTTGAATGATTATGAAAACTCAGTCACTCCTCCTGAATTTCTCTCACCCAAAACGGCTGCCTTCCCTAAAAGTATGCCGTTCTCTGGGGCAATCCCCATCCGATGATTGGTTTATACTGGTCTACAAAGTCCCCCTTTCCCTTCACTACAGTGAAGTGAAAACATATCCATGGAAAATGATGATATATTGCTATACAAAATCTCTCAATGAATGAATTTATAACATTCATTTTCACTATTGAACTATTAGAGTAAACATAATCTGAGAAATATAGAATATGTAACACCATATCAACGTGTGTACTAATTTGATTCCTCATATAAATGAAAATAGTAAACATCAATAAAATAATCAGCTTTTTAAAAGGTAATCTGTCAAGTCTGTTGAAAGAGGCAAGCAGATTTGTGGAATAGTCTCATTGATCAGTAAACAATTTGTAAGTTGTCAAGTTTAAAAAGTTTTTATTTTCATGTCTACTTGACATTTTGCATCATTTGACAATGTTTAATTTTTCTCCTTCTTTAAGCTCTGTATACTTTTGCCTTTACAACAGTATATCTTCTGGTTTTACTCAAACTTTTCTGACCCTTCCTCTTTTGTTTCATTCAAGGACTCTTCTTCATGTGCCCACCCTTGAAAGTTTAAGTCATACAATTCAAGGCTCAGGTCTTGTCCTATCATTCTTTTCACTCTGACTAATTTCATAATTTCACCCGTTTTTATGATGTAATCACTACATTAGTAATGATTTTTCAGTTTCTTTTTTAATACTAAGATTATTATTCAGGTTTAAAATTTGCATCTTCGGATGTCTGCTGTATAGTTTAAACTGGGTATAAAATAAGAAACAACCAAAACAAAAACCCTAAGCTGAAATCTTAGTTTTTCTCCCAAAGTTATTTCTTCCCTTTTGTTTTCTATTTCAATTTATGGCTAAATAGATGTTTATGTCTTGGGAATTTTACCTGCTGAATATTTCTAAGATCAGTTCACTATTTTAGATTCCAGCCTCCATTTGGCAAAGTGAATTTTCTTTGTCTCTTACACTTATATCTCTGACCTTATCCCCCTCAAATTCATCTTTCATCCTACTGCCAGAGACATCCATGGAAAATGTAAATTCAATGTGTCATTCTCCAGCTAAATGCCCTCCAATGCCTTTGTATTTTCTACAAATAAATTCACAAATCCTTAGCCTGGAACATACGTTTTTGGAGATATGATCTCTGACTACCTTTCTAGTATTAGATCTTATTTTTATTTAAGTGTTTTATAAAGTGCTTTGTATGCTATTTAGTGATGCTCAAAAGATGCTCAAAAACTAATGAAAGATTGAATGCTAAAAATGGGTTGTAACAGATTATGAAATGTGTTGTAATAGTAGGATAAGGAGATTTACAGGCAACAAAGGGAAATTGTGAAGTAAAGTGCCAACATTATCAATAGCTAAGCAGTAGTGGTCATTAACAAAAACAGCTGATACAGCAATCTGAACGCATGTGCTGCACCAATGACACAATGTGTGCACTAATTTGTATCTGTCTACTGTAGAACTATATGCAAAAAAGGACCTCAGAACAATTAAGCAAAATCTTTTGAAAACGATGTATATTATAACACCATTCCTGTTTTGGTAGTCCTTACCTGATTTGAATTACAGACCCCTTATGGCAATTAAATAAATGTTAAAGGCAGTTTGAGAAGAAAAGTGTATGTTAACTTGCCTTCATGAATTTTTACATAAAATTTCAGTACCTGTACTGAACTTAGCTTAAAAATCCATGCTGTAATCAATCTTTAATTTCCCTAATGTTTTGTTAGGTGGATTTTAAAAGTTACATCAAAAAAATTCAATAGTGCAAGAGTACTTCAAAAACTTTGTGGGAAAATGTAATTAAAAGGTGATACAAATCTTTCCATAAACTTTTTAAAGAATGCTTATATTACATATTCTATTAGAGTATATGATATAACCAAAAGGCAAATTATTGGTTTAATAAATTAATTTTCTTGATGTAGCATACTGAATATTTTATTAAATAAAGTGAAATATGTGTCTGTAAGATATGTGTTCACTGTACCAGAGAGGCATGTGCTGAAATGGGTACACAGATGATAATTGAACATAGATCTATAGCTACAGAAACAAGTGTGAAAGTCAACAAAACGTGGCTATTCATATTTAATCTAAAAAATCCAGATCGCTGAGACATTCATGCTTTAATTTTTGAAATATATTTATCTGGACTTTTCAATTTTAGTTTTTCCTTTGCATTTCACATGTACTTGCACATACACACACAAACACACACATACACAAAGGCACAAGCATAATGCTTTGGCATTACTCAAAGTATTTAATTAGTTTAAAGATAACATTGTCATTCATTTTTTCAGCCCTACAGGCAAAGATTACATTATTTAGGGAAAAGCAAATGAAGAGCTGAGCAATAAATGGGTGATTCGGAGCTGTATAAATACCCCTCCTGGAGTATTCATCCTTTATCAAATTCAGGATTCAAAGTCAGAATAATATGGGCAATTTCCCCATCTTGCCATTTTGCCATCTGTCCTAAAGTAATCATTATTTTTCTACAACAATTGCATTGTGGAATCTTCATTAAGGAACAAACCACTACTTGGAGCAATTAGGCTGGCACTGAAGCTGTTGGCCCAGCAAAGCGCATTATTCACAAATCCCACATGCTCTGCATATGTTGGTCCTATCTCAGGCAAAACCAGAAGTCTATAGTTTTTCCCTGATTCTAGAGCTTAGAATAAAAGACTAGCAAATCAGGTAAAACAAATCAAATATCAATTTTAGATAAGGAGCAAAAACCTTTTGAAGACTTCTTAATAGTGGGCAGCAACTAAAGTAAAGAATACTTTCACTTTACTGATGTGTTCATTGACTACTGCTCTGTGTAAAACTGCCCACTTGATTCTTATTATTTTCCTTTGTACCCTGCTGTCAGCAATTACAGATGTCTATTGAAATGCTCGCAACCATTAAAATGGGTGAGAGATTACGTGTGTTTGACAATCTAAGGATTTCATGCCCTACTAACCCTCCCAAAGAATTGAAATAATTTGAAATGATATGTGTACTAGGTAAAGATAACAGATAGGTCTTGTTAATTCTTTGTTCAATGGCATGCAATCAAGAACTGCACCAGGGTACATGATCATTATGAGCAGCCATTGAAACAGAGGGATGTTTAAGCAATTGGGAGATGGTTGTGTTTATGTGTTATGCAATAATAGGGAGAACCAAAATAGTAGATTTCATCAAGCTATTGTTTCGATTTCTGGTATATCATTTAATTTTTGGGGTTTTTTTTTTTTTTGCTTCTATTTAGCAGTAAGTAAAAATCATACAACAAAGGGCATTTTCTATACCTAAAGTGTTCTATGAATTCTTTTTTTTTTAAAAAGATTTCAAGATATTTAATCACAAGTTTTCATGCTTTTCATTGCTGACAAAAACATTAGGATATTTTTGGCAGATTCAAAACTAGAGAACATCAGGTAAATATTGAAGTATTGGAGAGGTGACATATGTCAGGTTTGCATGACTTTATCACCTATAAATTCTTTTCAATCTATGCAAAAAGTGTTCTTCCAAATAAAAAAATAATATTTTAACAGGCCGCATGAGTTATTAGGAAGGGAGTTTTCTCATCATATATTTATAGGAAAATGGAAATTTACTTCTATCTTTCAAAGAAAACTAATGGGATCTTCATTTTGCAAAACTAATCCACCAAATTATTATTTTATTAATAAAAATTTTCCTTCCCAGAAATGGAAGCAAAAACTAACATCTTTTCTTATAACCATGCTTTTCCAAATTTAAGTTAAAAATATTGTCAGAAGTAGGTGTAATAAACTTTACACCCATTAAAATGACCTCCATCAAAAACAAAATAATGAGTATTGGCAAAGATGTGAGGAAATCAGAAAATGTACTGCTGGTGAAAATGCAAAATAATATAGTCTTTTTGGAAGATAGTATGGATCTCTGTCATTTAATGGGTTCAGATTTTCAGTTTTGTAGGATGAAAATGGTTCTGGTGATAGAATATGGTGATGGTTGCACAACCATATGAAAGTACATAATGTCACTAAACTGTACACCTGAAAATAATTAAAGTGGGAAATGTTATGTATATTTGATCACAATTTTTAAATATAAAAAGATAATCTAAAAGTGAGTGAAATAAGATTTAAAATACAGTCATGCACTGCTTGAGGACGTCTGGGTCAATAATAGATGGCATATACTATGGTGGTCCCATAAGATCTTAATGGAGCTAAAAAATTCCTATCACCTAGAGACCTCAAAACCATCATAACGTCGTAGCGCAACGCATTACTCACATAGTAGTAACATACTGTACCATATAGCCTAGGTGTGTAGTAGGCTAAACCATCTAGGTTTGTGTAAGTACCCCCTATGATGTTTACATAGCAACACAATCACCTAACAATGCATTTATCAAAACATATCCCCTGGTTAAGCCACCCATGATTGTAATTGTTTCTTATGAAGTATCTGTATGACCCTTATGTGATTGTTGAATTTTATGGCTATATTATTTTGTATTTACAACTGAAGTAACATAATTGAAAATGTGGTTACCTTACTTCTACAGGTATACAAGTTTCCTTGCACTTCCTTTATCCCAACTGTCTTTTTCCAGGGTTTAACCAGCTAGTTGAAACTACATGGACATAACTAAGAAATCTGGTTTCCATGATAGCGGCTTCCATGTAAGAGCCTATGCCTGATCAGCTAAAGCAGCTCCAGATTCCTGAACATAAACACATAATTTAAAAAGTTTAAATTAGAGAAACCAGTCCATTTGAAAACATGTTAGTAAACATGGGAATACATAAAGGGAAAATTGTCTGGAAAATACAAAACAAAATGTTAACGGTAAGCTACTACTGTTTATTCTCTTTAATTACATATATTTTCAATTTTGTCCATAGTGAGCATTGTATAATAAACAGTTTAAAGAAAGAAAAGAAAAAGGAGGAGGAGAGGGGGTGTAGGAAACACTGTAGTTCTTTTTCTTTTCTATTGCCAGATGCAGATATCCTGATAAATATGGACTGTTTCAGAATGACAACTCACTTAGGAATTTTATGACCTCATTTCCTAACTCAGTCCCTTTTATGAAAACATTCCCCTCTATTGGAACTAACAATGAGCTTTATTTAGAATCATCTGCAGATTTAATTAATGTATGTTTACTTTCTCTTTCGGGTGATGAATGTGAGAGATGTTAAATGTGAGGTCTCAACCCTGATTTCCTTAGCACTCCACTTGATAGCTTCCATTCATTCATTAAGAATGATTATTACCCTTTAACTTTTCCTGTCACTAAGCTAACTTTTAATCCACAGTTCTGTTTCAAAGGAAGAAGGAATATTGACAGGGTTTCTCTGTGAGGTAATGAAACCTTAACATCTTTGTAACAACTGTGCAATACCTGCTTTTAAAAAAAGTTTATTGAATGACTTTTATTATATCTTTTCATTCCATTTCCCATGAACTTTATTTTATTTTATTTTATTAATTTATTTATTTTATTTATTTATTTATTTATTTATTTGAGTAAAAGTCGGCTGACTACTGCTTTTGGGGGTTGAGGGACTCCGGAGCTCCTGGTGGGACGTGCCTCTTCATCACAGACTTCTGACTTCCCCAGATGGCACTAGCTCTGCAGATGGCGATCAGGGCGGTACATGTTCTTGGGAACCATGTGCCTGATGCCCGGGCGTTCATGTTGATGGTGGTCCCAACGTAGGAAGTAGCTGGCATTTGCTGGCTGGATCTCTGCGTGATGACCACCACCACACCTTTGCTGTCGGCTGCTAGCTCCACGCCCAAAGTCTTGCGGTGAATCAGCGCGTTGTAGTGGAAGGAGTTGCAGGGCTTAGTTATCCGGCTGGTGCTGTACATGTGCTTCTTCCTCCTGATCAGGGAAGCAGTTCTGCACCACCATCAATTGCACCACCATCGACTGCAGCACAATCAACTGCACCACCATGGATTGCAGCAGAGGCTCTTGCTTTGGCAGCGGGAGACAGAAAGAGCCCCAAGAACTTTTTCAAGTACCCTCAGACAAAACTGGGAAAGGGACATTGGTCTGCTCTGTATTGCCGTGGGATGATACAGCCGGCTCCTGAGTACTACTGCACTTGAGGAAGGCTGATTCTGCACGTTCCAGAGAATTACAATATCTACTAAACTGGATTTGTTGGGGGTAACATTACATATTGGATCTAAACTTGGTATTTAGAAACCGAATTGAGGCTGCCTGTAAACACGAGGCTTTTGAGAAATAAATCAGTCATAAACAACTTGAATAGTGCTTTCAATTCCTCATATTTCTTAGTTTTCACTGGTGTAGGCAATTAGTTTTTTCCAGCATGAAAGTAAATAATCAATTCTATTAAACTCAGTATTTTTAAACCCTTTGGTTAAAATGCGATTTATGATTTTATAGTCCAAAGCTTTCTTTTTTAAAACCGAAAATCATAGTAGTTGTCATTGTCTTTAAGAACAAATACCACCAGAATGTTTTTACCTCCCACTTTTTCTACTGTCTTTATATTTTTTAGGGCTGTATCTGTGCTGAACTGTCGAGGGTGAACAATCATCTCCAACACTCTTCTCTTGTCTAATAATGCTTCTTGTTCCGTTAAGGTATCCCCTGTACTAACAGGGAGGATACTGATGTCATTTAGCCATGCTGGCCCTGCTGGCCTTTCCACATAGCCATCCTTCTGTGTTCTAGATCTTTGCTTCTTTTTTAAAATTACAATGTTTACATAACTTCTCTGTGTCCCATCCTTTTAATCTCATGTTTTATTGAAAACTAGCTCATCTGATTAACTCAAATGTTAATTAGTTCATGAGATTCCATCATAAAATTTCATTCATCTATGATAAAATCTAATGTTGCTCTCCCAGGGACAATGAATGAACCAAGTGGAAAGTCTATTCTGCATGAGATTTCAGATACTATTTTCCGGCTTAAAGAAGGAATATATATGTATATATTTTTAGTCAGCTTGTTGTTAGTGTCCTTAAGCCTTTGCTTCTCGATGTCTGGACCTCAGACCAACAGCACCAGCATCATCTGGAAGATTGTTCAAAATGCAGATTATTGGTTCTCCTTCTAGGCCTAATGAATAATAATGTGATTTTTTTAACAAGATTCCCATGGATTTCTGTGCACACTAAAATTTTATAAACACAGTTTATGCCTCATTATACTAATATTTATATATCAATATTATATGTAAATAATAAGACCTGATATTTTGAGTGTTTCTATGTGTAGGCACTGTGTGTGATAAGTACCTTGCATGTGTAATCTTATTTAATCTTCACAATAACTCTATGAGGTGCATACTGCTATTATTGTAATTTTGCAGATAACGGTGCAGAGCCTGAGAAATTCTGTAGCTTGTTTCAGTTCATAGAGCCAGTAAGTTTGAGTTGGGAATTAAACCAGCCCTGTTGGATATCTGACCATAAGCACTCAGCTATCTTCTCCATGTACAAAAGGGCTTGTGCCACTTGGCTTGCTTGGTAAAACATGGAAGTAGTGAGGATACAACTCTGACAGGGTCATTACAGCCTAGTACTAGTGGCAGTTGTCTCTTCATGTAGAAATTGCCAGGAGCAGCAAATTAAGTGAACAAGGCCCAAAGTCTCATAAATCTATGAAGTAGTGATCAGCACCCACAACCTTCTCTGATACACGAGGGTACTTCAAAAAGTTTGCAGAAAAATGGAATTAAAAGATAATATGAATCCTTCCATGAACTTTTTAAAGGACCCTTGTATTCTGGCCTTTTCTCCAGGCTCAGCTCAGCACCATTGTTAATTGTGCAAAATAGATTTCTGGAAAGTTGATTTTGCCCTGTTTGCCCTTTCTACATTATCATCCTGGAAGATTCGAGATCAGATATTAGAGATCTCCAGGTGCAATGCTAAGTGATACCATTTGCCTCTTCAAAGAAGCAGGAATGAGAAAATGATGAATGACTGGTAGGTAGAAATGGCATCTTTTCAAAGAAAAAACAACTGGGGAAGCGCATGTAGAAGGGACAGTATAAAATGGGAAATAGAAAGATTCCAAAATTAGTTTACTCAATATGAAAATTTTTGTTGATATAAAACTAATGTGGACTTACTTAAATAATACAGAAGTATTTAAAACTGTAGTTGAAACCACTCCCTACTTTGTCCTGACAATCTCACTTTCCAGGACTAACCATACTTAGGTGAATAGTCTTCAGAGGACTACCTATCTCCGTATCTATCTGTATATCTCCCTACCTGTGTATCTCTATATAATTTTTATTTTCAGAAATTGAAATTATATCAAGCATCTTGTAGCATGACTCTTTTATTAGTTAGTTGTGAACATATTTTAGTGTCAGGACATGTAGATCTATAACATTATTTTAATGGCTGCAGGTAGGCAGGAAGTTCGACTTATGGAAAAGTCATATTTTAAACAAATTCCTTTGGATAAATACTTAATGTGTATCCTTTTACTTTGCCATTACTGCACTACAGAAAAAATCGTCACTCTGTATCATTGCATATTTGTGTGCCAATGTGAATAGATCTTTAAGAATAAATTGTACAAGTGAAATTGTCAGACTTAATATTGCCAAAATGTTCTTTAAAAAAAGGTGGCAACAGTTGACTCTCCCACCAGCAGCTTATGAGCCTTCACATTGACTACAGTCAGATTTTTAAAAATTTTACCAGTATGACAGCCGAAAAGTTGTATCTCATTGGTATTTTAATTTTTATGTATATGGCTATTAGCAAAATTGTATAATTATTGATGATTTATATTTTAATTTCTATAATTTCCTATTTATTTTGCCTGTTTTATATTTGAATGTCTATATTATTTTTTGTAGGACTGATTATGTATCATGGGTGTTTTCCCTAAAATAAGAAAATATTTAGTTGTGTTAACAGCATCTCTTACACAAAAATTTTAAATTTTAGAAAATAAAATCTGTAAATATTTTCTTTTATTATCTTAAGACCCAAGTTACCATATGGTGTAATCCACTTCATTTCTGGAAAAATATCACATATACATTTATAAATAAAAAGTTAGAGCTTAATATATTAAAGCCTAATGACTTCATGTAATTTTTGGTCATTTGAGTACAAGTGGAAAAGTTTTTATTTATTGGAGCCTGTCTATTCTTTATGGATTTTTATGTCATATTAATATTAATAACTTTCAAAATTAATTTTGTTGGAAGTAATTTTGAAGTGAAAGTATCCTCATCATACTCTCATTTGGGCCTCAGAGTATAAAGTAAATAAGTAATCTCATTTTATTCACAGTTTTCTAACCTGGAGTTTATACTTCTGTTTTGCTCTTTGAACTCCATAAACGTGATAGTTGACTACTAAAAATATTACGCTTTCAAGAAAACTCTCAGATTCAGGAAGATTCCATATAACTGCTGTGAAAAGAAAAGAGGAATCATACCAGGCAAATCTGCTAAATCAATCATGAGTACTAGTGGAGTTTCAGGTATTACTGTCCAAGTCTGGCCTGTTCTTAAAGAGAACATAATCCAAGGACAAGCTAGATTCAGGGAATCTTGAAATATTTGCATTCAAAGAGACCTCAGTTATTATCTATTCCTAAAATCTCTTGCTAGAAATGATTATTTAAGTTACCTAAATTTAGACAACTCTATCAGAAATGTAGTTTCTAGAAGCAGAATTCAGAGATGGGAATGCGTTCCAAGACAGCAGAAATTGCAATTTATGATTAGGGTGTGTTCATAAAAACTAAATTGCAAATAACTTCAGAAGCAGAGTATTTCTCCAATGACCCCGGAGGATTGCAGAGACCATGATATACTTCTGAAGACAGGGAGAATGAGAGAGTAGAGAGTGAACACTCTTTAGGGACAGGTCAGCTTCAGAAGAAGCCAGGAATAATTCCCACCAGAAACAGGACTAAGACTTGTCGACTGCCTTACTCTCAAACAAACAAACAAACAAAAATCAGAATAACCTGTTGATCAAACAAATCAAAGTTTGTTGAAGTTATTTAAGAAAGAGTGAACAACATCCTGATAATCTTAATAGTGTCTCAGGAGAGGGAGGTCAGAAAAAATATATTCACAGCATTTTGGGTTTGGTCTCAATGGTTTAATTCTGGGTTAATTACACACTTATTATATAAGTAGAGTGTTTGCTCAGGTGAGGAAATTATTTACCTGGAAAAATTGGTTTTCAGGAATTTCCTAAAGTTATTTATTATTTTACAGTATTATTTTGCAGAGTAAGAATTTCCCGATAGAAATACTTAAGTAAAGTTGACACAGGTGGTCTCTTTCCCCAGTCTTGGTAGTTAATCTCTGTGGGTGTAGATGGTCTCAATTCCAAGATTTCTGAAGAGAGTTTCTGGGAGACAAGTCCTTTCTGCCTTCCTGTCTCCTTGCCAGTCCTCACATCATACCCATCTAAATCTTTAACACGATCTTTGTTAATTGCCATGGTACAACTGCAAGGACATGCTAGCCCCTCTAGCCCCTCCAAATACCCTGCCATATGTTTGAAGTTGTCCACATTTCAAATTAGAAATGAAAGGCTTAAAAGACAAATGGTTGGTTGAGCTAAAAGACTGGCTGAAACGCGTTGGAATGAAAGCGTGATCTACCTGTTGATTAGCAAGTTTAAAAAGATTAAATAAATGTCTTATCAGTTTTGAAAGGATGAAAAGCTAAAATATGGAAGTGAAAAGATGAACTTTCAAAGGAGAAGCAAAAGATGGAAGTAGAACCAATAAAATTAAAGAATTAAGTGTTTTGGTCTCGCTGATGCAGATGATCCCAATTCTGTATCATGGGAAATATGAAGAATTCAGTTGGTACTTGAATAATTTAACTATTTAAAAATAAATATTCAAGCTCGCAATTTTGATTTTTTTAGAGCACGTGAAGATTTTTTAAAACATTTGAACGGTTTTTACCTAACTATTCAATGGCCAGGTCAACCCAAATACCATTTAAGCTGCTGACACATTTGTAGGGTGTGGGGCCTAAGAGTGCTCAGCATTTGATCCAATTCTAGATCTAGGTATACAATATTTTCTACCATATGTAACGTGTTTTGAAATTCCCTGCTTGATTTTGCTTATATATGGAAAGACATTAAAACACTCCCTGTAGTGGAGTCAGAGCTATTAGATGGGAATATCATGTAATATAATTTGTCAAAAGTATAAAACAAATATGCTGTTTGGGTGTCAATTTTTTCAGCATATGTTTTATCCTCCTAGCATTAGTTGTCTGACAACAGGTGGCCTCCTAAGAATACAGAATGACAGTTTCTTAGTAACTAGACTGTAAATATTTTTTCCTGGACTAGCAATAAAAGTAAACAATTAAGTCACAGTTTTCACATTGGCAGATTTAAGGTATAACAGTCAAAATTTATCCATTTGTTATATGTAAAGTGATCTTAAGTACTGTTTGTATGATACGTATTCAAGACAGTAGAATTCACTATGTTTTAAAGTATTTACAAATAAGTGTTTAAACATGATCATTCTCTGTTTTGTTTAC
Source organism: Cynocephalus volans (assembly GCF_027409185.1). Classification (NCBI taxonomy): domain Eukaryota; kingdom Metazoa; phylum Chordata; class Mammalia; order Dermoptera; family Cynocephalidae; genus Cynocephalus; species Cynocephalus volans. Next base: position 223,774,693 of record NC_084460.1, on the reverse strand, counting down.
TGAGTTTATTAAATGTTATGTATATACACTAAAGATTTTGAGATATTGAATGTAAAACATTTCTTCTAATCACAGGGGTGCCTCTCGAATGTATTAAATTTACATGAAAATTTTCTGATCGTAACACTTGAAAAGGATAGGAAAGATGAATATTCTTATTCACAATAATGATTATTCTTGTTAACATCAACCCCCCTTTGTTCTTACTTTTTAAAAAGCTTTGACTACAGGCCGACCCTGTGGCGCACTCAGGAGAGAGCAGCGCTAGGAGCGCAGTGGCGCTCCAGCCGTGCAGGTTCGGATCCTACATAGGAATGGCCGAGTGAGCGCACCGCGGGCGACCCCAAGCCAAGGGTTGCGATCCCCTTACCAGTCACAAAAAGGACAAAAAAAAAAAAAAAAAAAGCTTTGACTAGGGTAAGCAAAATTATCATCACAGTTTTGACTTTCAAGATAAGGGCTCCACTGCCGAGGATTAGTCTGAAAATTAAAACAATGAATTCATTCTGTTGGAGTGAGCAGGACTGAAGCCATGTTGGTACCTAAAACTGCCTGGGCTGCAGGAAATGTTTAAAGACACAGTTTTTTTCTCAGCATGTATTTCTCTGAGTTCCCTCTTTTCCCATGGTTATTTGATATTTTGAACCTTAGTTACAGGACAAGATGACATTATTTAAATAAATGTAAAGTTGTTTTCCAGTCAGCCTGGAGCTGCAGACTTGCCCTGAATCGTGTACTGTCTAGACCCTGAGAAACTAAGAAGGACATCAATAAAGCCACGCGGATTCCACCCCTCCGATAGGACCCTAACGTAACACCAAGGATGGGAACAGAAAACAGCCTTAGCAAGACCTTGCACCTGGCTCCTCGCACAAAGCCCCCACAGCTCATCCTCCCCCCCACCCTTTTGCTTTTCACTTCCCACATTCCATTTCCTCAATCTCCTCTTTAAAAACTCCTCAGTGAATCTGAGTTGGGCAAATGGTCTTAGCCTGGCCATTCTCCTTGAGGTTTACCAGAAAGATGGGTAGCTTACTATCTCTCCTGTGGTTATTGGTATTCCTCAATTAAGGCTGACTTCCATTTTCAACAATATTTGACTTTTGAGTTGTTTGTTTTTGTTTGGGGCAGGCAACCAGACTTGGGCCTGATAATAATTTTTTTTTTTAATAAAAATAAAAATGCCAGCTATGTTAGCAATTATTACAGTACCTCTCTTCCCATAATCATTACTCTCCTTTCATTTTATATTCTTGAATAAAAAACAATTGCATACTCAATATTCTTTATATAATATTCTAATTATCAAATGCAAGACATGATTTTTTTTTCAAAACTGAACTAATAAAAAGAGATACAGTATTATTGCTTCATTACCAGGATCTAAAAACACAGCACAAATTTCCACAGATTATAGATTATTTCTTGCAGTTTTCACTGCATTCTTTGATCAAACTTTAGCTTTTTTAGTAGAAAGCACTGTTTAGGATTTCTAGCTAAGGTAAACTAAGAACAAAATGTGCCTGAGAACCCTCACTTTCCAAAGCAATGCTCAAAACCAGCACCCTGTCTACCTCCAGGTTATAGAAAGAAAGGCTCAGAATCATCAGGGAACCCCTTGGAGAACTTGGCACGTGTCCTTTGAAGTTGGGTAGCCATAACAACTAGTACCTGACCCATGTAAACAATTTCGAAAGGTCAAACCCTGGCTGGAGCTGCCCCTGTGCCACCCATCTATCTGATGGGGCAGAGGAAATTGTTTTCCAAGAGCAAGCTGTGGCACCCATAGAAGTAAGTGAGAACTGAGCTGTCTTATAAGAAACTCCACAGGCAAGTCCTAAATGGATGGGTAGGTCAACCCAACAGAGAGAGTCTTCGTGCATGGAAGCCAGGAGCTAAGGGAAAAGTCAAAAGCAGCCAGTTGGAAGAAGGAGTGTCACCTAAGATAAGGAAGTTTGCTATGGGAGGTTATGGGTGGAGATGGGGGTGGATCTTCTAAGAAGCCACAAAGTCACCCCATGAGAAAGGTAGCATTTGGGCAACTCACAGAGAGAAAACTCCAAAGATAAATTTAGAGAGTAGCAGTCAAATTAGAGTTAGCCAACCCCCTGCTTGCGACTGTGGCAGTACAGGACAGGGAACTAGCTAGTAGCTGAGAAGATACAGAGGAACAGAGGCCACCACACTTCCTGGGTCTTCACCTGTAGGCTTCCAAGTTCAGCCTGACTGATGTCGGGGGAGGAGCAAGCCTTCAATCAAATGAGAGAGTGGGGATTTTGTTTAAACTGGGCTAGTACTTTAATACCTGGAAAAATTATATTAGTGAATTTCTGAGAATGTCTAAAAAACCTGAGGCATCTGAGAGATAACATCCAGAGAAGAGGAAAAGGATTTGAATAAGTTTTTTTTTAAAGATAGGTGGGGAAAAATTTAAATCCATTTTCTGATGTGGCCCATACTGTGCCCTGCTCATTTGGCAAACTGGGTGTGTGTTTTTGACTGCTTGCATTCATATGGTATGTCATAGCTTATGAAATGATTTTATGGAATTATCAAATTTGATCAGCTCCAAAAACCTGCCTATTCCAGGTAGATATCATCGCTCTCCTTTCTAAGGTGATAAAACCAGGGCTAAAAAATGGGATTTGTCTTGCCTCTAGCTGGATAACTAGCACCAGCAAAGCAAGACTTCACATGATCATTCTCCAGTCTGCTCTTTGTTATCAAATGGAATCTGTCAGAGATGAGTAGATTTTAGATTCGCTCATTCATTCACAACAGCCAACTACACTGTTCCTTTTCCTGATTTTTTTGTTTTTTGTTTTTGATGTCATTGTTGTAATTTTCCTTTTCTTTTTATGCTAATTGAATACAACCATCAACTTCATAAGTTTCCTTCTGACTCACCTCTCCCTCCTTCCATCCCCTTAACCTTCTCCCAGCACTAATCTACTTTAGCCACTGCAGATTAACTTGCATTTTCTAGAGTTTTACAAATATGGAATCATATGGTATATACTTATATAGTACATACTCTTTTTTAGTCTGGCTTCTAACACATGACATAATTTGGAGGCAATTCATTCAGGATTTTGTATGTATCGATAGTTTGTCTCTTTTTGTTGGTTAGTAATATTTCCTTGTATGAAAAAACCACAATTTGCTTATTTGTTCTTCTGTTGATGGGCATTTGGATTATTTCCTATTTGGAACTACTACAAATAAAGCTTCTACGAACACTTTTGTACAAGTCTTCTTATAGATATATACTTTCATTTCTCTTTGATAAATACCTAGGAGTCAAATGGCTGGATAATATGGTACAACTACGAGTATGTTTAATTTTTTAAAGAAACTACCAAACTGTTGTCCAAAGTGTTTGTACCAGCTTACATTTCCATCAGCAGTTTAGGAGAGTTCCAGTTCCTTCATATCATTGTCATCACTTGATATGACCAGTCTTTTTAATTTTGATCATTCTAATGGGTTTCGTAGGATTTTAGAGAATGGTTTCAATATGAATTTCTCTAATAATTAACGATATTGAGCTTTGCTATCCATACATCTATGGTGAGTGTCTGTTCAAGTTTTTTGCCCATTCAACTTTTTTGTTTTTATATTTGTGAGTTTAAAAAGTTCCTTTTGTATTCTAGATATAATTATTTATGATTGGCAAATATTTTCTTACAATTTGTTGCTTCTTTCTTGATTCTCTTAATAGTGTTTGTCAAAGAACAGAAGATTTTAATTTGGATAAGGTGCAATTCACAATTTTTTTCTTTTATGGATTATACTTTTGGTGTCATATCTAAAAAATCTTTGCCTAACACAGATCACAACGATTTTTGTCCTTTGTTTCCTTCTAGATGTTTTATAGTTTTAGGCTTTACATTTACTAAATTTTTAATTAAGTTTTTGTAAAGGGTGTAAGCTATGGAATAAGGTTATTTTTTTTTCCCCCTGGATTCTTTGTTCTGTTTCATTGATCTACTTGTCAGTCTTGACACCAATACCATACTTTTCATTTCTGTCATTTTAAAATAAGTCTTGAAATCAAATAGGGTCAGTCCTCCAACTTTGTTCTTTTTCAAATACATTTTGGCTATTCTGGGTCCTTTGATTTCCATATGAATTTTAGAATCCACTTGTCAATTTCTACAAGAAAGCCTGCTTGGATTTTGATTGAGATTACTTTGAATCTGTAGATCCACCTGGGGAAAATTGACATCTTACTAATATTGAGTATTTTCACTAATAAAAGAAAAACACTTTTTTAAATCTTATAAAATTTCCTCAGGAAATTTTAGTAGATTTCAGTGTACAGACCTTGTACATTATTGTCAGATTTATCACTATCTGGCTGAGAGACCACCTAAAGGTGAAAACAAGTTTTCTGAGACTTAAGAACAATACACTTCATTTCATAGAAAGAAGGATCCACACTTAAGCCCTTAGACAAACAGTTGTACACATAAGCCCTCACAGGAACAGTACAAAATGAGGCAGGAGAATCCCCTGTGGTTCATGCTGATACAGTTGCTAAGGACAGGAACAATGGGTCATGGTAGACACATGGTTGAAGTGAGCCTTCTTGAGAAGGACTTAGGGTGAGACTAACGTTCTCAGGGAGAATAAAGTCTAAGAATCTACTGTGCATATGATTGTTAATTTTCGAATGGTGAAATTTAAAACTTTATTTTTAGGTTGATCTAAAATGTCTAAAATGGCTACTTTCTCCCCTTGACAAGGTCAGATCGATACATTGCTTATTGCAATATCATAGAGTTTAATTGATCAAATGAAATAACTTCTTTACTCTGATGTTGATTAACACCGGCTTAAGTTTTGTTTAATGTTAGTAAAATCCCCATGTATGGAATCTTTAAACATTGCATAGCCAATAATTTGTAATGGATAGTGCAGGCACTGATTTTCCCCGAGTCAGAGCTTCCCACAATACCTTAGAGCTCTATGTGACATTAAATAATAATGTTAAATGAGAATTCATATGACTTTAACAAAAAAGACCATTTGAATTCACGTCCTTAGTAGATTTTCTTCTCTTTTGCACAGTCCTGAATCATTTTAGGCAGTAGAGAAAATATTTGGTATTGAAATGCCTTGCAGCTATGTTAACTCCCTTGAGTGGCAGTTGACAGTTCTGAAAGGCTGTGGCCTTGAAGGCGGATGAGATTCCTACCCATCTTGAATCTCAAGCAGAGATTTATTTTTAATCCCACTATCAGTGCACATGACTGTCCTTGCAGAGCAAATGAGCCAAACTAATGTGATGTTTCCATTGCTGAGGTGAGAAAGATTGAGCGACAGCTAGAAGTTTTGCATGATCCTTTAGGATAGTGGACAGCTTTGAAAAAAAAAAAAATGGCAACCAAAAAAAATAAGTTAATAGTGAACTATTCAGGCAAACCAGGTATTTATCACTGAGGAAATACTAAGTTAAATGGATTAATTATTTTAGATTAATTCTACCCTATTCTAGATTAGTTATTCTACCTAGGCCTAATAATTCAAGTGTTGATGGTATAATTGTTATGGTGCAAAGACCAATTTAATGAAATTCTTTGACATCATTCATAGGGTTTTTAAAAGACATTTTTAATCCCACCAACATTTTTATACCCATAGAGGATTTTGTTCAACTCACATATCATCCAAATCTTCATAAATCACTCAGCTACCAACCTCAAACTTTAATTCACTCAAATCAAGACTTACTGCGCAAGTAGCACATGTAAAGCATCAAATGAGGGCTAGAGGGGATTCCAAGATAAATAGCATATAGTCTTCACCTTCCAGAGAGTCACTGTCTGATAGGGAAGAGAGACACACACATCAGTAATTTAAAACAAGGGAATCTCTGATAAATATTTGCATTATTATATTTTGGAAGGAGAGAATTCTGGCTATATGCAGGGACTTAGAAGAAGCATTCTCTTTTCTCTTTTCGATGACTTCCACAACCTCTTCATAAATCTTGGGTTTTGTTCATCATGTTATGACATGCTATCAAGTAAAATGCTTTCAGTTGCAGGTACAATGATAATTAACTAACACTGGCTTAATGAAAAAAATGAAATCTCACACGCACAAAAAGTAATCTGGAAATCGGTGATTCTGAATGTGGTGCAGTCACATCATGATGTGATTAAGGACCCAGGCTCTTTTTAACTCTTCCTCTGCCATCTTCACTACTTGACATTTCATCATTTAGCTTGTTACCTCGTGATTATGATATGGCTGCGTCAACCCTGAGCATTACCTGCTATACCACCCATCCATAGTAAGGAGAAAGGGCAAGATTTCTCACTCTTTATATGAGGGAGAAAAAGTCTGCTCAGTAGCTCCCAGGACATTTCCTTATATCTTATTTATTGGCACTGGGTTATGTTTGCTTCTAAAGGAATAACTTAGCAAATGTGGGAATGGTAATGAATGAGTCCTGTGGGATTCCCCTTCACCGTCAGCCAGTGTGTGAGAGGCTGACTTACTTGGGGAAATCCTTGACCCATGTGGATCCAAATGCTTGCTGCTATTGGAACTCCAATCACACCCACCAGACAGAATTTAAAGGTAAGCCTTTTTATTCCAGAAGATGTCAACCAAGAGACAGAGGGTAAAGTCCCAACTGCCTCCCTGATCGACTGAGGGCTGGGGTTTCTATAGGTAAATGTATGGGAGAGACAGGATATAGGGTCTCATCTGGTTTCTGTTCTGTGATGGCATCTTTAAGAGACATATCAGGTGAGACAGGATATAGGGTCTTCAAGCGTGATGGAAGCTGCTTTCAATACAATCTTAGTTAATCATTAAGGGCTAGCTACAAAGGGAAAACAAAGTTTGTTCTATATTGCATATATGAGTGTGGGGGGGGGTTCTACTTTTACAGAAACCTTATTTGTCTTTGACCAATCAAAATTAATTTCCCAAATTTGTGGAAAGGCCTGCTTTCCCGGAGTATTTTACTGCCCAAACAAAACTGGGAATAGACCAAAAGTGTCTGCCAGAACTTATTTATATAACTAAGTACTTAGATTATATCATCACCCAAACTGCAATGACTACACCATCACCAAATCTAAACAAACCCTAACCAAGAAGGCAGTCATGGGGGCAAGGTAGGTGAAATAGTGGACAGTGGGGAATATTCTCATCGCTCAGGTGTGATATAATCATATAATCACATAATATGTGATACAATCACTCAGGGTTGAAGTGTGATATTATGGGACAGGCATTCACATGTGATGCTCAGTCCACATTCCAATTGCCTGCACAGTTTTTAAAAATATTGATTTCCACGTCACTAGAGATTCTCATTTTCAAATTTACTTGGTCCAGGGTAAGGCCTGGAGTTTTTTTGTTTGTTTTGGTTCAGTTTTTAGTTTGTTTGTTTCCTTGGTGTTGGTGTTGAGAAAACATAGGAAAATGGTCAGGGCCCCTCCGATGTTCAGAATCTTGCCGAGCATTTGATGTAAATAGGCACATGTGCCCAGGTGTTCCTTGGTTATCGTCTAATGTAATTGTGCATGTGCACCCAGGTGTCCTGGGCTATGGACTTAAGTATAAAGGATGAGTGGCTCTGATCCACAGCACCACCCCCCAGGATGCCCCCGGGGGAGCCATGAGGAGGCCGCTACTGCTGCTGGAGGCGGCTGCTGCTGCTGCTGCTAGTGCCCCTGGGACCCTCCACAAGGCCACCACCACAGCCGGACCTGTAAGCAGCCGGACCTGTAAGCTGCTGTCGTTGCTGAGGACTGAGCTTGTGTCATCTGCCAACACCTCCCGGAATCTTTCCCAATTACCTAGCTCGTAGACCTGCGTGTGAGAGGTCTGGGGACCCAGTCTGTGCAATGGGTTTGAAGGGTCTGAGCCCTAGCTCTGACAATGTAAATGGAAACTTAGTATAACTAAAATAATGAAACATTTTGGCTTTAGTTATGATTTGCCTGACTTTACACTTGGCAGTTCTAAAGTTTAACTGACCAAGACAGCATAAATGTTCCCCTCAGTCTGACCAAAATTTGAACAGGTATCTTCCTCACAAAAGGCCCCAACTTTCCTTTTCTTAGAGCATGTATCTTAGAAAACCGATTACTGTAAATTTTTTTCTCTGATTCTTTGAAATGTATGTAAATCTTTTCTGAACCTCTTGCTAGTTTTACAACCTAGGACATGTCTTTCTGAAGGATCTGAGGACCAGCTCTTTAAAACTTAAACATCAAAGGAGATAGCGCCCCTATTTCTCAGTATTTTGGGGAGGATAAGAGCATAACTTCCATGGGACAGGCACCAGTTAGGAAACACAGAGCACCTACTCGCCAGGAAAAGCATTTGCAAACTCATTGATAACTAACTCAGTGTGGTCAGTACATCCTATTGATCAATACTCAACTAATGTCTTTCAGTACCTTTTCACTAGATCACTCCAGCACCTAAAACCCTTTGTCTCAGCACAGCTGGGTATCCAGACTTGATCTGTGCTCTCTGTTCTATTTCTGGCAATAGTATAGGAATAAAATAATCATCTGCTCATCCTGTCTAGGGCAATTTATTTTTTTTAATATAACCACAGTTAAGAATATCTAAATGGAGCTTTAGAAGACCTACCTCAGGTCTACCTAACTTCCATAGACCTTCACTTTCCCATATGTTAGTAGATATCCTTTTCAAGATGGCTGTGAAGATTAACTGAGATAGGCCCACTCCCTGATCCGAGGTGGGCACTGGTTTCTGGTTTCTTTCTTCCCCTCAGGGACGATATGTGCACAGATAAGGATTGGACATGTTGACTTCCAAAGGCTTCATTTTATTTATTATAGCTCTAGGTTACAATGCTCTATTTGTTAATACAACCAACCAGAAAATAATTTCACTTTATGTGGATTGCTATGGCTAACCAATTCAGAGTCATTAATAAGGTTTTAAAAATACAGAGTAGTTAAAGAGCTGGGATCAAGAGTCAATTTGCATTTTAAGGGAAATGAGATCATTGTAATTTGGGATTAATCTCTCAAAGCAATAAAAAAATGTTCATATAGGCAGGTCATCTTTTTCATTGTGTGTCTCTACTCTAACCTACCTCAATCTACACCTAAATGTAAATTAAATTCTTTACATGGACATCTACCTCTACTCCATTTAGATTGCCTCCTACCGTATTACTAGTTCTTCACTCTTTTTCTCGTTTCTTCTTCACTGTTTTTTCTTAGCATTCACCTTTAAATGTGGTTTTATTTTTCTGTGCACCCTCTCATTTGAGCCTCACGCCAACACTTCAACTGTGAGAAAGTTAGGCCACATAAACCTCTTTTATCGGTGAATGAAATGGAAGAAAAAGTGCTTTACAAAACCCAGGTAGGTAGTAATTGGAGGAAAGTAAACGAATTTCCATCATCTAAGTGTTTTTGATTTTGCCATGTGAACATATCTTAGAATGTGTAATGAATATACCTTTATATTTCCAGTTTTCATTAAAATGTCAAGTAAAATATATATATCTGAGCCCTTAGGATCTACTCACTCCTCTTCCTTAAACCAGTTGCCTAATTGAATTTCTAAATATCTCTAGTACTGCTTGTTGCCTATCAAATGAATAGCATATTTACATTTTGAGCATCCCTGAAGAAAGCAGTCATATTGGATTAAGAGCTATTGCTGGTTCTGGTCCATCTGCCTGGCTGAAAGGTTTCCAGTGATGAGCACTGTCACTTCCCACAAAATGAGGGTGGAAGAGGGGGCTCACATGTTTCTTTGTTATGATTCTTGACTCCATACTTGGACATGTGAACTGCCATATATATATCAGGGTTGGATAAATTCAGTTGCTGGGTAAATGATTTCCTGAGTGATGGAAAAAGATCCTTAAGGAAATGAAAATAGTTATGGACTTACCATGGTCTTATCCAAACCATTTCTTTCATGACCAGGCCCAATAATGAGAGAGAAAGTTTGCCGTCTGTTGGAAACCAAGGTCTAAATGGTAGATCTCCAGTAATTAAAAAGCCTAAATGATTTACTCCACCAGCAAAATCTGAGTAGCAATTCAGATGACAGAGAATCTTAAAAAAAGAGGCAGTATAAAGAAACTAGTATTTAACAATGTATGTTTTTTAATTGGCACATATGAGAAAAATTTAAATCGAAAAAATAAAAAATTAGGCTTAAATTTAAAAGTTGTTAATAATAGGGCCGACCCTGTGGCTCACTCAGGAGAGTGCAGCACTAAGGCTGCGGGTTCGGATCCTATATAGGGATGGCCGGTGCACTCACTGGCTGAGCATGGTGTGGCTGACACCAAGCTGAGGGTTGCCATCCCCTTACCGGTCACAAAAAAAAAAAAAAAAAAGTTGTTAATAATAATTAAGTATTGAGGAGTTAACTGGGTGTTTATTTCTTTAAATTTTGCTCAAAATGTACTCCCCTTTGTTCACACTGGAAGACTTCTACATATTTATTTTTTATTGAATTATAATTTATTATAGATATTTGTGGAGTACAGAGTTGAATATCAATAACTGTGTATAATGTGTGATGATCAAATCATGATAATTACCATATTCATCATTACAAAATGCAATCAAATTTTGTGTCCATTACTCAATTTCTTGCTAACCCCCCTCTCCCTACCCCATTCCCACCTCTAGGAGCCATAGTTCTGATCTCTCCTTCTGAAAATTCATTATTATTGTGATTGTTCATTCTTTTTTACTTCTTTCGCTCTTTCTTTTTCTTTCTTTCTTTTTAATTAATTAATTTATTTATTTTAGCTCCTACTCTCCCTCTTTCCCCCCCTCTAGTAACTATAGGTCTGTTCTCTCCTCCTGAGAGTTTGATGTTTCATTGTGGTCTTTCTCTCTCTCTCTCTTTCTTTCTTTCTTTGCTCCCACTTGTGAGTGAGGACATCTAATATTTCTCTTTCTGTGCCTGGCTTATTTCACTTAACATAATTTTCTCCAAGCTCATCCATGTTGCTGTGAATTGCAGAATTTTATTTTTTATTCCATTGTGTATATATACCACATTTTCCTTATCAAGTCATCCATTGATGGACATTTAGTTTAGTTCCATATCTTGGCTATTGTAACTAGAACTGTGATAAACATGGGAGTGCAGGTATCACTTTGACATTATTATTTACATTTCCTTCATTATATACCCAATAGTGGGATTGCTGGATCCTATGGTAGTTCTGTCTGTAATTGTTTGAGAAACCTCCATACTGTTTTCTATAACAACTGTACTAATTTATAGTCCCACAAACAATGTAGAAGGGCTTCCCTTTCTCTGCATCATTGCCAGCATTTATTATTCTCTGTCTTTTTGATAATAGCCAGTCTAATTGGGGGGTAAGATAATATCTCAATGTGGTTTTGATTTGCATTTCCCTGATGATTAGTGATGTTGAGCATTTTTTCATGTATCTATGGGCCACGTGTCTGTTTTCTTTTGAGAAATGTCTATTCAGTTCCTATGCCCAATTTTTAATGGGATTATTTGTTTTTTACTGATAACTTGTTTGAGTTCCTTGTATATTCTGGTTACTAATCCCTTGCTGGATATATAGCTTGCGAATATCTTCTCCAATCCTGTACGTCATCTTTTCACTTTGTTGATTATTTCCTTTGCTGTGCAGAAGCTTTTTAGTTTGATATGTTTATTTTTTCTTTTGTTACCTGTGCTTTTGGGGTCTTAGTCATAACGTCTTTGCTTAGTCCTACTTCTTGAAATGTTTCCCTATGTTTCCTTCTAGGAGTTTTATAGTTTCATGTCTCGTATTTATGTCATTCATCCATTTGGAGTTGATTTTGGTATATGGTAAGAGATATAGGTCTAGTTTCATTCTTCCAAACATGGATATCCAGTTTTCTCAGTACCATTTGTTGAAGAGGCAGTCTGTTCCCCAATGTATGTTCTTGGTGCCTTTGTTGAAGATCAGTTGGCTGTAAGTACATGAGTTGATTTCTGGGTTCTCTATTCCATTCCATTGGTCCATGTTTCTGTTTTTATGCCAATACCATGCTCTTTTAGTTACTATAGCTTTGTAGTATAGTTTGAAGTCAGGTAGTGTAATACCTCCAGCTTCATTATTATTATTATTATTATTATTATTATTATTATTATTATTATTATTATTATTTACTCAGGATTGCTTTGGCTGTTTGGGGTCTTTTGTTATTCCATATGAATGTTAGGATTGTTTTGTCTATTTCTATGAAGAATGTCATTGGTATTTTGATGGGGATTGCATCAAATCTGTAGATCGCTTTGGGGAGTATGGATATTTTCACAATGTTATTTCTTCCAATCCAAGAGCATGGAATGTCTTTTCATCTTTTTATGTCCTCTTTAATTTCTTTCAGCAGTGTTTTGTAATTCTCATTGTAGAGATCTCTCATCTCCTTGGTTAAATTTATTATTAGGTATTTTATTTTATTTTTTTGTAGCTATTATAAATGGGCTTGATTTCTTGATTTCTTTTTCTCCTAGTTCATTGCTGGTTTGTAAGGATGATTTTTATGCATTGATTTTGTATCCTACAACTTTGCTGAATTCATTTATCAGCACTAGGAGGTTTTTGGTAGAGTCTTTAGGTTTTTCTCTATATACGATCATGTCATCTTCAAACAGGGACAACTTGAACTCATATTTTCAAATTTGCATACACTTAACTTCTCTTTTATTTTTGCCTTATTGCTCTGGCTAGTTCTTCCAATACTGTGTTAAACAGGAGTGGTGAGCCTGAGCATCCTTGTCTTGTTCCTGTACTTAAAGGAAAAGCTTTCTACTTTTCCTCATTCTGGTTGATATTGGTTTTGTAATATATGTCTTTTATTGTGTTGAAATACTTTCCTTCTATTCCTAATTTGTTGAGAATCTTTATCATGAAAGGATGCTGAATTTTATGAAATGCTTTTTCTGCATCTATTGATATAATCATATGGCTTTTGTCCTAGTTTTTGTAGATGTGATGTATCACATTTATTGACTTGCATATGTTAAACCATTCTTGTGTCTCTGGGATGAATCCTGCTTGATCATGACACCATGATGTATAATCTTTTTGACATGTTGTCTTTTGTTTGCTGGTATTGTGTTAAGGATTTTTGCATCTAAGTTCATCAAGGATATTGGCCTGTGGTTTTCTCTCTCTCTCTCTCTCTCTCTCTCTCTCTCTCTTTCTCGTATCTTTGTCGGGTTTTGATATCAGGGTGATGCTGGCCTCACAGAATGAGTTTGGGCAAGCTACCTCTGTTTCAATTTTTTGGAATAACTTGAAAAGGATTGTTACTAATTCTTCCTTAAATGTTTGGTAGACTTCAGCAGTGAAGCCATCTTGTCCCAGGTTATTCTTTGTTGGGAGACCACTGATTACTTCTTCAATATCATTGCTCATTATTGATCTGTTTGTGTTTTCTATTTTATCTTGGTTTAGTCATGGTAGTTGTTAGTTTGTATGTGTCCAGAAGTTTATTCATTTCCTCCACATTTTCAAATTTGTTGGTGTATTTGTTTATAATAGTCGTTATTGATTCTTTGTATATCTGTGGTATCAGCTGTAATGTCTCCTTTTTCATTTCCAATTTTTGTTATTTGAGTCTTCTCTCTTCTCTTTTCAGTTAGTCTAGCTAATCCATTTTGCTTATATTCTCAAAGATCCAACTTTTTCTCACTGATTTTTTTATGCCATTTTCTGGTCTCTAATTCTGCTTTGATCTTAGCTATTTCTTTCTGTCTACTAACTTTGGGTTTGGATTGTCTTGTTTTTCTTGTTCTTTGAGGTGTTACATTAGGTTATTTATTTGAAGTCTTTCTATTCTTTTGATGTAATTATTTATTGCAATAAACTTCCCTCTTAATACTGCCTTTGCAGTATCCCATAAGATTTGGTAGGTTGTGCTTGTATTTTCATTTGTTTGAAGGAATCATATGATTTCCTGCTTTATTTCTTCTTCGACCCATTGGTTGTTCAGGAGTGTGTTGTTTAATTTCCCTGTATTTGTATAGTTTCCAAAGTTTTGTTTGTTGTTATTGTTTCTTTTTATAGTTCATAATTTGGTGTCTATTTCATCTAATTATGGAAACTCCAGCTCATTTTCACTTTGCTTTTGCATAGAACATCTTTATCCATCCCTTCACTTTGTGTGTCTTTATTAATGAAGTGAGTTTCTTGCAGGCACCATATAGTTGTCTCTAGTTTTTTAATCCATTCAGCCAGTCTATGTATTTTAAGTGGAAAATTCAATCTACTTATACTCAGGGTTGTTATTGAAAGGTATTGGCTTATTCCTACCATTTTGTTAATTTTTTTATGGTTCTTTTATATTTCTTTTGTTCTTTTTTTTCCCTTTTATTTTTTGCCTTTGATGTATTTTGGAGTGATAATATGTTTTCTTTCTCTTTTTCATTTATATATCTGTTCTACTAGCAGATTTTATTCTTTCTCATGTGTTTATGGTGATATATACTGCAGTTTTGATTCCAGATGTATGACTCCCTTGAGGATTTGTTGAAAGGCTGGTCTTGTGGTGCTGATTTCCTTCAGTTTTTGTTTGTCTGGGAAAGATGATATTTCTCCTTCACTTCTCAAGGAAAGCTTTGCTGGATATATTATTCTTGGTTGACAGTTATTTTCTTTTAGCAGTTTGAATATATCATTCCATTCTCTCCTGGCCCATAGGGTTTCTGTTGAGAAGTCTGCTGTTAGCTTGATGGATATTTCCTTATAGGTGATTTGACACTTTTCTCTTGCTCTTCTTAGAATTCTTTCATTGTCTTTGACTTTTGACAATTTAACTATAATGTGTCTCACGAAGCTCCTTTTTGGGTTGAATCCGTTTGGGAATCTTTGAACTTCTTGGATCTGGGAGACCATATCTCTCCCAATACTTAGGAAGTTTTCAGCTATTATTTCATCAAATAGGCTTTTCATCAAATGCCTTTTCCTTTCACTTCCCCTTCTGTTATATCCATAATACAGATGTTTGTATGGTTAAAGTTGTCAGATAGATCTCTTAGGCTTTCTTCATTAAATTTTTTTTCTTTTTTCTGTTTCAATTGTGTTAATTCAAGAAGCCTGTCTTCTAGTTCAGAAATTCTTCCACTTGTTCTAACCTGCTGCTTATGCTCTCAGTTATATTTTTATTTAGTTGAATAAGTTCTTCAATTCCAAGATTTCTTCTTGTTTCATTTTATTTTTTTATCTCCTTGTTGAATATCTCATGCTTGCCTGGGATTGTTATTATTATTTTTACTTCATTGTAATTTCTATCTATTTTTCTTGCATTATGTTGAATTGCCTTAATTTTGCTTCATGGGATTCCTCTTCATGTGATTCACCAATTTCTTGTTTTTTGGGTCTGGTATTGGAAAACTGTAATCTTCTTTTGGGAGAGTCCTGTCTCCCTATTCTTTCCTTCTTCCCATATCTCTGCACTGATATCTGAGAATCTGGTGGTGTGGTTGCTTCTTTTCATTTTTGGACTGATTTTTGAGGGGAGAGACTCTTACTAGTAGAAGTGTTCTATATTGATAGTTGGGTTGTGTGTGGTAGGTTTGGTTCTGGGTGAGCAGAGTAGTATGTGCTAGCTTGCTCCCATACCTTCTCTGCTGCTGTGGGTGGACCACTGTGTCAGGTGGGACTCTGGGCTCCTAGGGAAGGTGAGCATTAATCTAGGTGGCTTGCACAACTGTTGCACACTCTCCATTGCTGCTGGTATGCTTGCTTTGTCAGACAGGCCTCTGAGCTCCCAGGGAAGGAGTGCATGGATCCAATCAGCTGGTACAGTCTCCCCACTCTGCACTCGTGCAGTCAGTTCCTCTACGTTGTTTGATACTCTGAGCTCCTGAAGAAGGAGGGCATGGACCTAGGTGACCCGCACAAAAGACTGGCCCAGTCCCTGATCACTGTCCACTGGGAAGAATGGGGCCACTGAGTCGGTAGGACTCTGAGCTCCCCCACCTCCTATATCATAATGGTGACAACCAGTGGTGGCCCAGGACCAAGGGGTTTGGAGACGGCTCTGCATGGAGTTCCTCTCTGGAAAAATACAGTCATGTGGGCTCTTAGCCACTCCATGCACTGGGCTCGCTGTCCACAAGGACCACATAGTTATTTGCAGCCTAATTTGCAGATGTTTGCAGTGGGCGTACTAGCCACTGCCCCCCACCCACCCCCAACATCACCTATCTTGTCCCAGCAGTGCAGGGTTTCTCAGTGTCTGTGCCAGTCCTGGTCAGGTGCTTCCCCAGGCTTCCTATGTTACTGTTTCAGATCTTGGGGGAGTTTCCTCACTGTCTGGCTGGATTTTGTTGTTTTCTCCTAGACACTCTACAGGTGACTATTTGTTGCTTTTTTTTTTTTTTTTAGCAAGAGCTGGCCACCTCTACTAAGCCATCTTGCTGGAAAACAAAAACAAAACCACTTTTAAAAATACATATAATTCTAGTTTTCAAAGTCTAACATTTTATTGGATCCTACATCTAATAACTGATACCTGTCTTCTTCTTTGTGCTAAGACCTGAGTGTTGCACAATTGGATGAGATGATGAGAATCTAGTTTGAAAGGGAATTAATTGTGTGACTAAAGTTTTAATTCTGTATGTTTTACTTCCTGGAAGAAATGAGCAAGATGACTTTTCTCAAAATGTGGAAATATCTCACAGCAATATTAAGCCTCCATTATTACTTACTGTAAATTATTAGCATCAGAATCACACTTTGTCAAGGACTATAGTGAATAGACCTTTTGCTTTAGAAGGGTAAGAAATAATATGAAGCTAGTTGGACAATCAGAAAGATACAGTGGGAAATTGTTTAGACACAGAACACTAAGATGGTCATAATTTTCACAGGGAGGAAGAAGGGCAATAAGAGGAGAAAAGAGGGTAACAAAGATAAAATTAGTCTATTTTCAGGGTACTCCTAAGAAGAATCTTGCTGTAGTTGCTGCTATCTAAGGTAAGAAGACATTAAGACTAGTTTTAAAGAGGTCAATTGTCTGAGCAGCAATTTTCTACATTCAAATCCCATCCACTTCCTATTTTTAGCAGGAAGAAAGAGGGGGAGAAGGAAAACAATTGATGAGATATGTGCGTGCATGATCATCTCTCTTTTAGTGTCAGCGTACGACAGTATGTCTGGCATATGTTTTCCATAGATTTGGGTGCCTATAGGTGAGTAGTATGGGCCAAATCTTAGGGAACCATACCTTGGAGATTTTGTGAAAGTTCATGTCCCAAGTAAGAAGGTATGTCAAGAAGTTGGAGTAAACCTTCTTCCCTTTCCTGCATGGAATTCAACACTGTTCCAGCACTCTGGCTACTGACATGTAGAAAGAGAGGCAGCAGCCCTTGGCATGGGGATCAGCATTCTCATGTAAGTGACAACAGTGGTAAAATTTCTCTTACAGGAGCAGGAATGATCTAAAAGGGAGTCAGAGCTGGATGGGTAGAAGCCATACTGGTACAGAAACTGACAGAAATATTTGAAGGTAACATGAGGTACCACTTTTATGTCTAAAAACAAATAGGGAGTCCCTACTTGTGCCCCCAAAGTCAGCAGACTTTTTGGTTAAAAATACAAATAAATTACCAAAATAAACTAGCCAAAAAAATTTAAAAGTTCACTTTTCATAGGTAGTGCATAGATTATTTGATCTTCTGCTACCACTACTGTCTCTCAGACATCCGTGTCTGAACTAGTCATCAAGCTGTTTGCTGTGGAGCTGTGGGCAAAGTAACGTAGGAAGGGCCAGGGTATGTAAGGCTGGCCTTATACAGGAAACTCATGAGGCAGCTTCAGTATTCCATAAGTTTCCAACCTCAACTAAAAGTTAGAATCCAATCACCAGCCTGACACTTGAATTTATCTGTTTATTCATTTGTTGCGTAACACTATCAATACAAACTCAGTGATACCTTCCACCCAAAATAAAAGATCTATTTTGGGGAGGATAGGGCTAAAAAATTTTATCAATTAGAAGTTTCAGGAAGACTAAAATGTAAAACCATACTGTTTCCCTACAAACCTTTTCTCTTACGATGAACGTGGGTAAATGAACCCAGGAGCCATTTCTCCATCTAATCAAAAACAAGTGTCCATTCATCAAATATTTTTGGGGTGTCCACTTAATGCCCAGAGCTATAATGAGCTGGGAAAATATTGTGAGCCAGAGAAACACAGTCCATGCTCTGGCTGAAACTACAGCACAGTGGGGTAGTTGAACATCAATGCAATAACCACAATAAAAAATATGAACTACTAGAAAAGGAAAGTGCCCTGAAAGAAAAGATCTTAGCTCACTGATTGAGGGGAGGGGCACTATAGCAAGACACCTGACCTTGACTGGGGCCTAAGGAAGTGACAGATGGCGAGAAATCTGAAGGGTGAAAGAAGTTAACCAGGTAAGATAACCAACATTAATTCAAACTAATGTGACTAAACAGTACCCCAGAATCTCTGAAATTTGAGAAAATACATGGTGAGAGATGCAGTTCAGCCTTCAGCCGCAGTCTGATCATAATCACATACACTGTGAAAGATCATACTTCAAGTGTGAAAACTGGTTATACAAATTGGGTCGTTCTTGTCATTCCCGAAGGAGCCAGAGGATGGAAGCACTCGGGGCACATAGCACCTGCTCCATGAATTTTCTGCAAGCCCAGCTGCTGAACAACCTGCCATGACTCAAAGACAAGTTTTACCTATCACCATTACTCATCAATCAGAGCTTGTCAACTCACGAAAACTTTGCTAGTGCCAATGAGCTATCTTTCAAAAAATACATAACCTTTCTTTTTCTAATAAAACCTCCAATCTTTTCTTTGTTCTTTAGACTTACCAAAGTCCACCCAGTTAGAAATCAGCTCTGAACTATAAATCTGTTTTCCAAATAAAACATTTTGTTTAGAGGTTCATCTCCATATTTTTATTTGACTCTGACACAGAATAGGGAGAGGGAAAATGTTGCTAATGTGGCAGACACAATCTTAGAAATTTTGATTACAGTCTAAACTTTCATACTAAATGCACATTTTCTCTGTGCAGTTAAGTCTATGGGGTTTATGGGCTAAACCTGGCACTCAATGCATAGAGCGCTGGTTGGCTCATACCCGCTGTAGTTCCTGAAAGATCAATAAACACCATTATCTATTATTTGTGTTGTCATTGCATGTGTGACAGATATTACCCCATAACTGTGCAGTAAAATTTGAAATATTCTAAGCCCTAAAATTTTATTAGTGTTTTTAATGTGCAACTGTCAAGTAGCAGAAAGAGCAATGTAAAAACGGAAAATACTGGGAAAGATGCAGACTTGACCTAGGGAATTTAGCATGCATGAGGCTTTTGTCTCTTAACTGTGACTAAATCACGCTGTGACCCTGAGAAAGTCACTCATTCTCAGTTTGCCAAACATTCCCACTGATAATAGCAAGAGAAGTTTATTATTTTGCCCTTCCTCTAGCTTTTAAGGGTAGAATAGTACAACCTTGAATCCACCAAGGCAAGAAGACCTTCCTTTCTCTACTCCGTTCTTCCTGTTACTTTTTTTTTTTGTAATTAATAGTGTTTCCTTCCTTGGTTTCATGAAATCTTCCTCTCCAACCCTATCAGAAAATTAGATTACCATTTATTTTGTAGCAATTTGAGGGAAAAATAAGATCATACAAAGGTACTTCAAAAAATTCACAGATTCATATTATGTTTCAATTTTATTTTACCATGAACTTTTTGAAGTACACTTGTAGGTGTGAGAACAACTTGAGCCCTATGAGAATATGATCATCGTCATCATTATCATCTTCATCATGATATTTTTTGAGCACTCATGTTCCAGATGCTCTGTTACTAATTAGTAAACATGCATTGTCTAATTTCCCTTTCAAAACATTTGTTTGAAATAGGTATTTGTTACTATTCTCACTTTACAAAGGAAAACACTGAGGCCTGGAGAGACCAAGTAAATTCTCAAAGTGGTGCACTTAGTAAGTACTAGAATGGGAATTTCATTTAATTTACATATAGAAATTGTACATATTTATGGGGTACATTGTGATGTTTTGATACATGTATACATCGTGCAATAATCAATTCAAGCTATTTAGTATATCCATCACCTCATACATTTATCATTTCTTTGTGGTGAGAAAATCCAAAAATCCTCTCTTCTAGTTATTTTGAAAGATACAACACAGTATTGTAAATCATAGTTACCCTACTGTGAAACAGAGCACCATTTATTCACAAAAACGAATGCAATCCTGTCATTTGTGGCAACATGGATGAACCTGGAGGATATTATGTTTAGTGAAATAAGCCAGGCACAGAAAGAAAAATACCACATGATCTCACTCATATGTGGAATCTATAGAATGAGATTTTTATCTTGAGTCCCCGTTCTGAATTGCCTCCTACCTATGCGCAGATTATGTAAATCTTTATCCATAGCTGCATCTTTAAAAACTAGATTTACATGCTCAGTTGGAAGGTAATTTCTCAGTGTACTCTTTCTTCTCTTTATAAAGTCAAATATTTACAGCAGGAGTCTTCCCAGGTAGTGTTCTTCAATGCCCTCACCTTTCCAGGTATCATGAAGTAATTCAGATAACAAGTCAACATACCTGATCCCTTGCTTGTTCCTCCAGCCTCACCATCTTGGGTAGAATCTCCAAGTGGGTATTCACCCCATTCTTAGACTCCGACGTGTTTCACTTTCTCCCAAGAAATTCAATCCAACAGCTTCCAGGTACAAATAAATAAACCAGAAAAAATTAATTAGTAGTGCCATCCTGTCCAGCACTTCTTTGTGTGAAAATCATAGAGAATTTCCAGGGAGAAATAAAAATGAACCCAACTTCGCACCCACTTCCCTGCCTTTTTAACAAATTTCCTCAAGGACATTTGAAACTACAGTTTCAGCTTGCTACGGAAAAAATTATTAAAACCCTGAGAATATTCTAAAGATTAGGATGCAATCTCTTCTCATTTTTGTCTTTCAAAGACTGTATTCCTCGTTTCTGTGTAACTTTGGAAATAGCAAAACTTAGTTTCCAAGTCTGAAGTTTCAACCCCCAAATGGTTTAAAGGACAGAGCATGAGAAAATACTTTTCCAATTCGACTTTATACAATTCACTCCACAGTGGCTAAGGTTTACAGATTCAAAAATAACAAAATATGATCCTGAACACCAAATCTCTTCAGCTGATAGGAAACCAGAGAATAGAAGCAACCAATTCAGCAAATTTAGGCAAAACAGTGGTGGGAGATAGAGAATGTTCTGATGGAACTAGATCAGTAATACGAACCAGGGAAAAATTTTTCAAAGATCATTGTGTTAAACGTGTTACTCATTCACTAACTAACTTCCAGGTGAGCCTATTACGAGACAGGCATGCTGCTAATGCGCGGCACTGTCCTTGGATTTGCTCTGTACTCGAATTTTTTACAAGTGTATTTGTACTCACTATATGCTGTCTTCTACTATGAGTTTTCAGAGTGGAATAATAAAAAAGGAAATTGGCTGTGGTTTAATTTCCAGTTAAGTTTTTTGTTATTTATGTTACTTTAAACAAGATAGTTAACCTGTTTGAGCCTCATTTGCCCATCTGTAACATAAGGGTAAGTAGCACCCACTTTCAGTGTTGTGAAGTACTAAGTAAGGTCATGTGCACCACGCAGACTAGGAGCTCTCTTCCCTTCTTTTCTGTGTAGTTTTTATTTTTATTTTTTGGTATCATCTGCAGTGTCTTAAAAACAAGTTTTCTAAGTGTTTTCTCTGAAGATTATCAAACATCTTTTCTAATAATTCACTGTAGTGTTGTCCCCAGAGCAATATTCATAGTTGGCACAGTTCTCATTTACATAATACCGATACCAGCATTGTCACCTGATAGTTTCAATTTATGACGTTTGCACACATAACTTTATGATTTTATGACCTTTTATCCAAGGTGCTTGTGCAAAGCAGTTAATCGGAGAGGGTTTCATCTTTGAGACCTCCTCATCTGAAGTTGTTGCCCTGTGGATCCCCATAGGCCTGGACTCACCTCTCTCTGCCCCTGCAAAGGCCTAACCTGCTCCATTCACTAAAGCTCTTGATTTTAAATGGCTCTAGTTTTATTTTATTAGGGTACTTCTGAATTACCAGACAGAAAGGGATTCATCCACTCATTCAACGAATATTTGTGTGGTGCCTGCAATGTGCAGGAGCTGTACTAAATGTAAGCACATCACACATGACATAGGCTGTGTTAGAATTTATTTATTTATTTAGTTAGTTAAGGCTCAATCCAGTACCAATCAAATCATAGCAAATAAATTCACTTTATGTTCTTAAGAGTGGCCTTTTTTATAAATATTAAATTAACAACGGACCAATCCCAAAGGACTAAAAGAGAAAACCTCATGTACTCCCATTATTTAGGAGCTGAGATTTACAGCAATAGGCAAGAGTGGAGGTGATGACCACTCTTCTTACTGCTCTGTTCTGGAAGCAGAGACATACTTGAATATGAGTCACCTCCTTACTTAGCAAGCTTTAGTTAAAAGATAATTACATGTGCTGCCCTAGAATAGAACAAAGAGAATCAGCCCAGCAGATTTTTCCATCTAAGACTAATGTCCTAATATGGACTGCACACACATTTTGTAAGAAAATAGCACAGAAGTCCTCAATCAAATTTATATGGAGATTACATGGATATAAAAATGTTTACTTCCAATTTTGATTAAGAGGAAGTACACTGGGTTAGAGGAATGAGAAAAATCAGTGCCAAGTTGACTGCTGTTTCTCACTTTGAGGTTAGTTGGAAGCTTTATTTTCCCTTCTAGTATTCCGATTTATCTTTGGGGAAAAAAGCCTTTGAAGATTACATTCCATGCTGTGTGTTGTGGAAGGTCATACTGTCTGTTCATCTTGTTGCCATACCTTAACAAATGCTGCAGAAACTTCTTTTAGTAGGTGTATAGCAGAGGTTGAAAAAAATTCCCTTGACCTTTTCATTGTTAGTTCAGGGAAGAATAAGAAATAAAAATGGATAAGATGTTCTTTTGAGAACTAAAGAAAGAGAGACGTTCTTTCTCTCCTAACTCACTGTCCCAGTGAAATCTCCAAGTTAATACCTTCAAAAGAGAGTTTTGTCTTCCTTCTATACTAATCAATACTAGAGAACGGAGGGCTTAACATTCACTATCCTCAGCACTCAATAGTTCTTAGAAATTATTCTTTATAATTCAGCTTCTAGAAATTACCGTGTTTTCTTTTTTTAAATCATCAAGTTACCATCTCTTCTACTGCATGAAAATTTTCTCAGTATAACAGGTGATATAATCTTGGATTTTTATTCTTCATAGTTTATTATATGATTTGGCTTCTGTACATGTCTCCTGTTTCCCATTGTATTTCCATGCCTGATGTCCATGTAAAACAGTCACTATTTGTTGAATAGACTGATGAATTCCATTTTTATAGTAATTGCTTCCCACTCCCAAGACAAAGGAATTAAATAGCTTATCAGTGATATTTTCTTATGAGTTGTGATAAAATACATTATGCATAAGGTTGAAATTATTAATCAAAATGAAACTTTAGAAAATTAACTGTGAATACAATCTTTAATGATACAATTGGCATAGTTTTCAGACCTGGCATAGAATAGCTGTCAAGATGACTGTCTCTAGAGTCATAGGGTTTGGGTTGAAGTTCTGGCTCAATTGTTTATTACTTTTGTGATTTATGTATGTCACCTAAAATCTGTGCTTTTCTTTCCTCATCTGTGATAAGTACTTCATGGAGTTGTAGTAACTCCATGTAAGATCATTCATATAAAGGGCATTGGAACAATGTCTGGTCCATAGGAAGCTGCTATCTACATTACATCTATTTTGTCTTATCCCTGTATGGAGAGATGTCCTGTTCCCAGAAACCTCCCAGTTGCATACAGGGGAATTAGAGTTTACTGTGAGTATTGGGAGAGCAGGTTCAACCTAAACTAATTGCCTCATATAAGGCTTTGTTCACCATGGCTTTAAGTGCTCCTGCCCCAACTCTTTTTCACCTCTTGAATTTTCCTTCCCCTTAAAGTGGTATAAAGAGCAAATATAGAGTAAAAGAGAAAATGCATATTAAAGAGGAGAAGCACGGTTACTGCTGTTCCTAAGTTGGAAGGCCAGAGGTTATATGCTCTAAAAGAAGGTGGCAATGTCTGCCAGCCTGTTTTTCTGCCTATCCTCTTTGCGGATAAGCACGACTTGGGTTCTAGTCTTAAAACTGACACTAATTGCTTTGGGCAAATGACTTTAGTTCTCCGAGCCTCTTCATTCCTGTGAAAAAGCAAGAAGTTAGATGAAATTATCTTAGTGGCTCATTTCAAAATGAAATTTGTATGGTTGAAAGTTGCGTGGTTTTATAAGTCTTCTCTCTCATACTCTCCTCAGAATGGATTACTTCTATACAGTTTTTAATCAATGTCAAATGAAGTAAAACTTTATTTTTGTTAATTGCAACCTTATGAAGTAAATATTTTGTCCTAATTTATAAGCACCAACTCACTTGTTCATAAGTAAATAACTGTAGTTCCCAAATACAAGCATGTTAATTCTGACCATTATCATTCTTTTAATCATCATCATTATTACTGATTTCATTAGAATTGAAAAGAATTGCTTGCAGAGCCTTTTACATTAAATGGCGTTGCTATTTATTGGGAGAAAAATGAGACTTGTTTAAGAATCAACATCAGCTGACTCAGTTACATCTTTGTGAGGATTTTGCTCTTCTGCATTTAGGAACTCTTTTCTAATTACTGAAAATTTCCTATGGCAGGAATAAAGTTAAATTCTTGGAAATATGCAAAATGCTTTAGGATAGGATTTTAACACCATGTAGCCTAAGAAATTTGGTGCCGATTATACTGAACTCTGTCAACTTCAAGTATGTTGCTTCCTCAGGGACAGAGCATCTCTGCAGAAAATGAAGGCTCTCTTGATAATGACACATACATACCGGCTTATTGTGTATTCAGCTATGAATTTGAAAGGAAATGTCTCAGCATTTCCAGGCTTCTAATTATTTATTTTCTTAGTTTCAAGAAGATTCTAAATGACCTTTAGAAACATTTTGAAATATATTCCCTGATGCAAACTTTGGAGAAAAAAATAAGCCCTGAACAATCAGACCCAGCATGCTCCTGAGTGCCAGCCATTAATATACTCTGTGGATCTGCAGCAGGAGGCAGAAGCCTAAAGTATGTATTTTCCAAACATTTGCAGGGTGAAAGCTGCCTTGCTCCTGTGGGTATATTTGTGCAGCAGCCTTGGAAAACATCCCCTGATGGGGCTCTAGTGAGCAGCTCTTCATTTTTCTGTAGCTTTTTTTTTTTTTTTTTTTTAAACTATTAGTTAAACTTTTGGAGCTGGAACTAGGCATTGTGATCTCTAATTTCTCCCAGACTGGTTCATTCATTCATTAATTGCCCATTCATTAAGCACATTGTTTTCAGGTGGGTTGGGGAACAGAGCAAGCAGCAAAGAACAAATACAGTACTTAAAAGAAAATTATTAGAATACAGTTTCTTTTGAGAAAAATGGGTTTGCAAATTGCTATGTTAGGAAGCTTGACCCTGGCTGCCCATTACCTTATCACAACTAAACTGGGAAACTTGGAATTTTAGGGGAAATTTTCCCAAGCTCATTTAACCTTGAAATAGTTATAGAATATTCCTATGCTTCTGAGGTCATGAGAAAAAAAAAATTATTCATTGATTTAAGATGGCACACAAATTGATTGCTAGGTGAAATAACCAGATGAGGAAATAACAAAAATCTAATTTGTTTTTGCCCAAACAAAATTAATAATAGTGACACACATGAAAAATTAAGTAGTTTTGCCAATAAATTATTTTTAAATATTTAAAAAAGCAAGTTAAAGTGAATGTCTTTCATTTTTATAGTTTTGTTACAAAACATGAATTTTAAAACATTTTAAACCAGAAGAGTGTGTTGCTTTCTTTTTAAGTAAGTCATACATTGGGGAAATATTAGAAGTATTATTGCTGAATTCTATTCTTAAGTGCAACATCACCTTATTATAACACTTAGTTTTCACTATATATATATATATATATATATATATATATATATATAGTTCTTTATGATGTAATAGGGAAGGAAGAAAAAAATATAAAACCACACAATTAGCAGATTTTCAGAAAGGCTTTCATTAGACTGCTCCTAAAAAATTTATTTCTTCACCAATGATTCAGCTTTCAATTATTTTAGAAATCAAAATACACCATTGTGTTTTATAATGTGTATTTTTTTAGTATGGAAATTAGAAAATACATATAAAAGTAGAAAAAAGAATCAAATAACACCCATGTGCTCATAAGCTAGCTTTAACAGTGATCAACTTTCTGCTCCTACTATTTTATCAATCCCCCAAACATACTGCTTTTCTGGAGTATTTTAAAGCAAACCCTAGACCCTAGATATCACATAGCTTTAAACTTTAAATATTTCAGAGAGTATATCTAACAGATAAGAAAAATTTTAAAATAATAATATAACTATCAATATAATTAAGAAGAAAATTATTACAATATCTGATAATCTTTTTACATTTTTTTATTAAGACTGTGCTCCAAACAAGGTCCACATATTGCATGGGACTTATGTTTCTCTTACATCTATTTTGGTAGTTTAATTGTTGATTCTCATTCATTCTCTCCCATTTATATGTTTACAAAACTGGGGCGTTTGTCCTGTAGAATTTCACACATTCTGGATTTGACTGGTCATATACCTTTGGTATTGTTTAACATGTTTCTTTCTCGCTGCATTTCCACTTTCCTGTAAATAGGTAGCTAGATCTACCTACTGAGCATATCACTACGTTCCATTGAGATACATTGTATCTGGTTGTCTAAATTTAGTATTGTAAAGATTCATCAATGGTAGTAATACATTCTCATTCATCTCTACAAAGTTCCCTATCAAATTTTCACCTAAGGATTTTAGTATTTACTGATCTACTAATGTCATTATCAAGATACATTATTTCACTAAAGAGTGACTTTCTAGTTTTATCATTCTTGTCATTTATTTGCTTTAATTCTTACATAAAGATTTTTTTCTTTCTTTTTATTTATTTATTTATTTATTTTTTACATTCTGAGATGTTGCTGCAGAGGGGTGGGAGAGGAACAGGGAGGGGCTGGAAGTCCACACCACTGGCTCCTTCACTGGTTTGGTTGCCAGTTGGGAGAGAGAGTGAGAGGGCGGGGCTGAGCCCTGCTGTTACCCCCCACCCCATGGCCCCACGGCTCAGGAGCCTGGGGGCTTCCAGTCGTGGCTCTATTGTCATTGGCCTGGGTGCAGAAGGTAGCAGGGTTAGGGGACACTACGTGGCTGAGGCCTGCAGGCCCCCCCCCCCCCCCACTACCAGGAAGATCTTTTCTTTATCAACAATTTGGTGACTTGGAAAGTCAGTTGAAGAAAGGCCAGATAAATGTTTAATTCTTTCTCCTTCTCTGTTCTCAAAATAATGAATTGGTGCCCCAGTACAGCCTTAGGAAGACCTACAATTTTTGCTCTGTTTTGTGGTTTGTTTTATTTCCATTGCACCCATGGATTTTAACATAGGTTATGGTTTTGGTCCACGGCAGTCATTATTCCTTGTGATGCTCAAACTTTCCTGTCCTTGGCCAGTGGCTCATAGCTCCTCTTTCTTTGATAGATTTCTTGCTTTCAGGTACAACAGAATATTGCAAATTTATCTTGTACATTTCCTATACCAGACTCTGAATCAGCCATTTGTCAAAGGAGTCTTGGTTTATTTCACTGGAAAGTTGCATTTAGAGGTGACAGTCTGGGTTGCTCTTTGCTTCAGGGTGCAAAACTGGAAAATACACAATTCTGAAAAAAAAAACCCCAGTAAATCATGATATTCATACTGAATTTGGAATATCCACTAAAGAGTTTTACTTGATTTAAAATATATATATATCTCTCTTCTCTTTCTAAATTTTAGATTCTAAATAAAATTAGCACACATATTTGCTTTATCTTACAATAGTGTATATGTATATGAAATAGTTTGTATATGTATATTATATATTCTTAAAATAAAATTATTCACATATCCATTAAAAATAAGACTGCCCACTGAAAGCAGATCTCTGTGGTTCTTTTTAGAGCTTAAAATATGTACTTCTACATTTTTGAGTCAAAGTTTATAGTATTTTTTAAAGTCATTTGAAATAACTCTTGTATGTCTGGTTATTCCACAAATTTACATATTGTTAGATACTTCATATACTGTTTATATATGTCCTTGTATATAGAGAGTAAATATACTATATATACATACATGTCCATGTATATACATATGTATGTGTATACATATATACATGTGTATATATATTGTATATACTATATTTATATACTGTTCCATTTTAATAGATTCTTCAATTTATTGTTTGTTTTTATTTAATCTTGGGGGTTTTTTTGTTTTAACTTTTCAATACACATTGTAGTTGATTTCCATGACCCTTTACCCATTCCTGTTGACACCTTCCTCTCTCCCCTCCCCACCATGTCATATCTGTTCATTTGTCTTAACAAGTTCAAGGAATTGTTGTGATTGTTGTGTCTTCTCCCCTGCCCTTTGTTTGTGTGTTATTTATTTATTTATTGTTAGCTCCCACAAATGAGAGAGAACATGTGGTATTTCTCTTTCTGTGCCTGACTTGTTTCACTTAATATAATTTTCTCTAAGTCCATCCATGTTGTTGTGAATGGTAGTATTTCATTCTTTTTTATAGCAGAGTAGAATTCCATAATACAGTTTCCTTATTTACTCATCTGATGATGGACATTTGAGCTGGTTCCAACACTAGGCTATTGTAAATAGTGCTGCAATAAACATGGTAGTACAAGTATCCCTTCAGCACGATGATTTCCATTCCTTTGTGTGTATTCCCAGCAGTGGAACAGCTGGGCCATATGGTAGATCTACCTGTAATTGTTTGAGGAACCTCCATACCATTTTCCATAAAGGCTGCACCATTTTGCAGTCCTGCCAACAGTGTTGAGAGTTCCTTTTTCTCTGCAACCTCTCCAGCACTTATCATTCTCAGTCTTTTGGATATCAGCCATCCTGACTGGAGTGAGATGGTATCTCAAAGTGGTTTTGATTTGCATTTCTCAGATGCTGACTGATGTTGAGCATTTTTTCATGTGTCTGTTGGCCATTTCATATATCTTCCTTTGAGAAATGCCTATTCAGCTCCTTTGCCCATTTTTTAATTGGGTTATTTGTTTTTTGGCTGTAAAGTTGTTTGAGTTCCTTGTATATACTGGATATTAATCCTTTGTCAGATGTATATTTTTCAAATATTTTCTCCCACTCTTTTGGTTGTCTTTTCACTCTGTTGATTGCTTCTTTTGCTGTGCAGAAGCTTTTTAGTTTGATATAATCCCATTAGTTTAGTTTTCCTTTGGTTGCCTGTGCTTTTGGGGTCGTATTCATGAAGTCTGTACCCACTCCTACTTCCTGGAGTGTTTCCCCTATGTTTTCTTTAAGGAGTTTTATTGTTTCAGGATGTATATTTAATTCTTTAATCCATTTTGAGTTGATTTTGGTATGTGGTGAGAGGTATGGGTCTAGTTTCATTCTACTATATATGAATATCCAGTTTTCCCAGCACCATTTGCTGAAGAGGCAGTCTCTTTCCCAGTGTGTAGACTTTGTGCCTTTGTCAAAGATCAGATGAATGTAGGTGCATGGGTTGATTTCTCGATTCTCTATTCTATTCCATTGACCCATGTGTCTGTTTTTATGCCAGTACCATGCTGTTTTGTAATTTAGTTTAAAGTCAGGTAGTGTTATGCCTCCAGCTTTAATTTTTTTACTCAGGATTGCTTTGGCTATGCATGGTCTTTTGTTATTCCATATAATATCTGGATAGTTTTTTCCATTTCTGAGAAAAAAAGTCATTGGAATTTTGATGGGGACTGCATTGAATCTGTAGATCACTTTGGGTAATATGGACATTTTCACAATGTTAATTCTTCTAATCCAAGAGCACAGGATATCTTTCCATTTTCTTGTGTCCTCTTTAATTTCTTTCAACAGTGGTTTGTAGTTCTCTTTGTAGAGATTTTTCATATCCTTGGTTAACTTTATTCCTAAGTATTTCACTTTTTTGGTGGCTATTGCAAATGGGCTAGCTTTCTTGATTTCTTTTTCTGCATGTTCACTGTTGGAGTATAGAAATGCTACTGATTTTTGTGTGCTGATTTTGTATCCTGCAACTTTGCTGAAATCATTTATCAACTGTAAGATTTTTTTTGTCGAGTCTTAGGCTGTTCAATATATAGGGTCATGTCATCTGCAAACAGGAACAGTTTGACTTCATCTTTTCCAATCTGGATGCCCTTTATTTCCTTCTCTTCTCTGATTGCTCTGGCTAGTACTTCCAACACTATGTTGAATAGGAGTGGTGAGAATGGGCATCCTTGTGTAGTTTCTGTTCTTAAGGGAAAAGGTTTCAGCTTTCCCCCATTCAGGATGACATTGGCAGTGGGCTTATCATATATGGCTTTAATTGTGTTTGGATACTTTCCGTCTATACCTAACTTGTAGAGTCTTTATGATGAATGAATGTTGAATTTTGTCAAATGCTTTTTCAGCTCTGTAGAGATGATCATATGGTTTTTGTCTTTGCTTTTACTAATGTGGTATATTACATTTATTGATTTGCATATTTTGAACCAACCTTGCATCTCTGGGATGAATCCTGCTTAATCATGGAGGATAATTTCGTATATGTGTTGCTGTATTCTGTGAGCTAGTATTTTACTGAGTATTTTTGCATCTATATTCATGAAGGATATCAGCCTGTGGTTTTCTGTCTTTGACGTATCTTTGTCTGGTTTTGGTAGCAGGGTGATATTTGCCTCACAGAATGAGTTTGCGAGAATGGCCTCTGTTTCAATCTTTTGAAACATTTTGTAGAGAATTGGTATCAGTTCCTCATTGAAGATTTGATAGAACTCTGCAGTGAACCCATCCACTCCTGGGCTTTTCTTTGTTGGGAGCCTTCTGATAACAGCTTCAATCTCTTTTATTGTTATTGGTCTGTTCAGATTTTCTATATCTTCTTGGCCCAGTTTTGGTAGTTTGTATGAGTCCAGAAATTTATCCATTTCCTCCAGATTTTCAAATTTGTTGGCATATAGTTGTTTACAGTAGTCTCTAATGATTTTTTGTATTTATGAGGTATCAGATTTAATGTTACCTTTTTCATTTGTAATTTTTGTTATTTGGGGCTTCTCTCTTCTTTTCTTAGTTAGCCTTACTAAAGGTTTGTTGATTTTATTTATCTTTTCCAAAAGCCAACTTTTTGTTTTATTGATCTTTTTTATTGTTTTTTTTTGGTTTCTATTTCATTTAGTTCTGCTCTGATCTTAATTATTTCTTTCCACCTACTAACTTTAGGTTTGGATTGTTCTTGTTTTTCTAGATCTTTAAGGCGAAGTGTTAGGTTGTTTATTTGCCATCTTTCCATTCTTCTGAAGAAAGATTTAATGTAACAAATTTCCCCCTCAGTACTGCTTTTGCAGTATCCCACAGGTTTTGGTATGATGTGTCATTATTTTCATTATTTTCAAGAAATTTTTTGATTTCCTGTTGAATTTATTCTTGGGCCCAAATGTTGTTAAGTAGAATGTTGTTTAATTTAAATGTGTTTGTATAGTTTCCAGAGTTTCATTTGTTATTTATTTCTAATTTTAATCCATTGTGATTGGAAAAAATACGAGGAATAATTCCAATTTTTTTGAATTTGTTGAGACTTGCTTTGTGACCTAACATGTGGTCTATCCTGGAGAATGTTCCATGAGCTGATGAGAAGAATGAATATTCTGAGATTGTTGAATGGAATTTCCTGTAGATATCTGCCAAGTCCAATTTCTATAAAGTGTTATTTAGATCTTGTTTTTCTCTATTGATTTTTTGCCTAGATGATCTGTCCAATGTTGAGAGTGGGGTGTTCAGATCCCCCACTATTATGGTGTTAGTGTCTATCTCATTCTTTAGATCTAATAGTATTTGTTTTATAAATCTGGCTGCTCCAACATTGGGTGCATATATATTTATGATTGTTATGTCTTCTTAATGGATAGATCCTTTTATCATTACATAGTGGTGTTCTTTATCTCTTTTTATTGTATTTGCTTTAAAGTCTATTTTAACAGATATGAGAATAGCTACTCCAGCTCGTTTTTCATTTCTATTTGTATGGTATATCTTTTTCCATCCTTTCACTCTTAGTCTATGTGTGTCTTTACAGGTGAGGTGAGTCTCCTGAAGGCAGCATATTGTTGGGTTCCTTTTTAATCCAATGTGTCAGTCTGTGTCTTCTGAATGGGGAATTTAATCCCTTTACATTTAGAGTTATTATTGAAAGGTGTTGATTTACTCCCAGTATTTTATTGATTTTGGTTTAGATGTCTTAAGTATCTTTTGTTCCTTTCTTTCTGATTTTCTGTTTATCTTCCATATTTGTTCATCGCTTGAGGTGGTAGATAAACTATTTTTTTCTTTATTGCTAGCATTTTTGTTTGACTGGTAGGTTTTGTTCTTTCTTGAGTATTTATGGCAGTGATGTTTGTTTTTCAGGTATCAAACCCAGTACTTCCTTGAGAATTTCTTGTAAGGCTGGTCGTGTAGTAGTGAACTCCTGCAGTTTTGTTTGTCTGAGAAATATACTATTTGTCTTTCATTTCAGAAGGATAGCCTTGCTGGGTAAAGTATTCTTGGCTAGCAATTTTTGTCCTTTAGTATTTTGAATATATCGTCCCATTCCTTTCGGGCTTTTAGGGTTTGTGATGAAAAGTCTGATGTTAGTCTGATTGGGGCTCCCTTATAGGTGACTTGCTGCTTTTGTCTTGAAGCTTTTAAGATTCTCTTTGTCTTTGAGTTTTGCCAGTTTGATCTTGGTTTTTAACTCATGAAAAATATTTATGTGATTCCAAAGTCAAAAGTGTGAACCAAAATACTTTCAAAATTTCCAACTTTGTCCTTTCCTCCTTATTCTTTCCTTCCCACACCATAATCATTTTTACTGTTTTTCAGATTGTCTCTTCACTTTTTCTTTGAAAAAAGTCAGCATACAATACAAACTGTTCTTGAATCTATTAGGACTTGATCAGAGAAGCAGAACCACTGTGAGTAATATGGAGGATTTATTATTGTGGTAAGACATTCCATAATCGGGAGAGATGGCTAAGCTGTCTGTGGAAGCCTATTACCCCCGGGCCTTGTGCTGTGC
Organism: Cynocephalus volans; assembly: GCF_027409185.1. NCBI lineage: Eukaryota > Metazoa > Chordata > Mammalia > Dermoptera > Cynocephalidae > Cynocephalus > Cynocephalus volans. The sequence continues at coordinate 223,741,341 of NC_084460.1, read as the reverse complement.
CTGAAGTCTGCAGGACCAGTAGCCAGGAAGGAGGGATGAGAGCAGAGCAAAGCGAAACCTGTGTAGATGAACTGGCATACACAGTATCTCATCTGAACTGGCAGTGGTGGCTCAGTACTTCCAAGCCTCCAAAGTTGATGATGTGGGTGACCTGCAAAAGAGCTGGAATGCTTCACCACAACATTAGCCCCCAACATGACCAATATTCAGAAAAGCTGATGGAGGACATTCAGGGAAAGTTGGAGACACTGCAGGCCGAACTGTTGCCCTATGCAGATCTGCAACAGTGTCATAAGCTGTGTGAGCTGCCCCTAATTCCAGTCAGATTTCAAATCTCATGCAAATTTCACTTCTGGCTAACCTTAATCTAGAACTTAAAACTGTACATGGAAGAGAATACTAAGAAATGTTTTTCTAACTAAGCTGACACCATACAAAACCACTGAAGTCTACCCCTTATCAACTTGACATCCAATATATATCCCTCTTTTAATCATACTTAACTCCATACTAAAACGCAATGGCAATATCATGATATCTTCTAACATGATGCAACTATACCTCATATAATCAAGAAAACATTACTTTGTTTCCAAAAGATGACACAGAATCTTTTTAATCCATATTTGGGTAATGATTATTCCTCTTTTTGCTGAATTATACTTACCCTTTGGTATTCTATAACTTAAATATTAAGATATGATGCTTGCTACTATTAACGCATGTTAGATGGTGGAAGAACAGGAGAGAGGAAGAAAAAGATGACGTAATATATTACATATGTGTGTACACATATATGTATATATCTTTATATCAGAATAAGAAAGAAATATTCATGACTATCATTTCATTTCTGAAACTTGAAAAATGGTCCTAGCTGCTGTTTATAAAGACCATATCCCACTGTGCTTTCCATGTCCCTGATGACCTCAGCAAGCACCTTGATGTGTGATGGTTCTTTGCCCAGTGCGGTGACTTAAATCTTTGTTCCTGAAAGTCTAGGTCATTAGCATTGCTGTCTGTATTGAGTCATTCTGGTTTCCACTGACTTTAATGACAGGACATGGAGTCTTGAGAAGTACCCTAAGAAAATCTTCTAAATCAAGATACTACCCTTTTTGCCCCCAATAGGTAGTAGCAACCCAATTTTCCCTTGATATTCAGGATCAATCAACCCAGCAATTACAATAAATTCATTTTTTTGCTTGTGAATTCCCGTTTAATGGTTCATTATTGTATCTCCGGGTAGAAGTATTTCTCCCTTTCTAATCTAAGGCCTCTATACCAGCACTGCCCAGTGTTAATATATGTAGGAAGCAACTACAGATCTCTGGGGTCATAAGGAGATTAGCCACTCTCATTCTCACCTCTTGATTCCCAGACTCATAAATCCTATGAGAGAAACAGTACCATATACTAGTCACTCATTTAGAATAAAAACTGCATCCTGGAAAATATACACCCAACCCTACAAGATGTAGGCAACCAACTAGCTCTTCACTGAGTTTTCAAAAGGCCAATTCACCCTTCTAACAAGCCAGCTTCCTCAGGAAACTGGGGAACAACATAGTAAGACCGGTAAATTCCATACACGTGAACCCATTGCAGCACTTGCTATAAAATGAATTTCTTTGTGAGAAGCAATCTGTGTGGAATAACATGAAGGAGAATAAGCCATGCTGTAATCCAAGAATGGGGATTTTGGAATAAGTATAGTGGGAGGGAACACCAATCCCTACCCAGAAATAGTGTCAATAGTGACAATGAAAATAAAGTGCTACCCTTTCCATAATGAATATGGTCTAAAGGAATTGACCTGCTAGCTATAGCCTAGCCTTGGAAGTGACATCATTTTACTAATCTATTAGTTGAGATGGTCAAAAAATTTCCCAAGTTTCAAGGGAAGGAGACATTTAGTCTACTTCTTGAAGGGAAAATAAGAGTGTTCTAAAGAACATGCTGAATGTTGCATGAAAAATATGTTACACAATTCCTGGAAAATACAATCTAATTCTTCTGTAACTTGGTGTTTTAATCTAGCAATATGTCTTTGAGATCACTATAGAGTCACATAGAGAGATCTTTCTTATTACCTTTTATATCTGCATAATATTCCATTATGTGATTATACCACAGCTCATTCCATCTGCTCCTTACTGATGGGTATTTTAATTGGTTGTACAAAACAGTTTTGCTTTACAAAAGTATATTTCTACTAAATAATTTATACAAAATTGTATTTATATTAACTAATTCTTTAATAAATAGGCTTGTTCATAAGTTACTTCTCTTTTATTTCTATTATGTGTGTATCTTCAGTGTAAACATATCCATTTAAAAAATTTTTCTATTTTTGCTTTGTTGATTCAGATATAGTTTGAGAAATAAAATATTGTGGGTTCCCCCCCCCCTTGAAAGAAGCCCCTTTTATTCACAGATTCTTAGAGAAATGCATCTGTGGACTTTAAATTAACATTATGCAATGAAAATCAAATATCTCAGACATATTTTGATATTAAAATACACATTACACGACAAAGAAGAAATCATTGAACAGAGAACTGCATTCGAATGTTTATTCTGCAGTATTGTGTGGTCTGTACCTTGATGAGAAAGCAAATTAATCCTCCTAGCTGTTCAAGCAAATCCACAAAAAAAGCAAGTCTTAAAACATACCATTGATTTGTTAGATGCCAGCATGAAATTTTTATGACTACATGGGATGCTTCAGAAAACAGCGATCCACATTTCTCAGATCTATTTAAAAGCAGGATTGAATTTTGATCCAACTCCATCTCTGGGGATCTCCTATAACTCTCGTTATAGCTTTCTCAGTGAAAATAAGTTTTTTCCTACATTTCAAGAACAAATCTGATTCAGCCTGTTAAATGTAGGTCCACATGAGCCAATTCCATTAAAATCTTCATTGAAAAATATCATATTTATATAATCCAGCTACATATGTAAAACTTATGATTTTCCTTCCTTATTTTTACAACCTTAGTCACTCTAAGGTGTTAAGTCTAAGAATTTTATTATACCTGAAGTAGAGGGTACTTAAGCTGATATAAAAAGAAACTGAATAGAAATTTTTGAAGCTGCTGAAAATTCAAAAATTACTATGGGAGAAGAAATGGGGTGTTGAGAAAAGATGAGCATTGGGGGATAGGAGACTGAATAAGTCAAAACTGTAAACAATCAGTGTGCATGAAGTCAAGATGTATTTTTCTAAGAGAAGGATAGATAAGACATACAATAGGCCTTAAACCAGATGTAGGTCCTATCCCAGTTTGATTGTCCATGACGCTGTGGTTGCATCAAAAAATCTTGTTAAAGGAGAATTATGTATGAATTTGAAAAGGAGCAAAACAATCTATATGGATTTTGAGTGTTCCTGCCTCCCTGGTCACATTTTACCTTCTCAGTCTCCTGTTTAGAATTCTTTTCTCATGACCTCTCCTTACATGGTTCCCGGGTTTTTTTCTTGGTTTTCTAAGTTTCTTACTCTATATCAGTGCTTTGAAAACTGTTTTGACTGCTACTTATAGAGAGACATTTTTATATTATGATCCAGAATACAGAGCTATATAAAAAAGAAGTCTTAAGAAACAGTACTATTTGATATTTTGTCTTCTGTCCAATTCTAAGTACCGTGTTTTATGTCACTGAAGAAAAGAATGCTGATCTCCACCCACTAGGTTAACACTCTACTTCATTTTTCACAACTGCTTAAAGCACCTATTGTACACCAGTGATTTCCAAATCTAAAACTCCAAGCTAGATCTCATTCTTGAAGTTTAGACATGCATGTATATGCACCTATTAGTTATTTTTTCTCTGGATGTCTTGTATGTCTCACAAATCCAGCATACCTAATATTAAAATCTTTCCCTTCTCTCTGTCTGGCTTGATGAATGAAACCAACGTCCGCCTAGTTATCAAATGTAGAAACTTGGGAGTTGTGCAAGAGGAGGGAAAGCAAAGATATCACTAATTAGTACGTTTTGATAGCAAAAAATAGAAACCCCAGTTCAAACTGCTTTAATCAATAAAGATATTTATTGGCTCATTAGGGTTGGCTTAATTCTGGCTTACTCTTCTTTTCTTTTTTCTTTTTAATTTAAATTAAAAAAAAAATGTTTGTGGACGCTGGCCAGTACAGGGATCCAAACCATTGATCTTGGTGTTGTCAGCACCATGCTCTCATAAGTGAGCTAACCAGCCAGCCCCTGTTCTACTCTTAACAGTAAGAAATTTATTTCCCTGAAGCCCTCAGGAAAACTCTGCTGGCATCTCCTTGGCCTGAGTGGCATCGCATTCCACTTCCATACTTACCCCCGTATCTGGGGAAGTGTCAAGAGCTGACGGGCTTTGGCCTAGGCTCGTAAACCAATCCCTCTGCAAAGGCAGATGGGAAACATATCAGGAACATCCACTGAAGCTGCCCTATGTGATTCGCTTTTCCTAAAGAACATGAACTATAACTCAGAGGAGTGGCTGTTTGAAGGAAAACTGCAGTTCTGGAAGGAAGAGAGAACTCTGTGAAATGGTTCCTAGTTAGGCAACCAATAATGCAGTTTTCACACGGCAGCTGTATCCTGTTTCCCATCTCATCGTGGCAACTGTGGTTAGTTTATTGCTTTCCTTGCACATGCTCGTATAGCCCTACGATCAGGCTGAACTGATCAGGGCAGGCAGGCACTTCAAACTCATCAGTTATCACTGTTGAAATCTATTTACTATTTATGCCACGGATTCTTCCTTCTACTTCATCCCCATCACGATTAAGTCATACAATTTCACTCTGTCAAACTGGCAAATCATTCCTAAAGCTGATGCTTATTTCACAATCTAATCCTTTCTAGCTTAAACTATTGCAAAATCTCAAGCTCTCAAATCTATCCTTCCTTCTGATTTTAAAGAGATATTTCCAAAATGCAAATATGACCATATCATCAGCATTCTTACAATCCCTCAGTGCTACTTCATTGCCTATAGAAAAAAAAAATCTCAAATCTTTATCAGACATGCAAAGCTGTTATTTCTTGCTTGTTTCTTTTTTCCTGTTTACTCCACATAAGCTTATGTTTCTGTCATTAAAGCCCTCATACAGCTCCTTAAGTGCACCATCGTGACTCATAACTTCATGCACTGTGTCTTTTGCATCCATTGCTCAGAGAGTTCTCCCTTTCTGCTTTCTAACTTCTTCTCACTGAAACACCCCAGGGATCACCATGGTATGTGTTCTCCATTGCTGCAGCAGGTTAGTAATCCTCACTCTGTCTGGCTATGGTGTGTTTCAGGTAAGCTTTGGGCACTGTGCTGTATCAGTGTCGAGCAATGCTTCATGGCTCAGCATGCAAAGAAACTGGACTGCTGTTTGGAAGGCATGCTGGGCAAAGTGGGACGCTGCTTGGACACTTTGGCAGCAAAAGGTGTCACCTGTCTTTCAAAGATTGTGGGATACTAACAAGTTTGAGAGTTTCTAGCAGGAGATTTAGGATGCATGATTACAAGGCGAAAAAAAGTTACTTTTTTCAACAACCCAGTATATAAACTCCCACCAAACAAAAGCTTGATCAGAAGCCCTTCATTATGAAGCACAGATATTCCTCATTGTTACCAAACATATGTCCCTTAAGAGTAGGAGTTCCGTCCTTGTCCTCTATTGATGTATTTCTTGGATTCTCAGTTCTCTTCTAGAATGTGGAGTGAACGGGACAGCTCTCTTTATCTTACCACATTCCCAGAGAATTTTCTCCACTGCAGAAATATAACAATGTTTCTTATTTTGATGACTGGCCCATCTTTCAGTGGACTTCAGTCCATGGGGAAATTGGAACCAAGTCGGCGAGAGTCAGATGAAGTAGAAAGAAAGACACCTAAAAATAATGTTACTTCCCTCTGAAGGTTTCTTATAGGAAGTTCTGATTGTTCGTCATCAGTATTCGTATAAGGAAGGTGGGGAGGAAGGGGAGAGTATTGCAGAGAAAAGAGAAACATGAATCTAAAGCAATATTTATGTTTTAGAGGGAGAGGAAGTGTGGAGTGAGGGGTCAGGGATGCATCAGGTATAGGAACATGGACAAGAACGGCAGAAAGAGAAGGTGAGGAAAGTTTCTCCATGACTTCTTTACTCTCTTGTTTTGGGGAGTCAGCTTTAAAGGAAGAGGTAAACCCCAACTGTCACGGGTTACATTGTGTCCTTCCAAAAGATATGTTGAAGTCCTAACCCCGAGTACCTCACAATGTGACCTTATTTGGAGATAGGGTCTTTAAAAAGGGCAATCATGTTAAAATCAGGTCATTAGTGTGGGATCTAATCCGATACGACAGGTATCCTTATAAATATCGGAATTTGGATGCAGAGACAGACACACACAGAGGGAAGACAATGTGAAGACACATAGTAAAAAGGTGGCCATGTGACTAGAATGATGCATCTATACATGTCAACAAAACACGAGGATTGCCAGCAAGCATAGAAGTTGGAAGAGGCAAAGGATTCTCTTCTATTACCATCAGTGAGAGCATGGCCCTGCTGACACCTTGATTTTGGTCTTCTAGCCTCCAGAATTATGGAAGAATCAATTTCTGTTGTTGTAAGCCACTTAGTTTTAGCTACTGTGTTACCACAGCACTAGGTAACTAGCACACAGAGAAAGCAACTTGCGAGAGAATGACAGCCTTGGAAAACAGCAGGGCCGGACCATTCCAATCGGAAATCTTCATGGCAAGCACCGCTATTCTTCCCACTCCCTCTGCTCTGCTCACAACAAATGCCAACAGCTCTTTGAAGTCTTATTTTCTGGTCAGAGCTTTCGCTGAAGACAATTCAGATTACTTAACTCTGAGCTCCAAGCCTTTTCCATGAAACCAAGGGGAGTTTAGCTGGATGTTGTTAGCCTGGTTCTAAGCCTATAAGATACCGATTTATCATGTTTGAAATAGGAATCCTCTAAACACACACACACACACACACACACACACACACACACACACTCACACACACACTAATGGATGAGTGATTTTGAAATGCTTTTCTTCAAAAGAAGTTAAAGATATTTTTATAATTTGTGACATTGTAAATTGACTTTAGGTCTACATTTTAAAACTACTAGGCATCTTCATTTTAAGTCTTTACTAGAAACATCTGTCATGGAAACACTTGCTTATTGTTGTTTGCATTTGAGGAAACTTTGAGTCTCTCCATTCTTGCTACCACAAAATTATTTTTGTTTCACAGTTTAAACACCGACTCTGTACTGTGACTTTCCCAAAGACATTGTACTAAATTATATTACATTGCTACAGTATTTCATATTATTTATAGTATCATTATTCTAAATAAAATTACAGAGCTGATGTATTTTCAGATGGCACATGAAGATAGGCATAGGTGGTAATAATGTTGATATCTTTTTGTAATATCATTATTTAACCATCTTAACTCATAAGCTCCTAACAAGTAGGGGTTGGGTCTGTTCAAATCACTCACAAAATATTTAGCTTTAGTCTCCAGAATACAAGTACTGACAAATAATCTTGATTCTAATGAAAATATTCAATCAATTTTAATCAAAGTAATTAACTGTTTCTTTTCAAATGTGGACCCCATCATCTTCTGGTTCAATCACATCCCTTGCTAGTCATTGCTAAAATGTATTTCTACCTGTGTCCTGCCTTTAAAAAGACTCTTTTTTAAAAAAAAAATGCTGTACATTAGAGCACTTATTTATGGGAGACAGAATTATAATGGCTTCCTTAGCCAAGGCCATCTTTAACTTTACACTCTTTAATAGCAACAAACAGATGGAATAATAGTGCATAATCACTGTACCATAGATACAACTTAATAAACACACTTCCACACTTCGTCACTACACTTGAAAAGTAGTTCATGTAAGTCCATAAGATATTTTCGTTTTCTTTTTAAAAACTTGAAAAATAACCTCAATTGAGAGGAATTGCATTATAATGAACAACTTGTTGTTTAAAAAAATACAATACTGAAAATTAAAGCAAAAAGAAAAGCCACAGTTATTTAGCATAAAGTCTTAATACATTAGTGGTGTGTAAACATTTCACTTGAGTATACAATAAGGTCCGTTGTGCATGGTCCTTTTCTTTGGTGTGTTGGAACTAAGAATGGTGAAAAGAAGCTAATTTCTTTTGAGCACTCCCTTGACTCACGCAAAATTTTACAAGAAATATATGATGTGTATTTTATCATTTAGACTTTACAAATGATGAAACACGTTCAACTAGGTTAAGTAATTGATTGGCCAGAACACTTTTATTTGTGTGTGCCTGACACCCAACCTTGAACCAGTTTAAGCAAGAGTGGAATATACTGATGCATTACCCAAACAAAAGAAAAAATGAGGGTGAAACTGCACTTACTTCTAGGGACCTAAACTCCTTCAACTCTCTCTTTCTTTTCCTGTACTTCCTATTCATTCTTGAAATAGACTTGAAAGAAGCCACGTGCATGAGGTTGTAACATAAGCTCATTTCTTTAATTGCTCCTGAGGGGAAATGAAAATATTTCCCACCAGTTTCAAATAGTACGTTTATATAAAATTTAATTGGCAAGGCTTCTATCACAGGTCCATCTTTGGAACAGTCACTGTCATCAACAACAAAGCATTCCATGACTGGCTCATTCTGGATCACTTGTTCATTCCTGTGATTTAGGGATGTGACTTTTCACCAGAAGAGGGTAGGAGGTTGGGACAGTGGTTGTGATTGGCCCATGAAAACAATAGCTGTAAGGTATTTTCCCAGTGCTGGAATTATCTATTGGCTCCTGATTTGTCAATTTCAAGACTGTCCTTTCTAATATATCATGTTATTATAAATCATATTTGCTATAATTATGGAGGATTCAAGTTAAAAGTGAATCAAGCTATACTTTGAAGAAACATCATAGACATTTCTTTTGACTATTAAGCTTGACTTAGAGAGACACTTCTCATTTTCAAACAATAAAAAAATAGCAGATATAATAGGCAAGAAGTTACAAAATCAGTCATTATCATCTTAAACGTGTGAGCCTTTCTATCTGTCTACCCCTCTGATCTTCAGTTTAATATACCAACAGCAATCTGGTCACAGAGCATTAGTCAGAGACTAGATTTATCAAGTTGCATGTTGGCTCAAGAGCTTTAATTTGAAAATGATTTTGTCAAAGCTTGTTCTCTAACTATGAATTATAGCATGCAAGCCTAAGGATTCATGCTAACATATCCTACTTGTTTTCAATACACTCAGGTTACCTGATGGCAATATTTGGTAAACTATTCATGTTATTTTAATCAAGACAATATTTTTTTCACTGAGATTTGTGAGAAAAAGAACTTATTTTCCCTTAACACTAATTTCTATTGCCCAGATCTTGAAAAATTTCCAGAGAATGCCAAAAGAATATCGCCTGTTAAGTGAAGGGAGCAGGTTGGCACAGAGGAGGGAAAGTGGAATTGAAACATTCTGCCTGTGTAGTAATTAAAGAATGAGGATAGCTCTTCTGCTTTACTGGGTCCCTTACCCTCTTAGAAGACTACAACTTGATTAGTCAATCTAAATTTAGCTGTTAAAAATCCAAATAGATGATTGTCTTCATCTTTATTTTTTAGGTGTTAACGTTAGATAACTCATCATGTAATAACTGATGATTGGTGTTTAATCATAACACACACTACAAGAAGTCCTCACACACCCCATTGCCATCACCAACTTGTATAGAAAGTGTTTTCATAACTGAGCCTTCTAGCAAAAGTCAAAGTACTACAAATCAACAATTTCTACCCTTAAAGGAGAATCCAGCATATGACCAAAACCCATATGAGTTTCACAAGCACGAACTTTACCTAAGATGTACTATACATCTGTTGGCCAATGTTTGTGACTTAGTGATTTTCTCCAGAAATAGTTTTAAAAAATTTTAAAAATTAAAAATATGCTGATAAGTCACTGTGGGAAAAATGAATAGTTCTAATTTTCAGTCCTTTATAATAACTAATGATATTTTTAAGTTCAATGCCATAAAGCAACTTCAGTTCTTAAAGTCAGAAATAAGGTATATAATGACTCATGTATAGGCACATGTACATTGATTTGAGCTTTGCAGTTAATTGTATCTTTTGAAAAATAAAGCAGCGGTAACTCAAATAGCACTGGAAACCACTTCAAAATATTTATTTATAAAACTGAGCACTAACGGTCAGCACAGCTTATCATAAACAAAGAGTTTTGTATTTCAGTACAGTAGCTACTGAGGGATGGCTAAAAATGTTTGCATTCTGGGTGTACTTCTGCAAATCTAAGATGCCACTCTTCAGAAAACATGATTTAAGGAGCTTACATAAAGATCCTAAATTCCAGAATGTATCTGCCTTAGGGTGCTCTATATTAAATACTACTCCACTGACTTGTGGGCCCACAGGGACACCACACAGGGCTTTTAGTCTGCTTATGATGCAAAACAGAAGCCAATTTCTATACACAGTGGGAAAATGAGGAGAAAGAAAAACAAAATGTTTGGACATTTCTTATCCATGGAATGCATCCCTGTGTCTTATACTTTCACATGGTGGAATCAGCAATGAACATGCCAGACTCAAGTAACCTGCCCTTACGTGACTAGCATTCTGTGTGAGAGGCTCTCTACCTGAATCATTGTGAACCCTCACAGGAGCCCTTCAAGATTTGCCTGAGGTGGGTGCTGTTGACTGATAAGGAACAGGATGCTTGCTAGCTCAGCTGCCACATGGCCCATGTGAGAAGGCAACCTAAATCACCTGGATTTAAAATCCATACTCTTCCCACTACACTCTTATTATAGGATATAAAGGTCAGAGTCCATTTCAAGGTAAATAAAACTGACCTGAGTGGTTATCGAAGCAAACCTGATATTGAAAGAAATCTCAGTCAATCAAGTGGAAGAAGCTGTCATTTAGGTCTTTGGAGTTTGCCCCCTGCAGTGCAGCTGACGAGAACCTGCGCTCCCACTTCTTGCCAAAAGCAATACAATGGCTAGCTCTTCCTGGATCTGTCCATGGTATGTGAAAGATAAGAGAATGTCGTAATTGGTGGAGAGCTGACACCAACTCAGATTTTGAGAAACATAAGAGAGAAAAGTCCATCTCCCTATCTATCTCCAGAGGATTGTGCACATAAATTTTGACCCTAATAACAGGCAAAGCAAAGGAAAATTTTAACTTTAGGATTTTTTTAAATTTGTAATTTATAAATTTGTACCATGTATTTCCTTTAAATATGTATACTTAGGAATGTATAAGCAGTATGTGTGTAGTTTGCAGAAAGAAGTCCTAGAAAGAAATTCCAATAAATTTGTATAAATAAAGTTAGCCTGTGTTAGCAAATGTTATTTTATGATTCAGGGGTTGATCACAACCCCAGCTGCCTTGTCATCCTAACATTCCATTATCCTATCACAAAATACCATGCTTCTGTTAGGGGGAAAATGCCCATCTGGGCCACATCAAATTTAATTACCCTAATACTCATATAATTATGGAGTTGTCTCAAGTTCCAAATGCATCCATTCTCTTAAAAATTAATGGTTTTGCAATGAAAAAGGACGGTGTCATCTTTTTAGTAGGAGGACATTTAAAAAGTAAGGTGGAGTTAAAAAGTATCAACGCAAAGAACAAATAGGAAAATCTTAAAGTCCTTCTCTCTCTGCATCCTACTCCCACCACCTTGCCCCTTGAATAGAATACAGTGCACCACGAGAGGGAATAAAAGACAGAAATGCACTTGACACTCAAAAAATATTCATTGGGTACCTAGTATGTGCCAGGCATTGTTTTAGATACTTGCAATACAATACAATGAAAGGAAGGTCCCCACTCTGTGGTATCTTATATTCAAGTGTTGGGTGCTTGGTAGAGGTGGGGGAGGTGGGAGAAAGGAAATAATCAACTAACCATTAAAAATAATAAATAAATTAGATAATATGCAAGCAGGTGTTAAAGGTTCTGAACCGAAGAAAATAGAGCAGGATTATGAGTTGTTATATCTGGAGAAGATGGAAGATAGGCTGCAGTATTGAAAAGAGTAGATGGGATCTCATTGAGAATTTAAGTTGTGGTCAAGGTGAATGAGTCAGAAGGTGGATATCTAGGAACAAGTATTCCAGGTAGAGGTCCCAAACCAAGGACATGCCTGGCTTGTTCAAAGAAATGACAAGGAGAACAAAATGATTGGGATGCAGTGAATAAAGGAAGACACTGTAGGGGAGGAGGTCTGAGAGTTAACAGGGACCAGATCATGCAGGGCCTTTTAGGCTCTTGTAAGGACATAGCTCTTTACTTATGCAAAACAGGAAGCCATTGGAAGGTTTTGAACAGAGGAGAGACATATCTGGGTTACATTTTATAGCTTTATTCTGGTTCTCTTTGAGAATAGACTGTAGAAGAGGCAAGGGCACAAGAAACTGGGAAACCAGTTGGGAAACTACTGCATAGTTCAGATGGTGGCTCATACCAGGGTAGCAGTAGTGGAGGTGTTAAGAAGTGGTCAGATTCAGGAAATATTGTGAAGATAGCATCAATGATTTACTAATGGAGAGAGAGGTGTCAAGGGTACTAAGATTTTTGGCCTGAGCAACTGGCAAAATGGAGTTGCTGTCAACTGAGATGGAAATCCTCTAGGTTGCATAGGTTTGTAGGGGAAGGTAAAGGAATTCAGTTTTAGGAATACTAAGTTTGAGACCTCTGTCAAAGTGGAGATGTCAAGTAGGCAGTTTCAGAACTGAAGAGACATTTGGTAGTAATCGGCATGTTGGAGGTATTGAAATCCATGGTTCTGGGTGACATCACCAAAGGAGCAGGTGCAAATAGAGAAGACCAAAGACTGTAACCTGCAGAACTTCAATATTGAGAGATGGAGGAAAGGAGAAAAGCCCAGTAATGGAAACTGCATAAAATGATCAGTGAAATGAAAGGAAAATCAAGAAATAAAGCATATACAAAGGAAGAGATGCTAATCTGCTGAGTCAAGTGTTTCTAAATCTGCTAATGAAAACCAGAGCTTAAAAAAGCTAATTATATGGAAAAAATTGGATTTACCATCCACTTTGGTCCATATAGATGAGGCAGAACTTTGAAGTGCTTTTATACAAGGGTACTTCAAAAGTTTGTGGAAAAATAGAATTAAAAGATAATACAAATCTTTCCTTGAACTTTTTGAAGATTCCTTGTATATCCGTGTCATTGTTTAAAGGCCAAAAATTCACACATATACATAGAGAAAACAAGTTGCAGGCTCAGCACCTGAAAGCACAAGTCCCATTAATCTTAATGAAGGATATTTTTAATTCTGACCTCGATTGTACAGACAGTGTTGATCTCATGAAGGTTGCTCGCTGCACCAAGTTCACACGTCCTATGCTGTAGAAAAAAACTGTAACATCTGTCACAGATGTTTGCATGTTTACCTAGGTTTCCACTTCACAAAATTGGTGAAGAGATTTCTGTCAAAAGAAATTCAATTTCCTATCTTCCAACTCTCATAGGAGAAGCGGAGATTGGCAATTAATATCTTCTGTCGAGTGGAAAAGAGAATCATTATGTCAGAAAAGAATGAGGCTGAGGAAGAGGAAGAAAGCACAATCTCTGAGCATGAGGTCCCATTTTGTTTCTACCAGGTTCTGAAGAAAGGCAAAACAGGGTAAGTTGTGGATCTATTCAAGCCTGACGTGGGTGGGGCTGCTTTATTAGGTTAAACTGAGTACCAGGTTAGCACTGGACACGCAAGGCTGCGCTCTTCGGTAAGAGCAACAGAAAAGAGAGTACAGCAGAGTTGGGTACATGGAGTCCCACTCGGTTTACAGAGAGTCAAAGAAGGGACTTTTTTTGTGTACGAAACAAAACCTAGACGATGTCCCTTACACTTGCTGACGGTCATAGAAAAAGTTTCAGAAAACCAATGAGGTGTTCAAGATTATTGCAAATCAGAGAACTTCTGAATCATGCAAACATAATAGGACATTTTAGATGAGTTCTCTTCAGAATAAAATGATGAAAACAGGTAACATTGAAATCTTTTCTTCCTTCTTTCCCTCCCTCCTTCCTTCCTCGACCCCTGCTTTCTTCTTCCTTCCCTTCATTCTTTTCTTCCTTCTTCCTTCTAACACAGCAAATTAAATGATCGTTTTTTTCTTCCTTGATTCTGTTTGTGGCTAGGACTGTAGAGTCGATCCTGGGGAATCACTGCGCTGTGGAGTGGGCGTCCTCCCCTAGCCCCAATAGACTGTCTTTCAGGATTCCAGCAGTGGAATCAAAGAATTGGGTGTGATCCATTGTATTCTGAAAAAATAATTTTCATCATGTAATAGGAGGCATTTTAACTTTTGTATTCTAAGTCATTTTTATAAAACAGAAAAAGAAAAAAAATTGGTCTCAAATCATTTGAGAGTCAAAAATAAAATGATAAATACTTTAAAATTATGCCTATTTTAATGTTTCTATTTTATGTATTTTTGATATCAAAACTGTACTGGGATCCCAGTATTATCTTGCTTCTAAGAGATATCTATAAGCACTTAATCGTTGATTTAAAGAAACTACCAAATGAACATAAGCGTAAAATACTGAAGTTGTTTCTCTATTTGAGATGCTAACTTAAAAAAAAAAAGACAACATATACCAAAGGAAAACTAAATTGGAATATTTTAATTCTACAAAAATGTATAAATATCTAAATTTACAGCAAAAGAACAATTATACCATTTAGTAATGCTAACAATATTTAAAATCTGCAATTCTTTAAGCACAATCTACTTTTATAAATGTGTCAAGCGTATATCTAAAACATTTTTGAAATTACTTCTTTCTAGCTGTGGCTACACTGGCTGAAAAAACAAAAGCTCCAAAGAAAAATCATAAGACCGTCAAGTCCTTTTTTTCCCCCTTGTGCTATTTTTAGCCGAAATGAAGCAGCAGCTTATGTTCATTTTTACACCAATTGAATGCACGATTAAAATCTCATTTTTAAAAAACATTATAGATATAGCCTTAGTTATCTAATTTCCTATTCTCAGTCCAACTCATTAAAAACAGAATATTAAGTAATTTGTTCTTTCTAGCTAAAAGCAAAAACAAAATGATAACTTCATATATTGATGACAGAAATATAATAGAAATGGTCATTATCTTAAAAGATAGTAAACAAAAGAGCCGTCTTGCATCACTAGGATTTCAGAGGAATTTTTAAAAGAATACAATAAAAATTGGCTTCAGGATTTACTGAACAGTATAAAACAAAAGTTGGGTACCAATTTACACGAACTATTTAAAACACATTGCTGGTGTTCATTCAACACCTTAAATTCACGTGATAGCTTATGTCTAATAGCAGATTGAACATGGTAGAGTCACACCAGATGTGTCCTTGTATTGTACAGAAGTGTAGCTGATTTTATCTACTCCATATTTTGATGAATTGGCAGTAGCTGAATCCTGAAACACAAGCCGCCTTAAGACTTAGTTGAATTTCTGCTGCCCAACTAAATTGGAAATTTATTCAAGATTTGCAGATATCAGCTATGCAGAATGACAGCTGTGGATGGTGACACATCCATTAAAATCTTGAATTTCTTAAATTCTTCATATTTCTGTAATCAGGGTACATTATACCTTAAGAATATATACAGGTTCTACCTCCTCTGAAACTAGATTGAGCATCTATAAATGAGATGCAAGTAAAATGGTTGTGATCAGATTATGATCATTTCTCAACTGGTGAAAACTATGTAGCAGGAGCCAATATTTTGAGGCTTATTGAACCAATTTGTGCTACGTTCTAATCTCACACAGGGGAGAAAAAAGTAAAAATGGTCCTGTTGTTTCATTGTTCTGATTATTTTTTCCATTCTCTTCTTTTTCTTTTCTTTTTTCTTTTTTTTTCCTTTTTGTTTATTAGGCTGTTTCTAAGCACCATGGCAAAATCAAATTTATGGGTTGTATTTATTAGAGTCTACAGAGCTCTACTGGGAAGTCTAGAAATCTCTGTTGATTACCCTGCAGTCTTTGAAGCAGCATAGAACTCACCCAATGTTCACAGTAATAGATTGTCTAATTCTCTGTGCAAGCTGTAGGCCAACCTTATTTTTAACTTGAAGATAATTATAAGGAAAATGGAAGTGGGTAGAGAGTATGCTCCATTAGTTACTACTGGAGAGCCTTGCTTCCCTGAAGCCCAGTTTACCCAATAATGCTAGAATGTTCTGTAATCATGCTGCTTCCTGGTAATTTATTATTTTTGCTGCAGGTCTTATTTATTGCCTGTGATATCATTTTATAAAACTAAATTTATTTAAGTGTAAAAGGTAATAAGAATTTAAATATTTCTAAAGAATCAGTGAACTAATCACAATATGTTTAATGAGGATATTTTTTCTCATCATTGTGCTCTTTCTATAATATTTTTGAGTAATAGTATTAGTTTATATTAGCAATAATGAGTCCTGGCAATACTGCCTGTAGCTATATGATTCCTGGGCAAATTATATTACATATCTGGATCTCAGTCTTACCATCTACAAACAGAGACACTAACAATAGATCATCTGTAAGGTCCTTTCAATTTTCTCTAATTGTGTTTTGTTCATAGACGTGCACTTAGAAAATAAATTTAGTAATAGCTATTATAAAACCATGAAAATACACAAAATTTTTAAGAGAATGATACATCTCCCTTCTAAAAGTCAAAATCTTACACCTTCAGGTGGCCATTGAACACAAGTAAAAAAAAAATTTGAATTACTTTTAGCTTCATAAAATATAAGAACATTTTTATAAAATGTCATGTTTCATTTCCATAAGGCAGAATCTTTTATAACAGAGGACAACATGTAACCCATATTTTAATATGAAGAATGTTAGGAAGAAAATTATCATTTAGAGACAAAGTTATGCAAATCCTGTCTAAATATATTACTCAACTTTATTTTAAAATTTAAAATACAAAAAAAGGTATGATACAGTAGCACTTAGCAACTTTAACACATATTTTTCAGTTCATTATTTCAAGAAATATTTAAAGAACACTTAGTATGTGTCAAGAATTTTACTAGATGCTGAGGATATCATAGTGAACAAAACTGACAAAGCCTCTGCCTTTATGGGTCATACATTCTCTGGTGTGTGATGGGGGTGTTGGGGGCCGGGAGGTGGAAGGGTAGACAGAAATAAAGAAGCAAACTTGTAGTTTGTCAGAGGTATAGGGAATAGGGAGGACAGGTGGAAGAAAGGTTTGCCTTACTGATGAGATATTTTTTGAACAGAGACCTAAAGAAAGTGTGTTTGAGAGCTCTGTCAGGCAGAGGGAATACAATACTAAGGCAGGAACATGCTCGGGAGTCAGAGTGGAGTAAGTAAAAGGCAGAATGGTAAGAAATGAGAGATGTAGTCAGAAACTAATGCAAGCGTGTGTGTGTGAGAGAGAGAGTGTGTGTGTGTATAGGTGGGTGTAGAGAGGGGTGTCATTTGTGAAAAACCTTGAAGGCCACTACAAGGAGATTGAAAAGTTTCTGGAAGTTTGTGAGCAGGGAAATAACATAATCAAATTCATGTTTAACAGAATCATAATAGCTGTTGTATTCAGAAAAGACTGTTTGGGACAAAGATTGGGAAATCAGGAAACCAAATTATAAGCATATTGCAACTGAAAAGGTTAGAGGTAGTAATACCCAATGGATGTGGTGGCAAGTTGTTCGTTTCTGACTATATTTCAAAGGTAGCATCAAGGGAATTTGCTGATGGATCAGATGAAAGTTGAAAGAGAAAGAGAGGAGTCAAAAGTGACTTTAGATTTTTGACCTGAGCATCTGGAAGGTTGCAACTGCATTAACTGATATGGGGAAGACCACAAAAGAGGGTGGATTGAAATACTTTGAAATAACTATTAGTCCAGCTCCAAAGATAAGGGATGTGTAAGACCAATGCACTGAGAATCCAATTATGGTTTTAATTTTTTGTACTGATGACAATATTTTTTTAAAAAAATTAGAATGTCAGTTATTGTTTTCTGGTTTCGGGTGTTTTATAATATTGTATGTCCTTTTTTATATGTTAGACACTATAATGCATGAGTTCAAACCATCTGAAGATGCATTGAAAATTGCTCTCTAGAACAAAACTCATGCAGTTTTACTTTTTCTTGTATTTTCACCATAACCATAATGGACTTTCAAATATTTAAAATGCTGCTGAGATACTTCAAGTTCAGCTTCAATGGAGTAGTTGTATTTTTAAAATATTTGTCATTGACCATTTCCTAGAAAGCATATGCATTTTGACTGACAAATCAACAATAAGTGGAACAGATTGCATAAAAAATTCCTTGAGAGTTTAGGCTTTTTAAGTTTAAGGAAGAATGCTGTGCAGAGACATTTTACCTTATTTTAGTCAGGACAAGAGGAAAAGAGGGGAGAAAAAAAGAGTGAAAATGAAAAATGGGATTGTTATGTCAGGCTTCAGTTGACTTGAGAGGCAGCTGTCAATTTAAGGTAGGAGTTCACTACCTCTTGGAAGTCACAGCTTCTTTTCTAGGTTTGCTTATAAGCTATAGACTCTCTCCTCTGAAAAGTGTTCTTGCAATTCAAACTTTTGCTTACAATTCAACTTTCATTTGCAGTTTTAGGAGATTCAGGGATTCCCAGAGATCTCAGGGTAAGGGGTGCGTACACTTCAAGGAGCAAACCTGAAACGCTCTATGTCGTAGAATTTTTCTCTAGAGTTGTACCAATATCAAGTCAAAAGAGGAAGGAATGCCTACTGGAAGAATCATTCAGGATATTACTGGCCTTCAGAAAGTGTCCTCCTTTCCATTATAAAATTGTGTGTGTGTGTGTGTGTGTGTGTGTGTGTGTGTGTGTGTGTGTGTGTGTGAGAGAGAGAGAGAGAGAGAGAGAGAGAGAGAGAGAGAGAGAGAGAGAGAAAGAGAGATAGAGAGAGAGAAAGAGAGAGAGAGAGAGTTTGTGTGTAGCCAAACTAATACTTTCTAAAAGAGCTTTTGAAGTAGAGGGCCAAAGAAGTGAAATCTTCTGCTCCAGATGACACTTTTTCCATTTCCTCCCCATATTTTTCTTAGCGCTGAGTGCATTTATAATGAATAAAATACACATATAGAGCAACGTTATGGGCATTTTAAATGCTGTCAAACACAAACACTTATTAGCAAAAATCTCATTGATAGATTTTTCTTCCTTTCCATGTCTTCTGCTCGTGTATTTTGAACACGAAGTGTTTTAAAGAACATGTGAAGATAGTCTAATTATGACTGTGTTCCTTTGGCCATAATTTATGGCAAATGGTATCTAGAAGTTTAATTAAAATAAAAATTTAATGAATGTGTATTGAGTTCATACCCCTGGCAATGAAAACTTTAGATACTATAGCACAGCAGTGAAATTCTGATAGCAATGTATTCACTTTTTAAAATATGAAATTAACATGACCATAGTGACCTAACTAAATTTTTTAAATTCAAAGAAGTTAAAAATTAGGTCTAAAACTCTACCCTTCAGCTACAATTCTGTACAGCATAAGTGGCAAAGACAAAGACAGTGGGTTAAGGTCTGAGTTTCCAACAGCAACTCTGGGACAAGATTGTTCACCTTTAGCCTGTTGTCAGGAGCGATTCCAACCCAGACAGAGTATCTCTCACAATTTAATTGCTGAAGTTTAGCTTCCTCTTGTTTCCTTCCATGTCTTGGTAATTTCTTCTTATTTCATGAATTTTCAAAATCTCCTTCTCTTTTGTATTCACATTTGTTTAAATATGGTGCTTTTGTAAATTCACTACAAATTCATTACCCAATTTAACTTGTTTCCTGGTACAAAATTTGGAACTAATATTTTCTATGATGAATCCACTACTCAGAAATAATTTAATATGTGACCCTGCTGTTGACATAGAAATTCAACGTGTTCCCATGACGGTCCAGTAGAATGAGTGAGTAAAAAGCAATTGATAATATTTTATGATGAAAATATTTTATAAGGCATTTACATTATCTCTTTCAATCACTATGACAACAACAGATAAAATAACTCCCCAACTACCTGTGCGATATGAGGGCAATGAAGATTTTTTAAAGCAAACACAATTTGTTTTAAAGTTGTTATGCTGTTTAATAACAGTTTGCTATTTTTATACTTTGTGTGTGCTTCTTCGATCACATATAAATTTTAGTAGGGAAATAAGCAAACGTTCTTAAAAATGAATTATAAACAACTGTGTTTTAGAATACTAAAAGGAGTTTTTAAAACTTTCAATTCAGCAAAGTTAATATTTTCTCCTAATTGAAATAATGGAAAAAGAAAAGTGTAGACACATTCATGGCTTAGGGGAAACGGTCTTCATGCCCCTAAGGTCATGTTCCTTAGCAGCCATTGTTGAGATCTGCTTCCACTACAGTCCTGCATGGTAGGCACCATTTTGTCTTCTTCAGAAGGTTCATCGAGACATTGGTTACTGTTAACATGTCTCAAGGTTAGTCTCTGTAAAAGATAACCAAATAATTAGTGCAGCCTATTTCAACTTTTACCTTTACTAACACATCTAAGTAAATCTGCTTTTTAAAAAATTCTATTTTTAGTGTAATACACTTGTGATATGCTTGTAAAAGGAGCTGTGCACAGGTGTCTCTGAATTAATTATTATACAACTTTGACTGCTATGGAGTCACCATTGTCTAATGCACCTGTATTTGCAGGTGATTAAAGAAATTGGTCAACATTTATCATGGGTTGCCAGGCATTCAGGCTCCCCTGCAAAAAGCCCATTTGTGAGCTCTGAGTTCAGATGAAGGCTGTAAATATTAACAAGCTTTGGTAAAAGGTTATTCTTCAGCATGCGTTATTTAGTAACCATTTGGTAAGTATGCAAATAGATGTCACAGCTGTGACCCAAATGAACAAAACTGCTAGAGATGTTTCCATTTCAAAATACTAAGCAAACCATTGTATCGGTGACTGTGAGACATTCAATGTGAAAGAGTAATTACTGTAGCAACAAATGATCTGTCTTACTTGATAGTAGTCTCACCACATTTTCATCTTCATTTTTAAGAATCTTAAGAAATGATCAATATCAAATAAAAATAGGGGAATGATGATCACATATTTTTAAATGATATATTTATATTTTATTTTCTTCATAATTCCAATAATTGTGTCATGTTAACCAGTCATTATATATCCTTTCTTTGGACTTCTATATACATTTGAAATCACCTTTTTAGACTTTACAAATACACAGTTTAACTCAATATTCTTTATACATACTGATTATATATAGTTCTGTTCAGTTTCATGAGCAATGCCTAGAACCATATTATATGAAAAATTCCTCAACCAGAAGAGAAGTGTTTGAACGTATGGGAGAAAATTTGCAGATATATCTTGAAAATAGCACTCTAGAAACTTTTGTTGCAAATTACCAAAATTAAAGGCAAACCAACAAAGTTTTGGTTCTTGATATTACATTGAAAACTGGATAAAAATAAATGCAGGGCCATGCAATAAAAATGGCAGAGAAACACCAGTCAGAAAATTGTAACTTGTTTAGATTAGGACTGAGGCTTGTGGTGGAGGATGCCTAATAGACGGCAAGGAGGAAATTAAAAGCAAGGGTATTAGATGTGAAGGAAATTTCAAGATTGAGGCCTTTGTAGTTGCTCTTTCAATACATGGAATCAAGCTCTTTATACTAAAAAATGGAGGAAATGGACAACGATAGGCAAGAAGATGGTTGATTTATGCTTATGATGCCAGAAATTCAAATATCAGCCAGCTAGAAAAAAATAAAAGATACAAAATAAAACAAAAACAATATATGTTTTCTAAAATGGGATGGTGAGAGGCTGGTAATGGACACAAAATTACAGCTAGATAGGAAAAATTAGTCCTACTGGTATACAGTCGACCCAGGAATCTATAATTAACAATGATTTACTGCATGTTACCAAATGACAAGTAGAGAGATCAAATGTGCACATCATAAAGAAATAATTGGGTTTTGCAATGATGAACATGCTGATTGCCCTGAATGGATCATCACACATTGTGTACATGTATGAGACATAATTCTGTACCCCATAAATATGTATAATCGATTTGTTTCAATTTTTTTTAAAGTTCTAGTTAAAATCAACAAAATATTTTTTATTTTTGTTACGTACCTGAGGTCCTCTGCATATTTATTCTCTTTCAAAAATCACTTACCATTGCGTGCTTCTATTAGATCCTCTTTTTAAAAAATGTATGATTTTATGCATGTCAAGTATGTAATTGTCCATTGAGCTAACACAGAAAGCACTGATCTTATTCTGATCTGTTCACACACCACCGTAGTTGAATGCTTTGATCAATTATCAGTTACCTTATGTCAAAATATAATATAGACTTTGAGACTTTTCTTTAAGGATCTTATTGAATATGTGTTGTCAACTACATACATCATGACAATTTAAAAAATACTAGGAAGTATTGTACTTTCTAAAAAAAAAAAGCATAAGTCTTTCCTCTGAAGGAATTCATTAATAGTCAAAACCTACTGTTGGAAAGATAACAAAGAGCCAACCCCAGAACTCTCCTTTTTATTGTAGTTCAGTAGAAAATCAGACATTTTAGTCTCATATATACCTAAGTGTGAGTTCCTATTCCCCTAAATATCCTTTCCCCTTCTGCTTAAAAACTTTGACCTTCAGTCAACTATCTAACTGCTTTCTTGGCAACCTGATAAGAGTAAAAATGTTAACTATGTTTCCAGGCAACATTGTTTATGGTAAAAATGACCTGTGTCTGATAAACTGCATATACATATTTAATAGGAAGCCATGTTTGGGGCTACTGTAAGTGCAAAGACTTTTGTAATTTTACATGTTCTGCTGGATTCCTGGGAACTAGGCCTATGGAATTGTTATAGGAGCTGTCACATCCTGTGAGGATAAGGCTT
Organism: Cynocephalus volans; assembly: GCF_027409185.1. NCBI lineage: Eukaryota > Metazoa > Chordata > Mammalia > Dermoptera > Cynocephalidae > Cynocephalus > Cynocephalus volans. Next base: position 223,718,352 of record NC_084460.1, on the reverse strand, counting down.
TTAATCCAGAACTTTTTCTACACTCGCCTGATGGGGATCACATCTTGCAGCACACTGTTGCCTGTGGAGAAGCTAGCTCCAAGAAGCTGTAAGAAGGGCTGTGGGAACTGCTACAGGTCCTTCTGCTGAGAGAAGCAAGCTGTAGTCTCCACCCAAGAACTCTATAAGTAGACTAGTGGGATTCAATGTTTAGTTAAGCCTAAAATCCCTTGTGTGGCATTGTACATACCAGGTATGGTTACTTTGATAACACACTAAGATAATATACATAAATTGCTTTGTACTAAGTTTTCTTTGTGCAGAAGTTCTGCACTTTTCCAGCTTTTCCAATGCTTATGTTCTGAATGTCCTTGTCTCAAATGTAACTCTAATCTAAACAGTCCCCCTTTCGTCTCCCCCTCTCGTACCTCCATTTCCTGCTCTGTCACAAGCATTCCAAGCTCAATTGTCTCCTCCACTAACAATTTTTAACTGGTTCATCTGAACCAGAAAAACTCTGAACCTCCCGTGTGTTCACATAATAAGGTACTAGACAAAGTACATTCCTTTATCTACTGGACAATAAACCCCTTAAAATCAAGGAGGACATGCTCTTGTTTGCACTCTTTATAAGAATTCTATACCAGTTGATTTGAACTGAATGATTACTGAGAAGATAGTCACAAATCATTCTAGTAAGAGTTAAAAAAATGTAAATTTAAAAAAGGTTTTATTGCTTTAATTATATCACTTAACCAAGCACAAAGAAAGGCTTAGAAATAATTTTCTTCATAACATCATTGAAAATTACACCTTTGGTGGTCTTTAATAATATATTTGCTCAGTGTTTTGGATTAAAATAATTAAAAATTTTAGAAAGGATATGCTATGTCTGCATACAACCGAAATATCTTATAAAAATTAACAAAATTAAATAATTTCAGTGCTCCAAAAACAATCCATTTTTTGGCTATGTTTTTTATTCATTTTTCTCAGCTCTGGTGAAAATCAAAATCTATTGTCATATAGACATGGCGATAGTTACCTTGAAAAAGAGCTAATATGTAATATAGTCCACCAATTATATTTACGCATATATATATTTAAAATAAAGAAAAAAACTGGAAAATACATATCCATTAATGATAGACTAAACACTACTTAATCTATGCAGTCTCCGAATTAATGAACAGGTAAGGAATAAAAGAAAAATAACTCCATTAAGAAGTAGTACATAAAAATTTTTCTTAACACCATTTTAAAGAAGCAAGTTTCCAGATTTCAATAGCCAAACATAACAAAAATACTAAAACAAATTTAATAAAGCTTGAAACACAAACCTCTAAAAATTATTAGAGAATGTAATCAGTAGAATTTCCAAAAATATTTCTAAAAACTTCCATTCTTGTATAGTTTCTTAGCAGCCATTTTTGCAAAGTGCTATCATTACATGTTTCCACAGTGGGATGTTGTGAGCCATCAGCTACTTTGCTTACTGAGAGACAGGACTGGGTGATTATGTGAAAAATAGTGTGGGTCTGTTTGACAAAGAAAATAACGAATAATGACAAAATCAAATACAAAGGCAGTAATAAATCAATCATCCAGGACAACATACAATTTCTACCCGAGAAGGATGAAAGGCACACATCACAATAATTGCTTCCATGGAGCTGTGAGCCACATCCTTTTGGGTGGCTTTGATATCAACTGTATTCAGTAGGAGTAAATGGAGATAAGGCAAAATATGGAGAGGGGCTTAAGATCAAATGATGAAACATTTTGGGCAAAATTTTGGATAGAAAAGATTACATTCTCAGTGTTCATCCAACTACTAAAATGAGTGATTTTGTGAGTGGACATTGATTAGACACCAGGGAAGAATTTGGGGGATAATTTAGCTTTAGGGCTTTGCTTTATTTTTGTACAGTATGGCACTCAAATTGCTTGCACCTATATTTTCACAGGGCTAACCTGGTGGTGTTTATAAGGGTTCCACCTGTGCATTGCCACTCTCATTAGATGTCAACTACAAAGTTAATGAAGGGAGGAAAAAGGAAAAGATCAACTCTGGCCTCTTAACTTGATCTAATTCTCCAAACACAATGTTAAATTAATTAATTAATTTGCTTATTTGTTGCTTTCCATCCATTTCCTCCACAGGAGCATAAGCTCCAGAAAGGCCATGGACCAAGGCTACCTACATCAGTAAGCCCAGGGCCTTCCCATGGGAGACACTGACTATGTTTGCTGATGGAAACACTTAGTAAAAGGCCAGTGCAGAAGATAAATTCTATTAAAATTAAACTACATCTCTTGGGCAGCTTCATGGACACAAATCATTGGATTTACCTTTTCAAAGATTTATTTTCTACAGTAAAATGGTAGATAAATGACTTACAAAGATAGGAAATGTAATATTATAGCATATATTTTCCATGTAAAATGATACTCTTAACTACAGAGTTTGATTTGTTAAGCAGACTATTTTTTTTTTTAACCAAATCCAAATTTCCTATCTATACTGTTTGAAATTTCTAGGCTAGATCATCCTCTACCCCCAGTGATTTTTCTTCTGCGATAAACTTTTCTTGGTAAATGTCATGGTAACTTCAAAGATATTATTGCTAGTGATTTTAAATTTCATGTGTTATTAAAAAGAAAAATGAATTATAAGTTTTCCATGGTATAAAATAGAAACAAAAATATTTTGCTTATGCTCAAGAAATGTGACCCCAGAGCACAAATATGATATGAATTTTCATAAAAACACAACCGTAATATTCTCCACCAAAATGTTTATTACATGAACGACCATGAAAAAAATATTCAAAGAAATTTCTTTCCAGGTACTGCTAAAAATCTATATACCAGGAGAAAAATCAGAAATCTCAACGCCATTGAAATAAAAACTTTTTTTCATTTAAAAAAACTCGCAAAATTATTGTGTTTTTATTCCCTTGAAAACAAAGTATAATTTATTTATCTTTTCTGTTTATTCTGTATAGAAGCGACAATTAAAATTTTATGTCTATTTTAGTAATTTTATCATTTGTGTATATTTAAATAGAGTCATGCACCACATAAGGACATTTCAGTCAATGATGGGCCTTATGTGAGTATGATGATTGTCCCATGAGATTATAATGGAGCTGAAAAATTATTTTTCTATGTTTACATATGTTTAGATACATAAATACCATTTACAATTGCCTACAGTATTCAGTACAGGAACATGCTGTACAGATTTGTAGCCTAGGAGCCAGGCTGTACCTTATACCCTAGATGTGTAGTAAACTATACCTTCTAGGTATAAAGTGCAGAGTACATTCTATGACATTTGCATAATGACAAGATCACTTAACGACACATTTCTGAAATCAATCGTATCCCAGTCATTAAGCGAGGCATGACTGTAATTGAGGTCATCTAATTAAATATCTTTCTTCCTTTTATACTGGGGGCATTTTTTCCTATCTTTAAAATAATCTAAAAACATACCATTAAGAAATAATTTCTATAAAATGGATTAGTCAAAATTTATTTAACTTTTCCATTTGGGGGAATGTTTTTCCAATCTGGAGCTATTGTAAATAATGCTGTGACAAACATCTCTGAATATGTCTGTCCATATCTATAATAACTTCTTTAAAAATGATTCTCAAAAGTGAAATTACAATGTCAAAAGGTACAGATCAGTTTAACACATATTATCAAGGGTGTTTACCAAAAAAATCCATAATAATAGCACCAGTAGCAGCTAATACTTCTTGTGCTTTCTATATGCCAGGATACTGTATTATTGACAGTTTTACTGCACCTTTACCAGTATTGTATGTTACCATTAAAAACATTTCTTGCCATATTGATAGGATAAAGAAATAAATAAAATAACACACACGAAATGATTTTTTATTTATGTGTATTTGATAGCTATTTAAACTTCTTTTCCAATTTCATTGGCTATCTATATTTGTCCTATGCTGTTTATTCAAGACTTTGCATGTTTTTATATTGGATGTACATTTTTTAAAAATGCTCTTTAGTAAGCATATCAGCCCTCTGTCATATTTGTTGCAAATGCTTCATGAAGAGGCTGTCGTGTTAACTCAATTTTGAAGGCAGTGTGACACAGAGGCTGCCATGCAGCTTGCTGCCAAATATCTTTTCCTGGAGGTTTATTTAAAATATTTACTAGAAAATAGGGTAATATGAACCCTAAGCTGTTTTTTGCTTAAAATATAGCATTACTTAATTGTACTCCTCTGAAATGTAAAGCATTAGTATTTCCTGGATGCAAAAATTATTGTCATGCCATTTTAAGATGCATAAGAGAAAAAATTAATGATTTCTGCCTGTAAACATATTTGTACGTTTTGCTATTTAAGACGTGTCACAGAATATCACCTTCCAGTGATACAGTTCCTACCTAAAGCCAACTGGAATCAAACTAGGGAAACAATTTTGATGATACAATAAGAAGCAAAATATTGTAAAATTAGATCATACCTTTCTATTAAAAAGTACTAAGTACAAACTTTAATATTTTAATGAATAAATAGAAATGACTGCATAGTTGATTTAAGAAATAACCAAACAGGTCCCAGTTTAAAAGATGGCATATGAAAAGTCCAAAATAAAACCCAATTGATTATGTTATTACATATAACAATAAACAAAATAAGAATAAACTTAGACTATTATAGACATTTAATTTAATAGCAAAGATAATAGGACTTCCCCCTGTTGAGCAAATACATAATGTAAAAAATTAACACAGTAAAGTTATTAAAAATATTAATTATGATCTCCTGACAAAGTAGTCTGTGCATTCAGTAGAATAAAATAGGAGTATTCTAAAAATCAAGTATAAATGTTTAATAAACAGGAACTACAAATGCAACACTAATCTACTTAAATTCCTACTCACTAATTGATTCTAATGAGAAATCACAGCTACAGGTCGATGGGAAGATGGAAGGGAATACCTGTCTAATGTATATATCCTTCAAAAGGTAAATTGAGCCACTGCTTTTATTAGGAATGCTACTCAGGGAAATGCACGGGATGCATTTATAGATCACTTACCTTGAAATTATATTCCCATTTACCCGCTTTCTGATAAAGGTAAATAGAAGAGGGGAGATTAAGTAAAGTCTAAATATAGGCTTCTGTGATTTCAGTAAATACCAATCTAACATTTTACTTACTGAAAAATATTCCTTATATTGCGACTCTGGGAAACATTTGATACAGACGGATATAGAATTCATAATAAGTATTTTCTCAGTCAACTTGCTCAGTCACATGAAAAACAAGACTTATTTTTAGCATCATATTTTGCTCCCTTTTTTTTTTCCTTTGTTGCATAGTGTTTATTGAGCAAAAGAGTTCTGATCTAAAATTAGATTCTCATACTGTATGTAGCTGCCTGGATGTTCAAAAAGAAACGTGATTATATGCACATATTGCAGGAAAATGTAAATTTCAAATTGATTAGAACACAATTGTGATGTTCAAACAGAATATAAGAAAACCTGAATAGAATAGAATGGATGGATGAAAGACACCTTTATAAAAATAATTTTTAAAATGTCTCAGGGAGTTTAAATTTAGTTTTTTTTTTCTTTTTGTTTAACTCTGTGGCAATAGGCATTTCATGGCACAGAAGTGTTTGAGTAATTTATTCAAGAGATTCTAGACCAGGTGGGTATGCTGCAATTTTGCTAAAGATGGCCAGGTTGCTCCCAAATCAAACGGATTTGGCCAGGTATAAAGTGACGGAAAATTAAATTCATTGTTGTGTTATGTATGAAATATTTAGTTAGGAAAGTGGGAAACTCTATATTTCAAATCGAAGCTGGCCAAAGATATGCCTTTATTACCAACATGTGTTTAGTTTCATTCAATTAAAAGAAGAAGTAATTAGATATGGATTAATTATATAATGAATCTGTGTAGCTAAAGTTTGTAAGCAATTAGACCATAGTGACAAAGCAGTTTTACGGATTGCCTGTTTATCTAAACAGATCATATTTATTGCAGAACATCTTTCTCATTGTTAAGGAAAGGAGAAATTCTATGTGAACAAAATTTAGTACTGTGAATAATTCATAGCATTTAATTATTTCATCCAAACTGTACATTAACCTTATTAGGGTATCATCATTAAAAACAGCTAATTATGGGCCGACCCCGTGAGAGTGTGGCACTGGTAGCGCCGAGGCCGCGGGTTCGGATCCTATATGGGGATGGCCGGTGCGCTCACTGGCTGAGTGTGGTGCAGACAACACCAAGCCAAGGGTTATGATCCCCTTGCCGGTCCAAAAAAAAAAACAAAAAAACCCAGCTAATTATTTCCAGTTTTTCAATTACCTCAAGAGGCAATGTAGTGTAGTAGAAAAATTGCTGGATTTAGTGCCAGAAACTTGGGTGTATAAACTTAGACAAGGCATTTATTTTATGCTTCAGTTTACTAATGTGAAAAATACAGAGAATAATATCTGTCTTATAAGATTATTGTAAAAACTGCATGAGAAAACAGAATTACAGACACTCAATTAACTTTCTCTTCTCTTTCCCCCCCACTCATCTAAGTAAACAAAACCAAAGCACCTGGATTCCTTGTTTTGAGACTTCCTGACACTGTTTCCATTTTTTTTCTGGATATTGCAACAATTCTGCTCCTATTTATAACTTTCCTTTCTAAGATTGAAAGGACTATGGGAGACAAGGTGATGGAATATTTCAGCTGTTCACACTGTGAGATTCACAGTTGTACTGATAACTACCTTTCTTTGAATACTTAATTAGGACCTAAATCCTATCTCTTCTGCTAGTGGTGTAATCTTTGTGCTTTAATTTCCTCCTGATAAAGGCTGATAGAAGAGAACTTAAAGGGATATATTTTGGTTCTGTAATTCCATGCACTCCACCAATTTTTATTCTGCCTTGAAACTGCACCACCTCAGAGGTTTCTCAAAGAAGAATAATTTTGCTCTTGCTAGCAAAAGATAAAAGAATTGAAGAAGCAGTAAGCAGCACTTGCCTACTTTCCACCGGTTGGAATCTGAGAAGCATAGAGGCAGTAAGCAGTACTCCTTCCCATCTCAGTACCTTTCACCCTTTTACTCCCTCTCTCTCCCCTCTGTCCTTTCAGGGACTTGCCATTTCCCTAACTTTGCAATATTTTTCAACAGTATAAAATGACTATGGAACATATGTAGATGTTTGTCACTGACTAAACCTGTCCTTTTCAAACTCTAATATGTACATGAATGACCTGAAGATTTTGTTAAAATACTTGGATTTACTGTCTCCAGTGTGGTATATCAGATTCCACATTTCTAACAAATTCCCAGGTGATTCTAGTCCTAGAGTCACCCTTAGGGTAGCAAAAGTTGGAACTATTCTGTGGATGAAAGGGACCTTAAATGTAAAACTTAAAAGGAAATCACACAAATGAATAAATATTATCTTTCAATTTCATTAAAAATGATCTTTTTTAATGACCTTCTCACATATAAAATCAAATTTCAAAGCTGAAATTTCCAGAAAGGCAATGCACTATTCCTACAATTGTTCTATTCTCATCCAATTTCTCTACATTATGAATTATACACTTTCAAATTTGGAAAAGTGGTGTCATTAGACAAATTGAACATCACAATTTAATTTTGAAAGCATAAACACATAGGAGAGTAAATTATGCTATATAATTATCAAGATAATCTGATTGTTTATTTAAAATAAAAATTTATCAATATTCATGGTATATTATAAGCTTTTTGTGTGTGTTCCAAAAATAAAGCTAACATGACACAAAATATTACAGTGCTCTGAAAAACTGCAACAGTCTATTGTCTACTACTAGTCATCCAAAACAGTAAATTTATGAATTTACATAACAGTGAAGCTATGTGTTTTTCCCCTGCTTATCTTTCAAAATTTCTTAGTATTCAATAACCTTGTTACTGGCTGACAGAAAATATAAGCAAAAATTTACACCTAATTAATTACCACCAAAAGTTATTTTAGAAATGAAGAAGTTTGAGTTATGACTATAGAAGCCATTGTTCACTCAAGAGATATAGAAAAGTTTAAAGACTAAAAATGGTGTTCTGAAATTCAACACTGCTTTATCTTATACAAAAAGTACAATCATTCCCTTCCTTTATATATATATATTAGATTTCCTTATTTTTAGCACAAGCCCCCAAATGTCCTGGGGGGCATAAATACTACTTGCAGGATATCTATTTCATCTGAACATATATCCATACTTTTCCTCCCAAAATGAGTAGAGATTAAGGGTCCAGATTTAGCTGTATGTATTTAGTAGAGGAAATGTCTTCTGTAGGCTTAATATAAAGGATGATGATAATAGATAACAGTTGAAGAGGAAAAAAAAAAAAAAAACAGTGGTCAAACAAGGTGAATAAGATATTGAGAAGGCAAAAGAGTCGGAATGGAACCCACTGGTGCCAAGAGCCTAGCAACAATGTATAAACTTCAAGCCCCAAATTAACCCTATATAAGGAGTTTCAAATCCCATAAGAGTTCAGTAAGTTTTCCTGATATTCAAATCAAGAAACTACAAAATCATGCAAATTAAAATGACATTCAAAAAGGTTTTAAAGAGGTCTTGTTAAAATATCAGTAGTACCAAAAATTCCAGAGGTTGATTTTTAAAATGTTGCTCTTACAGAGTATTTTACATAGAACACTGCATCTGTCGAGACTCATTGACCTCTATCGTATGATTTATCTTGTAAGAATAAAGCTTAGTTCTTCTTATAAATAAATCATAAATTTTCTTTTAAATAATCATTTAATGATGTGGCAAATATAACACAGATGGCCAATTCATTTTGCTGAGCAAGGAGCGGAAAGAAACGAGGCTGTTTTCGAGGCAGCTTCCTCAAGCAGAGGAAAATATTTCTTTTTTATTAGCTCCACCTGATGGCTGATCTGGTTTTCACACACGGCCTGGCTATAAATTCCCAGTAGTAATTTTGTGGTTTTCTCTCCCTCTTCTCTATCAGAAAGTTGTGCTATATTGAGAAGAGGCTACTTAGCTGATTATGTGCCTAATTATATTATTGAGTTCTGCAAAGAATTTACTATTGTGAATAGTAAAGAATTCTTTACAATATTCTTTGCAATAGTAAAGAATTCTTGTTAATCTTGTCAGATTTTTTTCATTTAGGTTGAGAAGCATACATATCATAGAGTACAATGGTGTAAAATTTAAAATTTGATAATATGAACATATTGTCAATACTGTCCTAGGCCGAGCCCGTGGCGCACTCGGGAGAGTGCGGCGCTGGGAGCGTGGCGACGCTCCCGCCGCGGGTTCGGATCCTATATAGGAATGGCCGGTGCACTCACTGGCTGAGTGCCGGTCACGAAAAAGACAAAAAAAAAAAAAAAAAAAAAAAAATACTGTCCTGTATGCACATCTTCATATGCACCTCTCATGTGAGCTCAGCTTGCCTCTTGCCTAATCTATATTAGTCATGTACATGGAGATAAATTTTAAGCACATAAAAATGATTTTACTTTCCTCATTCATGTTTTGTACTAATGAGCCAGTTTGGCAAAAACCTGTTTATATGATATCCCATCCTAATGTGATCAGATATGAGCATGCATGCTTGAAAATACAATTCTGCTAATGCAGAAAAAAAAAAGCTTAGGATTTAAATGTTTTTGAAATATATAACCGAGCTTAAGTATTAAATAATAAGTAAATTAAGGATACTATACCTCAGCATCATATTCCCATAACTGATTTCCTCTCATATGGTGGCATTTTAACATGACTACAGGTCCATTGAGTCTAGAAACATCCAAGCACAAGTCATCGGTTCGGATTTCTTTGTCAGCAGTATAAGAAAATACCTGAAAATATAAAATTCAGCTAATAAAATACTTTTATCTACTTTTTAAAAAGTCACAGTATAGCAGATCTGTGGCAGTGTTCATATCAAACAAACTTGTGTTTTCAAATAATCTCTGCTGTGGGATCTTGAGAAAGTTAGTTCATCTCTCTTAGACTTTCTTTTCAACTTCGTAATAGGCACAATGCCACCTATTTTGGTGAAGCCTCACTTTAACAAACTAAATTATTAAATGTTTATTATTTGTTGGCACTGTATCTCCTGCATGATACTTGCCTTATAAAGCTCACAAGTTAAATAAAATAAAGTTTATAAACCTCGTGGATCTCAATAAAGGGCAGGCATTGTTCCCACCACCTTATGATCAATTCCCCAACTCCAGAGACAGTAATGTTTTTTATATAGAAGTTTATTTTTTTCTTTCAGTAATATAAGTACATCACATAAATTTCATTAAATATTGTCAGTGGGTTTCTGAAGGTTGTTGAATTATCTTCTCTAGAGATCTCTTTAAAGTTGGCTCTATACTTATCTTTCTAATAAGGTTTTAGGTAGGCTTGACTATATCAATTCTTCTCAAATATCCAAGAAATGTCAAGGCAGACTGGGAACTCATTGTTAGAGAATACAAATTGAAACTATAATAATCTTTATTATTTTGTTCCTGGTGTGAATAATTTATTTAAAAACTTGGTTATTAAAGTTTATGAGGGTTATTAAGTACATAATTTCAAAACTCATTTTTTTTCTTTTTGCTGTGATAAGTGTGGTTTGGTATTCTGTGGGTTTTTCTTTTTTCCTTGCAATGTCAAGAGGGAGTATAATGAGAAAGTTCATGTCAGGGTCTTCTGGTTTCTGAAAGCAGTCTGATGAAATTCGAGGAAGTCAGCTTTACAAATAACTTATAAATTCTGGAGCCCTGGTCTGTAAGCTGAATAAGTTAGACTTGAAAAGATTGCCTCGGCAGCACTTCTGCTCAGGGCTTCCGTGAAAATCACAAGGAGTGAGAGAAGCTGCAAAGTCAATGACGGAACCGAAGTACCCTCCTAAGCCAACTTCTTAAAAGAAAATCCTCACAAAGGTTATACATTCTACTCAACAATAAAAACATTTGAGAATTATGTGAAGTTCATTTAACTGAATTATATAAAATATATTATAGACTTCAAGTATGGAATTCAGAGAACAATTTCCTATCTTTATTACTTTTTCACGTTTGTAATTTTCATGAAAAACATCAAGTAACCAAAGAAGAAAAAAAAAATTAATAAAGGTAAGTATTTGTATCCTCCCCATAGTAATTTTTTTTAAAAAAATAACAAGCATTTAATTAAACAACTGAATCTAGTAGTGAATCTTAAACTGAGGAAAAGAAAATTTCTACAGAAATTTCTTTTGCCCATTATAAGATTATTTCGGTACTGAGGGATAATCTTCCACATTAAAATTGCTTCCTTTTAATTGTGCACAAATGCCACTGTAAAAGGAGACGCCAAAACATCCAAATTCAGCATTAATTTTCTAAAGCAAGTATGCTAATGACCTGAGCAACGTTTCTCTCAGGTTTTCTGAGTTTGAAAACTGTTCATGTCGAAAGTTCTAGAGAGCAGTCTACCATATTCTTTATTCTTTAATTTCTAATTTTGATTATTTTTTTGTCATTTAGTAGATATGTTCAGATATTTACATTCAAGAAAGATATATCTGTAAAATTTTTTCTAAGCCGATACATGTAATCAGTTTATATGAAATTTTCTTTCTTTAGCCTTGGGACATGGAAAAAAAAAAACCCAACTGATGTTAAAATGCTTGGCCTGCAAGTCATTTTTCCTGGGAAAAAAATCTGTAGAAAAGACATTATTATTTTCTGGCATTAATGTAAACTCAGGATTAATTTGTTTTGTACCTGAAAAATAATCTCATTTTTATGCTTGATTGTTTATAGGATTTTCTATATTCTTTATTATTTAAAAAGTCAGCACATGTCAGTATATACATATCTTTCTTGATATTATCTGGAAATTATTAGGTTTAATCTTAATTATTTATCCTTTATTTTTTTTTACCCATAATTGCCATTTTTGCACTTTTTTTGTATTTCCTATTGTGAAAGGTTTGTGAAACATTTTGACGATACTGAAACATTATATACTTTGCAAAGATGCTGGTACATAGAAAGCATTAAGTAACAGATATTTAGAGTTACTATTCTCAGTCTTGGTGCTAATCCCAGATTCTGGACTTATATGTGGATTTCTGCTTTGATAAAGGACTATGCACCCCCAAAGAATTTTAGGACAAGAGCATGGCATTTTTTGCTCTTGGCTCTAGTACCTGATGGCAGACCTTCCTGATACTTTCAGCATAGTACTATCTCTGCATATTGTGGCCCTCTGGATTCACCATTTCTGAGTTCCTTATGACTTTGGGGACAACTTCAAACCTCTTGCTAGATTTCTTAGGAAGCAGCTGTTGCCTGTGGCTGTTTCCTGTTACCTGTCTCAATACCCCACGTAGCTCTCTCAGTTGGTATGTCTAGTGCCAGCCTGTTCTTCTGCTGTTGTTAAAATCTTCATGCCTGTCCATAACGTAAGATAAAATATGTCAAACCTGAACACCTATTAAGCACTTTACCTTAGAGTAAACTATCATACATGTCATTAATCTATACTAAACTGATTCCTTCATTAGTGAAATCTTGTATATTTTTTAAAAATTGGAAACTATTCCTCCTTTTCTAGTTACCACCCAAATTGCCTTATCATTGATTAACCAATACTTATACTTACTAAACCAGAATTGAGTTACACAAACCATAGGTTTAGCATATGTTTTAAGTTGCCAGATTGACTTTAATGACAATAATTGATTCAAGTCTCATCACTTTAGGCAGTGCCCTCCACCCGGAAGCAGGCAAGAGTGCACACCAAAAACACCAATTCCATGCCAGTGGCCCACCACAGCCACCGGCACAGCCATGGCTGCTGCAAAAGCAGATCCAGGAGGCTCCAAGATCCCCAAACAGATTCAACCCAAAAATATCCTCTGGAAGTGCTATAGATTGGAAGCGCTATAGATTGGAAGCTACCTCCCAACCTCTTTGAAGCTTAAATTCTCAGTGTGACTGTTAAAAGAAGGAAATCCTATTATGATAATCGAAAGGTGGGGCCTTGAAGAGGTGATTAGATTGTAGGACCCTGCCTTAGTGAATGGATTAATAATGGTGGTCAGGGGCATATTTCTAAGGGCTTTAAAAGAGCACATGAGAGGTTAGTCTTTCTCTGCTCTGTTATTTCCACCATGGGACACCCTGAGTCACTATCACCACCACCAAGACCCTCACCAAATCCGTTCCCTGCACTGTGGTCTTTCCAGCCTCAAAAACTGTAAGCAGTAAATTTTCTTTTCTTATAAATCACCTGGTTTCAGGTATTTTGTTATAAGCGACATAAATGGACTAATACACCAAGACACGTTATAGTCAAACTGGCAAAGCTCAAAGGCAAAGAGAGAATTTTAAAGAAAGCAAGACTAACAGCAGACTTCTTAACAGAAACTCTACAGGCTAGAAGAAAATGGGAATGATATATACCAAATACTAAAAGAGAAAAACTGCCAGCCAAGAATACTATACTCAGCAAATCTATTCTTCATAAATGAGGGAAAAATAGTGTATTTTCCCAGACAAACAAAAACTGTGGGAGTTCACCACCACATGGCCAGCCCTACAAGAAATCTTCAAGGAAGTCCTGCATCTGAGATCTGAAAAGCAATAATCACTACAATTAATACACAAAAAAGAACAAAACCTACTGGTACAACAAAAATGCAAATGAGAAAGAGAAAGCAACTAAATCTTAGCACCACAAAAAACCATAATTTTGGTCTTCTCTCTTGTTTTTTCTTGATCAGTCTATGTAAAGGTTTGGAAATTTTGTTGATCTTTTTAAAGAATCACCTGTTGATTTTGTTGATTTTTTTCTACTGTTTTTTAATATATTTCATACATTTCTGTTGTAATCTTTGTTAATTCCTACTTATATTTGCTTTTAACTTAGTTTGCTCTTCTTTTTCTATTTCCTTAAGGTATTTCATTACTGATTTGAGATTCTTCTTATTTTTAATATAAGTGTTTACAAGTATAAATTTTCCTGTAAGCACTGCATGAGTCCTGCATCCTATACATTTTGATCTGTTGCACTTTGATTTTTATCTCAAAGTATGCTCTAATTTCGCTGTGATTTTTCTTTTTACCCATTGTTTATTTAGGAGAGTGTGGTTTAATTTCCACACATTTGTGACTTTTCTAAATTTCCCTCTGTTATTGTGGTCAGAGAACATATTTTCTCTGATCTTTGTATTTTTAAATGTATCAAGACTTGTTTTATGGCCAAAAAAATTAAAAAATAAATAAATAAAATTAAATGAAATAGTTTAACTGGGAAAAAAATAAATTAATAAAATTTAAAAAACCGAAGTCTAATCAGTTTAATATAGCTAAGATGACTAGAAGGAGAGTAAAACAATCAATCCGTGTCCTTCCTTCCATTATAAAAGAGGAAATAGGGAGGAAGTTAACATAAATTGACCTACCTGTCAAGAAACTGTGTGATATGCTTCATATATATTTTATTAAATAAATTGCTCTTTTATTGTGCAATTACATTTATATTCCTCTGAATGTATATGACTTTACAGTATTGCAAAGCATAATAAGTAGAACTTTTTACATGAATTGCACGGATTTAATAGTTTATGGTGCTTTAAAACTTCTGTTTTATACTTAATGTTCACATTGTCTAAACTTGTGAAATTATGAGCATATGTTCCTATGTAGTCTGACAGTCTACCTAGGTCTATAACCCACCACCAAAAAGGCAATTTTTAATCAGTTTTTAAAATTTAGCTACCTTCTAAGAGGTGATAGATCTTATTCTCCATTTTGAGGATCTTGTTGTTATGCCTTTTAAAACTACTTTGATCACTGTAACAATTCAGTTTTATTGTCTCCTATTTTATTAGTTTGCTAGGGCTGCTAATACAAAGTACTATAGGCTGGGTGGCTTAAACAATAGACATTTATTTCCTAACAGTTCTGGAGGCTGTAAGTCCAAGATCAAGATGTCAGTATGGTTGGTTTCTTAGGCCTCTTTCTTTGGCTTGTGGATGGCCATCTTCTCCCTAAGTCTTCACATGGCCTTTCCTTTGTGCTTGTGTCCTAATCTCTTCTTAAAGAACACCAGTCATACTAGATTAGGGTCCACTTAATGACGTCAGTTTACTTTACCTCTTTAAAGACCCTATCTCCAAATATAGTCACATTCTGAGGTGCTGGGGTTTAGGATTTCAACATACAAATTCTGTGAGTGACACATTCAGCCCACAACACCTATTAAACATTTAAAATGTATTTAAAGAGACAGTATATCTTTTCCTATTCCTAAGGGAAAACTATGGTGTGCATGATTTTTCTGTTTACTTGATGAGGTTGCCTTGGGATTCAGTTCAGAAATTAGAATGTGCTGTTTACTCTTATTAATCAAAACTCCAAATGTAATGTCATATCAAATCTTCTCCCCTTCTCTTAATTGGGCCTGCTTAAGGTCAGCAGCCTGCAGTGGGAAAGAGCATCTTTACCTTCTCTATTTTACTGTCCTAAGCTGCTTCTTTTTTATTTATTTTTTCTTATCACTCCTGACCCACTCTTAAATCCTCCCAGGCTGCTAATCTTTATTTATTTATTTATTTATTTATTTTATTCTTCCAGGGTGGTGAAGCTGTAGGAGTGGTCTTACCTGAACTGTTTCTTTATATTTCCTTCCTGTTCTCTGGTCTGGGAAGAAATTTAAAGCTCCCTGTCCTGAGATCATTTGTGGTTTTGTAAAAATACCCATCCCTGAACGGTGTAATGAAAAGGACACTGCATATTTTATAAGTGAGCCAGTTTTTACGATTTAACAAACTCTGGGAGTCAAGCTGACCACAGGCAGTGCAGTCTTATCCCCTCAATTTAGTTGTCACAAGCCAGCTTTATCATGTGTGAGTCAGGTCACAGCCTGCCATACTCTCCATGTGCAGGAAGCACATAACAAGCTCTCACTGAGGTTTCCTACGTAATTTGCTGGGCCCAGTACAAAGTGGAAATGCAGGACCTATTGCTAAAAAATTATTAAGAATTTCAAAGTTTCTTGTAGAGCCCTGTGTGGCTGCATGGATTGTACACCCACAGAGGTTCCCCTGCCTTGAGTTCTCCTCACACCGGAAGCTTAGAATCCCAGTCCCTCCCTTTAGAGGGAGGGCAACTCTTCTTTCTACAGAGAATCTTACAATTTCTCCATATTCTGCTACCTCCTTGTATGG
The DNA here is from genome assembly GCF_027409185.1 of Cynocephalus volans. Lineage (NCBI taxonomy): Eukaryota > Metazoa > Chordata > Mammalia > Dermoptera > Cynocephalidae > Cynocephalus > Cynocephalus volans. Next base: position 223,702,111 of record NC_084460.1, on the reverse strand, counting down.
GGGGGAAATGTGTCCCCCCAAAATAATATATTGAAGTTCTAAGCCCCAGTACCTCAGAATGTGAACTTTTTTGTGAATAGTTGTTATGATAAAACCATGCTGGAGTAGGGTAGGCCCTTAATCCAAAATGACTGATGTCATTACAAGAAGACACAAAGACATAGAAAGAAAGACAGCCATGTGAAGATGGAGGCAGAGAATGGAGTGACACATCTGCAAGCCATGGAATACCAAGAATTGCCAGAAGCTAAAAGAGGCAAAGAATGATTCTCCTGTAGGTTTTAGATAGAGTGTGGCACTTCTGACACCTTGATTTTAGACTTCTAGCACCTGGAACTTTGAGACAATAAATTTCTGTTTTTTTAAGCCACACTGTTTGTTACAGCAGCCCCAGAAAACTAAAATATCTAAACAGTAAAACACTTTTTACACCTTATGCTAGTTAAAGAGTCTAAAAAGTCAAGGAATCAGTTTTCCAAATTGTCATGCAAATTTTGTATAGGAAAGTCTGATTTAGATCTCGCATCAATTGTATCTTGGTGTCTAGGCCGAAAATTATAACATGTATTTATACTTTCCAAAAGCATCAAATCAACCATTCTCAAAATAATCTTTCTGTTTATATATATATATATATATATATATATATATTCATAAAGTGGTTCATAATCTTATTATGACTAAGTGATGCACCTGATTTTCTGTATACTTTATTGAGGTCAGATTGTTTCTGTCTCTGAATTGATGTTGTAATCAAATGAGTACAATATATAAAGGATGATAGCCAATTCCAATCTCATTTCCTTTCAAACTCATTATTTTTTTTCAGATAAGTTAAGCATTTTTCATTATTTCACATATATATATGGTTTGTTCTGGATTTTTCTTTTTGGAAAGTATGTTCCAAGACATTTTATGTTTATTCAAATATCTAAAATTTAAACAGCACAAACAATTTTCAAGGACTGTTGTGAGAATGATTTAAAACACTCTGCCTTAAATCAATGCTTTATTTCGCACAATAAAAGGCTGTCTATACATTCCTTTCAAAATTGCATCAAATTTAAAATCCTAATTATGTATAGTTACTTCTTTAAAAATACTCTTTTTTTTAAAAAAAAATAAAAAAAAAAAAAAAAAAAAAAAAGAAGAAAAAATTTGGGCCGAGCCCGTGGCGCACTTGGTAGAGTGCGGTGCTGGGAGCGCTGCGGCGCTCCCGCCGCGGGTTCGGATCCTATATAGAACTGGCCGGTGCACTCACTGGCTCAGTACCAGTCACAAAAAAAAAAAAAAAGAAGAAAAATACTCTTTTTGCTTTATCTTTGGAAAAATTGCGAACAAATTTTTCTCAGATCTCTAGCATGTATAGCTGCTAGAGAAGCCTTGTTCCAGCAGTGAAAATTGCAAATCAAAGAAGTGCTCTGTGTTGCAGGGACCTGAACCTTGCTTCCTTCAGCAAAGGGCCCCAAACTAATCACCCTCTGCTGGCTCTGTCTTGCCACAGGGTTTCCTTCCTTCTTTTATCCTTAGATGAAGAGTATCTATCTATCTACCATCTATCTATTTACCTAAACATATATGAATATATATATGTATTTACATATTTTTATTTTATTATTTTTATTAAGGTATACTTGACAAGTAAATATGTATTTTGAATATCCACAGAATGCATATATATATATATATATATGCATATACATATCATATATATATATATATGTTTGAGACACACTACTCATCAGAACCAGAGTTACTCTAAGGCACTGTCAAAATTGTGATTTCCTCATCTGAGAAAAGTGATAAAGATGCCTCCTGTATCATGGGATATGTTAAAGGCCGAACAAGACAATTCATGCAAACTCTAAACACAGTACTTGCCTCAAGTAACATCTGCATATTTGTGATTATTTGTACAATATTCATGCATAAAATCTACATTTGATTAAATTTCATCTCATCTTTCCCCATGGGCATTTTGTTTTTTTAAAAATCTTGCTGCTCCAATAACAATGCTAAGTATTTTGAATCCCTGTGGAAACTATTTCAGGAAAAGAGTAGCGTCCAATAATTACTTATTGAATTGAAGTGAAAACAATTTATCTTTGAAATTCTCTAGTCCACTTTGTGGAAAACAGTGCAAGAATGTAAGATAATACAATAGTGTTCACTAATACAATAACAAAATATGTCTAATATTTCTGTTTTCTTTCTACTTCATTGTTAAATCCTCCCATTTTAAGAGTCTCATGCTCTACCAACTGAGGTAGCTGGGTGTCCCTATCATCCCATTTTAAACATTTTTGATGTTAAATTTTATGTATTTTTAATGCTTTACTCTGCCCTGAAGAGTTTTCAAGGAAGTCTACAATTTGTTAAATTCATGCTCCAGATACTCATATTTTATTATGGCAGTACTGAAGAATACAAATTAAAGCCCAGTTGGGAATGCTTTCCAAAATACATGGTAGGTCCCACCTTATCCGTGGTTTCACTTTCCACAGTTTCAGTTTCCCATGGTCAACTGCAGTCCAAAAATATTAAATAGAAAATTCCAGAAGTAAACAATTCATAAGTTTTAAGTTGCATGCCATTCTGAGTGGTGTGATGAAATCTTGTGCCATCTCCCTCCATTCTGCCAGAGACATGGATCATCCCTTTGTCAAGCATATCTACGCTGTGTTAACTGCCTGCCCATTAGTCACTCAGTAACCCTCTTGGTTATCAGATCAAAAAAACACATAGCATATATAGGGTACTATCCAGGGTTTCAGAAATCCACTGGGAGTTTTGCAACATATCCTCCTCAGATAAGGGGGGACTATGGTATCTCACTAGATATGCATGAATGTGCTTTTTATGTGACTGTGGTACAATTTGCAGATGCCTCAAAGTTCCTGTCCCCTGGTGTACATGCCCTGTATAACACCTCCTTCCCTTGAGTGTGGGAGAGACTGACTATAAAATGGCCACTCCAGGATTACGTTATGTTATGTAAGAAGTTATATAAAATCTTGGATTAGCCAACTGAAGAGAGAAATTCTCCTGCTGGCCTTGAGAATAAAAACCCCCATGTTTTGGAGAGGGCCACATGGCAGGGAACTGAGGGCAACCTCTAGCTGCTCAACACAACCCCTGACATAGAGCCAGAAAACAAACAGAGATGAAAGTCAGTCCTATGGCAGCAAGGAACTGAATACTGCCAACAATCATGTGAGATTGGAAAAGGACCACAGCCTCAGATGAGATCCCAGCTCTGGCCAGTATCTGGATTTCTGCCATGTGAGACCCTGAGCAGACTCCCCAGTCATGTTGTGCCTGAATTTCTGACCTATAGAACTGTGAGAAAATAATTTTGTGTTGTTTTAAGCCGCTGAATCTGTGGTAATTTGTTAGGCAACAATAGAAAACTAACACTGTACAGTGATAAGCAGGAAAAAGGAAACATACAGAAACTAAAATTTTTCTCATCATATGGAAGACCTCCCATGCTCTATCTCTATCATTATTTTATACTTCCAATCGTTCATTTATCTATTTTCTCAGTAGATACTTCTGAGTGTATTGAATGTGTCAACCTTTATTCAAACCACACATGCCCTTAATGAAACATTCAATTTAATACACAAGCACCTAATTAAGTGCCAACATTTCTGAGGTTCCCTCACTATTCCAACCTGCCTTGAATTCTGTTCCTTGTATTTGTACTGTAATGACTTTCTATAACAAATTATCTTTCTCTTGATGATTTTCTCCCCAGTATTTTCCAGATTGCAGCATTCCTTAAATATTTTTTTCTTTGAAGAATTATCCCTCAAACATATAAATTGCAAGGGAAGAGAGCAGTGAACTCCTAGACAGGACATTCTCCTTCGATCATGGGCAACATAAATATATACTTTCCTTTTAATATTATTTCATTTGTTGGTACCATTGTACAGCGATATATCTGGTCTTTGAGGTTCTTACTGATCTATGCCTGTGAATGCAAAATAGACATAGAAACAATAATATATATAATTCACATGACATCTGTATAAGCTATGATATTTGTTTTAGTGTTTATTAGCTGCAAATAAATGGTAAAAAGACTTTGGACCATCCTATCTGAATGTATTTTGACTTATTTTTGTAACATTTCCTATGTGACAACAGGTTTTCACTTACATAATATCATTAGACACTTCCTAAAATTCTGGTATGTAGCATACAATTAGAATAAAATTATTAAATATATAAAACATCTCAAAAGGTAAATTATAATGTCCTAGATGAAACAAAGATACACTAGTGTGTGTCAATTAAAACCATCTTTTCTTTAAAGGTAAACTACTCTTTGGTTTAAATTAGACATAACTTTAAAAATCAACCTCCCAATTATCACTGCAGCATCTGCATTGTGTGCAAATAATATTAAGCTTTTCTTGGTGTTTTCATGCTTAAAGAAATCTTATTTAATTGTGGCATTCAGTATTGCTGTGAACTAAGATCAGCATCTGTTTAGTTTGAGTTCCTCCAAAAGCACACAATGAGACAAGGAGTCAAGTGCAAATAGTTTATTAGGGAAATGATCCAGGAAAGACCAGTAAAGAAGTAGGGAATGAAAGGAGCTAATAAAGAGTACATTATCAAATTAATTACACTGTGGGTAACTACAGCTTAATCCTGTTGAAAATCTCTGGCAACCAGTGTAGAACCTCAGAATCAGTTCTCACAAAGGTTGAAGGAGCTGTGATATTTATACACCCCCTGCCCTCAACTTTTGCTTAAGGTGAGCTTCCAGGGGTAGAATTTTTAATTCTCCAGGTGTGAGTAGGTGGGAGGGAAAACCCTCAGGAAAGGAAGGGAGGAGCTGGCTTTGGGATGTTGGACTGGAAGCAAGTGGAAGGAGAGAAAGTAAATCACATTTTGGGAGCACCTGCTGTGTATTAGGCAAGATAGGTATCATTAAAATATATTGTATATTAAATATGATATAGCACATATCCTATACTGTACATTTCTTCAACTTTAACATGTCTCTAAAAACTTCAGTCTAAAACTGGGGCCATGTCTTTATGTGAGATTTATATGCAGCACCACATTAAGATTCCCACATTGAAAAAATAAGTCCAGTTCATGGGTCACTTGATTAACTCACTGAATGAAGAAAAAAATCAGGTTTTTTGATAGGTTTAGAGGAATGTGATAATCTCTGCCACCCAGAAGTGGCATTTGCTCTCAGTAGCATGTAGGCCATGGATTGAACATTGGCCACGGGGATCTATTGAGAGAAAACTGATCATTCCTTGGAGTTACAGTGACCCTAAAATGCATCTCTTAATTTATTGGTTAAAAAAAAAAAAGAAAGAAAGGACAACTTTTGCATATTACAACCATATACACATAATTACCTCTTTTTAAATAAAATAAACATTCGATTTTTTTTAGAAAGTCACAACTACAGAGTTGAAGTAGAAATATATCTGTCCAGTATGTTTTCATTAGATTAAGAAGATTAAGGTTTTCTATTAGAAATTGGAATGGACACTAGGTGTTTCCATGGTGACCTAGTGAAGCCTTTTTCCTTTAATGGAAAGGTATCATTTCTGTACATACCACATGTAGCTTCTTGCTCTGTATTGGATCAAATCTTTTGATATCAGAATAAAAGAAATGAATTGAAAAAAGTTCTTTAGTCTTCCCCTGCTTGCTGTGAAATAATATTTGGGTATTCAATAGCAAGAATAAAAAGCCCTTTTCATTTTGGCTGTATTCACTATGTCACTTTTAATAACAAAAGAGCATGTCCAAGTATTTTCATGAAGTTTATGACAAATAGGTTACAAGCTATCCTTTGACAGCCTTAGTAGTCTGAAAGCTCTTTGCTCCTTTTGTCCCCTCAAGTCAAAATTCCCTTGCCTGACATTTACATTCCATTGTAATCTCAGCTCCTCTGCTTATACATAAAACTTAATTTTCTACTATCCCAGTCCAGGCCTTCAACTCTATTTGTGCCCATATCCTTGCTCTCCTTGCACACACTATGTTCTCCATGCTGACTAACGTGTGAAGCCTTTTAGACCCACTGCTGTCCTTATCAGACCTTTTGCTGAATGCCTCCTTTACAGCATTATGAATAGCTGTTGTTTTATAAATAATTTTTTTATATTCCCAATGACACTGAATATAGGGATTGTGTGCCTGTTTACTTATTTATATTTCATCCTATTACAAAGTGTATTTAAGCATAATTTTATATATGAGGGGTCTTCAAAAAGTTCATGAAAAAATGCATATTATGAAAAAGCTATGCATGCATTGCAAAATTTTTTTTGCCCCAAAATAAACTCGTACTAACTTGTTATAACATGTCGGAACAGGGTCTAGTTTGAGGTACTAAGAAGGATAAGACATTGGTTTGAAGAGAGCCCCTACCAGAGCAACACGAATTCTGCTAAAATTAAAGCAAGAACAAACATCAAATCTATGATGACTCTTGGGTGGAAGAATGATGAAATCATTGATGCTTTATGAGAAGTTAATGAGAACAATACCCACCCCCACATCAGCAGTTTACAAATGGGGAACTCATTTTAAGGGATGAGACAATGTTGAAGATGGAGCCCACAGAGGCAGACCATCCACATTGACTTTTGAGAAAAAAATTAATCTGGTTTATGCCCCTGAATAGAAAAGGACCGATGATTAACAGCAGAAATGATAGCTAACACCACAGACATCTTAATTGGTTCAGTTTACACAATTCTGACTGAAAAATTACAGTTGAGCTAACTTTCTGCTCACTGGGTGCCAAAAATGATATGCCCAGATCGGCTGCAGACAAAAGCAGAGCTTTTACTGGAAACAAGTGGGATCAAGATCCAGAAGCATTTCTTTGAAGCATTAGAACAGGAGATGAAACACAGCTTTACCAGTGTGATCCTGAAGACAAAGTACAAGCAGAGCAATGGCTACCAAGAAGTGGACATGGATGGTCCAGTCAAAGCAAAAGGAAACTGATTGAGAGCAAAGGTCATGGCCACAGTTCTGTGGGACGCTCAAGGGATTTTGCTTGTTGACGTTTTGGAGGACCAAAGAACAATAACATCTACTTATTATGAGTATGTTTTGAGAAGTTAACAAAAACATCAGCAGAAAAATGCCAGGGAAAGTTTCACCCCACAGTCCTTCTCCTGCTCATTCCTCTCATCAATCAAGGGCAATTTTGCAAGATGGGAAGTCATTAGGCATCCAAGTGACTGTCCTGATTTGGTTCTTTCTGATTTCTTTTTGTCTTCTAATCTTGAACATTCTTTAAAGTGCACACATTTTTCTTCAGTTAATAATGTAAAAAAAGACCGCATTGGTATGGTTAAATTTCCAGGACCTTCACTTCTTTAGAGGTGGACTAAATGGCTGGTATCACTGCTTACAAAAATGTCTTGAACTTCATGAAACTTATGTTGAGGAATAAAGTTTATATTTTTTATTTTTATTTTTTAATTCCATTTTCCATGAACCTTTTGAAGTCGTTATATGTTTGTGTGCTCACACATATACGTAAAAAATAAATTTAAAAAATCTGTATGAACAATGGTAATGTAAAAAGAAGGATCAAAGTATAAGGCAAATATAAGTATTTATCCATAGAATATTTTTAATTTTCTCTGGGTGGACCATATATTTTGCAGTAAAAAGGATATGAAAAACCCAAGGAGTTACACCAATTTATAGAGTCCATAAGATAAAAACCAACCAGCTTCTCAGGAGACAAATAACTCTTCCTGATACCTCGTCTGGTAAGGAAGTCTCTTTGGGGCACTTGTGGGAAGGGCTCTGGATGCAATGAGCAGCGTCTTCACCAACTTCCTTACGCAAAAACAGAGTTTACTTGAATTTTAAGCCTATTTTTGTATTCTTGGTGCTCCTGTGTTATAGGGTACATATGCATGTTCAGTGCATTCTTGACTAATAGTTGTTTTGGTTTTTTTCCCCTTTAAATCATTAGTTTTTGGTGACTGGCAGGTTGCTTAAAATTTTCACATTGCTCTGAGACATTTTCCAAAAACATTTGTTAATTGAACATTCTAAATTTATGTCTCCCATCACTGGACCAAAGATTACACAAATCATTTGGCCTTGCTGCTCTTGCTTATCCAACCATAGAGACAGAGGATATTAGAACTGATGGACATTGAGTTCAACCATATCAATTTATAGAATTAGAAATTGAGGGCCAGAAATGACAAGTGATTAAAATGGTAATTTTAAATAATTATGTCCTCAGTGAAAAGTAGGCAGAAAATGGTCTCAAGGGGGAAAACAGGAGATTATTTCAAAGGACCCTGTTATTCTTCATATATAGTACATTCATGTATTCATAGCATTTAAATTTTAAAAAAAAATATTAAATGTGATATAATGTCAGCAGGAGGATTATTTGAACAAAGAAACAGTTCCAGGTAATGGTTAAGGTTATGGCCTTGAGTCAAGAGGAATTGATCATAAGATCGGTGAAAAGTATTTGATAATAAAGTGGAGAGAGAATTGAAGGTTGGAAGATTGAAAAAGTAAGCAGGAGTAAGAAGTTTATCTGGGATGAAATAGTTTGACGGAGGTAAGACTATATTGGTAAAGTGAGCAGAGAGCTTGGACTCCATTTCTACGTGGCAGGAGCTTCAGAGGAGGCAACTGGTGTGCTGAGGGAGCAGATTGATGCTACTAGCAGCAAAGCATTTTTCTCCTAGTAAATTTTTTTGGTTAGCTACCACTCTCAGTAAGAAGTTATACTAATGTGTGAGATAAGAAAGGTATACTAGTATATGCCTTTCTGTGTATGTGCATATGTGTGCGTGTGTTGGGGTTTTATTAATATAGGGTAGTATTAAACTTTCTGCTTTATAAGAATGTGTGGTGTGATATCTTACTTTTTAAGAGACATTTTGAAACTATTCTGAGAATCTCATTCATAATTACAAATGTATGTATATTTCCCCCCAAAACTTAAACTATTATTTTAAAATTTAAGCCTTACAGAAATTTAATTTTAAGTTCTTTAAAGCATGGGTTGATGATGATATATTTTAATTAATTGACTAATCAATAAAATAAATATATTTGTCCTACTATATGCACTGATATACTTTGGTATTATCATCATTTTCTAAGATGCCTTCCTAGAGACTATCTTTTCTAAATTTAGTCTAATGTCCCTCTTTGTTGCTCCCATAGCTTGTTTTCCATATACTCATATTACTTTCTGTATCAAGAATTATAGTAGAAATTTTTGTGATCTCAACAAGAGGAATAATTGAACCTTTTTGAAGCTGACTTGTTATTATATTATTGACACAAGGAATCATATAACTTTGTACTCATAGCTAGAAAGCAAAAAGCCAAAATTGTGACTTATTTAAATGAATGTAGGATTTCATGGAATTACTTTTGAATACTTTGTGGTAAAATGATGAGTGTTTTCTAGATTGACTTTCATTAACATTTTTTCTATGGCTTTTCAAAAAAATGTCATGTGATAGATATTAACTATCATTAGGTAGAAACATAAAATTAGACTGTGCAACACTTGGAAGAAAAGATAAGTCTAGAAAACAGCCAACATAGTGCTCATTTTATAGTAAACCTTAACAAAAAAATCTTACAATCTCTTATTAACTGTTACCAGGGAAAGAAAAAGACTGAACACAACAAATTTGTCATTTGTTTCTACTCCAGGAAACACTGGGCAGAATTAGATCACAAGTTTACGTTACTGCAAGCTTTAAAGAATTCTAAGCTTATACAGATGTTCCTCTAATATAAGTAATGATATAATTTGTTTGAATGACAATATTATTTGTTGATTATTTGCTCAATTCTTGGATTCATATTTATTAAAAAATTTAAAACAATTTTTAACATTCCTTTGCAGGATTAATTCTTTCGACAAGCATCTATTACAGTAGCAGACTTTTTTAAAAAGGAAAAGAACAAATTCTTGCTTTCAAGAGGACTTTACAATTTATTTTGGGGGGGCTAACATAAACATGCATAATTGAATGACATCATAGGGGTTAAAGAGCAAGAGAAACTGAGAGATAATATATGAGTAAGTAAAAAGAAAACACAAAATTTCAGTAGTGTGAGTTCAGAAGAAGGAAATATCAATGTGTACTGAAGAAAACAGAAAAAATACAGTATTATAAAGAGAGGGTGAGTTTTGAAGTGGGACTAGATGAACAGAATTTATACAGTGGGGAATGTCATGGCAAATGGGTGTAAGAAAAGGCAAGGATATGATAAAAAAACTACTAACAATAACAGTGTTTTAAAAGTCTGGTTCATAAAGCTTATGGAGTGGAGAGTTTATGTAGGTAAGCAATGAGAGATAAAATTACAAACATAGGAAGATCGTGTAGTGCTTTGACTAGTAAATAATGTTAATTATATGCTATAATTAGAAACTCTAAAATTTTTTGTTTGCTTGTGTGTTTTTCCAGTTGGGAGTGATGCTTTAGAATGAGTCATCAATTCATTATCTTATGAGGGTGAAGTAAAGACGGGTACAGGCTGGAGCTATGGGGAAACTACACAAAAAACTATTATAGTAATTCAAATGTGAGGTCATCAGGGCCCAGACTTGGAAAGTAGAATTATTAATAGAAGTAAAGAAGAAACAGATTTTTAAAAAAGACTAGCAGAATGAATCCATAGGGCTTAGTATTTAGTTTGGAGAGGGCTGGGGGAAATGAAAAAGAGAGAGGAAAATGTAAAAGATGAATGAATAGAGATATCTGAGGACAAAAAGCTGTTGGACGTAAGATGAGATAATTAGAAACACACTGATTTTGAGGCTAAACTTGGTCATTAAAATAGATATGTACATTACTCAGTTTAAAACAATGAGTGGAAGCCCAGAAACTGTTAAGACTCTGGAGCTTTCTTTTAGATAAATGTAAAGGGATTAATTTCCTAGGAAAATAAAATGTAAAGAATCAAGAATAAACACACTAGCATGGTAATAATATACTCATTAACATGTACATGCATCACAAGTCTTTGTTAACACCAGATTAATCTCATGATTGTAGGCCCTACTGAGATTAATTTGTAAAGAAACTAACTCTTCTTCTGAAGGCCTTGAGAATAAACAAATAGTTCATGACTCCCTGAAAGACTGGGGCAATATGAAATGTTTGTCTTTTTTGGATGTTTTCCCCTACTGACACATACTATCTAGAGTGTCTGTTATGGGCTAGGATAACTAGGTTTTGTTTGGGTGAATGATTATGGCAAGTTACCATTTCTTATGGTCTGAATGCTTGTGTCTCCCAAAATTCATATGTGGAAATCTAATCCCCTGTGATTGTATTAGAAGGTGGGGCCTTTGGGAGGTGATTAGGTCATGAGGGCTCTGCCCTGGTGAATGGTACAGTGCCCTTTAAAAAGTGCCCTTATAAAAAGTGCCATTATATATAAATATGTATAAATATAAAAGGGCATTTTATAAGAGTATTAGTGCTGTTTTAAAAGAAACCCCAGAGAGCTACTTAGTCTCTTCAAAAACATGAAAGACTCCATATATGGATCAGACAGCAAATCCTCACCAGACAGTGAATTTTCCAGAGCCTTGATCTTGGACTTCCCAGCCTCCAGAACTGTGAGCAATAAATTTCTGTTGTTTATAAGCCGCCCAGTTTTTGTTTGCATTTTTGTTATCTCATCCCAATCACACTAAGACACCATTTCATCCCCAATCTCCTAGTAGGAGGATAAGGCCAGCAAAAACCAGAGAAGCTCTTCCAGCCAAGTATTAATGAGATTGATTGAAAAGCTCTTGGAATAATCCTATTTCTATAGAAGTGTCATAAACCTGCTCCCTTATAGCTTGAATGTATCTAACTCATTTAAACATTTAATGAATGGTGGATGTTCCTTCTTTCCTCATAGACCACTTCATTTCAGTTGCAAATTTACTTTGTGAAATCCCCGGTAAGTTTTAATTCCACTCTGCAAGCTCCTAAAAGGGAACAAAATTATTCTTGAAATGACTTCTAAGTAATTATAGTACTTATAAAAATGCAAACTTTAAAATGAGTACATATCTGTTGAAAGAATGTATTCATTACAATCTGTGAGTACATTATAATACATTTCTAAAACAAACTTTCTGTAGGAGAGCGTCTGTCAGGAAGAAAGTATTTGTTTACTCTCAAAATTTTTAATATATGTGTCATAAGATTAGATTCCTTAAGTATAAATAATCACATTTTAGAGAAGGAGTAGACATTTTGTATGAAAGCATAGATAATACCTAATGATCACTTCTTTATCTTGGCAGAAAACAAGATTTTAATAAATGGCTAGCATAAACTTCCCTAAGGGCTTGCTACCTTAAAAAATGGCTCCGAATCACTTACTGCAATAATTTATATGGAATGTTTCCATGTGCTTTCTAGCTCTCTCCAAATGAGTGGCTCCAGGGAGAACAAGAACATTATAAATTCATTTGCTAAAATGTGAGTATTTTTCCATCACTTTATGTTGTTTGTCTTTAAAAGAAAGAAATACAATGTTGTGCTATTTTGCTTGCCCATAATCCTGCCGACTGGGCCAATTGTCGAGCTAGGGCTGGGTCTCAGCTCACAGACCCCTCAAGCCTGTTCTCCAGACTGGGCCACAAACCCTTCACATGCCAGGCTGGATCCCCAGACCCCTCACACACCAGGCTGGGTCACCAGACCTCTTACACACAGGTCTATGAGCTAGGTAACTGACAAAACAGGTCCTTGGAGCCGTAGGTTCGAAAGCATGGCCATGCAGGGCAGATACCAGAGGCAGTCAACACTAGCCAGGGTGGCAGCTCCATCCATGTGCACTAACTCAACCCACACACAACTTGTTTAAAAAGAACACACTGCACCACCCCCAAACAGACCTAAGGCAAGGGAGCCTGATTAAATTATTCTATTTTCCCAACATACAATGTCTATGGGGGCAGGGTGTGCGTGCGTGTGTGCTTTTTCCCCCCATTTTTGATTAAAGATGTGTTAAAATTCAAAGGGGATCACTCATCATTGGATTTTTAAAATCTTTACACTGTAGAGAATTGGTATTAATTCTTCTTTAAAGATTTTCTAGAATTCTGCAGTGAAGCCATACAGTCCTGGGCTTTTCTTTGTTGGGAGACTGCTGATAACAGCTTCAATCTCTTTGGTTGTTATTGGTCTGTTCAGATTTTCTATGTCTTCTTGGCTCAGTCTTGGTAGTTTGTGTGTGTCCAAAAATTTGTCCATTTCCTCTAGATTTTCAAATTTGTTAGTGTACTGTTGTTTATAATTTAAAGTAAAATGGTCATTTTATAAATATTGTATTAATCTAATTTATACCTAATTATAAGAATATTTTACATAAACTTAAAATAAAAATGGCATCAACATTGAAGAGATGTAATATATACACAAGTCTGAGATCCATTTACTAGTTTTGATATTGATGCCTTTAAGATGATATAAATGTCATTTAAAAGTACCCCTTTAAAAAAACATTTCTACACCAAAAAAAGAAAGCATAGAGGCAAACAGTGGTTATAATAACATAAACTGTTTAAAAGTCTGTATATGAAAAACACTATAAACAAAATGTCAAAGTCAGAAAAATATTTGCAGCATGCATGACATAGTGTAATAATTTTCTTTGATAAAGTGTTCTTATAAATAACAAGAGAAAAAAGAATCCCCTCAGCCTCTAAAGACAGCATAAGCAAAAATATGACTAAGAAATTCACAGTGCCAATTTTTGAAACCTTTAAATGCTAGAAATATGGTTTAAACAAAATGATTTCCTACACTAAATTGGCAAAGATGAGAAACAAAGAAATTCAATACACAGTCAAGGTTGACCATTATAATTACAATCGTGGATGTGTTTGGAAATGAATGCAGATATAGTAAATATAAAGTTGGTGTGGAATCAAACTGACTTTGGTTCAAACTGGCTTTATCACCTCAGTCACACTACTAATACTTCAGAGTTTCCATTAAACTCACGAGTAAAATCAGGACAATCATGCTGTGTACTTTAAAGTTCATTGTGAGAATCGAAGAGGATAATGCATATTAAATGTTTATCATAGTGCCTCTTCTTATGTTATTTAATAGGACAAAATTAGTATTAGTAATTATTAATAGTTATTAGTCCTATTAAATTGGTGAGACTTTAAAAAGAGGATAATTTGTCATTATATATTAAAAGCAGTATAATGTTGCATGACCTTTGATTTAGCAAATTTACTTCTAGATGTATTTCTAAAGAAGTAAATATGAATGCTCACCAAATTTTTATTGATGATCCTGTTCTATAGCAATAAAAATATGGAAATACTGTGTGTTAAATAGGAAATCAATTAAATAAATTATAGCTCCATTATAAACTTGTCCTGTGTATGTTAAGTAGTTGCTAGCCAATAACTAGTAGAAGAGAAGCTAAACTGAGTTTTGAATGGTGAATATGTCTTAAATTTGTGACTATAGCAGGATGTAGTCAATACTGCAATCAGAGAGAACAAAATGAGTGAACTGTAGTGACAAGAAAATGATAGGAAATGGGAAATTATTAGACATGTGTAAAGAACAAGAGACTATTGGAACATACAGGTAGATTCAATTGGAAAGACAGATGGGAATGAAATTATGAGGGGCTTTGTATATCATATGAGGGAATTTGGACTTTATTCTCTAGGCAATGGAGAACTGCTGGAGATTTTAATAAGATTTTAAATCTAATGTGTCTGAGTTATGTAGTCATGGAAATAACTGTTTTTTTTCTAACCTTACAGGTGAAAGAAGATCTAGGCTAGAACAAAGACAGAGCCTGATTAAGAAGGGACTGAGAGATAGGAGTCAAGGGACATTTTTGCATAGAAATGTCAGGATTTGGTGGCCAATCAGACTTCAAAAATGTTTCTATGTTAGGTTTCAGTTTTGGATGGTTGTGTGAGAGAAGAAAATGAGTCCAATTTGAAAACAAGTGCATTTTAGATGCCTGCAAACATTCACAATAATTAATTGGCAATAGATTGCAGAACTCAGGAAAGAGGTGGTCATCTCTGAGTCCAATTAGCATTGTAAGGCACGTAGAACAGCTTTCAGGAATCTATGACATCTTTTCAGAAGTATAGAGAAGACAATCCCATAACCACTAGTAACATAATTTAAATCAGTAAGTTGAAAGTTCTCTCTTTCACTTGTAAAAATTTGTATTCAAGTTAATCAAATTCCCTTTTATTTCTTTTGAAAGTGTTTAACTATCATCATGTTACTTGCTAATGAAAAGAAAGCATTTCAAGAACAGATAGAAGTGGAATGTCTAATTTTGTCATTATTCTTTGAAGTAGATGGCTTTTATTTATAAGGTTTTAAAAAGAATACTTCAAGATGATCATGTCAAAATTAATAATAATTTCCATTTGTTGGCTTATTTTTACAGTGTTCCTGCTACGAAAAATTCCATTGATTTAATTTTACATTTTGCTGGATATTTTAGTATTTAAGAAAAGTATTTCCAACAACTACTGAAAAGTAAGTTTCTCCCTGATGCCCCCAAGGGCTTAAAAGCAAAAGCTTAAAACTCCTTTGCAAGCAGAAATGGTCAAGGTATAATTCTCAACAAATATGAAGTACAGAAATGGATATTTCTTTCAGAAATGTAACTGAGTTAAAAAAAACAATGTTAACATTTGTTATGAGTTTTGTGTAAAAGCAGGAGGAGAGTTTGAGTATTTTTATGGGTTGGGGGCTAATTTAAAAATTCAAAACTAAATAATCTCAAAAATAGATGCTGCTTCTATGGTAATATGAAAGAGTAGCAACAAAAATCAGGGAAGCTACTCTGAGAATAAAATCCTAAAATCTGTTCTTTTTCAAAATGAGCAAGACAAAAATTTAGGCATGTATAAATTATACCAGAAATACTGAATTCCATCAAAGCAGAAGTCATAATGACTTAAGAGATGCTCAGTTTCCACGGGCTTGGGTTACAGGACACACCTCTGTGTTTCAAGCCATTCCTCAAGGTCTTAAGCCCCTCCTCTAAGCCCTCCCCTAGAAGAAAGTTACTGGCGCTAGTTAGACCTATTTTCAGCACCAACACAGGGAATTTAAGACCTCAGGGGGCCGGCTTGTGCAATTCCAGTGGCTGGGCATGCTCAATAGAGAAGGGTTATATAACCCTGGTAACTGCACAGTAGAAAGGAGCTTATTCTTTGAATGACCTTCCACTAGAGGAAGTAAAGAACACAATATTCTTGAATTTGTTCAGTGCATGTGCTAGGATTTGACCCATGAACATGCTCCAAAAGGAGACCAACTGAGCATGTGAGAGACTATGTTACATAACTGTGAACCATCCTCTTAACTGAATATTCATTAGATAGGAAAACTATAAAAGCTGAATTCCCACAGAGGCAGGATTATCCCTCATTTTCCTGGGGCCAATTTGCACTTCAATGGCTGAGGAGCATATGCTTTCTTTTGTATGAAACTTACATTCAGCAAGTGGCTGCTCACACTTTTGAGCCAGCCTGCACTCTACTGAACTTTAAGTGGGTATTTCTTACTTTTGTGTTAGACTTGGAGTGGGTCCTGCTCAGTCTCTGGAGCTAAGCCGCACTTTCTCTGAGAAACCTATATCTCCTATTTGTTATATTAAACCTGTTCTCACTTTCTACTGTGACTCTGCTCTTGAATTCTTTCCTGTGGTAGAATCAAGAACCTGGTAAGAGGATGGGGTGGGTTGAGGTCAGCTATCAGGCCTCCCAGACCCTTCCTCTGGCATCAGTAATAATAGGATTTTAAGTGATGGTTTAATTTTTTTCATAATATATACTTGTTGAAATAACAGGAGAGGCAGTTCTTTGTTTTGGGCTCAGCAATACCAAAGTGTCGCACTTTTATCTTGCTTTCGGCATTAGCCACGGAATGAAAATTTTATTTCTTACTTTTAGAAATATAAAGAGAAATAATTGAGAACATAAATGGAAATAATAAGGAAGGAGCATAATTAATGGCAAAACCAATATGTAATTGAGTGTCTAGTATGTACCATGCATCCTGTTAGCTGTTTTAAGAATTTTATTAGTCTTTAGAGAAAAAATTTGAGGGAACTCATTTATCCATTTTATAGATAACCAAATATTAAAGGTCAAAAACATTAAGTAACTTATCCATAAGTTACCCGATTAACCAGGTCAGAATGATGCTACAAAATGATAATCTTTTATTCTCAACAATTTAATTGTTCCCATTTTTATTTGTTTAATTATAAAGTTAACACATTTACATAGAAAAATGTAGGATAAAATGTGAAAATTTCTATTCAACTCAATCTTTCCAGAATTCCTCTCTTTAGAGGTAATCTATATCCGAGATAGATTGCTGTACATTTCTAATAGATTATATAACACCTATATAATTATATAAATATTATAGATACTATATATAGAAAAATGTTCATATGTGTTTTTCATAAATGAGGTCATTGAAAGTAAGTTGCACTCTGAAATTTTTCCCCTTCTGAGTTTTGGATGACAATACATATAGACCTCCTTCAGTTACTTTAATGGCTATATAGTATTCCATACTATGTGTACATGAAGATTTATTTAACCATCCCTTTCTTGGTAAATATTTAGTTGTTTCTATTGTTTGTGTTAGAACAAAAAATAAACACTCCGCTACATATACATTTGTGCACATTAGTAAATATTCATGTAGATGAAAAAATATTGGTTCTAATTTCTATTTTGCCATTAAGTTGATAATGTGGATGTAGTATATATGTAGGAATGGGTTGTTTACCATTTATTTATTCACTTTCTTGATGAATCCCTGAGATTGGTGTCTTTACATACTTCTGGTTACTGTGATAATAACAGCTAATTATTCATTGGCAATGTCTATATAGTACTGAGCTACAAACCCACTGATCTGACCATGCAGTCTTTCCTCTATTTACTTGACAGTATTTATTAGGTGCCTACCACATCCCAAGGACTGTCTGAGGTCCTAGGGATGAAGATGGGAGTAAGATATAGCACCTGCCAATATGAAGTTTACAGTAGAGTGGGATAGCTTATCTCTGGGTATCTGAAGACTTATAGATGAATAATATGTTTTTTTAACATTTGTGATCTGGGTGTATGGCGTCATTTAGACAAATATGGGTATATAACTGTTTATCTTTTTTAGCACTAACCATGGAACCTTAATGAATCAATGTGGATAATTTACCTGGGATACTTACCTCTCTTATTTTCATCTGCTTTAGAATTAGAGTGATTTCATAAGGGATATTTCTTTTTTTGAATTTTGTACGTCATCATGATACAGATGTTTAGTTGATTTTTTCCCATAAGTTGTTGAAAAAGATTTTGGCAGACATTTCTAAATGTTCACCCAATAGCCAAGGTAAATGAACAGTGAGGAGCAGATATGTGTGAATGCGAGGTTAAATATTCAGTGTTTTTTTGCACTAGGGGTGTCCAAGTAACATATTTCTGTCCAAACAGAGATATAAAGAGGTGTGTTGAGCCTCTAGGAAGGCTTTTGCTTCTCCTAATAAAAGGACAGGCATGGCTATTGCCACTCTTCCCTAGACCTACTTCTTCCACCTTGAGTGTGGACATGATGTCTAGAGTTTCAGCAGTCCTCTTCTGACCAGCTGATGATAAAAGTGAACTCTAAGGATTGAAGAATTGAAAGAAATAAAGTTTCTGGTTCTTGATGGAATCATTGAGGACCTACACAAATGTCAACAATTGGCTCACTTCACACTTATTATTATGTGAGAAAATTAAGACCCACTAATTTAGTCCTCTTGAAAAGGTTAAGCTTTTTGCCTTTTCCAGCTGAGTGTATTGGCACTTCACTGGTTTTGAGCAATAGAGGCCTCACATTGATTGTGAAGCAATATAACAATAAGCTGGACAATTTTTGAATACTGTGTCATCGTCCTGCTTTGTTATTGTTTCCACCACTTCTTCCATAAAGTAATTTTTTCATGCTGTAATTTGGAAACTTGGTTTTAAATATTTTCTTGCTTGAATTCAAACTTTGGAACACTAATTAGGATTTTAATAATTAATTGTTTAGTTTTTTTAAGGGAGATACTTCCTTTTAATGTTCTCCATTTAATCATCCAGGCTCTTTGAGGTATGGTGCCAAAACTCAACAGGACTTATTTTCTTTTCGCTTTACAATACCAGAATCAACATGTATGTCTATATGGAGCCTTTACATATTCAGATGCATCAAACATATAAGACTGGGCTGGTTAGAATAACTTTTGACACCTCAGTTTACTCTAGCCCAGAAATTCTGCCCCTAGGTATAGAACTCACTGTGTGGTTCTTCTCAACTTCTGGAGACAACTTGTCTGCAGAAGCTCAGCCAACTCAAACTGCTTGGTTGCAGTTCCAAGGAACTCCAAATTCTATCTAAGTGGCCATGCTCTAGCCCAAAGACTCACAGCCCACCAGCCTCCATGGGACCCACTTTGCAGAGCTACTTTCCAATGCTTAAGGAGAGCACAAGAATCCCTGTTAGGCTTTGATGGCTCTGATAATTAATTGGACTGTCACATAAAATAAGCTGTCCTCAACTTTTAGTCAGCCATCAGTGCTGATCCATGCCCTTTAAAATTTTATTGAACTTCAAAAACTCGTAAAAACCATGATATGCATAAAAATTTGCAAAATAAATGTAAAATAATCACCATTGGGAGAACATCACAGTTGTTGAGAGATTATTTTATATCATTCAATTAATAACAGAAAAAAATGTAGTCGTTAATTGCTCACACACGATAAAATGAGTTGGGTGCAAAATATTTGGCTATCCTCTTTAACTGTAGGCTCATTTAAAGCGTTGTCCTTTTTGTTTAATTTTGCAATGCTCTCTTAAGGTACTTGGGACAATAAAAATGCCCTTAGTCTTGATTTGAATGCCCATTTATTTACTATGACTATTATTATTAACATGTGAACCATGGTGTACACTAATAATTTTAACAACAATATTTTCCCCCAAAATATAAAGCTGATTAAAAAAAAGGAGAGTTTACCTGATTTCCTCCCATACCATGGCAGTTGAATATACCCACTTTTTCATTTTCCTTGCGGCCCATGTTGTCTAAACATTGATTGGTTTCAACATTTCTTATCTAAAGGAAACACAAAAAAGGGAGGGTAATACATGAGTCAGGTAGTTATATAAGTTATAACGTCTTTTTGATATTAAATTACATATTGATAACTAAATGATACAAGTTTGTAGGGAAATTTCTCTAAGAAGAACACATTGCTTGAAATATTTATTTTTCTTTTTCTATTCCATTCTTAGACCTGTATAGGTTTCTAAATTCATACTGAAGTAAATTTGAACAACACTGCCATTGGTATTCGTTCTCATTAAGAGGCACTCCTTGTTTATAGCATAGTATCAGAGAAGAAGAAAACATCTGCATAATATGAATTAGAAATTCTTCTCAAAATCCTCTACGAATTAGGGGAGTTTTCAAATCCCACTCAAATAACCATAGTTCATTCTTGAACTCCTATAACACCATGCATATGCAAGGGAATAAAAACAAATTGGTTAAATATTCAGATGTATGTTGTTTAGATTGCTTCATTACTGGAGCCTCCATTCTATGTATTAATAAAGATTAATTGCAATGTTTATTTATGTGACTAAAACATATTCATTAATCTTCTTTCACTCCTAGTGCCAAACTTAATGGAAAGTGCTTGACCCTAAGAAAAGCTATTACAAGGCTAAATGGTGATTTCACATCACGAATTCCTCAAAAGCAAGATTAAATTGCCAACTGCAGACATAAGGTTCTTGGTTTATACTCAAACCCTGCATTAGTCCCATAATTATTATAAGGTTAATGCATATCTCAGCCAAATGTAATTATAAAACCCATTCATTGAGGTTAACGATGCTAAAATTACTAAATCAAGCACAAATGAATACGTAAGGAAAAGAAAAGAAAAAGAAAAACCCTTCTAATAAATGGGATGTTTCAAATTCTTTCCCTTAGTCTCAACCCCAAGTATGGATTTCTACTTGTCCACTCTGCTCCACGCTGGAAAGTTTGTATCTCTGACCCATATTAGGATGTACATATTTTACTGCTTACTCAGCAAAATCACTTGGCTATATCTATTTAGTTATCTATGCTTTGAGAACATGGTTCTTCACATTGGAAAATGAATGAAATTAGAAAATTATTATATAAGCATATAAACTTATAGAGGATAAATTAGGTTTCCACAATACACTTTTTCAGAGGTGTGAAACCTCATGGTCAAGTCCGGCTTCCTGCAGTGGAGAAAAATGGTATGATTTGCATTTAGGTCCCAATCAGCACCTGAGGATGTAAATATCAGAATTCACTCTTGGTAGGGGTTGAAAAGAGTTGGGTAGAGTGGTCAATCCCTATTCCAAGGGCTGAAATTAAGAGCACAGTTATAGACACTTTCATCAAGAAATCTAAACAGCAACCCATCAGAAAGGACAGAACACACAGTGAAAATTACAGGGAAAGGTCACAAGCTTCCAGAAGCAAAACACTTACTGGTGGGTGTAGGGCTGAAATGTATTCTCTGTCTGATTTAGGGTTGGTTCAGGCATTGGAGGGGACTGAGCCTAGATTGGCAAAAGTTATTTCAGGACCTACAGCTGGACAAGATTGAGGAACATAGCAATTGATATATGGTGTACTAAATGGGTCTGTGTATGCTGTGTGTAGTCTGACCAAATTATACAGCATACAAATTGAATTATTTTTAAATCCCTTACAATGGACTTTTCTTGATAACTTTTCATAAAGGGCAGACTTCTTAAAAAACAATAAAGTTATTTGTTATTATTGTTATTTAACATCCTAAAAATGTATCAAATAGTATAATGCTATAATACTTAGAATAAATATCCACCAAAATGGTTAGTCCATCTTTAGATGAGAGCTATGCAATCTTATATAAAGAACCTCTGCCAAGTGCACGGGACTTGAACAGATACTAGTTAATAATTACAAGGGTTACAGGTTGAGTTGTTTATAAGGTTTTTCCTCTTTGCTGGACAACAGGAAGTTTAAAGCCATATTCAGCCCAGTACATACTCCAACTTTAGCATTTTAAAGGGATATATGGTAGATACATGTCATTCTACTCTTTGGTAAATTAAGTACAAAAATTAAGAATGCCTCCAAAATATTTTGCCCTTAGTAATAACCTACTATTGATCTATTTCCTATAATAAATATACTTTATTTTTTGGTCTGTAATATCTTTTATGAACTAATTCATTCAATCAAGAAATATTATAGAAAAAAGTATACCTCATGCCAAGCACTATTTGAGATGCTAAGAATACAGAAGTGAGCAAAATAAATATATGGAGTTTATATTATAGAAGAAAAGAGTTCAGCAAACAAATTTGTAGTATGTTAGAAGATCAAGAAGTCCTATGAAGAAATATAAAGCACAGTAAGGGTAGAGAAAGTTATGGAGTGGGTAGTATTTTAGACAGGGAGCCAAGAAAGGTCACTCTGGGGAGAAGAAACCTGAAAAGACCCCTTAATGAAGTGAGACAGCAGCCATATTTCCATCTATACAAATGCATTTTAGGCAGGAGAACAGCAAATAGATGCTCCCCACAGCTGGAGAATCATGGGCTAGCAATGTGGCTGGGGTGCAGTGAACAAGGTTAGTGATGTATACAAGAGTAAATAATGTAAGGAATCATGTTTTTGAGCATAAGCATGGAATAAGAATAGCTTATTCTGGTTGCTATGTGGAGGACCGATTAGATGTTGGCAAGACTGGAAACAGAGAAATAAGAAAGGATCCTATAGCAGTCATGCCAGCCAGAGAAGATGGTTGCTTGGAACAGAAGGATAACACTGGTGGCGAAGAGATCAAATTTGAGATATGTTTTTGAGGCAGAGCTGGTAGGATTTGCAATTGAAATAGAAATGAGCTACGAGAGAATAAAGACATTAGGAAACATGCCGAAGTATGGTCCTGAGCAAATGGTCAAATGCTGTTTCTATTTACTGGGAACAATATTCTGAGTTCTTGTATGTCAATAACTTATATTGGTGGCCTTTATACTTAAAAATTAGTTTGTTAGTTCTGAAATCCTTGACTCATGATATATTTCTTTTTCCTTTTTTATTTTTAAAAAGATGACCAGTAAGGGGATCTCAACCCTTGGCTTGGTGTTGTCAACACCACGCTCAGCCAGTGAGCCAACTGGCCATCCCTATATAGGATCCGAACCTGTGGCCTTGGTGTTATCAGCACCACACTCTCCCGAGTGAGCCATAACTACTCCATTTACTTCCAGCATAAAGTGTTCTTTTGAAAAGTCTGATGATGGAATGTTTTTCCCCCCATTCTTACAAATATCTGTACCTGGATGCCAAACTGATTTTTATTTTCGTTAAAGTCCAGTAGTAGATTTACCACAATATATCTTGATATTATTCATTATGAATCACTCCTGCAGGTATGTAGTGTTCCTTTTCAAAATGTAGTTCTAATTTTTTTTTCAGGAAAGTTTCCTTGGATTATAGTTATTAATGCTCATCTTGTTTCATTGCTTTGATTTTTCTCTTTAGGAAATCTTATTATTTTGGATCTGTTGCTTATCTTCTATATGTGTCCCTTCGATTGAATAGTTTTATTTTTTTATTTATTTTTTTTTTTAATTTTATTTTGTCGATATACATTGTAGCTGATTAATGCTCCCCATCACCAAAACCTCCCTCCCTTCTCCCTCCCCCCTCCCCCCCAATGAATAGTTTTATTTTTAATTTTTTAAAAAATTCCTCCTTTTTCTCCTCTAAAACTCTTATGGCATTTTCTCTTGGGATTATTGACTCATGTGTTCCTACAAGTTTAACATTAATTTCTGATTCTTTCATTCCTGCTTTCCAGGACCTCATTTTAGAGTTTTTCTAAAATTGATTTATGTTATTCCTTTCTATTTACCATCATTTAAAGCACTTATTTTAGTTTCTTTTGAAATGTTAGGTTATGCTTTTCTTCTGTCTTATGAGCACAAATTTTTGTTATGTTTGCACTGTTTGCAGATATCAATCTACTCATTATCATTAGTCTTACAACATTCATTTTCCTACTATTATTTTTCTTTTTTTCTTTTCTTTCCTTTTTTTTTTTTTTATGAAACCAGTTTTTCTGATCTTTTAAGGGGGAGGATTTGATCAGAAGATGATTTCTAACTTCACAAGTCTAGAACTCCCTTTTCTGTACTTTTTTGAGGTGTTAAAAAAACATGTCCTTCTATTTTTTTGAGATGTCCTGGTTCTGTTTACCTCTCCCAGTTTTATCTGGACCTTTCATTTCCTTTGCACCTATTGTCTCTAACCCTTCAATTTAGGCTTTGTTCCCTGAAGTTTCTCCTGAGAAGGAGCAACAGCTACTGAGTTTCAAGAATTCACAGGTTGCAGAGTGTTCAGACTCTTCAGTCATTAGAGAGGAGACTTTTCACTCACCTGAAAAACCCCTCTCTCAGTTTTAGCTACTATCAAATTGGCATGGAACACTTTCTCATGAGTATTTATTGGAAATTTGGGTGTTATCCTGGCCTCATTTCCATCATTCACCTCATTGCTTCCTTCTGCAAAGATTGTAGTATCATGTGGGTCATGAAATCGTCAGCTCATAATTTGGGATTTGTGAGAATTCCTTGCTGCTTAACTTTGCTGTCAAAGTTGTCCATCAGTTTTTGGTTTTGCTATCCTAGTTGTTTTGTCTCCTTTAATGAGGGAATTCAAAGAGATTCAAACACTATGTCACTGTTGCCACCATTTTTACAAAATTCCAGAATAGACTTATTTTGGGTACTATATGAAAAGAAGCCTGTCCTACTTTTGACATGTTCTATTTAACATTCAAAGTGGTTTGGTAATTTCTGGACATGTAAAATTACTTGTCCCTTTGGATGTGGCAGGTACTAAAAAGATATAATATGGGAACTCAAGTCAAGTCTGGTGAGGCTGGCTTGACATGGAATCTGGGAGAATAGCAATAAAGAAGAGTCATTGGTATAGGAAACCTGTCAGAATGAAAAAGAAGAAACAACCACCACAGCCACAATAGTAATAATTATTAGCAATTTTTTAATTGCATGTGCTGCCTTGGGTTGAATGTGCCCCCAAAATGCAATCCCCACTATAACTGTTGAGGGTGGAAAATCCTATTACGCTAATTTAAAGGTGGGGCCTTGAAAAGGTGATAAGACTGTAGGACCATGCACTAGTGAATGGATTAATAATGGTGGTCAGGGTGTGGTCCTAAGGGCTTTAAAAGGAGAGTGAATGAGGAGGTTAGTGTAACTCTCTGTGCTCCGCCATTTTTGCAATGTGATACCCCGCTGTCTCTGTCGCCACCACCAAGGCCTTCACCAAATGTGTTCCCTGGACTTTATACTTACCATCCCCAGAAACTGTAAGAAATAAATTTTATTATTTTATAAATTACTCAGTTCCAGATATTTTGTTACAAGCAACAGAAATGGATTAACACATGTGCCAGCCTATTACTCTCATTTTACAAATGGTAATGTTAAGATACAGAGAGGTTAAGTAATTCGCTCAAATAAGAAATGTAAAATTGTTATAATGAGTCTGGGGATTGCCAGTCCTGACTTTCAGACAAGCAGGCAGTATTTGTTTAAAAGGAGGCCTGGAAAACGCAAGCAGGGATTGAGTTCTAGTTGTACAGAGATAACCAGATGTCATCCAGACGATGGTGAAGACGCATGGAGCAGGATACATAAAAGTAGACCAATATCAGACCTGGGGGGACCAGGTCAAAAAGATCAGAAACAAAATGTTCTTTGTGCTGAGTGCCAGCCTGCTGGACTGAGGTCATGCAAATGATTCTTGGCTGTGACCAGGGCGACCTGAGATATAAGCAGGGTGGGGGGCAGAGTGGCAGGGGACAGGGGCATCAATTGCTTAAAAAATAGGAGAATTGGTTAGAGTGTGGTATTATAACACCTAGGTCAGAGTTTCAGATCCCTGTACCAGCCAGCCACAGACAAACAGAAAATTAAAAAGGGAAACCCAGGATAGAAACAACATCTGAAAGTTTTTTTCACTAAGCCTGTGATACTCAGGTGAAAACCTTGTCATGCACATCTAGAAAGCAGGTTGGTGCACATCAGTTTCTTCTTAAGTCAGCAAGCCTAACGCTGTGGGAATCTGCTATGTTGTCTTCAAAATATAAAAATGATCACTAATGTTTTCTAACAGTCTTCAACAAGTAAATTTTTATGCACATCACAAGATATTGGCATACAGAAAATTTCAAACTATGCATCTCAGCTTTTGAGATGCAAAGGATATTCAATTTTAGGATGATTTTGCATGATTTTAAAATCAGAACTTTTCTGAGAATACCTTGGTACCTCAGTCAAATATATGTCCAAAAAATGTTATTTGAACAAACAAGCGAAATTTCATAAAAGACCCTGATCTTGTCGCTGATACCATACTACCTGACAGCACCAGTTGCTTGGTCATGCCATTAATCCTTAGTAAAATGTAAGCAACAAACTACTGAAGAATTTTAACCATTAGAAGTTCCTTACAGAGTGTTCTATGACCCTGTGTCAAAATAAGTAAAGCACACTAGTAGTTTTGAGATCTGGAAAATTCTTTTTACTCATTCTTTATGTTATGGGGGCTCTCTAAATGTATGGCATAAGGCCAAGATACTTGTAACTTAAAGTGGTTGCTTTGAGATTGCTTTGTTTACACATAATCTTTTATTGCTTGAAAACAATTCTTACCGATATAAACTTGAGAATATTTTTGCCATTGTATTTTGACGTTTAAAATCAGCAAGGCTTTTCTAAATGTTTCTGCTCATCAGCAGCATCACTGGTAATGTTCCTACCACTTACATAATTTGTTCATTAGCTTTTGCTCCCTCTGCTGGGTTGTAAAAGCAAGCAGCAAGGGGAACTCCAACCTTAAATGAGAAGTATATATGAGTGCACCTCACCTCCTCCCTTACTATCAATATTTGCATTTCAAAAACTGATATTTAAAATCCATTCTAAAGATAAGGCAGTTTAAACTTAAACGAGTGGGGTTTTTTTACTTTAATTACTCTAATACATGTTTATCCTTTAATTGCATATTATGTTACTTATAATTATTTTGCATATGTCAAACTCATTTGGGTTTTTTTTTTTTTACATTGTATAGAAGGAAATAGGCATATTTGCAGTGAATTCCAGAGTTTATTGTTAATATTTCCATAATATTATTGCTGTGATGGATATGCGTTTAAGTATATTCCCTGTTTACCAAATTGTGGATAAATCAGAAGGATGAGTGCAAAATCTATATATTTAACAAATCCAAGCTGGCTTTCCTTTATACACACCTGGGTTTAGCATGTCCTTGATTAATGATTATGAGATGAAAAATTCTTGTTATGTGATACCTTAACCTCCTTCTGATAAAAAGGAAAGAACATAGAAAAATAAACAATTTTGTTTATTTTGGTGAATAACAACAATAACAGCAGCAATAACAAAAATCCTGGGAGAATTCAGTACATGTCAGACTGGCATATGGTTTGTTTTAATTGTTTGTGTCAATACATATTAAAGTAATAAAATTAGAATGCATTCTAATCTAATTAACAGCATTAGAAAGAAAAAAATACGTTTTTAGGTAATAAAATAGCTCGTTTTGTTTACTTCTGGGTTACGAAGCCCAACATTCTTTAAGGTTAACATTTGGTGAATAATGACTGACATATTCTGCCTGTAGATATGCATGTTCAGTTATTCTGGGATGAAAATTAGCTAATGGGCCTCCACGAGAATTGGAAATAAAATCATGGACAGAAAGAATGCCCACATTTGTGTATGTCACTTAAAATGAAGCTTTCTTACAGGTTATTCTACAAGAGGGTAAAGAAGACTGTGGATCTATGAATAGATCTCCTGATTACCAACAGGGAGGGTAAACCTTAAAGCATTTTAGCTTCTGTATTTTGCAGTAACTGATTTTACCCTTAATCCCTGAAGCCTAGTAGCTTCATGGATGTCTTTTTTTAGTTACTTAAATTTGCTCTTCAACAGTATTTCACGAATACAACACCAACATGTGCAAGGAACTTTACTAGTTGCTATTGTTTGGAGATACAAGAGGGGAAAAATGTGCTGAGGTCAAGTGTACAATACAAAATGCACAGACTAATGTCAAAACATCTTCAGAGCTACATGTAAATGCAGATTTTAAGCACCAAAAGTTAGTCACTTGGCTCCAGAAATCCTCTTCTTCCTTTTGCCCTCTGTTACTCCTGTGTTCTATACATCTCACAATATCTTTTTTCCAGATTGCTAGGCTGTCATAGCCCCCAAACTGGGGGCAAGGTATTACCATTTTAGAATGCCATTTTCCAATCTTATACTTGAATTGGTCTTTATATTTACAAGATCAGGACCTGGCATTTTAAATCTACATAAGCTAAAGGACTAGTTAAGAGAGAAATTAATGTTGCAAAGACTCAACTTTCTTGTTCCATTATGATCTGCTTACTGAGTCTAAAAGGCACATGCTTCACTAAGATACTTAAAGGCTTTAGTTCAAGGCAATTGCACAGCTTTTAACTTCCCATTGGAAACTGCATGTAATTCATGTGCTGGGTAAAGCAATATTTCAATTACCTGAATAAGATGCAAGCATATCAGACATTAAATTCAGATATCTAACATCAATAATGTTACTGATGATTATTTTGCTTGATAGTATATGATAAAAGAGAAATTGAATACCATCTTTGCCTCTATATATTCCAGTATAGCAAGGAAGGTATAAAGGAAAATTGACAGGGAAATGTTTTATTCACTAATACACAGCACTATCAAATATCTAGACTTTGAAAAACACTGAAGCTTAAAAAAATATAAATTATTAAATTCTAACTATTTCATTTGAAATTAAGTGAGAAGTACATGTGAATATACTACAAAGAAATAAGTTTGTTCTTTTGATGACAAGTAGCTTGGACACCTGATACCTTTTGAGGCTCTAACTAGTCAAGAGAAAGTACCTTCATATATAAGGAAAGATAACCATTATTGGAAGAATGTATAAAGCTAATGACAGGCAATAAGAAAGAAAAAGCTTTAAGTAAATGACTATTGTCCATTAACAGTTCAATCCTAACTCATTATCAAAATGTCCATGTTAAATTATGTATACACAGCCATGCAAAAATTGAAATGGGAAGTAGTGCTTGTTAAATTTGTCCTCTGTTTCCACGGAAACAGATGCTGAATTGCATTTCTTTAAGGTTGGTTTTAAAGTGGAAAACTACAGTACAGTACTACACCAGAAAACTCAAAACTTAATATATCTTATAGATTTTTTTAAAAAAAACTATTACTGGGTTTTGAAATAGCAGTTCATAGCTTACCTTATAACCCATGTAGGGTACCTTTTACTTTTACTGAATTTTTTTAAACCTGTTTAATTATCTCTTGCCATTCTCCTACCCCACCTTACCTCCATTCCAAATAGACTAAGACACAGCTCAAGCTCTTATTTTATAGAAGCATTTTGAATAATAAAATATAATAAAACAAGCTATTTTTTCCTTCCAGTTATAAGAAAAAAACTGAGTTTTAGTGTCAGACTAGCATGTTTTTGAATCCTGACTTCAACAGGTAATTAGCTATGTCATTCAGAGGCCAGTCACATAAACTTTCTATGTGTCAGTTTCCTTATTAAATTGGAGATAATAACAAAACTCGAGTTATGGAGTTTTTGTTATTTTTAAATAATATAATTCATATAAAGCACCTAAAATAATTTTGACATAGTAAGAAATCAATAAATGGTAGCAATAGTAATTATAATAATTATAAGTACTGGTGCTGCTACTACTTCTTGCCAGGCATTGTGCTAGATGCTTTGTACCTTCAATCACCACTATGATCCTATATTATCATCTTCATTCTGTTGACAGAGGCACCAGAGAGGTTACTTAGTGCCAGTCAAGTTGGAAACTATAAGGCTAGGATTGGAACACTTCTCTGCCTGACTCCAGGGCCTGGGATTTTTCCAATACACCACACTGCCTCTCCTGGATGTGTTTCAAATACCCAGAAAGGCTCAATCCCTTTCTTTAAAAGCTTTTCGTAAAGTATTTCTATAAGTTAAAATATGGCCACCTGATCCATTAGAGAAGATGGCTAATTTGAAAGCCATAGGTTGTACAAAGAAATTTGCCCCCACTGTATTTTATTTTTACTTTTGTAGGAAGTCAATTAGGTCTCCTTGATGTAGTGCAGAAACGCCTAAAATTGAATTTTTAATTTTAAAGTTAACATCTAGTTCTGTTTCAGAGCCCTAAGTCTTTCTCAGGAGTGATCTTGGTGGCCCCAGAGAATTTCCAAACAGTTCTTTTTGCTCATATCTGTCTTGTTACAGCTCCTGGTCATAACTCCTTATAGGAAAATAAATCAATGTTTACTTATCATTTGGGTCTATTGGCAGCAGTGGGAGAAATATTTTACTACAAGACCAAAAAAACCTCCTTTCTTCTAAAGGTTATGAATGTTCAAACAAACTTTTCAATAAAGAGATAAGAGTATTAGACACTTTATCAGAGATCTTCAGTGAATTATAATAACTAATATGCAAAGAGTGCTCTAGTTTAAAAAGTACTCATAATATTTGGTATATTGAATATAAATCCCTGTGAGATTAGTGTTAACATGGAGATATTACATATTTGAAAACAATAGCCACAATACCCTTTCCTCCCAATAAAAACAAACAAAGAAAAACAAAAAAACAAAACTCTGAGGCACAGGACTATTAAATGACTAGTCTGAAGTCACACAAATAGAAAGTGGTAAAGTCAGTGTTATTACATATGAACGTTTTCACTACATCATTCAGATTAAGGTTAAATACGAGTATATGTAAACTGAAAGCTTCTATATAGAGAGATATTTACATGGCTAATGAGGAAGTGGAGATTTCGCCAATAGGGCATGGATATAGCACATAAAAACAGCCACTGAAAACAATTCAGCTAAGGCTCCATTCAGTTCCAGTACTTTTTTCTTTCATTATTTTCTAGTTAATTTTAAGTAAAGTATGTTTATGAAGTTACAGAGCAGTAAGGCAGATCCAAAAAAGTATTGAAAAGATTGAAGCATACAAGTTTCAGATTTTCTACCATTATGACCTACAAAATGACAATTTAATCCTAAGAAAAATGCTAAACTAATAATTATTTCTCAAATGCATTATATCATCATTGTTAAAATGCTTTAATCACAACCAATATTAAATTAATTTTGATTCCAAAGTCCAATCCTAATTGAGTGGGAAATTACCAATATGAAACATATAATTCACAAAGGAAGTAATTCTTATTTTGAGCCAATGAATATGTTTTATATATATGTTTGTATAGTTATGGTAAAGCCAGTTGTGTACTTCTAAATAGAATAGATATTTTGGGAAAGAATGGTACACATAAAAGGTTCTCAGAGGGTCCAAAAAGTCAATACCACTTTCATAATAATACTAAATATTAGTTGCAGTTTTCATTCTTACTTTCTAATGAATTTACAAAGAGTTTTTCAAAGGCTATTGCAACAAATTATGTCATACTGTAATAGATTCAATACCAAAGCAGATGTGAGACTCCAGCTATCTTCTATGAAGCCAGATATTAATGCAATTTACAAAAATATAACCAATGCTAGCCTTCTCACTTTTTGATTTTGTTTGGGAAAATACATTTATTTTTCAAAAATATGTTATTTATATTAGCATGTAATGGGTTATTACATTGTTTTTAATGAGTTAAATAAATAGGTTTTAAAGTTCTCAGTTTTAGTTTCTATACAGTAAATATTAATAGTTATAAGCCATATAAACAAAAGCTCTTTGAAGTTCACAATAAATTTAAAAGTGTAAGGTCCACGTTACCAAAAAGTTTTAGAACTGTTGGTAAAGTAGAAAATATTGTTTGTCCAGTTTTAAACTTTCTGCTCGCTTTTACAATTCCCTATGATGAAGACCTTATGGTCCTTGAAATATGAGAAGTAATTTTAAGCAGGTCTATCTAAAAACACTTACATCATTTTATTCATAACATGAAAAATATTGAGCTCCTTAGAAATTGCTCCATTTGCAAAATATATTTATAATTTAACCAAAATAAATAATTCATACCTCACCAAGTGAGTAATAACGTCTTGGGATCTGGGAGTCCGGATAGATGTTTTCTAGGTACCAAGAAAAGGGCTTACACTTCAGATTTTCTCTTAGAGTTTTTCTGACTGACACATCTCCATAATCCACTTTGACAACACCTGGAATTTTTCAGAGAAACACAAATCAGTTTGTGCTATTTTTGTTTTAGCACTGTTTCACTGTTTACTTTGCTATCAGCTTTTTTTCTGTATAATTATAATTCCATCAAATTCAATTGCATATGCAGCTGCTACTACACTTTTTTTTTCTACTAACATCCAATTAGTACATTAACTTGACATAAAAAGCATTTCTTCCATTGGTTATGACTTTTCAAATGCAAATATTTATCACCAAGTACTTGTACTTCTTAGATTGAATAATTAATCAACTGCATGTAAATTAGTATTTAGTATCTCATAATCAAAGCTTAACTGAGCTGTGTAATAATGTCTGTTTCTGTTTAATAAAGATATTCAATAGCTCCAATGCTTTTGTTAATGTTTATATTTTCCATATAGAGTCATTTATTCACCACCAGTAGATTTTATGAGAAATTTATATAAATATGGTCCTCACAGTGGTTTACATAGGTATTTTAAATTTTCCTTCTTCTTCTTGAACACTTATTCCATCTGGGTTTGCCATAGACCTAATTTTTTTCTATATTGATTTTTTTTCTATTTTATTTTATGAGTTGTTGCAAGCCACTTCAAGTCCTTGGAAAAATTAGTAAATAAATAAGCATAAAGAAACTAACATAAACAAATGGACAGGAATATATTCACATGTGTATATTAAAACTGCTTAATTTTATTTCATATAATAGAATATTGGAAATTTAAATAAATATTTTCATTAATCATAAAAGTATGCCTTCTAGTTGAGAAACAAAATAATAATGCTACTAAGTGCTATCTACATAAAACACATCACAGAGAGAGAGAGAAATACAGAATGTTCTCACATATGGGGAAGCTAAAAAAGTTGTTCTCACATAAGTAGAGAGTAGAATAGAGGTTACTAGAGATTGGTGAGGGGGATAGGAAGAGGGTGGTCAATGGATACAAAATTGCAGCTAGATAGGAAGAATAGATCTAGTGTTCTATAGCACTATAGGTAGACAACAGTCAATAACAAATTGCTGTATAACTTCAAGTAGCTAGTGGAGAGGAGTTTGATTGTTGCCAATACAAAGACGTGATGAATGTTAGAGGTGATGGATATGCTAATTTTTCTAATACGATCATCGCACACTGTACAAATGTACACAAATATCACATTGTACTCCGTAAATATATACAATTATCATGGGTCATTTAAGAAAAAATAAATTAAAAAGAAAAAAATTCAGAGACAGCAGTAGATTAGAGGTTACCAGAAACTAGTACAGTGGGAAGTTACTGCTTAATAGGTACAGAATTTATGTTTAGGATGATGAAAGAATTTTGGAAATAGAGATGATAGTCATGGAGCATTGTGAATGCAACTAATTCCATGAAATCTTATGTTTAAAAATGGTTAAAATGGCAAATCTTATGTGGTATATATTTTACCACAATAAAAAAAATGACATTTGACTAAAATGATTAAATAACTGTGACAAGATAGCAATTATTTATACAGTTATTTTGAAAAGATTTTAATGATTAACATATTTATTTAAGGCAAGAAGCAACCAGATATTGGTGCAGGAAAAAAAAGAAAGAAAGAAAGAAAGAAAGGCCTAGTATTTAAAATAATCTGTCCCAACCAAGCAGCAAAGCTAATCAATTATTTTGTAAAATAAGGAAAAATTGTGTGGACCATCTAAATGTCTATAACTTATGCCATTATTTCGTCGCTGTTTTCAAAACAGCAACACTCTAGAAGCCCATCATCTAGCAGCTCCACACCACTTGTCTCTTCAGAATTTTTGTTTTTTTCAAAATTAAATGTGATAGTGCAGTTAGAACTCAGTATGATGATGTTTAAGCAGCCAAACCATTTCCTTCCCCCACAAAATATTGATTATCCTAGCTGGTATTTAGACAAAAAACAAAGTCTTTGGGTTTTTTTAAACAGATAAATATTTGCTTTCAAAATAATTCTATCCAGAACTTCCAATCTGGAGTACAATCTTCAACAGAAGAGGCTTGAAACAATTTTGTATTTACAAAATAGATCACTAAAAGAATTTCTCATTCTGTTATGGGCTACGGCAATTGAAATGATCTAATACACAGTCCTCAAAATCATACAAAGAGATACCAACAGGCCAAAGGGTAAAAAAAGGACTGTACCTTCAGAAGACTTAATTTAACAGTCAATTTTACTTTTGTTTTTATTTTTGAGGTGGGTGAATTTAATTGAGTTGGCTTGGTTGATATCAGCATTCTCCCTTTTCACCATGTTAAGATTTAGTAGTCCTGGTTCCAGAATTATTTCCTAGAAGGGTTTTATGAGCAGTGTTTTGATTGGGAGGAAGATGTGAAGATTCATTTGTATATCATTTTATATTAGAGCAGATAAAACATTAATTGCCCACATTGGTTTTGGCAAATGGTGGAGAATGACAAACGTCACTGAGGGAAAAAAAAAAGCCTTCCTAGCCATGCACCCCTCAGCCTTCTCTTGGCACTGCCACTGCAACTTGGGTTTTGTCCTAGTCCTAGATAATTGAGTTAAATTATCTTTTGAAATATACAAAAATACGTGGGCTTATCTTTATATTTTGGTAAGAATATCTTTCCCCTCCATATCCACTTTTTCCTACTTAGAAGTGAGATACTGTGTAAGAGACAGCAGTGCTCACCAAACATTCCCTACACTGCTTCCCATTTCCCAGCCCCTAACTGTTCCTGGCCAATGAGCTGTGGGGGAAAGGAATGTATATCACTTCTGGTCTTAAAGACAGAAGAGCAGGTATTAGACCCTCCAGCTATCCTTTCTTCTACTACAGGAACTGAGGAAGACTTCTATCCCAGCTGGTGTAGCTGTAAGACTTTGGGAACTTTGTTATCCTGTCTGATACAGTGACCATGAAGTAGAGCCTAAATTAGATCATTCAGATCCATGGATTGAAATACCATCTCACTTGCTTCCAATACTCTTATTTCCAACTCAAACCTCTCCAAAGTAGTTTATCCATTTGTTTACCCAACAATTTTACTGGGATCTTTAATAGGCATCTCAAATTTGACAAGTCGAAAATTTGATTCTTCAACTTGCTCCGTCTCCAGGATTCTCTGTTTCAGAAACTAGCACAAATATGTACCAGTTTTCTCAGGGCAAATACATATATGTAATTCTCTTTTCTTTACACACACGTATTTAATTCATTAGCAATTTCTGTTGGCTTTATATTCACAATATAACCCCATCCCCTCTACTGTTAGCATCTTGGTCCTACTCTCTCTCATCTCTTGCCTAGACTAGCACCGCAATGGTATCTTGACTAGTCCCTCCGATATCTTATATTCCTCCATCTATCCTTTGTTCACTATTGCATGTTCCTTACACAATATATTTAAAATACCAATCAGATCATGTTACTCTCCTGCTCAAAAGCTTCCAGGGATTTTCAGCTGTGCTAAGCATAATTGAACATCTCTTAACCATCGCCAGAAGATCCTTCATGAATTGGCTCTTGGCTGTCTCTCTGAATGCCTCATTTATACTCACTTCATTGTAGCCACAATGGCTTTTTTCCCTTTGCTTTTGTTCATCCTGCCAAGCTCATTTCCAATTCAAGGCTTTGCATTTGTTTTTCTTTCTGTCTGGAATGGTATTACGCCAGAACTTTTATGAGTTGTCCTTCACTTGGTCCAAGTTCCTGCTCCAAACTTCACTTCTTCAGGTTTACAGTGACCCTCCTATCTAAATTGATCCCCCCCTCCCATCACCCTGGATCATGCTTTATCCCTTTACCCTGCTTGAATTTTCTCCTATGGCACTTACCTGATATCGTATTATGCATTACTTTGCTCATTGCCTCCCCAACAAAGCTTTGGATGAATTATTTTATCTCTTGAAACCTAAGATATCCTATCTGATAATATCTTATAGGATGTTGTGAATGCTAAATAAATAATGTCTGGAAAAGGCTTAGTGCAATGCCTGCTATGTAATAATTGTTTAATACGTATTATGTGTTGTAATGGATACCTGGTGTTTTTGCATGCCCAGCATCCATTCTGCCTTCTGGTAAAAGTCCTCAAGTTCTCTTTGTGTAACCATCCCTCCCTCATTTTTAGTTTAGGTGGTTTGGATGAAGCTGGCCTCACTCTCATCTCACCCTTACAGTTCCATCTTGGGGCACAGACTAGAGGAACATCACCAAAGAATCTCATTAAAGTGCAAATTCTGATTCAGTTGGTCTGGGGTGAGGCTCGAGAGTTTGCATTTCTAATAAGCTCTTAAGGGATGCTGCTGTTGTTCAAACCAGAGTTTGAGTAACTCTCAAGACAATTAGAGCATTCCATTTGTCAATCTTACACATAACCTGGATCATAACGATTGGCTCAACAATGGGTATGTGAACCAGCCAACCTGAAAAGTATACTCAGAATTTGCTAGGCCTATTAGAAAGTTGAAACTCTATTTTTCTCTGGAATTGTTAGCTGTAAAGGTAAGATAAGCCTGAAGCTTCTGGGGCTATCATATAGAGAAGACCTAAGACAGTGACACCAATGTAGAAGTAAGCTAAGTCAACAGATGGAAGGAGGGAGAAAGAGAGAGACAGAGAGGGAGGGAGGGAAGGAGGGAGAGAGAGAGAGTGTACAAAGGCCAAGCCAAAATTAGGGCAATGAATATTTACTGTGGTTCAACTATATACAAGGCACAGATATATACAAGGCAGTCTTTCTACGCATTTGGGGTACATCTGTGAACAAAAAGTTTCTTCTATGGAGTTTACATCCTATTGGAGAGAGACATAAACAAACAGTAATACATTAGGAGGTGATAACATGCAATGAAAAAATACACTAGGATAAGGGAGGAAGGTTGCAAATGATGGCATCTTAATAAACTGATACTTTTTCAAAGGCAATTTATAGGACTTGGAAGTTTTTAAGGCAAGTCTTTCAATGGGACCTGCAAAAGCCCTGGAAAGACTTTGATAATGAGATAAAGATTCATAATGAGTAGGGAAAAAAAGGTATTTTAATTAATTTCAGTTTGCAAGTTTGATTGATAGGTGAAGGAGAACACTTATTGGGTTGTTATATTTTATTTAATAACTTGTCCTTTATTCATCATCTTTAAATCTACTGCATGACAGTATTAAATTCAGATATTTAGAGGAATCATGTTTTAAATTTTTATATAGATATTAGATGGAAAATCATAATTATCACAGTTAAGTTCTTTCTTAGTAGACATCCAGTAAGTCTTATAGTTCTGTATCGCTTTAATCAAGGTACCTGATGAAAGAATAACCTGATTGCATGCTAAAGCTTAGAGTTTTATGCATAAGAATACATATTACAGCATAACATAAACTAGAGAAAAGGGGAATTGATTTTCCTTCAAAAGGAATGCTCAGGTAAATCAATGGTACATCTAGTTAACAAAATACAATTCCCATAGTAAAATAATTTTCTCTGTATAAGAATAGGAAAAAACGTTAATAAAATTCCAAAGTATGTTTACTATACTGTCATTATAACTAATTAAAATAAAAATATGTAAAACAACAATAAAAAAACTGAGAAAAATAAAAACAACACTTTCCTTATACTACTTAAAAAAACTGAGAAAATCACCTAAGTTTGTATTGTTTCCTTAAGCACAACAGTCAAAACTATGCAGCTAATCATAAAGCTGTTATATACAATGATGTCATATTAACAATATATTTGTATATCATAGGAGTACATCAGTATAAGCAGTTTAACATAAGAATTAGTTTTTTGTGATTATATTCTAAATTCCATATAAACAGAAAATCATCTTTATTTTATTTACTTTGAATAATTGTCATTAGGAGTTTTATGAGTAAGGACCTATGTGGAATATACTAAAAATCATATGTACTTCACAGGGCCCGGTTTTCCAAAGTCATGCAGTTTCAAATATTGACCTTGCAGAGGACTGGAAATTTTCCTCTGGCTATAAGTCTCTGGTGTAAGACAAAGATTTGTGGCACAGCAAGGTTGCTGGCTCAAGGACAGACTAGTTACTGAATGTTATGTAAAGATACTGAGAAATTGCTGTAAGATCACTTAATTGTCTACTGGAATGTGATCTGGCTTATTTCACTGAAAGTTACCAGCCTATATTGTTAAGCTGCAACCCCACCTGTGTTCTCTTCCTGTAACTTCCTGGTCTGGAAAATAAATGCAGGAAGAAAACCCCAATTCAGCGTTAATTTCCCTAGGAAAGGATGCCTCTTGCTGGAGGGTCCCAGGGAAGTTATCCACTTCAGGGCTTCTAACTGCTCAGAAGAGATGGGCTTTGAGTAATCCTTTGTGTCTCCATCACCCAGGGGAAGTGGGGTGACAAATCAATGGGGGCGAAGCAACACAAAGCAACAGACCTACTTTTTTTTCTCCTCAAAAGTAATAAGAATAATGTTAAGCCAACTAGCAATTATGGAATTCTATAATATCTAAATAGTATATCGTAAATGGTGTTGAGAAAACTGGAGATACACATAGAAAAGAATAAAATTAGACCTTATTTTATAATAAATACAAATATCAATTCAAAATGAATTAAAAACCTAAATATAAGACCAGAAACTGTAATGCTACCAGAAGAACATATAAGGGGAAAGCTCCACAACGTTGGTCCAGGGTACAATTTTTTAGATATGACCCTGAAAGCACAGACAACAAAAACAAACATAGAAAAATGGCCATCAAACTATAAAGCTTCTGCATAGCAAAGGAAAAAATTAACAAAGTGAAGAAACAACCCACAGACTGAGAGAAAATATTTGCAAATCATACATCTGAAAAGGGGTTAATATTCCGAAATATATAAGGAACTCAAACAACTTAGTAGCAAGAAAACTATCTGATTAATAAATGGGTAAAAAATCTGAAAAGATATTTCTCAAAAAAAGACATCCAAATGGCCAATAGGTGCATGAGAAATGCTCAGTATCACTAATCATTAGAAAAATGCAAATTAAAACCACAATGACATATCATGTCATACCTGTTAGAATGGTTTTTATCAAAAAGACAAAAGATAGGCATTGGAGAAGATATGAAAAAAAAGGGCACTCTTATGCACTGTTGGTGGGAATGTAAATCAGTACAGCCAATATGAAAAACAGTATGGAGGTTGCTATAAAAACTAAAAATAGAACTAACATATGACCTGGTAATTCCACTTCTGGGAATATACCCAAAGGAACTGAAATCAATATGTGGAAGAGGTATCTGCACTTCCATGTTCGTTGTGGCATTATTCTCAGTAGCCAAGATATGGAATCAACCTAAGTGTCCATCAATAAATTAATGGATAAAGAAAATGTGGTGTGTGTATATATATATATATAGAATGGAATACTACTCAGCCTTAAAGAAAAGGGGAAATCCTGTCATTTGGGACAACATGGACAAGCCTGGAGGACATTATCCTAAGTGAAATGAGCCAGGCACAGAAAGACAAATACCGAATGAGATCACAAATAGGTGAAATCTAATAAAGTTGAATTCACAGAATTATACAGTAGAATAATGGTTACCAGAGGCTGGGAAGTGGGGTGGGAAGGGAGGGAATGGAGGCTATCAAAGGATATAGAGTTTAAAATAGACAGGAGGGATAGGTTTTGAGATCTATTGCACAGCAGGATGACTATAGTCAACTCAAATGTATATTATAATTCAAAATAGCAGAGAGTAAATTTTAAGTGTCTCACCATAAAAATGATAGGTGAGTGAGGTGGTAGATATGTTAATTAACTTGATTTAATGAGTCCACATTGTGTATAGAATATATGTATAAAACATCCATTGTACCTTGATATATGAGTAAGTGTACAATTATAATTTGTCAATCAAAAACAACTTGAATACTGAATTTAAAATAAAAATAAAAAATAAATACTGTGTCAGAGGTTTAGAAGATTAGTTAGAGTTACTATTGTTTTCTTTTAAATTTAAAACTACTCATTTAATCTACCATTTTAATTTTTATCTATTCTTTATGTGCACACAAATTACCCAGGCTCATAACCTCTCATTAGGATGTCACTGGATAGAACTCCATTAACTGGCTGATGTTCCATCCAAGCTAATAATACATAGTGATTATCTGTTGAATTTATCATTTATTATTATTACTGCAATTTTATTTTAATGGAATATAAATGAGATAATACATTTTACAAAATCATATGTCTGAGGAGAGCTATGTCACACAGAAAAACTAAATATCAAGCTTCTCAATTTATTTTACTCTACCTCATATCCATAGTCAAAAATTAGAGCAGATCTGGAGGCTGAATTTTCTAGGTAGTTGCCTTAAACTTTAGTACAATTTGACAATAAAGATCTCAACTGCTTCTTCCCAGATCAATGAGAATATGGAAAATAAGAAAAGTAAAAGTTTGCAGTAGCTTTTTAAAATAAACTATAAACTGTACAATCTCTAGGAAGTTTTTCCAAGTGAGGACCTTCAAGGCAGTATTTATCATTCTTCAGAAGCCAGAGCAGCCAGAGTATGCAGTCACCTACTCCCTAACTCCCACATTTTATGGAAAATGGAAAGGAGGTATTAATCCACTGATAATACTACTGATCTACCTGTGTGCATTTTGGTTTTGGGTTTTTATCACGGGGGGAGAGAAGAGGGGACGTTTCTTCTCCCAGAAGCAAGAAGGATTTGTGTACAATTTATCTATTGATCTTTATTAATCTTCTTAAAATTATTTGAGAAGTATGTATTCATGCATACTAGTAAAACATAAATATGCAGGAAAAATAAAATAGGAATCAACTGTAATATGACTGTATTTACATTATGGTAATATTTTTTCTAGAATTCTTTCTATCTATATGTGAATATATAGATACAGCTTCTCTTGCAAAAATTGACTTATTCCATAATATGCATTTGTAAGCTGCTTTTTTCCTAAAAGAGTATATCATGAGCACTTTTCCAAGTTAATTAAACTCTTCTGCCTTTACTGCATTCTATTTTACAAATAAGTTACAATATCTTTAATAATTTCCCTATAATTAAACTTTCAAGCTGTTTCTAATGATGAACTTTATAGTCAACAAATATCTTTGCACAAATTGTTTTTATACCCTTGATTATTTCATTAGGATAATTTTTAGAAGCAAAGTATTTTGATGGATGATATACTTTTCTTAAGGTTTAAATATATATATTAAGTATATATACACACACACACACATATATACTGCTAATCTGCTCTCCAGAAAGGTTGTAAAAATTTACACACACCCCAACAGTATAAGAAGCCAATTCCAAAACATTGGCTATTTTAATTTATTCTTCAATTTACAATTTTTTGTTATGTGAAGATAAACGGTATCTCATTATTATCTAAATTTTTTTACTAGTGAAGATGATTCTTCTCATATTGGCCTATTTCTTTTATGAATTGCACATTCTTTCCCCTTTCCTAATTTTTTATTAAAGTGTTCACTTTTTTCTTTTTGATTTATAAGCACTCTTTTTGATTTATAACTGCAGGCATATTTGGCATATATGTTGTAAATAATTAAATTTTAGGAATATTTTTGCAACAAAAAACTTTTTAGTTTTCACATGGTAAATGCTAACAATCTTTTCCTTTGTGTATTCTGCCCTAGATATTATGCTTCGAAATGCCTTCACAATCCTGAGTTCTCAAAAATGTCCAGGTGTACGAGTATTCATTTCCATTTTTAAAATGTTTTTCTTCATATTCTTTTTTCATTTAACTTTTAAGTACCTAAAATTTATTTTAGTGCACCACAAACCATTTTCCCTTTTGCCTTTTTTGTTTTGTTTCTTCATACATAAAATAACATACATATTTGAAATGATTAACTTGTTTTAGTTTGCTTTCATTAAGGACATTAACCAGATCGTTAATATATCTCAAAGCCTGAACAGTCTGTAAGTTGTCTAAATTTTATTGAGAATTAACTTAGTCTAATTCATAGCTGCATTTTTAGACATTATTTTGACCTCTATGAAGACTAAATAAAGACCTGGCATTATGATATTGGCTTGCATTGACAGTCAATAGAAAAAAATAGTCATCTAAAACTCGTACCAGCATTTTGTATTATGCTGAAGACCTTAAATATCTCATTTATAATGAGATTTTTTTGTTTGTTTTTTGTTTGTTTTGTTTTGCTTTTATGAGAAATCTTAAGAACAATTTCTTTTATGGACTCAGAAATAGCAAAAGCTGTGTTTCTCTTTAGCAACTGATTTATTTTACAAACACTGCTAATTTTATAATTGATAAGGTCTTCCTCTATATTCTAACCAGTGCATCATATAAATTAGAATTTAGAACACCATTTTAACTATTTTTAGAAGAGGACATGCATTTTTCCATCCATCCATGGCGTGGTATGGCCTGGTTAGGCCCTAGAAGTATTGGAACAACTGATAAAGTATTATTTAAGGAACTCCATGTTCCAGAGTCCACAGTAAACACTTTTGTATGTACTTTCTCATTAAGTCTCTGTGTAACATCCCTATCTACTATTATTACTTAGAGTTTGTTCTAATGATGAAAGAATTGAGACTTTGACTGGTTAAATAACTTGCTCAAGTTTACTCAGAAAATAGCAGTAGAATCACTCACTTCAATCCAATATCAAAATCCATGCTCTTGCCCACTGTACTTGAGTAGAATAATAAAACTGGAGAAAGTTTTAAAAACCTACACAGAGAAATTTTTCCCTGCATGGTGGTATAAAACATGGTAGTTTTTATCCTTCAAAGGATAGGATACAGTTGGCAAATTCTTTCTGTTCTGACTTATCAATGTGATTCAACATCTTTGGCAAATTTGAATTTACACAATAAACAATCAGAAATGATATATGATACAATTGCAGTTACTCTACTGAGTTGACAATTAAACATAAGCCAGCAGATTTCATTGTGCAGCTGACTGAACAATCAAAATATTTCAATAAAGTGTATCACAAATTGTGTCCTATCCAACACTAGTTCTGCAGGATGCTAGATATAACTCAGAAGTTATATATCTAGAAAGTTATGTATAGATCTGAAGAATGTGTCAAGATGAACATTTGCTGAATGGTTTCAGGGCCTTGGAAGAAAGTCCCAGGGACAATTACGGATCATAATTTTAAGAAAGCCTACACTGTCAACCATCTCGATGGCCCTGAGAATGACAGTAAATGGAAAGCACATACACATCAGTAAATTTGCATTAAAAAGTGATTCAAAAGAGCCAGTCTCCAAATGTAAAGTTGCTTGATCAATTTATTTTACGTATTTTTAAGTTTTATGTATGTACAAGAAAGGCAAATGGTTCAGAAGCTGTGTCTGAATTAGTTTGTCTAAAAGAGTTCTTTTAATAGAGATTAAATAATTCTAGGTGAAAAGGAAGTTTTCCATCACAGTCTAACTTGAAACAGTTTTTTTCTTTGTGGTATATTTTATAATGGTATCTCTCAATTGATGGAGGCTTAAATTAGATGAAATATAGTCCTTAAACATTTACTATCTTTTCATATGAGTAAAAGTAAGGTGTTTTTACTACAAGACCTCTCAGAACTTTTACTATGCTAAAGTGCATTGTGCATTGTGAATATCCAGAGTAGGTAGGACTTCCCAAACTTATTTGCCCCTTTCCAGAATTTGAGATAACAATGCTCTATTGAAAACATTTTGATAAACACAGCTTTATTGCATTTCCTGTATGTAACCAAAAATATTAGTCACTCACAAGATATAAACTAATTGCATTAGAGAAAAACCTTTGTGGAGAAAAATATATTTTTTTCTAATATATTTTTCAAATTCTTTCATTAGCAAGTTTCAGTTGCATGATTTTAATTAAACCAAGATAATGGTAGTAAGCACAAACACATATATTTGTTGATATGTGCATTTACATTGAATTCCTAGAACAGTAATGGGAGCTGGTAAATATTCTCTAAATATTAGTTGGGCTACTCTCTGTCTGGCACATGCTCTCTTTTCTCTCTTATTATCTCTCTCTCTTTCACTCTTTCACATATAAAGCATATGTGTATAAGAAATATCTCTACATATTTGCTTTAATGACTTAGAATTACTATTTATACTTGCTAAAAGTGTTTTGAGTTTACTTAGGTATATATTTCATATTACTCTTGTAATTAATATAGATATATAGATAGAAACAAGTTAATGTAAAACTTGGCCCCAAAGTATTAGTTGGTCTCATTAACAAAAGAATATCATTAA
Source organism: Cynocephalus volans (assembly GCF_027409185.1). Taxonomy (NCBI): domain Eukaryota; kingdom Metazoa; phylum Chordata; class Mammalia; order Dermoptera; family Cynocephalidae; genus Cynocephalus; species Cynocephalus volans. The sequence goes on along the minus strand of NC_084460.1, from coordinate 223,657,405 downwards.
CAGTAATTTCTAGTATTTTATTAAAGTGCATTGGTGTAGTCTGTATTTAGTGAGCATTCTTTTCTGCAAAGCCAACAAGGAAATCTAATTATGTTTTAAAATTATGAGTTAGTAGGAAATAACTAATATGACCCAGGAAGACTTCTGTGAATTGGTTGTCACATTTTATTAACTGAAGTAATATCTGAGATTATGTTATGGAACACGTTAACTCACACCAAAGAAATAATAACTACATATAGTCAATTCTTGACTATCCGGGCTAACAGACTTAGGGTAAACTTAGAGTATATAATCTTTCTCAACTGTAATGATCTTTATAACATTTAAAGATTTATCTTTATGCAGCAATGGAAATGAATTCTGAATATATGCAGGTATAATTAAGGGAGATTAAAAACACACCAGTCCATTTAGAGACTAGTTTGTACTGCCTGGGTTTAAATCCTGTTCAACCATGTACTGGATGCGTGATATTGGGCAACTTATATAATCTCATAAAGCCTCAGTTTCTTCCTCCTTTAAGTGGACATAATAACAGCATCTTCCTCTGCGTGTTATTGTGATTATTAAATGAGTTAACATGTAAAAGCAACAATGCATGATGCACAGTAAATGCTCACTAAATGCCATCAATTATGTTTGTTTTTGTGTTAATGGGGATACTGACCTCAAGAGGCACATCATCTTGTAACAGAAAAGTAGGCTAGTTATTTTCCGAGTATTTGTGCTTCTGCTGTAGATCAGATGAATGGAACGGGAAGTCAGCCGCTTACTCTGACCCAGATGCTGTTTCAGTGAGAAGCATACCATGCATCTTTCAAGACTTCTCAGAATTGCACTCCTAAAGGTATCATTCAGGGTCTCAACCCAAGAATTTTTCTAACCCTGAGTTACTAACAAAAATGAAGGTGAAGCTCCACACCTCTCTGCACTTGCCATTTCCCCTGTCTACTTTTGTGCACTGGGGTGATTTTGATACATATGCCACACATTAATAATAATAATAAAAGCTTAAATTCCATAATCACTGTCTCTCTTTAAGGCACACTACAGAGAACAGTAGAAATTGTGATTAAAAAAACAAACAAACAATAAAAACTACGAGAACATGTTGATTTGCAGTTTGAACAAACAAATGTAAAAATTATTTTTGGCCTCCAGTGTCAACCAATTTCCCCCTTCTGTCCTAAGCTACTAGAAATGAGTGTGCTGGAAAAAGTCGTAGGACAGTCACCGGGGACACTCTACACTGATATTAGGGATCAACCAATGACCAAAATTTCAATAAGCATGAGTTTGACTTAAGACTTTCAGAAATGGTAGAGCAACTTCACTCCTGGGCATTCCATGCAGTATTTATCATTTTCTAACATTGGGCATGCCAAAGAATTGATACTGAAAACAAAGCAAAGTTTCTTTATTGCATTTATAAGGTACAGTTAACAAACCAGACTTAACACTGCTTGTTGTGAGAACTTCTCAGCAGTTACTAAATAAGGGCAACAATCAGTCATGATGAAAACAGGCCAAGTATGTCAGCTGTATCATTGTGATGCTAAAATATTCTTCTACATAATAGTCTAGTTCTCTATTACAGAGAGAATTCTCTTCGTTTTAGAGCTTTGTATTTTTCTCAAGATGTCATTGGTCTAGTACTATGTTACCATTTAATTTCACAAGCCTTCTGTGTCTGTAGAGGGAATGGGGCAGCTGAAGGGGAAGACACAATGCCAACATCTTGAAAGGAAACAGCATGTGTGTAATGTAGTTTTTGTTTTCTGGTGAGAATTTGATTTGTCTAGGAGAAAGGAAAACATTTTGAATTATATCATAGCTGTGGTATTCAAATGTACAGACTCTGAAGAACATCAGGAGTGTTTCTTAAAATTTAAGTAATTTGCAAATGTTGATTTAAGCTTCTCATGCTATTTCTCCTGTCCTCTAATTTTGCCTGTTGCAAATAATTTAATGCCTCAAAGTCATTGGTCAAAAGATGAAGGAAGCAGTGCTGGAAAATTTGGGGGAAAAATTTCAGTGCAGTAAAGATTTACTCATTAACAGTAAAAGATGACAAAATTACATTGACATTCTAACTAATTGTGTTAGAAATGACCTTTTGTAAATGAAAAACTTGAGGCTTGGAAATTTGATTGGACTTGTGTAAAATAGCATAGCTAATAAGTGAAAGAGCTCCCATTGGAACGTAGGTCTCCTGACTTCCAGGTTAGTACCCTTAACATCTGCTCCTGCACTTTCCATGTTTTAATCCTTTGTTATACATTGTGTGGGGTGATGGGGATAAAATGTTGAACTATAACCGTATACAGTTTCTTCCCTCCTCAGCTTAATCAGCACGTATCAAATAATCAACACAAATGAAGGTTAACAAATGTAAAATTAAAAATATATCTGAGAGATGTACAGGGTATAAAAGCATAGAATAGGCAACTGGTCACTGTTGGTCACAGAGGAGCAGGTCAGGGAAGGCTTCTCTGAGGAAGTGATCTTTTGAGCTGAGATCTAAAAGTGGGTGAGATGAAAAGGGAGTGTGAATAGGTATTATAAGAAGTGCCACCCAGTTATTTGTTTGGGAACATATTGATAAAAAGTTGTTTTTCTTTGTCTATTTCCAAGAATTATTCACCTGTTTATTTCTGTATTATTTTCCCTAGCAGACAGATGACCCCCTATTATCCCCACTTACTGGTATTCATACCCAGGTATGATCCCTTTTCCTTGAGGGTAGAACCCGTGACTTGCTTCTAATCAGGGGAAGAGGACAAAGATGATGGGGTGTCACTTTCATGATAACATTACACAAGGTAGCAGATACTGCATTTACTCTCTGCATTGCTGGCTTTGGTGAAACACAATGCTGTGTTGTGAGCTGCCCTATGGAGAGGCTAACATGGCAAAAACTGCTGGCTAATAGCCAGCCATGAACTAAAGGCCATGATTGACAATCTGCAAGGAACTTATTTCTGACAATAATCATGTAAACTTGGAAGCAGACCCTTTCCCAGTTGAGCCTTGTGATGAGATTGCAGCCCCAACCAACACATTGATTGCAGCCACGTGAGAGACCCTGACGCAGAGGCCCAGCTAGGCCATCCCTATTTTCAGGAAATGTAAGGTAATAAATGTGTGTGGATTTAAGCCACTGTTTGTGGTAATTTAGTACACATCAATATATAACTATTATGTTGCCCCTTTGTGTCATTTCAGAGTGCATTTGGAATGTCTTATTTTTGATACTGATAGCACTAAGAACTTCATCATCTTATAAAAATCTCTCAGAAAACTAAGAACAAAATTCTGGGAGGAATATTATAAAGTTGTTTAGAACATCATTTAATTTCTTGGTATATATTTTTAAAATCTTTTAAAAGTTGAGCTTCTGGAAATATTAACACATAATTATTTAAGACTACATAAAGAAAGATATTCTACCACCTTTTCCCAAAATGTCACACTAGACTCTAAAAAGCGTTAGGCTGGCCACTCTGAAGCAATGGAGACATAGATTACTAATTTCTTTCATGTAAATGATCCACCTGAGTATAAATTTCAGACCCATAATATACTAGCCATACAACCTTTGATAAGTTACTTTACTCTGGGAGAGTACAATAGATTAACAATTATAAATACTTTATAGAATTATTGTAAGGAAATAATGAGATAATGTATACAAAGTACCTCACACAGAGTGAGAGCTCAAAAATTTGAGCTATTGTTATGACAAAAAAATCTAAATGCCTTTTGTTCAGTTAGATAAACTTTGAAGTAAAGTATTTATTAATTTAAAAACAGATTACAGTTTTATTTCTCTACTTCTTGAATTATTAGATACAAATAGAAATAATTTTAAGCTTAATTACATTCCTTCTGGATTAGAAAATTTTAAAAGCAATTTTCAGTGATTTTCGTCATGAATTACGAAATTTGCTACTTCACATAAGAGTCATTGTAGTTTTTTATTAATATTTTCACGAGATTTAATAATCTTAATCCCTTTAATCTTTTTAAGGTAGTATTTAATGTTGCTTTTTTGTGTGTACATGCCCAGTATTCAGTGTTTACGGAGTTAAAAGTTACTCTGCAAGCCAGTGCTGTAGAATTCATTGCAAAGTTTTAAGAACATTAAAACTGTGTGGTTACTGTATATTATAATTATAGATTTCTGCTTAACAGTAAACCAATGCTATGTTTCAATATTTATAGAACACAGACATTACAGGACTTTATTTATATTTGGTAATTATTAACACATCACTATGCTTTTGCATTTTGAAGTTTCTAGATGATTAGCTTTTAAAATTTCTTTATTTTAGATGTATAATATGATAATCACACAGACTTGTAAGGAATTAAATATGTGGGAGAATATTAGACAATGTTAATAGACCAAAAATGAATTACTTTAAGATTATTTGCACAAGAGCAATATTTTAATTTTCACTCATAGCTTCATAGCCAAGATCTCTACTTTTAAAGATGGTCTATAACAAGATTACAAACTTTTAAGAACATTTGATAAAACCACTTTAACAAAAATCTAATTTAAGTATGCTAAAAAGAAAAGGAGAGAAATACATGGTACTCTCATGGTGGGTTAATTTTATTAGAACATATGGTTTATCCTTAGCCAATATGACATATGTTTTATTATCTTATGCAAATGTAAAATTTTTAACTGTCCCAACAAGATGGGCTAATGACATAAAATTTATGTGGCTTTTAAAAAAATTGTTGTTGATGTGGTTTTGTTTTCTGCTTTAAAAGAATGAGGTATCATTTACTAAACACACATTAAATATTTTCAGCCACATATATTATGTCTTCCTCTGAAATTACCATTCTTATTATGGCTTCATTATACATAGTATAACAAGAAACATTCCTGAAACTGGGGCTTAAATACTCTTTTTTGACATCACAGTTTATCAAATTTTAAATGCAGAGAGAAGATTCTTAACAACCCAAGCCAGTGTAGAAGCATCATGACAAAATGGTGCAGATCAATGGTTAATCCAAAGAAAATTATCTTTATCTTTGTACTGCACATTTAATACATACCTTTTTAATACAGAGATTTGTTGCAACCAATCTTCCCCCTGCATTATTTATCTTAGGCGGAATGAAATGCAATTTTTATGCATACGTAAACTGTATTATATTTATTAGGAACCTACAACAGAGAGGATAAATAACGGTCTTGAAGTAAACTTCCCAGAGTTCAGGCTTTTCTTAGCAGGGAGTACAGAAAGAAGTCATCCTCTCTAACATAAAATATGAGTTACATACCTCGTCATTATCTCAAAAAAAAGAGGCACACATCTATATCGCTCAAATCATTCCGAAGATAGTCAACCAAGGAATCTCAGTAACATTTGTAATCAATTATCAATTCTTAATCTTAACATTGAGCAAGTGTAACAGAACATCCTTCTGCTACTATCCTAGTGAATGTCTTGAATGGAATTTGGATTTCAGTGTGGTGTGCAGGGGTGGGTTTCCCTTATAGAGAATTGATGTTCCCTGGATAAGTTCCCCAGACAGGAAACTGGAGGTGAGATAATCAGTAGGTCTGATATTTGAGTAGTCCTACTTGGGTTGAGGGTATTCCCAAATGAAGAAGTTCATATGAATGTAGGCACGAGGAGGAAGGCCAAGATAATCCAGCTAAAAAGGAATGCACCACGCAGGGTGGTGTGTCTTCAGGGACCCCTGAGCTATGTTCTACCACTAGGACAATGCCAGTATGGTCAGAACACTGAAGTTTTTCTACAAAGCTGTCCCTGAGTATCCTATCTAAAATGGCACAGCTACTCTGTGCTCAGTTCCCTTTCATGATCTACTAATTTCCTCAGCTGCTATCATAATCACACGTAGTATTTAATTATTTAACTTATTTATTGTTTGTCTTCATACTAGAATGTAGGCCCCATGAAGATAAAGACTTTTGTCTGTTTCAAGTATTTCTAGATCTCCAGGACTAAAGGAATGCCTGGGACATATTAAATAACCAACAAATGTCTGTTAAATGAATGAATGAATAAATTAATAAACTATTATTTTTAAGTCAGATTAACTATTCCTATGTAACTTTTCATTCATATTTCCTTTGTGTTCTCCCCTAGGCTTTAATGAAGTCTCCTTTAAATAATTTAAGGTTAATGCATACACTAAAGCCTCACAGTGATTCTTCCTTCATTGCTAAATTCAGAAGTTCTGGGCTTGATTTTGTTAGTGAAACAAGTGCAAAGAAAAGATTAATTCCTTCCTTCTTTCCTTCCTTCCTCCCTCCCTCTTTCTGTCTTTATTTTGTAAATGCCAAGAAATTTTGTTACAAAAATAAAAAAATTTCAGTGTCAACCAGTGTGGGTCACAGATACGTGAAAAAGGTAGGTCACCAAAAATACAATGAACAGAACCCAGACAACTAAAATGAAATCAGAGGAATTACTATTATATCATCTTTTATAATTTAATGTTTGTCTTATATACTTACCAAGCTAATATATAGTTAAATATAAGCTATTTATGCTACCTATTGTTCTCAGCAAAGCATTTCACTGTCCTATTTTAGGTAATTCTTCATGTACAATTATAAGGACACCTCTGGACTGAGTTGATCCTGATATTGTATTACGTTCCAAGTTCTGGTGCTAAAAGTATTCAAAATAAGGTTCACAGCAGCCCTAACAGAATTCTGTTTTAGCAAGACTTACTCTATTCTAAGTGTGGAATTATATATTCACTAATTTATAAAGGAAGAATTATTTAAAAGCTGTAGAGAACTCATCTAGGAATCCTTAGTTATTTGCTTGTAATTTAGAGGACAAGTTTTCTACTTTATTTCTTCAACCTAAGTTTAGGGGACTATTTAAAAGCCACAGATAATACTGTCCTAGATATCAGTATATTTGAAGTAAAAACTTGAAAAAATTCTCATCATGATGTTTATATTTTGTCTTTTTTTGTTATATAATGCCCATAGTTATAGGTGGACAACATTAACCTGTAGTTTCTTGTTTACTTTTATTTGATATAAAATATATTTAGTATAATTTTGATATCAGTTGGGATTACAAATTCAAGAGACTTCAGTAAGACATGGACACAGAAAAGTCATGCTGCATATACATCCATCATTCTATTAACTGAATTTTTTAAAAATAAAAGCCTTAAATTCTTACATTATTTTTAAGAATGCAACTCTGCTGGGGAATAAAAATGGGTCTTTATCTCTTTGTACTGACCCAGTGAAAGATTATAGGTAAGAAATATATTACATGATTTATCTCAAATTATATATTTCCTCTAGTGTGCCCTAAGAAAGACCCCATTCTTATCTAACTATGCAATAAAACATATAAGCAAGAAGACATGTCATTAAATAGCATTAACTGAACTCAGAATAGGGGAATTCTAATGAAGATGGGATATGCTCATCAAAAATAATACATTTATTAGAAAAGAAAAAAAGTGAAGTGACTATATGTATATTGAAGAAAAACTTCCCATTCTGTTCCATCCATCTTGATAGTCAAGGTAAAATTGTCTTTCTTGAGGATTTTCTTAATAAACAGAACTTCTTTGTTGGGAATTTAAGTGCTCCATATCATTTTCTCCAAGTGAACAGAAAGGCAAAATATGCATTCCTTTTGACTCCCTTGTGTGACGTAATGTGGGGTTTATATTTTATAAAACCTGAAGGTGTTTGGTAATGCCTAGATTCTTCCGATAAAATGAAATTTAAAAGAATTATGAAACCTCTAAGTGGACATGCCAGGTTATGCATCACCAACACAAAAAGAAAATCTAATATGGACTCTCATACTTTTTATTACTCAAAGAATCCAGCAGATGGAAGCATTTCCCTTTTAAAATTAAAACTGCTTCAAAAGCATGTGGTTGAATTTGCTATTCCTGAAGAAAGAGTAGCGGGAAATAGCTGGATTAAAAACAGTTGCTCTCCTAAGAGCATATCAGAAAGACCACAATTTACCTGCTTTGTTAGTGGTTTGAAAATTGCATTATCAAAGTCAAGTTGTTTTGGACCCCCATGAGGTGAATGAGAAAGGGAAGAATAAATTGATTGATTTCTGAAGCTAGGCTGTTGGTGGCTGCACAGTTTGGTTTGTCTTCCTGCATTAGTGTCCACATTCTTGTTGCCCTTTTTCAGTGATAAATTCACTAGGCTAGCAGTTACATCTGTTTCCGTCCATTATAATTCTTTGGAAGCAAGCCCCAGATGACCAGAGAAGGACATTCTAAATTAGACCCTCCGGGGAGGAGCAAAGGAAAGTAGTCCAGGGTTTCTGCTGAGGAGTGAGACTCAAGGCATTCAGAGCCTGGCTGTGGTTCCTCTTTGTCCCTGTGAATGGCTTCTCTCTTTCTCTTTTAGGCTGGTTATCTCTGCCTGCTTACCAGAGTCTTCAGTATTATATCAGAGAATATTGGTAGATTGTCCTTACAATCTACCTGAATGTCAAGGAATTGAATTCAATTCCTTGAATGTCAAGGAAATGAATGATTATATTCTAAATAACTGATCAGATTAAATCATTAAAGTAAATTAAATCACTATTTGTCTATTAGATTGGTTTAGCTGTCTGTCTCTTTGAAAGATATTTAAAACAAGGGCAGTTAAAAAAGAAAAAGGTCTGGGCTTGGAGCATTTCAATGTACAATGTAAGTATTTTGTAGTTCAAACCTAGATATGGAATCAGTACTTTGTTAGGGAAGCCATACTTTTCTTTAGCTATGAAAAGAGGCAGTTGAATGGTGTTTCCATGTGTTTACTAGTCGAACTAATGAAACAATTATGTACAATGGCAACCTGCACTGCTGGGGCTAGGGTACTTGAAATCAGCATTGCATACTTTGCACTGAATTGTATCATAATTAGGTAATGGTTCCCCTGCCCCCTTTTTCTTACTCAGTTCTGAAGTTTATAGTTAAACTTTAATTTAGAGCCTTATGTTTGGTAATGGCTTTTAACTGCTCTAACCGCTCATCAGCTTTCCTCGTACTAAGCAAGAGTCATCGGCTCACATTTCATTGACAACTCATTTAAACATCTCCCCATATGTTTTAAGGGCAAAAAGACAATTAATGCTTAATAAGATTTGAAAAACAGCAAGTACCACAACTTCTCCAGGTTAATAGTATATAAGTATTACTTCAACAAAGATCTGAGTAAAATATTTGGGTGATGTTTACTGAATATTGGAAATTTACCACATATCTAAATAGCTGCTAGCAATACAGGCAATTAAGTCATACCAGTTTGCAAAATGGAGGGTTTAGTATCTCAGTCACAGCTCCAATTTCTATATTATGCAACAGTCATGAAAGAAGGAAGCAGAGAAAGGTAACTGGTGAACTGTCTCAGTTGACAAGTCTGAAGGAGGAGCTCAAAAAAGGCTGTGAAGAGTTGTAGCATATTTTGAACACCTTAGCCTCACAACCTGAGAGACCAGAAAGGGCACTATGAGGTATCAAATCTGCCTTAAGCAAAAAAAATAAAGCAAAACACAAAAACAACTAACAGAGCTCTGATTATCTTTGTTATCATTCAGACTCAGTTTAAAAATCCTTAAAAGTCCTTAAAATAGTACCCCTGCCACACTTGTAAACTAGTATCACAATGCCAGGGCAAGACTTGTACCCAAGATGGGAAAGCATTTGTTACTATGATGTGATCAAAACCTGTTGTGTGTCTTTGACTTGGCTATTTTGTAAGCCAAAGCAATGGGAAAAAATAAATAAATAAAAGGTGGAAACATGGGATGCTCATTTATTTTAAAGGCAGCTTTTATTTTTATACACCTTTTTGAGCATTGTTTTTATTAGTAAATTGGGGATCTGATCTAGATGATCAGCCTTCGAGGTTTTGTACATATCTGTGGGGCACAGCGTTGAATATCAGTACCTGTTTGCAATATGTGATGCTCAAATTGAGATAGTTAGTATATTCAATATTACACAATGTAATCATTTTTTGTGACCTTTCACCAATTTTTCACTAACTCCCTTTCCCCTCCCTCTTTCCCATCTCTGATGGTCTCAGTTCTGTTTTCTCCTTTTGAAAGAAAGTTCAATGAATTATTGTTATTTTGTATCTTTCCTTTTTTATTTGTTTATTTGTTTAGCTTCGACTTATGAATGAGGACATGCAGTTTTCTCTTTCTGTGCCTGGCTTATTTTACTTAACATAATTTTCCTTAAGTTCATCCATATTGCTGCAAATGTCAGAATTTCATTCTTTTTCATGGCAGAGTAGTATTCCATTGCATATATATACCACAGTTTCCCTAAACAGTACTCCTGCCACATTTGTAAACTACTTGACCAAGGCAAGACTTGTGCCCAAGATGGAAAAGCATTTGTTACAATTATGTAATCAAAACCTGTTGTGTATCTGTGACTTAGCTATTTTGTAAGCCAAAGCAAAAATAAATAAATAATTAAATAAATAAAATGTGGAAACATGGAATGCTCATTTATTTAAAAGCAGGCATTTATACACCTTTTCAGGATCTCCTATTAAAGCCATCAGAGATAGAGAAAAAAACAGGAGAGTATGGTGTTGTGGAAGCCAAGGAAAGATAACCTGTCCAGAAGGAATATCACCCATATGGAATGCTGCTCAGAAGGTAAGATGAAGACAACAAAGTGACAACTGGAATTGGTTACATAGCAGTGATTGGCAACCTTTCTTAATGGGGTTTCAATGGAGTGGTATCCTCATCCAAGTTCTCTTTTTGATTGTCAAGTAATCTAACTGGTTTTTCTACTTACCTAGCCCTCTCTTCCTCTTCACCTATATCTTGTATCAACCTTTCCCTAATTATGCATTACTAGCTCCTAAGGGACTGATTTATGTCCCCCCAAGTTTCATATGTTGAAACTCTAACCCCCAATATGACTATATTTGGAGAAAGAGGAAGGAAATTGAAGTTAAATAAGGTCATAAGGGTGGGGCCCTAATCCAATAGATCTGGTGGACTTCTAATTTCCAAAATGCATTATATATGTTAAGACTTCTAAGCAGTGTTAATCAGGTGAGAATTATCAGGTGAGAACCAAGGTGTTCTGTAAAAGGACTAGGCAGGAATTTAAATCTCACTGTATCACACTGTGAAGAATTTATGTGAGCACACAGCAGTGAGAGGCCTACAAGCCATGAGGATACTCAGACTGAAACCTACCTTGCCGACACCTTGATGTTGCACTGCCCAGTTCCAGAGCTGTGAGAAATATACTTCTGCTGTTTAAGCCACCCAGACTATGATATTCTGTTATAGCAGCCCAAGCAGACTAATTACAGATTTTCTTTCTTTTCCATACAAGTATCAACCTTATCCTCATCACATGATTGAGCATTAGCTGTGTTTTCTGCCTTGAACATTCTCTCCCAGATTGTTATATGGCTGCACTTACTCATCAGTTCAAATGCCACCTTGTCAGAGAGACCTTTCTGAACCATTCAATTTAAATATCCATCCTCCTCCAGTTGCTTTTACCCTATTATATTTTCTTCATAGCACTTTGTCTTTCTTTGAAATTGTCTTATTTATTTTCTCACTTGCAAATTACTCATCTACTCTACTAAATTTAAATTCCTCGAGAGCTAGAATGGTATCTAACCTGTTCACTATGGTATCTCCAGCATTTAGAAGAGTGCCTGGCACATAGTAGAAGCTTTACAGATGCTTGTTGAATGATAAGTATAGAACTCAAAATAAAAATTTAATAAAGTCAAATAACTTTTACAAAAGGAGACAAATACGAGAATCTGAGAATGCTCACATGATTTGAAGGAGCTATGCATGGTATTGATATGGTATCAGCAAACATGAAATGATTAAACAGAGGTCTCTGATTGCCTTCCTTTCCAGAGAGCTGGCACTGACTGGATAGACATTTTACATGGGTATTGTATACGTATTTTAAAAATAATTTTCATAAAACTCAGGCACATATTTATTATGATTTAGTTTCAGTTAAGAAAACTGAAGCTCCTGTAAATGAGCCTTACTCAAGACTACATGTAAGTGAGCAGGATTTAGCCCAGCCTGTTTACAAAGTTTGTGCTCTTCCAACTGTGCCATGCTGTCTCTCCCAAAATCCCTTTGAGATACAACTAGACACTTAGTGTCATCTGAAAGAAATTCTGCCTTAGGTCTTCAGGGCTCCCCAAGGAAACATTGTGTCTTGAATAAATTAAGTCAATTTTCAAGAAAATTAACTTGGTGGCCTTTTAAAATCTCCACTAGATACTCTACAATTCTAGAACACAATGGAACATTCACTGAAGACTTGTAGTATAAAACCAACAAGGCCTCACCTACCTGTATCCATCAGTTTTCTATTTCTTGTAACAGAATACCTGAAACTGAGTAATTTACAAGAAAAAACAAATTTAATTCTTACAGTCTTGAAGGCTGGGAAGCCCAAGGTCCAGGGAGCAAATCTGGTGAGGGCATCCTTCCTAGTGGGAATTTTCTTCAGAGCTCCATGGCAACACAGCTTATCACATAATGAGGCCTGAGCAAAAGTTCATTTCCAGATGCTTTCTTTCTTTCCTTATAAAGCCTCCAGTACTCTCTGACAACCCATTAAGCCATTAATCCATTCATGAGGACAGAGTCCTCACAACCCAATCACCTCCCAAAGACCCCAACTTTCAAATACCATAGTCTGAATTCTCACCTGTTTAACACTGTTACAATAGGGATCAAGCTTCCATGAGTTTTGGGGGAACATTCAAACTATAGCAGAACCTCAGAAGTATCTTGTTGCCCCCTAACATCTCTTATCAGCTACCAGAAAGTTATAAAGGATTTGGGGAGATGTTATGTTGAGGTTAATAACTACAATTGCCAAAATTTACTGAGTTTCCTCTGTCCCGGGCCCTCTTTCATAACTATGTGATGCAGATGGGAGCCCTGTTTTACTAATAAGAAACTGAGGGCCAGGGAAATCAACTAACTGTGCACCATCGAACGAATGACAAGGCAATGGCAGAAACAGGATTCAAAGGTGACAAATCTGACTCAAGCTGTGGCTCTTAGTCTCTACACTAAGCCAACTCCATGCAATTCCCTGCTTTCTGACTGGGCAATTTTTCTGAAGTTAAAATCCTTTATGGGAAAATATCCAATTCCATTGTTATTTTATACATTTGAAATGGTAAGTAATATTAAAGAAACAATGTTGACCTTGGGCTTCAGAGAGTAAATTGTCTTCTTTTACAACTTGCTAATAATGACAGCTAGGATTTTCAAGATAATTTCTGACTGCCCAGTTCGGGACATAGGTAACCAGCACTGTGTAATTAGTGACTAACAAAATTATGTTTTCTACTGTCTGACCCATTTCTGGACCATTTGTCTATATCGTCCTCTCTTTTTCTTTTAGTCTTTCTTTATTTTTTGGAATTATTTTTCTACTTCTAAGTACTAAATCCAGAGAGGGAGTTGACATGGGTGTGTTTCCTTTCCCCACATACATGAGGATTCTTTATGTCCTGAAAACATCCCCTGTTATTTTCAGAATGATCTTGTTCAGGTTTGTATTGCTCATGTTTTATCTCTTCATTCATGATTTATACCTTAGTATTTTATAACCAGGAACTTTCCACACCATATAAAACTAATTTTACTTCTACTCCATTATAGGAATTTCAATTTTAAAAAGGTTTATTTCTTCATTTTATTGAAAACAAATGAAGATTAAAAAGTAGCAGCAATGATATTTCTTCACCTCACAGTGTCTAACCTGTCCTAAGTGAAAGAGTACTCTGGTATTTCTCCATTGACACCATTCACAATCCAGTCTAACCAGTCCCTATATGCTCACCTTCTACGTTTGACCCAGTTTGTTGGAGTCCCTGTACCTTTCGTGATACCCTGGAATTGACTCACTTATGACCATCTAATGTAAAACCTGAACTTGCTTTCTTTGTGTGTAACTTTATTCTACTTCTTCTCTCTTCCCAGTGACCTCTTTTCACACGTTAGTCATTGTTGGACTCCATCCCAGTCTTTATCCATTTTACAGAGACTATTCTTCCCATGGTGCGCAAATTCCTGCCCACTCCCTTGACAGATCATCTTCGTTCTCATCTGATAATTCACACCTGATTAACACTGCTCAGAAGGCTTGACATATATAATACATTTTGGAAATTAATGCTGGCTTGGAACAGTTTTGAATTTGCTATAACAGTTTAACTTATTGCCCTTGATATCTCATCAGTCTAAAAGAGAGGAGATGTCAGTTGATTTACTCAGTTTTCCTGCCAGGTTCTGGTTTTCCTCATCACATTCCTCTCTTTAGAAGGTGAACCTGACATGACTTATGTCTGAAGCTATGCCATGTTTAACAGGCATATGCTCAATATTAAATTAAATATATATTAATTACATTTTTGTGTATATATGTATATAGAGAGAAAGTGGGGGAGAGACATATTTTAGACAAAGACACATAACTTTAAAAACTTTTTTTTAAAAAAGAAGTCAGCAACCTTACTTGTGTTTCAAATGTGAATACCAGATTGGCTCATTCTCTGTGTCTGGATCATTTCTGACGGGTAAGAAGGAAGAAAAATAAGGTAAAGAATAACCTTCACTGTGATATGTCATTAAATCTCTCCTAATGGCTTTGACATAAATTAATGTTAAATGACGTATGTGCACACAATTAGGAAAAAATTTAATGTATTATTAATTAAGATTAATTATAGGAACACGTCAACAGGCTTTAGTTCTCATTAATTATATTTATTTCTTTAGTACTCTAGTGGAATGGATAAAAGCATTTAATGATTGTCAATAGCATTGACTTCACGCTAATGGACATAGACCTCAGTTTCTTCACCAGACTGATATTAGGTCAGTTTTCTCTAGAGAGAAATATTTATTACTCTTCACATTGAAGACATCCTTCAGATGATTTGGCTGCAGAGGGGGATTTCCTTTTACAGACATAGTTCCTTCTATGCAGTAAGTAAGACTGCTCAGTCAGTCAGTCAATCGAATTACATTTATTGAATATGTAACAGGAAAGAGTGCAGACAGTGGAATCCTAAGCCTATGGCTATTTATACTTGCTCTGAATAAAACTGTGGAGAAACATTTCTTTGCTTCAGTCAAAATGGCAAGTCTCAGTCTGTCTATAAGAAGATCTTGCTATGGTAGTCAATATTACTTTATGAAATAGGTATGTTTTTTGAAATCTGAATCTTAATTTTATTGAGAAAATCTACCCTTTAAAACCATTGTGGTATGAATCATTTAATAGTGCACAAGTGAGACTGAAGGAACTTTTTGTAATATAAATGGCACATTCTAACATGTTCAAAGATTTTCACTCTCTCTCTCTTTTTAATATTGGCAGTTTGTAAACAGAACACAACTATATTTTCCTTTGACTTTAATGGCAATATAGCTGTGCTATCGAAAGTTATGGTTGGGAATGATTTGTATAAAAACTTTATATTCAACAATTGATTGTGACCTGTTTAGGGGACAGACATATCTATTCTTGTATCCCCAGGGCCTAATGTAGTAACAGATTTGGTGAGGGTGTTTAATGAATAGAATAAATGAATAAACAGATCCTCTGTGAAGTTAAGGATTTTACTCATTCAAAAAGAGGAAAGCAGTAGAACAGAATGGAAAAATTATCCTATCTAAATGGGATTCTACTTCTTGTGTAAATTAAGGGGCGGTAAAGTAGATTATCTCATAGGTGCTAAACTGGCACTTAGTTATATTTTTTCATAGAATATAAGAATGCAAATGTATATAAGAAGTGTAGGACAATGATATTCTATAGTTATAGAAGAAAATGGATCTAAAGTTCATTTCTAAATATAACATTAGATGATTTCCATTCCTCTGGGTATATTCCCAGCAGTGGGATAGCTGGGTCGTATGGTAAATCCATCTGCAATTGTTTGAGGAGCCTCCATACCATTTTCCATAGAGTTGGAACCAGCCCAAAGGTCCATCATCGGATGAGTGGATACAGAAAATGTGGTACATCTACACAATGGAATACTACTCAGCTATAAAAGCGAATGAAATACTGCCATTTGCAACAACATGGATGGACCTTGAGAGAATTATATTAAGTGAAACAAGTCAGGCACAGAAAGAGAAATACCACATGTTCTCACTTATTGGTGGGAGCTAAAAATTAATATATAAATTCACACACACACACACACACACACACACACACACAAAAACCGGGAGGGGGGAAGAAGATATAACAACCACAATTACTTTAAGTTGATACGACAAGCAAACAGAGGGGACATTGGTGGGGGGGAGGGAGGAGGGGGGGAGAGAGGGAGGTTTTGGTGATGGGCAACAATAATCAGCCACAATGTATATTGACAAAATAAAATTTAAAAAAATAATAATAAAATAAAGTAATAAATAAATAAATATAATATAACATTAGAGAACACAGCATTTTAAATAAGATCTGATTTCATTAAACCCAAAGTAATCTTTCTAAGAATATTAATTTGCCGTACTTTCTAATTGCCATCACACTGTTCTCAGTCTTCATGGAATTCCCTGGAAATGAGATATTCTTCCTTGAACTTCTAAGAGTAGTCCCCCATAATCATCAATTTTTTTTTATTTTCTACAGAATAAGTGATATTAAACAATAAGTTAATGCTTTATAAATTTAACTTAAATGTCTTCTTGCCAATAAGGAGGTTGCACTATTACACTTCCAGAAATGAGGTTAATTTTGAAAATTAAGTTTCTGTTTTAACTCCATGAGATAAAATTAGAAATTATCTTTCCATAACTATAACAATTGTAAATCATTTCCTTGTTGTGATGAAATATGGCTTGTCTACAAATAGTCATTATGATGTAATTTGAATTCCATAAGGATAATGAAACAGTATCTTGTCTTTGTTTGCTCAGTATAAGATACTTTTCTTTGTATTCCATTCAATACATAACCTGTGTGATTTTCAGTTTATGTAATTTGCAGCTCAAGGATGATGGATTTTTAATGCTCTTTACATCAAAAAATAATTATTGAAAGGTAAATGATGGAGACTGTTTCACTTTTTATACCCCCAGTTAGTTTCATCTGATGGCTACACAGGGATTAAAACATTTATGCTAACCCACTGAGCAGTGCTCTAATGTGCTTCCTTTGTAGGTGGAATAAAGCACTTGGGTGATATTTTCAGATGAATAAAGACATTGACTTAAAAAAACAATTGCATAAACATCATGTGGAAGGCACAGGTCTGGGAGTCAATTCAACAGTTCTATTTAACTCCAGTCTTTATCTTTTATATTTATTCTAAAAGAGCTTCACATAAAAACTCCCTATAGATGAAGAATTTGCCTACATTTAAATTTCAGGCTACAGTCATAACCATTTCATTTCATCATGCTGCTCTTTGCTTTTTTTGTTTTCCTTTCATATTTTGGATTGTGGTTTAATTTTCTTTCATTATTATAATGGGTCAGAATGTGCAGAACAGTGATTGCAACAAAATTTCATTTTTAAGAAAAGGTTGTGCAATTAGTTGATGGATTGATAGAGATAACTATGGCTGGCAGAATCCTCACTAGGTCCATCACAGAAATGCATAGAATAAATTATCAGGACATTTACCCCAAAAAAGATAAAACAAATGTTATAGTCATAATTTAAAGTACTGCTCTGAAAAAGCTGGAGGCAAGCCAAAGCTTGAGAGCATCTAAGCCGTAATGACAAGACAGGGATGATGAAAAAATAGCGATTCAAACTACTGAGCAGGGGTGAGCTGGTTGGACAGACACACATCTGGCTTATCAAGCCTATTGGGTTTTTAATTCAACAGAGATAATATAGTGCTCAAGGGAGGTAGAGAAATAAAAATTGGATTCTGAAAACTTTAGCAAGTCCCAGAGATACATAATATTGGGTGAGAAAAAACAAGCTTTGAATGAATTTATGCCTAGAAAATATTACTGGATTAAAGTAAATCAGAAATCTAGCAGACAATGAAAATTGGAAAGTTGTGTAATGAAATTTGATACCTCAAAATCAGAAAATTGTATTTGTGGTTTAAGTCTGTTACAGTATAAACTCGATTAATGAGTTTAATATTTTAAAGGAGCTTAAGGGTTGACCTAAACTAATTATTGATCCATATAGTCTCCTCACTCATAAAAATTAATGTGGGGAGAAAGAAGGATAAAATTCCTTCTTTACTGCAAAATCTAGTTGACCAGTTGTGGGCGATATTTTAGAGGTGATTCATGGATCGCTGAGGGTAGCAGTTAGCTTTTGCTACAGAACAAACCACCCCAAACTTAGTGCCTAAAACAACAATGAGTTTTTACTTCACAGTTCTGTAGGTGAGCAATTTGCTGGTTTAGCTGAGCTTTTTCTTTTCTTTTCTCGTTCAAGTTCCTTCTTGCATTTGGGAAGAAGCTTTTGGGTCATTGGCTAGCTAGAGATGACTTTGACCAGAAAGGCTGGAATAACTGGGACCTCTCTCCACATGGTCTCTCACTTTCCAATAGGCTAAACTGGATTGTTCACATGGGAAGGCTTTTCTCTTCTCAGTGAAAGAGAGATGAAATACACAAACCTCTTCAGTCTGAGGATCAGAGATGACTCTGTGTCACTTATGCCACAAAAGCAAGTTATGGGACCAGTACAGATTCACGAAGTGGAAAACTAGATTTACTTCTTGATGGGAAGGTAAGAATTTGTGTTTATTTTTTGCACTCTAACAATATGTGTTAGAATAGAAACTTCTAAGAACCATTACAATTCTTACTGACTATGCTTCTGTGAAAATAATAGGTTGCCACCTTTCCTGTGATCACCCAATTGTTTACATATCCTCATTGCCTACTTTATTCCTTGTTTCCTATTTCTGAAGTGATAACTTAGTCAGTGTTGATTCCATGTGACTGATCTTTGTAGTAGTGGCATCTCTTATCTAGAATTGTGTGTGGTAGCCTTGGGTCAGTTAACTTAAGAAATGGGTCTAATTTGTTTTCCAAAATAAATAAGGCCTGAAGGGAGTACCAGAAGTTAAACTATGAAGTCTTAGGAAGGCCAGAACTAAAATTCAAGCATGAGGAGACATTGCCTAAGGCTGAGGTGAGTAATGTTGATAAAAAGCCTGAGTCATCCTTATTGGGTAAGATACAGGACCTGTTTTACTACATTAAAAGGCCAAGAAATTGAGTGGATATTATTCTTTTACTAATCAGTATAGAATCATGTAATAATAATAAGGTAGCATCTGCTAAGCACTCACTATATGACAGGAAGTGGGCTAAGCACTTTATATTTAATCTTAACACAATCTTACGAGATAGGCACTATTTTTAAGTCTGCTTTATAAAAGAGAAATTCTAGGATTAGAAAGTACCCTGTATTGCAGCAAAATGACAAAGCTTATCCAATGGTAAGCAGTAAAGCTAGGATTTGAACCTAAGATAAGTCTGATTCCAAATATTCTGCTGTGAGCCACAAAATCATCTGATCACTCCAAAGAATGTTAAAGCTGAAAGAAATAATAGAGACTCACTCCGTGGTTACATTTCAGAAGGGATAATAACAGCCAAAGTCACATATTTGGCTAGTATCATAATTAGAACTACAATCTCATTGAGACTATATACACACTAACCTTGAAAGAAATGTTTACACTACATATGTATATAAACTGTATATAGATAAATTATTATAAAAATTGATTTACAAATATGCCCCCATTCTTTTTAACACCCAGTAGTGTTGATCATATTCTACTCAATAAAACATTTCTCAACATAACTTAAATAATCAGACGAAAACAAATAAGGTGTTCTTTTAGGGCTTTTAGTCTAAAAAAACGTATAGTGATAATAGGCCATCTATTCAAGTTGCCTCTATCTTCTTCTCTACCTCTCACTCCATGCTCCAATTATTTTATGCAACCCACCCAGCAAATAGTGCCTTGTATTTTAATTTATCAGACTTTTTTGAATTTCCTAGGTTTTTCATCAACCCCATTTTCTCTCTGCTTTCCCATTCCTCTAAAGTATGATCCATCCTTATGGACGAAGTCAAATACTGTAACCCTTTCTGGCTGGATTAGCTTCACTCTCCTTCCTCTGAGTTCTTGCATAGGACTCACATTGCCTGATAGCTATTATGGTTCCACATCAAACTGTGAGTTCCTTGAAAGCAGGAGCTCTGCTTTATGTTTCTTTAGATATCTACAGTATGCATGACATACTACTTGGTACAAAATACATGCTCAATAAAAGCTTATTGAATAGTCTTATTTATGACAGTAGACGTTTTTGGGACATCCATCCATACATAAGTATACTGTTGCAATTCCGTATCACTCTAAAAATGTAAGCACAAGTCATCTGATGAGTATTTCCAGTAGAAAAACAAAAGTGCACAATCATTTGAGGATGTTTTTCACTTTTCTGTTGAAGCGGCACCATGTATTGGTATAATTCACAGTCTATAGTATCTCCTCTGGTACCTTCCTCTCCTGCCCTGTCTTTCTAAACCTACAAGATCTACCTAGGAAAGGAGTTGGACAAAGAATGGTCTACTCCCTTAATATTCAGGAACATGAATGTTTAGGTTGTTCTTGTGTGAAAGGACAGAAGAAGCCTGAATACAGAGCCAGTAAACTGTACATGGATTATCATTTTCTTTAAATTGTAAGCAACAGTAGTAAACAAGGATATGAATGTTAATGATTTTTCTTTAACTGAAGCTATCCAGTCAGCACTACTGCATTCAGAGCAGTGCAGTGATTAAACTACTATAACATATGTGTATGTGAATATTTGCAAACACCCAATCAGGGAAGAAAAGCACTCAATGTAATACTGTATAACTTGAAAGAACACTCTCATCCTTCTTTCTTTCTTTCTTTCTTTCTTTTTTTTTTTTTTTTTTGATTTGTTGTCAAGCATTTTTACCCCCAGAGATTCACTAAAATTTATCAACTACAAATTTTGGAGACATCTATGGTCCTTTCATATGATATTTATATCTACGCTCATTAAATCGTTTCCTTTGCAATGTTTATTTTTGAGATCAAAAGCTACATTTCCAGTCAGTCCACCTTAACAGATTGCCTTACGCAGCATTCTATCACATTAGGTTAAAAAAATAGCCATTTTAACTTATAATTCATTTTACTGGGGAGCAGCAATCTAATTCACATTGATTTTGAGTAAACCTTTATATACCCATCTGCTCCACTTTAAGTGAGTCTTGTACAAATCAATTCATCTCCAGAATCAACATGCAGTAAGCAATCAATGGGTAAGGAAAATCATTATTTATTGCTTGGTAATTGTGCTTACATTCAAATAAAATATAATAAAATGTGCAAGGCCATTTTGGAGGAAGAACAAGTGATCCACAGATCACAAGCAGATTTTCTTACTCAGCATTCTTTCAAATGCAGCAGATCTGAGGAGTTTTACTAGGAAGGTAAGGAGATGGCCTTAAATCTTACTTTTTACTAATCTTCGTCCTCTCCTACTAAGGTAATTGTCAATATTTTTATGATCTTTCAATTCTAGGAACCCTCCAGTTGGTAAACAGTAGTTCCAGGAACCACGGCTGCAGGCAGCAATCCTCTTTGCTGGATTATGATCAGACCACCTAGTGTTGATCTGGTCTCTGCCCACTTGTTCACTCTTGGCTCTGGACCCCTATTTTAATTTTTCCTCTTGTCAATTGAATGTGGAGTATATACTTGGTTTATCTAGTGTTTAAATCTCAGTTTTCCTAGTGGATTATACCTTGGATTTGTCCCACTGGTACTTCGTTTTCAAGACCACCTTGAATAGGACGCTTGGCCTAGTTCCAACCCCATTTGAATCCACATCTCTGGTACCACTAGGTGCCTGATTACAGTTTTAGCTGTATTGTGAAGGTAGTGGGGAGGAGAGTAAAACAACAGCAATAGAAATAGAAGTAAATGAAATACCTTGTAGATCTGATTCAACAAGCTTTATTAAAGCAGCCCTACAAGCAGCAGGACAGATAAGACTAGATTCCTGCCTCTCAGCATAATTGAACATATGGGCTGTGATGAAATTGCCCATCAGAATTTGTTCTATACTATTTTAGAACAGTTTTTCAGACAAGGAATGCAGATTGAAATAAGGAATGACTGAAAACAGGTTCTGTTTTTCAGTCATTTTGAGTGAGTGAACAAATTCACAGTACCATGAATACAAGTCACACATTTCTTTCATTGTAGCTTCTTGTAATCTAAAAGAGCTAGAGAGAGACTGCACTTGGCAAGTATCTAACTAGTAAAGTCAGATGTATAAAAATTGAAATGATCCAAAGAAAATGGGCAAGCACCCCAAGCAGCGATCATGCAAATTTATAAATCGAATTAACCAATAAGGATCTATTTTGAAAAACAGTAAGATTTAACATTGTTAATCCTGAAACATAAAATCAAACAAGCAAACAAAACTCATACAGGACCAATTATGATTTTCCTTTGCAGTACTGTGTATCCTTCCCATTGTCTAGAGTAAGTTATTACATTGTATAGAAATTTCAAATTAAGTGATTTTGAACCTAGATACTGTGCTAATATATAAGGCATTGTAAAACTTTTAGAGAAAAATGAACATAGTTCTGTGAAAGTTGGTTTAAAATGATAAATGATTTCTGTTGAACATTAGCCAAAGTATGTAGTAAAATGTAACCAATTCTAAGTTCACAAAGTGAAGAGTAGAAAAAAATAAATTTCTGAAATACTAAAAATCACTTTGTAAAAAAAAAAAAGACAGCATTTTCTAAGAGGTACAACTTGCTAAAAGAAATGAAGGAAGAAAAAATATCAAAGATAATTGGATCATACTTCCATGGTAACAGAACTTGCTTTTGGAAGAGCAGCTTTCTTGATTTCCATGTATATATGTAGATCACTATGTAAATTGTATGAGGGCAAAACAAATCAGAAGAGGATTTCAAGAAGTAAAGTGTTCCATAAGCAATGTACAAAAATATTCACATTCTGTAGAAATATTTACAGTTTGAAAGGGCACCGTCCACTCAAAGTGCAGACTTATTCAAATTTTGCTGAGATCAGTAAGTTAGAAACTCAATAGAGAAGATCAAGGGAGAAAATTTGCTAAATTTAAATTAAGGAGGAAAGTTAAATATTTGAAGTTTTACTTTATTTAGTCATTTAATCAATAGCCTGTTTTATAAGGCCTGTTTGAATATAACAGAGCTGCAACTGTCATTCTCCGTCCTCCATGAGGCACACACTGAAAGCCCAATGATATCTATTCACTTCTGCTGTCACTTCAGCTGAATGTTAAATGTGATTAATAACGGGGTGTTGGTGAGTATCCTGGTTGTCCCACTGAATGATCAGTTATCCCCTGACGCTCTTCAATAAATGAAACTTTGTTATAGTTGAGAACATGGAAGATCACAGTATTTCAGTAGCTTGCCCAATGTCATAGGAAAGATACAAGTAAGATCTTTCTCCAATTGCTCTTCACCAAGCACAATGCCTCATAATTACCTCTGGCTCGTGATTAAACTCAACTAACTAAAGAATTTTCATTCTTTAAATGCCAGCGGTACCCTAACTTCCTACATTCAACATGTTGTCAAATGAGAAACCAGGAGTAGACCTGGGACCCCAAGCCAGACGTTAAACTCTAATAAGAACTCACATGAAATACAAATATCAAAGAATAAGACTCGTAAATGACCTGAACAGACATTTCTCAAAAGAAGACATACAAATGGCCATTGGGCACATGAAAAAATGTTCAGCATTGCTAATCATCAGGGAAATGCAAATTAGAACGACAATGAGATATCACTTTACTTCACTTAGAATGGCTATTATCAAAAAGACAGAAAATAACAAACACTGGCAAGGAAGCAGAGAAAAGGGAACCCTCCTACATTGTTGGTAGGAATGTAAATCGGTGCAGCCATTGTGGAAAATACTATGGAGGTTCCTCAGAGAACTAAAAATTGAACTATCCAGTGATCCAGCTATCCCACTACTGAGTACATACCCAAAGGAAATGAAATCAAAATATACAAGAGACACCTGCACTCCCATGTTTTTTGTAACACTATTCACAATAGCCAAGAGATGAAATCAACCTAAATGCTCATTGAGACCATCATGGTAAGTGAAGTAAGCCAGGAAAAGAAAGACAAATACCACATGATATCACTCATATGTGCAAGCTGGAGAAAAAAAAAAAGTGATTCTCATAGACGTAGAGAGTAGAATAATGGTCAGCAGAGGCCAGGAGGGGAAGGGAGGTGTGGGGGGAGGGGAAGCAGTGGATTAACAGGCACAAAGCTGTGCTGTCTACCCTAAGTGAATCAACGTACAGTATATGTGTATACTGAAACAATACACTGTACCCCACAAATAAATGTTAAAATAAAAAATAAACACAAAAACAAGAAAACAAAGGATAGCAGTCTTGTCATTAACACAAGAAAAACAAAAATTATTAATACTAATGGCTTAGAAGATGCATTGGCCCAAATAAAGCATCATCCAAAAGTGCTATAAGGCATTTTTGACCTTCTAGAAAGTTAAGAGCTAGAAGAGATCTTAAAGATTATTTTAGTGAATCTATACTATCAATGTGTAAATGAAGCAACTGATTTGACCTGAGAAGATTATGTACCCAAAATTATTGCTGTAAACTATTGCTTTATATAGAAAAGCCTGGGGGGCCCAGGAAGAGATCTGTCACAAAGGTGGATTCACTGCATAGGGCCTTTGCTAGAGGAATGCCAAGTGGAAACGTGGGGTCAGAGTTGCAGCAGAGTAACGCCATCAGTGCCATGCCTAGTGGAGCCATGAGAGCAGGACCACCATGGAGACCCCAGACTTGTGGAGCTAGCAGTATTGCAACAGCAGCCTGTGAGAGCTAACGCATCACCTGAGATCAGGAAAGCCATAGAAGTGGAGCTGCCTGATGACATGGGGACCCAACCTCCACACCAGCATAGAGTCAAGGTACATGATTCATCTGCTGTGAGATATAACTCCTGCCCTGCTGGGTTTCAGACTTGCTTAGTACCCATCACACCTTTATTTTGGCCTACTTCTCCCTTTTTGAATGGGAATATTCTTGTCCCACTATTGTATCTTGGAAGTAGATAACTTGGTTTTGATTTTACACATGGGACTTTGAACTTTGGACTTTTGAGTTGAAACAAGTTAAGACTTTGGGGACAAAATGAATGTATTTGTATGTGAAAAGAACATGAGTTTTAGGCAGTCAGGGATGGAGTGCTGCAGACTGGATAATCCTCCCAACCTCACTGAAGCTTAACCACCACTGTAACTGTGGAGGGTGGGAAGTCCTAATATAGTAATTGAAAGGTGGGGCTTTGAAGATGCGATTAGATCCTAAGACCATGCCATAGCAAATGGATTAATAATGGTGGTTCTGAGGGCTTTAAAAGGAGAGTGAATGAGGAGGTTAGTCTCTCTCTCTCTCTCTCTCTCTCTCTCTGCTCTGTCATTTTTACAATATGAGACTCTGCTGTCCCTGTTGCTACCACCAAGGCCTTCACCAGCTGTTCCCTGGATTTTGAACTTCCCAGCCTTTGAAACTGTAAGCAATAAATTCCATTTTCTTATAAATTACCCAGTTCTGTGTATTTTGTTATAAGCAACAGAAACAAAATAATACAACTATATTGCAAGCAAGAGGTACAAAGGCAATTAGAGCATAGATCTCTTACTTTACTAATACCCAACGCAATGTTCTTCTGAATACTCTGAGTTCCCAAACTTCTATTTCTTTTCAATCAACCTCCAGCTTAGTAACAACAAGTACTGCCATATATCCATATCTACATAAATCATACAAGACAAACAAAAGCTTTTTGTAAACAGAGACACCTGTAGTATCTAGTGTGATGGAATACATAATGACTACTGGTGGTATATGAATATCAATTTACATGTTAATAGGTAAGTATTTAATGTGCATTTGAAAAATATAATATGCATCAACCTATAATTTTATAGTTTAATACTTAGTTAAACTGCAAAGATTTAAAATCAGTTTCATAAGGTATGTAAATCTAGATTAGGATATGGCAAAAGTAATGAAAGAGGTAAGTAAATTAATGGCAGAGGTTTGGGAATTACTAACCTAAAGTAGAATATATTGGACATATAAAATTGAAGAGAGTGTTTATTTGCTAAAAGTTGCCCCAGTGTTAGGGTTTCCTAAGTAGAATAATTTAGAGTAAATGACAAAGTACCTCACTAAAACATAAAATGAGCTGGAATTCTCCATGATATCTACCCTGTAAAATATGTTCAAAGTAAGTTCTTGTACATTGCTTTATTGCTATATTGATTTCAAGAACTGATTAAAAAGAACTTCTTTCATTGGTGTAGATTTCTCGTAACTAAAATGCAATCGGAGCAAATTGAACACTGACAATTTTCAGAATCTTAAGTGAAAACACACAATTTTACAGTATGAGTTAGGAAAATCAGAATAATCCACTAAAGACACATTTCTTCAACATTTTTTTCCACAGTGCTAAGAAAAATCTACTTAATAGCAGTTAGATTTTATTTTTAAATTTACTTGATTCATAATAGAAAGCTGATGGGCAAATCTGTAAATGACATTGTCAAAAAATAAAGCAAAGAGATTGTAAAACACTTCTGAGAAGCTTATCTCACAAACAGTAATAGAATGGTGATCAAAGAGAAATCATTAGAAATTGTATTCAGTAGAGATTTAGTGGGCAATACCAGACCAAAATTCAGTCAAATTAAGGTGTTTGAAGGCATTCTAATTTCAAGGGGAACTTGATGACAAATGAGAAATTCTATTTTCAATAAGAACACATGGCAATTAACGATATTGACAGGAAGAAAGTCAGAATGCCAAGGCTGAGACTCTTATTACCAACTGGGAAAAAATTTAAATCCTCACCTTGGTATGCTGGTGGCAAGAGCAAAATATGACCTCAGAGTCCATTATCAAATACCGTCTGACCTCAGAACATCGCGTCTAAAGTTCTAGAATACTGTTAAGTGGATAGTTCTGCCTGACTGGGTGTTGGGAAAACACTCATTTTATGCAGTCTCTCAAACTAAAAGCTGCCTTGTGACTGCTGTGAGAAATTACTATTGCATTTATAGATAAACTCTGGGGTTATCTGTTACACATTTCAGCAATAATGGTAATGAACAACTTACTATTCACAGTTCTGTAATAAGCTTTTATTATATCATATAGACGTTTTATGCTTCCGGTTTATGTTTATATTCATATATATGAAACACGAACATAAAACTTGCATTTGTGTGGGTGTATGTGTACGTGTAAGATGTTTAAAAGGTAGATTGCTCTGTAGTATATAATATGCATTCTGAGGCATCATCTACCAAAATCTGAAATATATTTCCTATATTTACATTGCAACAATGCCAAAGCATAGTTGCATTTCATCTCAGATGGCTTAAGATAAACTACATTTGCCTGAAGAGAGACAATAATTGACATTATCTAAAATAGTAGTGGAAATTCAATCTGTTGATGTCTGTATGAATGGTGAAGATTCCAGGAATCTGTGGCTCTTGTCTATGGCATCTGTGAGCATATCCCAAATATCCCTGAGATGTCTGGAATTAAACACGTCTCATTCAAAACTTTGGGTTCTCTCATCAATTTTCACTCAGGACTCCATGGCATTTTCTTCCTGGAACAGTAGTAAAAATAACCAACAAAGCCAGGAAACGAAGTGCAAGGTCAACTACTAGGTATCTCAGGGATTACCAAAGTACAGAGATGAATAAGAAGTAGTCCAGACACACATGAACATTTCAAGAACCAGCATCACAAAGAATGGTCGGTTTGCTTTCATTTATGTAATCACAAGTCTCTTGTATCCATTCCTATGCAGAAATTATGTTACCTTCAACCTTTGAGAAGTCTTACATATTTTATTACTTAAGTTATATTTAAATTATTAAAATGCATTTTATTAGTACTTTTTAAGAGATCTCTACCTTCTAGGGAAATATTTGCAATATTATATTTTTCTAAACTGACCAATTCATTAATGACAAATTGGATTAAAAACAATAACAAAATTGATAAATATTAATGACAAAACGTACAAACAGATATACAGTGGTATTTTACTTTGCCATAGAAAGAATGAGACCAATGATACATGCAACATCACAGATAAATCCCCCCTAAAATTGGCTGAGTAAAGGAGCACTTACACTGTAGAGTCCATACTATATGATTCCATGCATATGAACTTCTAGACCAGGTAAAATTAATCTGTGGTGCAAAAGCATCAAAGTCAGGACTGCATTTGGGAGGATGATACTGACAGTTGAAGGGCTTAGGGTGATTTTTCTGGAGCGATGGCAATCTACTGAATTTGGATAGGGTCTTGTTTACACAGCTATATTCATTTGTCTAAACCCAGCAAATATGCAGTTAAGATGTGATATTTCATTGTACGTAAATTTAACCTTAAGAAACCTCTATACCAATATTTACTCTAGTTGGTGCTTTGAATATTTTAATATTTATGGGAAGTTTACTGATTTTGCAATTTGCTTTGAAACCCATCAAAAATAAGGTAGAATAATATAAGGATAAAAGCCTAGATAGATGGATAGGTATATGGTAAAGCAAGTATACTGTCTAATGTTAATAGCAGAAAATAGGTGGTTGGATATAATCATACACTGTAAGGTTCTGTCAACTTTGCTGTTTGTTTAAGTACTTTCCTAATAAAATTTTGAGGAAAAATGTACTATTTTATCCACAGATAGAATAATGGAAAGGTAACACCACTGCTAGGACATTTTTAAAAAATTATGACAACAAATCCCCACTAACCTTAAAATCATTTAGGGTGTTTTACCTAAATATGGACAATGTTGTATGGATGGTACTACGCATTAATCATTAAAGTTGGTTTCATAATGACACAATGACAAACTCCTGCTTTCCTCATCAAACACCACACTTACCAATGAGGTTTTAGAAATCATTTGAATTCAGTAATAACATACTCAAAAGAGAGTTTAAGACACCCAATGTTTTCTGTAAAATAAACCATGAACAGTATTTTTGTGGTACTTTTACATGCACCTTTGGTCACATTTTCAGTGAAAAAGTGTTCATACAAAAACTACTTTTTTCTTTTATGTTAAAAATAAGCTTTGAACTTAATTAAAATATAATCATAATCTTTTGCATTTAGGGAAAAAGCCTTTTAAGACTCAAGAATATTTTTGAGAACTCCTCTCTTCTAGTCATTTGAGAACATACAATAAGCTATTGTCAATTATAGATGTCTACAACTAATGTATACCATTAGAACTTATTTTTTGTATTTTGCTGTAATTTTGTTCTCCACAAAAAAAAAATGATCGTTTTGCGAGGATGAATATGCTGATTACACTGATTTGATCATCATACATTATATACATGCATTGAAATATAACTGTACCTCATAAATATGTACAGTCAGTGCGTGTCATTAAAAATAAATTCCTTTAAAAAATAAAAAAGAATGAAAAAAGAATATTTTTGAATAGTGCTAAGAAGTGCCTATAAAGAAAATCAGTAAAACACTTTTAAATAAACAGCCCAAGGCACATTGCCTCATTGATGTATTTGTCACTTTAACTATTTTGAGAAAATTAATGTCT
Organism: Cynocephalus volans; assembly: GCF_027409185.1. NCBI lineage: Eukaryota > Metazoa > Chordata > Mammalia > Dermoptera > Cynocephalidae > Cynocephalus > Cynocephalus volans. The sequence continues at coordinate 223,627,632 of NC_084460.1, read as the reverse complement.
TAGGTAACATGATTTAGCTAATTTCACATGAGAAGGTATTTCATAGGGTTCAAATTTCAGGAATCTTTACTTGTTGTTTCCTATTTTTAGTAATTGAATAGCTACAAAATGATTTTACATAATAAAAGTTCAATACATATATACTACCTATTAAGTAGTGCCTGACTAATTAGTTCTTTTAGTTTACTTATCAGTTCAGTTAACAAAGATTTATTAGCAGTTGCAATATGTCAGGCCCTGTACTAAGAAGAGTATGCCAGTTAATATTATGCTTTTCAGGTGTGCAAAAATGTTGCCAGTCCTTCTCATAATGAACACATAAATGAAGAAGGATTAATGGAAATGAGACTAGATAAGAACATCTAGGCAACTTTCCAAACATGGCCAGAAATTTAGCTTTTAGAGTTCTAGAAGAAAAGCAATAATCTGAGCTGGGTTTATGTTGTGTCCATTGGTGATGCCAAGATAGCATTTGTCCATTTGATTACTGAGCTTTGAGCCAAAAGAGAAAGCTTAAAGATGGCGTTCCTCATTTCAGTATGGCATATATACCATAACTCCAGAATGAAGTGTAACATTTACATGTACCTGTGCTGATGCACTTCAGGAACCAAGACTATTTAATCTACAAAAAACCAAAAAAACCCCAAAGTAACTCATATTCTATATATTTAATGAAGGATTAGATTGAATAATGAGAAATTTTATGTGTAGGTCAAAAATGTTTACATACTGTCAGTTTCATGTGTTTTGACTAAATATTATTTTAATAAAGCAAGTCTCCGTTTTTTCATCTAACCTGTTCCAGTCCCTCAATTGGCTTACTGTAAGCATCAAATAAGATGGCGAATCTGAAAGTACTGGGTAAACTATAAATATATGTATAGACCATACAACCTGAGCTTGGGAAGAGGCAAAACATGTGCCCCAGGTGTAGGCACAAAATTGGGGTGCATTATTCTAATGGCAGGTGAGTGGGAACTAAAGTTTAAAGTCATTTGTAAATTCAAAATCAGTCCACAGAAGACAGAATGGGAACTATATGGATTATGATCAAATTCCAACTGAGTCTAATTTCTGTCTGAGAAAGGTTATGGCAGCCAATAGTGGAGATCTAGTCAGGTAGGAAGTTAGTGTCCTAGAAACCAATAGGAAGTCCCAGGTGTAGAAACACCAGCATGCAGAGGAACCCAGACATAAAGGAACTGGAGTACCGTGTAGAGAACTGCTGTAGGGAACTAAGGTTAAGAATTATAATAATTTTAAATCAGGAAGTGTGATGCTTCCAATTTGGTACCAGCATAAAAACAGAAACATAGACCAATGGTACAGAATAGACAGCCCAGAGATAAATTCAAACTTATACATTCAGTTAATTTTCAACAAGGGCACCAAGAGAACACATGGGGAAAGATGGTCTCTTCAATAAACGATGCTGGGAAAACTGGATTTTCACATGCAAAAGAGTGAAATTGGACTTGTATCATACACTACACACAAATATTAACTTAAAATGGATAAAAGACCTAAATGTAAGATTTGAAACCATAAAATTTCCGGAAAAAAATATAAGGGAAAAAAGCTCCTTGACCTGGCCTTGGCAATAATTTTTTGGATATCATACCAAAAGCTCAGGCTACAAAAGCAAAAATAAATAAATGAGACTATATCAAATGAAAAAGCTCTGCACAGCAAAGGAAACAGTCAACAAAATGAAAAAGCAACATACAAACTGGGAAAAAATATTTGCAAACCACATATCTGATAAGAAGTTAATATCCAAAATTTATAAGGAACTCCTACAAGTCAATAGTAGAAAAACCAATAGCTGATTAAAAAATGGACGAAGGACCTGAATAGACATTTGTTCAAAGAAGACATACAAATCGCAAACAGGTATATGAAAAGGTGTTAACATCACTAATCATCAGAGAAATGCAATTTAAAACTACTCTGAGATATCACACAATATAGAGAGATAAGGGATAAAACAGTGGTTACCAGGGTCGGGGGTGGGGAAGAGAAAGTGGGGGATATAGTTCAAAGGATACAAAGTAGCAGATATGTAGGATGAATAAGTCTAGAGATCTAATATACAACATGAGGATTAAAGTAAATACAATTGTATTATAGATATTTGTTATATATGCAGATTTTAACTACTCTTGTCACACACACAAAGTAACTGTGAGATGATGGGTATGTCAATTTGCTTCACGATAGGAACCACTTTACTATCTATATGTGTCCCATAATATCATATTGTGAACCTCAAATATATAAAATACAATTTATCTTAAAATAAAATAAAAATGAATATAATTTTAGAAAGAATTATAATGATAGGTTTATTGAGTGCTAACTACACAGGATGCTATCTATGCTAATGTCTTCCATACCCATTATTTAATTTGAATTGGCAAGTCTAATGAGGTATGTGTTATGATATCCACTATACAGATGGAAAACTGAGGTTCAAAGCATTTAAGTCACTTGACAAAACTTGTATAACAAATAAATGGCTGAGTTGATGTTTGAATCCAGGTTATTGCTATGCAAAGCTAGTAATCTCATAGAAACTATGCAGTTACTAGTGAAAAAAGGCAAGTGCTCTCTGTTCTTCAGTAATTGCCATATAAAGTTAGACTCCAGCTATAGGAAACCAGAGCGACAAGATTAGAAGAATACAAACAGTAAGACTTACTTGGTGCTTCCCAGAGGAGATGCTTCCAGTTAGACTCTGCACTGGCCTTGCCAAGTTCTCAGAGTACCAGGGAGAAGCTAAATAGGTTTTAGTAGGCAGAGCTGGAGGACAGCAAGTGAAGACACTGCCTAGGTACAATGCGTGGGAGGTACACTAAAAGCACCTATGCTAGTAAATACACTGAAGAAACTTAAGGAGGTAGTGTTGGGAATTATTCCTTATAATGTTGGCCACAGAAGACGGGGCGTGCAGTGTTAGCAAAGTTATAAGCCCTGGAGCCAGACTGACTTGGACTCAACTCAAGTTATGCACGACCGCTTCTTTACAGATGACTTTTGGAAGTTCTTTCACCTCTCAGAGCCTCAAATTTCTCACTTGTCATTTGGAAGTAATAACAGTATCTGCCTCATGGGTTACGAGCCTTAAATGAGATAACGCATGCACTTCACTTAGAACTGTGTATGACTGCAATGTTAGCAGCATTATTGCATTCAAGCACTCAGTAAATAGTAGCATTATGACTAGAAGGCTAAGCACCTTACATTTCTGAAGATGTGTGAAAGTAGATACCTTTTTCACTATTTGAGAACCAATGACATGTTTTGAGGAGACTAACCTTGGCACAAACTTAGAGGGAAGCTGGCCCAGGACAGGAGCAGACCATGCAGAGCTGCAGGAGGGTAACTGCAATGGCATGTCTGTGGTTCACTCTATGGTTATTTGTGCATATAGGCGAGGCAGGCTGGCACAAAGAAATGGGGTTGAGGCCAGCACAATGATACTGGGGGAGGCTCTGTACCTCCTTAAGCCTCAATTTATTTATTTATTTAGAGGGATACTAATATTTCTTCATAGCATATTATAAGAATTGCAACCAAATACAATTGTGTTAAGTACACTGTCTAAATTGAAACAATATATAAACTAGCTTTATATTATTACTACCGAAGAGCACCAAAAAGTATGAAATAAAAATTTTCCTCATGAAACTGAAAACATAAAAAAACTTCACATAAAATAATTAGACTTCCTGAAAGATGGTGCATTTAGTAAGTAGCTTGTTTCACAGAAAAATGAACCCCGTGGTGAAGTTTTTATAATCTATATGATTAATATAAATATTTTATTCCTTCTTTTTTATATGCTTATGTAAAACTACTTGTTTTATTGACCAAAGTGTTTAAAACCTATATTTTTCCTTGTGATAGAGATGCATGGATCAATATGCTCTTATAAGAAATTTATTTGTGTACAAGTGACTGAATGATTTCATAGAATAGAACTCTGGTCTTTATTGCATTTTTTTTTTTTTTTCTATTTGGCTCTGGAAGCTCACAACTGCAAACTTCTACAAGATGCAAGAAGAATATTATAAAGTTAAGTTGTGTTTCCAAATGAAATTCTTTCAGCTTTACTGAATCTGAGATCTCTCAAAATAATAAAATCTAGCCTAATGGCACCATTTCCAAAAGATACTCCGTGGCTGTGCCATTAATGCTTAGACTGACTCAAAGTTAAACTGCTAAGTCATTCCTTTGGTTAAAAGTCGTTCAGTGCCTCCCATGATCTTCATGAGAAAGACTCCTAAGGCATATAGGAAGCTTCATGAAACTGCAAACTTCCTATCTCTTCAGCTTTAAACCCTGCATGCCTCCACTGCCTCCAGCACCAACTCCATTTCCCACACACATACCTTAATCTTTAGCAATATCAAACTATTTACTGTTTGCCAATAAAACAGTCTTTTTAAAAATACATACGTTTCTTTTGCCTTAACTTTCTTCTCAAGATGGAACGTCTCATTTTTATTTGTCATTTAAACCATGGTTCAATTGTGAAGTTCTCTGGAAAACTTTTTCCTGGTCCCCAATGCCTTGCACCCTCTGCCACACAATGCTACTTGCCCTCTGTTTACCCACCTGACTCTTGACTAGAATATGGGCATATTGTGCCCTTTAATTCCACATTCCTGAAACCAGAAGTTCTTTGCATATTGAGGAAGTCAATGAATATTTTTTGAATGAACAAATGAATAAATGTCACTGTTACCGCTATTCTGATTCTCAATTAATATTCTATTTTTAATAAAGTTGCTTCACTTTATTCTTTTGTCTTTGAATCCCATATACTCTGGGTTACTGAGATTCTGCCTTGCTCTTAGCAACTCCTAAGAGAGCTGACATCTGTTTCTGAACTGCACAGTCTAAAGCTTCCATCAGACTCCCTTGGTGTGGTTCTTCTTCTGCTTTTCATCCAGCATTGCCATGCTCTGCATGCATGTGCAAGACTTGGAGATACTTAACAGTGGGCCCATTTTACGTACCCTGTGGGCCTGTATGGCCACCCATAATCAGTGCCCATAGATTTAAGATATTAAGTCTGTTTACTGGATTGGACATCTTCCCAGCATCTGCTTCTGGACATGCCTATCTCCTCCCCTCCTGGCTTCTCTCTCTGTACCTGTGTCACTGTAGGGTTTGGATTTACATCTGTTTCCAGGGCCTTTTCCAGTTCAAGTGATTTCATGGAAAATTGAACTATGCTTATCCACATCCTAAGAAATGACTTGCGGCAGCTTTTACGTTGCATCTAGCAGCAATATGTTCTTGAATAATTTGATTTTATGGAATAGAACATTCTGATTTCTTCCATCTTCTAAGGGAACTATTCATGATTAAAAAGTTTTAGCATGTTTATCCATCTTTTGGCCAGGGAGCAGAAAAACCTAGACATCAGTCACTTTTATGAAAAGTGCTTTAAACTATTTTAGATGGTACTTAGATGATCTTTACAATGTTTTTTCAAGCAGGATAAGATAGTTACATTTTATCAACATTGTATGGACGGAAAAATGTAATGGGAAATCCAATGTCGTATTCTCATCATTTATGCGTCTAATTATTGATGATGATGGTAATTAAATGTAGATCCTTAGACTCTCACTTTTTATCTCTCTCCTTGGATTATACAAGTCTATTTAGTGATGATTGCCCATGTGGACATTTGTTGGGACATTCTGGGTACTCTCTAGAATTGCCTTAGATTAATTGAGCACATATGAGTTTTTATGGTATTTTCAAATGTAATGGTAATTTCAAATAATTTTGTATTTAAAGCATTTTAATAAACCTGAAACAGAGGTGTTCTTGAAATCTCAGTATTCATTTCTAAAAAGCTAGAGAAAAATGTAGAAAGGCATAATTATCTAAAAGAATTCACCAGTATTTTCATTTCCATGACCCTTTAAAAAGCTCTGGAAAGGCTCTGTTTGATTCTGACTATGTTCTTTCATCCTTAATGCTCACCTCTGAATAACATACAGACTCCAGAGAGCCAGATATTCAAGTGCATTTCCAGGACCTTGTAGAATAAAACTGTCAGGGACTGCTTTGTGAAGGCTTTGCTACTGTCTAGTATGAAATGGTATTGGGACTTCCTCAAATAGATTCCCCTGCTGTGACGCACAGCTGGGCAGCAACTCACAGTACATCAGAGAGAGGCCAGGACCAGACATGAAATAGATGCAGTGGCTTTGTTATAAATATGACAGACTTCAGGGTCAATGCTCCTGTCAGGAGGGAATGCACACTGTTTTTCAAAGGAGCTCCAGGACATGCAAGGAAACCTAACATTGTGTGGGTGTTTCTTTCTTCTTGACTCTAAACATTGACTAATAGAAAGTACACTTACCTCAAAGAAAGTACATTTCAACACCCTGAAACTACTAAACACTATTAAGACTATTAAATTGGACAAGAATATGTTAACAGTGCTAGTTAAACAAATGTGCTAAAGCAACTGTCTGGGGAGCCATTTATAAGAGCAGGTTCTTTCCATTCTCAAATGACTGAGAAGTCATTTAAAGTAGGAGACAGTACACAGTCATTTGCAGCAGGATTGTAGAGTAGTTAAGGCCCAGGAGTCAGAAACAAGACCAAGGTTATAAACCTCTTTCCAGTATTTGATAATTCAGTGACCTTGGGACTATGTTTCCTCATTTTTAAAACAGGAATATAATACAACTCTGTAGTACTGTGGTCAATATCAAATAAGATAAAACATGACAAGTCTTAAGCTGGGTGCCTACTTCTTAGTAAGGGTCAATAATTACTGACTATTTTGGAATCATTATTATTAATATGGGTGTACCTGATAAAAAGGAAAATCCTGGTAAGATAAGAGACCTTAGAACTATCACAGCCTAGGGAAGAGCATACTGACTTTGAACCAGTTGCTTCTGGATAAAAAAGCCAAATCCACTAAATTTCTAGCTGTATGATCTTAGCACTTTATTTAGCCTCTCATAGCCTCAATTTCTTACCATACAAATGAGAATAATACCTTCTTCTGAGAGTTGTCGTAAATATGAAATCAGGTCACATATACCAAATACCTACTGCTGTAGTTGGCTAGCCTTTTTTTGCCTCAGTTGCAAATATGTGGCTACAATCTTTGTCCATCACTTCAGTTGGGCAGAATGAAAAGACCCAACATTTTTCTTTCATGAATCTTGTCTGTGGATGTGAACTTTTAATTGTATTTGCTGCAATATACTGAGCAACAACAGAGCTGACAGGAACCAAAAACTATAGGTGACAGATTGGTATGGAGAGACCAAATTTGACAATTAATTGGTCAAATTATTGAGAATAGATGATTTACAAAGATTAGAAGAGACAGAAAAAAATTACAAAGAAACATAATTATAGATTTGAATACATAAAAAATTTAAAAATCAGATCCTGAAAATATGTTACCAAAATAAAAAAAGGCATGTGGAATAAAATGTTATATTTATAGCAGACATGAGAGATCAAGTGTTATCATCTTTTCTGTAGTATGTGCTCACATAAATTGATAATCAATATACTAAGACCCTGATAAATAAATGGGCAAAAGCAATGATAGTTTACAGAAGAGAAAGTGGAACTATTGAAAAAACATAAAGCAAAATATTACAGAATTTTTATTAATTCAAGATACAAATTAAAATATTATAGCATTAATCATTTGTTACTTATTTTAACATTTAATTCAATAATAATTATTCCTGATGATAATGCCCATGAAACTCATTTAGGATATGCTTTGGGTCAAGCATATTACTCTCACTTTGTTCTTGAGCCATACTGTCCAAACAATTAAATTTAAATTAAGTTAAATCAAAAATGCAGATCCTTAATCATTCTAAGTGCATTCTAAGTGCTCAATAGCTACGTGCAGCTGGTAGCTATTATATCAAACACTGTAGAGTTATAGAACATTTTCACCATTGCAGAATGTTCTCTTGACCAACAACTTTCTTAAAGTGTGGCTACTTCTTCTGGGAGGAAAACTCTCAACTCAGGGAACATGGGAAGTTATTAAGCCATTTGGTAAACCTGGATTTCTGTGGGGTAATTCTTGATCTCACTGGATCATCTGTCCCATGCTCCAGGTGTTTTGATTATTATGTACTTTCCAGCTACTAAGAGATCAGGAAAGTATAGCAATGGCTAGAAAGAATAACTCATCAATCAACAGCACTGTTAGGAGTGAAGGACATACTTATTTAAGGTCTTTTTGAAAGCCCTAGCTCAGGAGATGTACAAAAGCTGCTTATGAGAAATCCTCCCCTTGTAGACTTAATTCCCAAAGTAGTAGATCCTAAGGCATTTCTGATTTGGGACAAAGTTGTAAAGCAACAACCCCATATTCTTCTGGATCTCTCTGTATTTTTTCCACTCTTTTTAACCCCAGTGTGCTTGGAGCCCTTAAGGTAGCCTCCAGTGATTCTGACTCCCATCACCACATCTTAGTCAACTCTTCCAAAGCTCAAAATTCATCTTGCCTCCTCTATCCTTCCATCTAGAATTCAAAATACATCTTCCTAGAATTCTATTCTCTCCAGCTAGTTTCATTAAGTAATTCTTTTCTGTGCAATTAATGATTAATAATGATGGCATAATGAGAAGGCTCTAGAAATAAGAGGGGATTTTCTGGTACGGGAGCGGTAGTATTGCAAGACTGAAACCTTGAAAGAGAATAATAATGTAACAAGACCTAGATTTGATTGTGCCACTATTTCTTAGTAGCCACAGGCATTATTCAACTATCTCAAGCTGGGTTCTTCATATTAAAAATGGGAACAATACTTATATCACAGTTTTTGCAAAGATTAAAGGGAATAATAGATTTGGATATAAATACACTCCAACAAATTTTCTCAATGATGTCAAGCTAACATCTTCATCAATTTTATTTTATTCCTTTGTGAAAGCGTTGATGTCAGCTCAGGGCTATTCTCGGCAGAAAAATTCAGATGTCCTTTAACACTGCCATAATGTTATTTGTTAGTTCATCAAAGATAAAAGGATGACAGTAACAGCAACATAATGGCTTGTTAAAAGTCTTTGTTAGGCCAGTCAACAAGCAAGAACTCCTTCTGTTTGTGTGCTATGTCATCTTTGAGTTAATTTTTTTTTTAATTTTGTAAATTTATACTATGTAATTATGTAATTTGCAAAAAATAGTCTTTTGTGTTTTTAAAGCAGAAAATTTTAGATCTGAGGTTAATGCAACTACCTGATACAGAATTTGTAAAGAATATAGAGACAATGCATAAAATCTTCTTAGAAACATATTCTACAGAGTAATGAGTCATAAGACTTAATAAGGAGAGGAAAAGAGTGTGTATTTGGAGCTGTATTCATATTTGCCAGCCACTAAGGTGCCACTCATTGAAATATTCTGTCTATAAATAGACACAAGTGACAGAATCACATATCTTTTCAAAATGCAAAATGTTCTTCTCAGGGGTTCAATTAGTCACTGTAAAAACAGTCAGAGTAGCTATCTTTCCAAGTTGAATAGGCCATAAAATTTTCTTCAAAATATTTTCATAATCTATTATTTCATTTTGTACAATCAAAATCCCTGGGAAAACTCCTCTTCCCTTTCTAATCATATCAGTAATTATGAGTGAATTTGATTCACTGTACATATCAATGTGGTAGCCATGATTTGGGATAAAATATTCAAGAAGATCTAGGACTTCCAAGACCTTATCATATGTAAGATTCATTTAAGTCAAAATGCTGTGTTACAGATATAACAGAACGCATGCTGGGCAGGGGCATGGCTGTAATTTGTAGATTGACTTATAAGTTTCAAAGATTAGTAATGAATATTCAGATATGCTCTTTTCATTAAAATAAAGGCTCTAATATTCTCATGTGTCAGGACTATGAGATCGTATCCTAATCATATCTCCTGCATAATAAAGTTGCCTGTTTGCCTGCTGGTTTGAAAATTTCTTAAAGTTATGTGGCATTTACCATTTTATCTCCAGTGACCAGTGAACTGCCTAATACAATATATTAAAATCACTTTCTTAAAATGAATGAATTCATGAATGACTTGTGGAGGCTAATTCTAGGTGTCAACTTAATTAGACGGAGGAATGCCGAGAAACTTAGTAAAGTAAAGCTATCTTTCAGGGGTGTCCATAAGGGTGTTTACAGCAGAGATTAATATGAGAGCCTGAGTGGACTGGGTGGGAAAGACCCACCCTCAAGGTGGGTGGGAACCATCTAATACAGTGGGGGCCCAAAGAGAACAAAAAACAGAGAAAAAAGGTAAATCTCTCTTTCTATCTGCTGAAGCTGGGATATACTCTTCTGTCCATGGACAACAGAGCTTGAGACTCTTCAGCTTTGGGGTTCCAGAACTTACACAAAGGACACCACTGGCTTCCCTAGTTTTGAGGCCTTCAGAATTAGACTGAACCACACTACCAGCATTCAGTATGCAGACAGCCTATCGTGAGATTTCTCTTCACAATCACGTGAACTAATTGCCCTAATAAATCCCTTCTCGATATTTATAACATATCCTATTGATTCTGTCTCTCTGGACAACCCTGACTAATACATGATTAAATGTATATACTTGCTGATGTCACTTACCCCCCCCCGCCCCCCACCTGAAGACACTCCAAATAGCCCTAATCTTCCAAAGCAGGTAACAGTTGTCTTTAAAAAAAAAAAAAAAAAAATCACTCATTTTTCTCTAAATCTCTAATATTCTCCAAATCCCTGCTATCTTCTTTGAAGGGACCTGGTTGGAGATGCACACAGTATTTCAGGTGCTGATGCTGTCTATGTTTAGCTCCACATGGTGGGTCTGTGATCGAGTAAGCGATCTCAGACTTAAAACCCATACCAGCCCAATTTTGTATTCTAATAACTTATTCAAACTGTCTGATCCCTGACTTCTTTGTCTCTAGAATGGGGACAGCAAATTCATACTAACTGTGATAAGACTTGCAAAGCACTTGGCACATAGCAGATGTTCGAGACATGGTAATAAGTATAGGGGCTTAACTCTGGTCAATATGTGTTTCATAAAAGAGAGAAAATGTTTTAAATATTTTAACAACTAAAAACCCCGAGGAACTATAACTTGCATATGTGTATACACACACACACACAAACACATATATGTACATATGCTTAATTATATAATGTACTTTACTGTATATATACACACAACAGTATAGAATTGTATAAACCAGTGGTTGCAAATTTTTCTATAACATGCCAAACAGTAGGTATCTTAGGCTTTGTGGGACATTTGGTCTCAGTTGCAGCTATTCAACTCTGCTGTTGTAGAGCTAAAGCAGCCCTAAATAACACATAAACAAATGAGCATGTCTGTGTTGTCATAAAACTTTATGGACACTGAAATTGGAATTCCATAGAAATTTCATATGTCATAAAATATTCTTCTTTTGATTTTTTCCCTAGTCATTTTGAAATGTAAAATACATTCTTAGCTCACAGGCCATAATAAAACAGACAGCAGGCTGTATTTGTTCCTATGGCTGTAATTTGCCAACCTATGGTATAAACCAAGCCACATATAATGAATTTAGGGGTGACTTAGGGAATTTTCAAGGTTAGTATTCACTACACAGATTTTCTACTTTATGTGCTGACTTAATAACTCAACTATCTTTTCAGATATGAATTAACGCTTTTATTAGTAGTATCTTTGATTTACCTCAGTGCTCAACCCTTATTAGATCTTTATTTTCATATGTCCATTCTCTTGGTGATCTCATCCAGTGTTCTAACCTTAACATCATCTACAAGTTGATTAATCCCAAACTTATATATTCAGTCTCTACTATCATGTCTCGAACATCTGCTGTGTGCCAAGTGCTTTGCAAGTATTATCACATTTAGTATGAATTTGCTATCCCCGTTCTACAGACAAAGAAGTCAGATATCAGACAGTTTGAATAAGTTATTAGAATACAAAATTGAACTCTCTTCCTAAATCCTAAACACATATGTCAAAAACCCTACTCAACATCTCCACCTGGATGTCTAAAGTACATCTCAAATTGAACAAGTCCAAAACCAAATTCACAATCTTCGGGCTAAACCTGTTCCTCTCATAGTTTTTTTTAATCCATATTTATGGCACTTCCTTCTTCTATTTGTTCAGGCAAAAAGAAATTTAGTCATTGTTGATTGTTTTCTTTCTCTTACAGCACATGCAAATACACTTGGCTCTATCTTGAATACCATGATTTCATACCATCTACTGTTACCATTATCATAATCTCTCACCTGGACTATTGCAATAGGCTCCCAACTGGTCCTGCTGTTTCCCACCAGCCATCTACAATCTATACTCAATAGAAGATTCGGAGTGATTTGTTACAATCTAAGTTAGATCATGACACGCCTGTGTCCAACACCCTCTGATGGCTCTCAACTTCACTCAGAGTAAATGAAAATGTCATAGTCCTTGCTGTGTCCTACAGGTATGATGTAAGAGGCCTGTATTCCTCTTTTTCTCTACTCCCACTCCCCCACACATGTCTGACCTCTTCTTCCACAACTCTTCCTGCTTTTCATTTTGCTTCAGCCACATTGGTCTCCTTGCTATTCTTCAAGCATGACAGTCCCACCTCTGTCAGGAAAACTCTACCTTTTGCTTGTAACATTGCTTTTTGCTAAAATGTTACTTTCTCAATGAGGCATTCCCTAATTATTGCATCCCACATGTACACTCCCAGCACTTTTCTGTTTCGTTTTCTCCATCACTTCTTCACAATTTGACATATGTTGCACATGTTAACTATTTAAACCACCCCGCTAGATGCAATCTCCATGAAAGCACAGATTTTTAATCTGTTATTTTCACTGTGGTTCTCTTGAGTAGTAAAGAATGGTACCTGTCATAGTAGGAATTCACAATACATTTGTTGAATAATTGAACATCTTTTGGTGCTGCAATTGTGGGTGGCATTATTTTTTTTTTCTTTGTACAAGGCTGTATATCTTATAAACAAGAAAATAAAATCTAGAACAGACTTTAGATCAAGAGACACAAACGTTGGGCTCTAGCGCTGGATATGTCACTTTATGCTTGTGTGATCTTGAGTAAATTCAAAAGTTGTGACCTGAATTTTTTATCTATTTTTTATATATTGTTCTACCTGTTATATGTATGAATATATGCATAAATGTACATTTATGTGCACAAACCACACACACACGTGCATATGCACACATGCTAAGATACAAAGATATCTATGACTGTCTAACTTACATATATTGTGAGATAAGATACAATAAATGTTTTGAGGATATTTTATAAACTATTCATTGGTATTCAACATGAGATCAATACAAAGGGAGATTACTACATATTTTCCTACTAATAATTTTAGGCTAAGCATAGACTCAGTTACATTCATATACAGTCACATGTCACTTAACAACAGGGATACATTATGAGAAATGCGTCCTTAAGTGATTTCTCATTGTATGAATATCATAGAGTGTACTTACACAAACTTAGATGGTATAGTCTACTACACACCTAGGCTACATTGCATGTATAGCCATTATGATCTTATGAGACCATTGTGGGATATGCGGCCCTTTGTTGACTGAAATGTTATGTAGCACTTGTCTGTATTTGTTTTTGTCCCATGGAGTTGGTAATCTGAATTTATTGAGGGACTAGTTTTGAGTATAAATTTAGGTTAATGGTATAGTGATTTTCTCCACCTATTAAAGAAGAAGAAAGCAAAGAGTGTTGAAAAAAAAAAATCCTATTTACCATCAACATTAATACATTACATCAGGTGACACAAGTGATAAAAAAATAAAAAATCAATTTTATTAAATTGAGGTCATCAAAAAACTCAGTGGGAAATGACACTGAGACCCAAATAATTTTCATGCACTGCATTTGGAGAATACATGTGTCCAGACATTCTCCAACTTACAGTGGTTCAACTTTGGTTGTAAAAGTAGTATGCATTCAGTAGAAACTGTACTTCAACTACCCATACAACCATCTTGCTTTTCATTTTCAGTACAGTATTCAATAAATTACATGAGAAATCCAACATTTTGTTATAAAATAGGCTTTGTGTTAGGTGACTTTGCCCAACTGTAGACTGATGTTAAGTGTTCTGAGCATGTTAAATGTAAGCTAGGCTAAGCTATGATGTTTGGTAGATTTGTTGTATTAAATGCATTTCCAACTTACTGATATTTCAATTTACAATGGATTTATTGGGAGGTAACCCCATAGTAAGTCAAGGAGCATCTCTATTTTGCAGGCATACCTCATTATATTTCCCTTTGCTTTATTGCTCTACACAGATATTGGTATTTCTTTGCAAACTGAAGGCTTGTGGCAACACTGCATCGAACAAGTCTATCAGCATCATTTTCCAACAACATGTACTCACTTTGTGTATTTGTGTCACATTTTGGCAATTCTCACAATATTTCAAACTTTTTCATTATTATTATTATATACATTATGGTGATCTATGATCAGTGATCTTTGATGTTACTATTGTAATTGTTTTGGGGTGCCACAAACCACACCCATATAAGACGGAGTATTTAATGGATAAATGTTGTGTGTGTTCTGACCGCTCCACCCACCAGCCATTCCCCGGTCGCTCTCCCTCTCCTTGCATCTCCCTCTTCCCTGAGTAGCAACAATATTGAAATTAGGCTGATTAATAACCCTATAGTGGCCTTTACATGTTCAAGTGAAAGGAAGACTCACACAGCTCTTAGTTTAACTCAAAATCTAGAAATGATTAAGCTTAGTGAGAAAATCATGTCAAAATCCGAGACAGCCTGAAAGAAAGGCCTGTAGCACCAAACTGTTAGCCAAGTTGTAAATGCAAAGGAAAAGTTCTTGAAGGAAATCAAAAGTGCTACTCCAGTGAACACGAATGATAAAAAAGCAAACTAGCCATATTGCTGATATGGAGAAAATTTTAGTGGTCTGGATAGAAGATCAAACCAGCCACAACATTTCTTTAAGCTAAAGCCTAATCCAGAGCTGCCCTAACTCTGTTCAATTGTGTGAAGGCTGAGAGAGGTGAGGGAGATACACAATAAAAGTCTGAATCTAGCAGAGGCTGGTTCATGAAGTTTAAGGAAAGAAGCCATCTCCACAAATACAAGTGCAAGTTGAAGCAGCAAGTGCTGATGTAGAAGCTGCAGCAAGTTGTCCAGAAGATCTAGCCAAGATCATTGATGAAGGTGGCTACACTAAACCACAGATTTTCAATGTAGGTGAAACAGCTTTATATTGGGAAAAAATGCCAACTAAGGCTTTCATAGTTAGAGAGGAGGAGTCAATGCCTGGCTTCAAAGCTTCAAAGGACAGGCTGACTCTCTTGTTAGAGGCTAATACAACTGGTGACTTTAAGTTAACGTCAATGCTCATTTAACGTTCTGAAAATCATAGGGCCTTTAAGAATTATGCTAAATTTATGCTATCTATGGTCTATGAATGGAAAAACAAAGCCCAGATGACAGGACATCTGTTTACAGCATAGTTTACTGAACATTGTAGGCCATCTGTTGAGACCTACTGCTCAGAAAAAGAGATTCCTTTCAAGTATTACTGATCATTGACAATGTACTTGATTACCCAAGAGCTCTGATGAAGATATAAAAGGAGATTAATGTTGCTTTCATGCCTGCAAACTCAGCATCCATTCTGCAGCCCTAAAATTACTCCTTGGATCAAGGAGTAACTTTAACTTTAAAGTCTTATTATTTAAAAATACATTTGTAAAGCTATACCTGCATAGATAGTGATTCCTCTGATGGAGCTGGGCAAAATAAATTGAAAACCTTCTGGAAACGATGTGCCATTCTAGATGCCATTAAGAACATTTGTGATTCATGGGAGAAGTCAAAATATCATGAACAGGAGTCTGAAAGAAGTTGATTTCAACTCTCCTGGATGACTTTGAGGGGCTCAAGACTTCAATGGATGGAGAAAGTAACTGCTGATGTGATGAAAATAGCAGGAAAACCAGAATTAGAAGTGGAGCCTGAATATGTAACTGAATTGTTGCAATCTCACAATAAAACTTTAATGGATGAGGAGTTGCTTCTTATGGAGGAGTGAAGAAAGTGGTTTCTTGAGATGGAATCTACTCCTGTTGAAGATGCTGTGGACCTTACTGAAATGACAGCAAAGGATTTAGAACATTACATAAACATACTTGATAAAGCAGTAGCAGGGTTTGAGAAGACTGACGCCAATTTCGAAGGAAGTTCTACTATGGGTAAAATGCTATGCAATAACATCACATGCTACAGAAAAGTCTTTCATGAAAGAAAGAGTCAATCTCTGAGGCAAACTTCATTGTTGTCTTATTTTAAGAAAGCGTCATGCTGCCCCAGTCTTCAGCCACCACCACTTCATTAGTCTGTAGGCATCAACAATGAGGCAAGACTCTCCACCAGTAGAAAGATTACTACTCACTGAAGGGTCAGATGATAATTATCTTTTTTAGCAAAAGTATTTTTTAATTAAGGTATGTGCATTTTTAAACATAATGCTATTGCATACTTAATAGACTATAGTATAGCATAAATATAACTTTTATATGCACTGGAAAACCAAAACATTGGTGTGACTTGCTTCACTGCAATATTAGCTTATTGCAGTGGTCTAGAACCAAACTGACGTTATCTGAGGTATGCCTGTAAATGATGAAAGGTGAGAAGGGGTGAGGATTAGGGGAGATGCAAGTAGAAGATGAGTAATGAGGGAACCTTAGTGTTCTAACCAAGTTAGAAAGTTGGAGCAATGGAGATCTGCTAAGAGACAGACAACACAGAAATTCCAGACTGGCTTAGGAAATATCAACAGATTCTGTTATTTCAAAGCCATGTACAACATTCCAATTCTTTCAATGCCTACCACTTTGAAGAGAGAAATAAATAGAAGCTTTTAAAATTAATTTGGAAAATATTACCTAAAATACCTGCAAAATACCTCTTTGGTAAAAAACAAACATGAAATATGTATTTACAATGCATGTATTGCAACTGAGGGTCTGTTTCATCTGCTGATAACCTCTAGTAGTTTGGACATAAAAATCCCTTCCATACACTGGGAAATAAGCCATTGATCTGAGAAACTCTGGTGGACACAGAGAGGGCTCAGTGTAAATTAACTGCCAAAACTAATTACCAAAACTAATTACCAAAATAGAGTTTTTACTACTAAAAGAGGTTCAAATGATTATTTGAAAATCAGAATTTAAATCAGTAATTGGTAAAACCTAATCATTTAATGTTTATTGTCAATAAAGTGGATAACCATTTTTTTCCTGAAGAAATGAAGATGTTTTCCTTAATTACAAAAGAATTTTACAAAACAATTGATTTTCTGTGGATTACAAAATAGCATACATTCTTATCAGAGAACCTGTAAATTATCTCACAAAAGAACATAAAAATCACCTATAACACCAAATCTAGTAATAACAACTATGAAGATTTTGCTATATATTTTCCCAATCTCTTTTTCTATACCCACAAAACAAAATCATCAAATTGTAATTATTTAATCAACTTTAATAAATTTAAATGTGTTAATAAAAAGATTTTCATAATGTACTATACAGTAACTTGCCTAAATAAACAGATAATTGAACATATTTGAAATTGTCTTTAACAACCCTAAGTCCTGATTACAAGTCCCAACTGTTTTTTTCCCCTAATTTTATTTATTTCTTTATTTTTCAGGGTAATTAGTATATTCAACATTACACAATATAATCATTCTTTGTGCTGGCTGGTTTGTTCAGTTCGTCATAGCACAGCCTTCAAACACCAGCGTCAAGAGTTCGGATCCCTCTACTGGCCAGCTGCCAAAAAAAAAAAAAAAATAACTTCCCTGCCAAGACTTGTAAAATGGTATATTCCTACAACAAAGGCTGGAAAGCTAAGCACTAGAATGCGGAATGATTATCACTATCTGGTGGGTTCATGAGTACCTTAAAATGTTTTATTTTCAATTTTAAAACATTTCAAAAATAGAGAAAATAACTGTGTACCCACAATCTAGGCATAAAAAGTCAAGTATTTTACTATATTAGCTTCAGATCATTCTTTCTTTTAAGAAAGAAATAACCATTAGAAAAACATTACTGAGAAATAAAATATTAGAAAAACATCTAAAAGCCTCAGTCGCTCTTCTCTTCCCTTTTCCCCATAATTTACCAATAAAGCAATTGTCTTCTATATGCATATTTTAAAAAGTTTTTACAGTGAACAGATATTACTTAGTAATCAGTAAAACCATATTTTAAATTTATCTGGTGCGACATTGTAACATCTCTTCATATTGAGCTAACAGGATGTGGAGAAAGGAGAATCCTCCTACGCTGTTGGTGGGACTGTATATCGGTGCAGCCATTATGGAAAATGGCATGGAGGTTCCTGAAACAACTACAGATAGAACTGCCAGACCACCCAGCAACTCTGTTGCTGGGTATATACCCAAAGGAATAGAAATCATCACGTCGAAGGGATACCTGCAGCTCTATTTACAATAGCCAAGAGTTGGAACCAACCTAAATGTCCATCATCAGATGACTGGATAAGGACAGTGTGGTATATCTACACAATGGAATACTACTCTGCCATAAAAAAAAGAATGAAATACTGCCATTCACAGCAACATGGATGAACTTAGAGAAAATGACATTAAGTGAAATAAGCCAGGCACAAAAAGGGAAATATTGCATGTCCTCACTCATAAGTGAGAGCTAAAAAATAAAAAGAAAAAATTTTTTAAAAAAGAAAAGTAAAACAATCATGATAATACATTGAACTCTTAAAAGGAGAGAACAGAACTGAGGTTATCGGATGTGGGAAAGGGGAAGGGGAAGCAGGATAATGGAGGAATTGGTAAAGGGCCACAGAAAGTGATTACATTGTATAATATTGAATATACTAATCATCCTGATTTGAACATCACATACTGCACACAGGTAGTGATATTCAACTCAGTATCCCTCAGATATGTACAATCAACTATGTTCCAATTTAAAAAAATAATAATGGGCCGAGCCCGTGGCGCACTTGGGAGAGTGCGGGGCTGGGAGCGGGGCGACGCTCCCACCGCGGGTTCGGATCCTACTTAGGAATGGCCAGTGCACTCACTGGGGGCGACGCTCCCACCGCGGGTTCGGATCCTACTTAGGAATGGCCAGTGCACTCACTGGCTGAGTGCCGGTCACGAAAAAGACAATAATAAAAAAAATAAAAATAAAAAAATAAAAATAAATAATAATAAATAAACAAACAAACAAATAAATAAACAAACCTTGTCCTAAACTTGGAATTCTTATCTTGAGGGACTGACACTTTACCAGAGGCTGCCAGGCATATCAGGAATCTTTTAATAGAGATGCACATACTTTTTATATGTAAATATTTTAACCATTTAAAATTTATATTCATTTATAAATAACTAGCAAAGGTATATTTGCAGAGTTACTCTGATTATAATGACTTTTGCTTAGATGTTATTCAGAACATCAAACCAGAAAATAACTTTAATATCCTGGACAAATTAGGGCTCTTATCCTAGGGATTTACCCAATAGGCTATACCAAAAGAAGTCCCACTGCAGGCAGTGCTAAGTTAACTAGAAGTAATTTCATTGTAGCTTTCTTTGTTAATAAGTATTGGGACATTAAAATTTTTAAAAAACGAATACCAAGTTATAATTGGTACCAAGGAGTTTAATCAGAAAATAAATTTGACCATTCTCAAGCTAATTTTATAATTACATACCAAAAGACTTGAATTTTTATTGTTTGCTTAGAGAAAGAAAATTGTACAGGATATCTCAATTAGAAATTAAATTCTAAAAGTACCCTTTAAAGATAACCACATTTTAAATAAAATGCTTTACCAACACAGTAACTTTGCATTCCTTTTTGTGCTTAATTGGAGAGGTTCCGCAAGTGAAATAAACCCAACTGATGACTTGAAATTTAAGTTGACCCCTGTGGTCTCACAGGTGAGCTGGAAGCCGAGAATATCTGATTTGAGTGCACTAGTCATCACTGATGTGCGTAGTCTCTAATTACTTGGATTGGTGAAGTTTTCTCGTTTTCCAGATGCTTGGTCTTTGAGTTGGTTAGGCCAGGGCCACTTTTAAAAGAAGACCAGAAAGTCTGAAACTCCTGTCTTTACGTATTGCACCTCTTATTTAGAATATCTTTACAATTTACCATTCCAGTTGTCTCTCACAAACTGTGCCTTAATCCCAAAGAGCAGGAGCTCTTTTAATCCATTAGACTCATAGGTGTGCTAGGTAGTTTTATATGTAGGGAGCATTCAATTCCTCCTGCAACCCACTATTCCTGCTATTCAGTCCTTTGGTATTATTATGTGTTTGCTATTCATCCTGATAGATAAAAGCTCTTTTATTGCTGTTGTCTATACATTATTTATTTATATTCATATTCAAACTAAGGTATCCTAACAAATTAAAGTATCAAGTAGATAATAAATAGACACTAAAGTACATAAATTTAGACTTAAAGGAAATGTGAGATAAAGTTGTAAAATTGTGGGCCGAGCCCGTGGCGCACTTGGTAGAGTGCGGCGCTGGGAGCGCTGCGACGCTCTCGCCGCGGGTTCGGATCCTATATAGAAATGGCCGGTGCACTCACTGGCTGAGTGCCGGTCACGAAAAAGACAAAAAAAAAAAAAAAAAAAAAAAGAGGGAACTTGCTTCTTTTGTTTATTTTTACCGTTTATTCCAGCAGTTTAGCTTCTAATGATTTATACTAAGGATGGGCAAAAATTTAATTCTAAAAACATTCATTGCTATGTTGTTTATAACACATTTAAATGACCTAAAATCTCAGCAATGAGTGTTTGAATAAATAATTTTAATTAATCCATATAATAAAATATGTGGTCATAATTAATAAACTATAAATATAATTTCTGATTTGAAAAGTGTTCAAGGTAGATACAATAATTGTTTTTTTATTTTTATTTTTCCTCTATCTAGAGATTAGGAGAATATATACAAAAATTTTCACAGTGATTATTACAGGTATTGGAGTTACACTTGTTTCTCACTGCCGTTTTAAGAAATCACTTTTGTCTATTTTTTTCCACATAGACACATATTCATTTTATGATAAAAGAAATATAAATTTTTTAAAATGATTAAATAAAGTGGTTTAGTGATTAAATAAAGTGATTCTTTAGCCAGGTGTTCTGCTCCTGCATTAAAGAAAATAAATAACTGCTTTATCTAGAAAGCTTTATCCTTTCAAAGTAAGAAATCCAATTATATTACTGGGTTTGAAATAATAGTTCTTAGCGTTTGCCATTTGTGGAACAAAGTCATTAATGGAAGCAAAGAAATTTGCAAATCTTCAATTGTGCAGACTTATATCTCCTGTAAAATTGTCCTACTATCCCCTATTATTTCATATTATTAATTTTGAATTCATTTGAAATACCAATAAATTCTTTATACCTCTGTTTAAGTATAAAACATATGCTGAAAAAGTTTTCAAAATATCAGTGTTCCACAATGACTATTAATAGTTATAAATGAACAGTTCTTGCAATTGTAAAGGCAATTAGCAGTTTATCCCTCCTCTGAGAGAAATTAAAATGATAAATTTTTCCCTGTTAAAGGAGAAAAGTGCTAGTGTTCTCCTACCAAATCTGCAAGTGGCAGCTGATGCTTCGTTTGAAACTAGGCTTTTGTTTTAACAAATGAAAATAAGCTAGTGTCTTTGCTTGGATACTAATCATGGAAGATTATCAGAAAGGCCTATTTCTACATTTGTAGTAAGTTGCAAAGCTTCATGGACTTCACAGACAGCTGAGTTCATTTTGTTGGAGCTGTCAGTTACACAGCCAGTCATTTACATTGCTTTTGAACTCTCATTGTTATGTTTCCTCATGGACATTTCTTTTCTCTTCTCTTTCACAGGATGCTTAAACATTCCATTGTGTCTCTTTACAAATGACATTCTAGAAGATCCCCATAAGATTTTCTTTGCCATAACAGAAATAAAAGTCTTTTTTCATGCCATTAATGTTAGAGATATGATTCTTCAAGCTAATCCCAACACATTTTTGAAATCATATTTCACTATTGTCTTGAGAATTTTTTTCCACTTGCCTTTTGAAAAACTATAGGATTCTACAGAATTCTACACACAATAATAAGTTCATTATGGATTCAAATAACATCTACTGAGATAACTCATTGATGTCCAAGAAATCAATAAACAACCCTTAAACTGAATTGGAATTGGAAGTATTCTCACTACTGGAGAATTTTAAGCTGTAAATATGACACAGCAAGCAATGGTGAATGATTGATGTGGGTTTTTATTACTTATTGTTTAACCTTCAACGCCACTGCACCACATTTTTCTGGTGTCCTCATTTCAGACAAAGGCAGTAACCATACACCCATTTGCTTGCATCAGAAAACTTGCCATTCATTAATCCTTAACTTCTCTCTCTTAATTGCAAACTTTTAAGCAGTCACTACATTTTATTGTTTCTACCTCCAAAATATTCCTGGACTTTGTGTATATCTCTCCATTCTCACTATTACAAAAGTTTAGGCCATAAACATTTCATACTTAGTTTAGAACAACACATCCTGCAGCCTCCAATCTTCTCCACAGTCCCATTCTTTTATCATATAATGGCCAGAGGAGACTCTTTCCACTCATATCCTTCACTTCACCCAAATGCCCTTTGAGATGAATTCCATGCTGCTACTTAACTCTTCCAACCATATTTATATATTTCTCACTTTTGGTTCCTGGACAGCCTCTTGCTCTCTCTCAATTCTCTGCAGGGATGAACTTTGATCTTTCTGTCAGAAAACTACATTTTCCCACTAGTTTCACTTTTCCCTGACTAACTTCTGCTCAGCTTAGAAGTCACCTCACTCAGAAAGACTACTCTGATCTCCTAAAACTATTTCAGATGGCTTCCTATATGTC
This sequence comes from Cynocephalus volans, assembly GCF_027409185.1. NCBI lineage: Eukaryota > Metazoa > Chordata > Mammalia > Dermoptera > Cynocephalidae > Cynocephalus > Cynocephalus volans. The sequence continues at coordinate 223,604,575 of NC_084460.1, read as the reverse complement.
CCATTCTTCCCATATGTTCTTTCTATATCCTACTACTCAACTGTATCCTAACTGCTTATTCAGCCACCTTTTTTCACCTCTGTGTGGTAACAATAATAAGGATTAGAAGTATGATCTTTTGTTCAAAATTTGTTGAAGAAAAAAGAATGGATTCAAGATTCAATAGCAAAAAATATTCACATATGTTTCATTGTAACCCAACTAAATTGTTGAATGAACAGAACTACATAATTTTCTTCCAGCTCAGGGCTTTCAACTTCGAGTATCTAAAATAATGTCATCATTCCAAAGGCTTTATACTTCTTTTACATTGTTTCAAATTTGTTTTCTCACTTTTTCAGAGGCTGGAGATTTTTCTGCTTTCTGTACAAATCCACTTTTCCCTCACAAGCAAGTTTCCTGATTTATAGCTGAGTCCTTACACTGCTAAAATACCAAGGCTATTAAGCTTAATAACAGACTCCTAGGACCCTTCTCTGTAATGGCCCTTGGTTGGAGTAACTCTGTCTTTCCTTTGACCCATCTATAAATGTATCCACATGAATAGAGAGCAACACTGCAACAGGTAAAACAAATCTCCATTTGCTCAGTACTAAGTTAAAGCAGCTAACAAGTTTTCCATTATTACCAAGTTTTCTGAAAAATAAGATCATGTGATTTTTCTTTTCCCAAACATCTCTATTTTCTACCATGTATTCAAGTCCCTCTTTCCTTCCCTCTTTCAAAATGTGCTTAATTTTAAAGGGTCTGGAGTAAAAGTTAAAAACTTCATCATTTTAAAAAAGTGTTTCCTGAGGCCCTGTTGAGTCCCAGGTGCGGGGTTAGGGAGGTCCTGACAATACAAAAAAGAAAAGGCAGGGTCTTTAAAAATGTCCTTGTTTTGGGGAAAGCCAGACTCATTAACAGGTCATTCCAAAGCAATGTGACCTTTTAAATGCGGGTTTTGAACAATTCTACAGAAGCATCAAATGGACTGATTAATTCTGCTTGTGAAAAATTAGGAAAAGGAGACGTAATACATAGGGAAGCTTCCAAGAGGTACAACACACACCTATGTGCTTTTTGTACTGCCACAACAAAACATTAGAGTAACTGAAAATACATATATGAGTGAACAGGCTTCATGTCGTTCATTTGCTTTTGTTGTCAGATAAGAAAACTAATGACTTTTCAGCATTTGCCTTTAGGCTTGAGTTAATATAATTTCATAAATTTGCCCAATTTCAACAGATACCTTACTGCTTATGTGCCTCTGGGAAAGGGGAAGCACTGGCTGCATTTATCAGCAAGTTTGAGCACAGGGAAACCAGCCCATATGGCAGAAGACACGTGTGTTCTGGTGATATCTCTGTTGCAGAGTGAACAACTAAAAGAGGTAGGTTTATTGTAAACAGGTCCCTCAGCTTGTTTGTTTGAGCTATTACTATAGAGACAATTGGGTTTAGTAAATAATATTATTTTAAAAAATAGATGTTTCATCTTTAAATCATGATTACAGGGCTTTTTGGATCACATATCCCTTCCCTTTAATATCTCACTTGGTTAGACGCTCAAAACTTTTCTGTGGGGTAGCTAGGGAAGAATTTATTATTCCCATTTTACAGATGAGTTGCTGAGTAGACTCACTGAGATTCAAGGATTTATCAAAAGTTGAAAACTCTTGTAAAAACCAAGTCGAGAGCATCGTGGTCTCAAAGTCAGCATTCATGTTCCTTTTTTCTAGGCTCAGTGGAGGCCTAGAAAAAAGGCCTCTCTTTATCTCTTGTACAACATTTACATATATACTCAATGACAGCCTTAATTCTTCCTCAGTTTTTCCTCTTTAATACCACCAATCCCTTTATCTTCTTTTATAGATCATAGTATCTAAAATAATTTATATGTTGGACAATATAGGGGGGGTTAGACATAAATTACAAATTTATAGTGTTCAAATGTGTTCAAATAAACACTACTTTTATTTGTTCTTTTTTTCCACTTGTTCATTTACCACTTGTTCTTTTAGTATCCATCTGTAGGAGAGCATTTGTGCCAGTCACTGGGCAAAGACAGTAAGACATATAAATAAATAAAAGTCCCTGCCCTTGAGGAGCTCCCAATTGTGTTACAGATATAAATATATACATGTAAATTAAAACATATAGTTATAAATGCAATTTTAGGGAAACAGAAAAAGTGCCATGGGAGAAGATTTGGTGGAAAGACAAATGGTTGAATAGGACCTTGAATTCATTTTTCAGATGAATAAGAGATAAGGGTATATTGGGATGAAATAAGAGAGTAGAGATTCTTCAAAAAGTTGATGGAGAAATAGAATTGAAAGATAATATGAATCTTTTCATGAACTTTTTAAGCACTCATATATTAAGATACAGAGAAAAGTGTATCTGGATTGCGATCCAAGTGTGAAAAGCGTAGTATTTTGAAAGCTGAGTTCAAGAGGTTGTAAGTTCAAATATTTTCCATAAGATAAAATAAATTATGTCGAAGAAGGCGTTGCAAATTTGATTGCTCTCAGCTCCAAACACTCACTGAGGATATTATACTAATGGATGGATTATACTGCGTCCCACAAACAGGAACAGAGTCTCTAGTCTCTCCAGAACTTGATGTTTCTTTGGCTAGTGAACAAGTGCTAGTCTTTCTCTCTGCATTTAATTATGTTTTCAAAATTTCCTCTGACTGGGTTCCTGAGTGAGATTGGGTCTGCTCGCTTTGAAAATGGGTGCATATCATCTGCCTGGCTATAGCAAGTGTTAGGAAAATGGTCAGGGCCCTGCAGATGTTCAGAATCTTGCTGAGCATTTGATGTAAATATGCATGTGCACCCAGGTGTCCTGGGTTATGGACTTAAGTATAAAGGACAAGTGGCTCTGATTCATGCTGCCCCCTACCCCCGGGATGCCCCCAGGGGGGGGCATGGGGAGGCCACTACTCCTGCTGGAGGCTGTTGCTGCCAGGGTCCCTGGGACCCTCCATGAGGCCACCGCCACTGCTGGACCTGTAAGCCGCTGCTGCTGCTGAGGACTGAGTTCGTGTTGTCTGCCAAAAGCGAGTGCTCAGGACCTTTCCCAATTACTCAGCATGGACCTGCGTGCGAGAGGTCTGGTGACCCAGACCGGCATGTGAGGGATCTGGTAACCCAGTCTGTACAATGGGTTTGAAAGGTCTGAGCCCTAGCCCTGACAATACAAATGGAAACTTAGTATAACTAAAATAATGAAACATTTTGTCTTTAGTTATGATTTGCCTTAGTTGACAAGTGGCCTCGTCGTGTATCTTTACAACAAGTGATCTTTGTTTCCTATTGACTATTTTTTCTTGTGTATGTACTTCCACCACTGGGAACTCATTGGCTAGGATATGAAGGGGTTGGTAAGTGCAGGTATGAGAACTTCACTATTACTTTTGTTTCCAAAAATATGGAGGACTAGATATCCAGAGAAACCAAATTGGCAAAGCACATCCAAAAAAAAAAAAACCTGACAATTAAAACATTGATTAATTAGATTATGTTGGGAAAATATAGGGAAATGGTCAGCGCCCCTCAGATGTTCAGAATCTTGCGAGCATTTGATGTAAATAGGCATGTGTGCTCAGGTGTTCCTTGGTTATTGTCTAATGTAATTGCGCATGTGCACCCAGGTATCCTGGGTTATGACTTACGTATAAAGGATGAGTGCTCTGATCCATGGTGCCCCTCACCCCCCATGATGCTCCCAGGGGGGCCACAAGGAGGCCACTACTCCTGCTGGATTCCCCAAGAGGTCACCGTTGCTGCTGCTTCTGCTGCTACTGCTGCTACTGCTGGGACTGAGCTCATGTTGTCTGCCAATGGCTCCCAGGATCTTTTCCCAGTTACCTAGATCATGGAACTGTGTGTGAGGGGTCTGGTGACCCAGCCAGGCATGTGAGGGGTCTGGTGATCCAGCCTGGCATGTGAGGGGTCTGTGACCCAGTCTGTACAATGGGTTTGAAGGATCTGTGGGCCCTAGCCCTGACAAACCTAGTATAACTAAAGTAATGAAATGTTTTGGCTTTAGTTATGAATTACTTTAGCAGTACAATTAGCATAGCCATACATCATATGGTTGCTAGATTGTGAAGTTAAACCCCAGTGCCAGTAGTAGCAAGATCTACCCCTTTCCAAGACCTCACCTCATTTACCTTTATATATTCAAGTATATTTGAGAGCCTTAATATGGAGGAATCCAATCTAGTTCCTTTAATGTGGAAGTGGTAGAGGAGAATTGTGGCTAGTGAGCTGAAGCTGGCTTTGAATAATTGTCTCACGTTGCGGGCAGGAGCAAAGCATTTTGTTCTGGTGTGGCCATGAGCCCCTAGGTGGTATCTTGCTGTCCTGTGAGGATGACCCAGCTCATTTCCCAGGCTTAGATTCAGAGATGAGGATATTCCTTTTCAAACTGGCCCTAGACCTCCCATATGAAGCAATTTTGATTTCCTTACCCAGCCACTTTCACAGGGAGCCAGGATGCCCCAGGATTTGGCCTCATAGAGATGAAGTGGTAGAAATTCCAACTAGTGTAGAACAGTGCCACCGTGTGCAGACCCAGGGAGGAACTCACAAATGAGGTTCAGTCTCTTCATTAGACAACACCTACTACTTCTGGAACTTCTGGAGACCATGTCCAGAGCACTGTGGTGGGGCTACTATACTCACCTGCTAATTTTTTGAACTGTGTGATTACATTACATATTCAAAATAGAATAAGCATTTAAATTAAAAAAATAAAAGAATCCTGCTTAATATAAAAAAAACAACATGGACAAAGTAAATAGGCAACTGGGAGGAGATTTTTGCTGGGATGCTACAAACCCATCTGACAAACTTCTATGACCCAGAAATTTTGTTCCTGGGTATAAATCCTCCCTCCTTATTCTTCTATGTCTATAAAAATATGTATATTGTTTATACCTAGAACAGTACCTGCATACAGTAAATGTCTGATATTATTTGTTGAAGAAACTAATAAATTAATGGTAACAGGGAGTTGGAGTTACTCTGGTAACCATCACAGGAAGGATAAAAAGTCAGAATGCAGCGGATTCCCGCAACTGAGTACTTTGTAGTACATACATGTGCACTTAGAAACATGAAATGAATCTTAACTGCATAATGTTTGTGTGGTAACAAGAAAAATAATGAGATACATAGCTCAATGTCATTGATTCTAATTAAAAATAAATTACACCCAAACAATATACATTTTTCAGTAAAACTTATTCAAATAAAATATGCATATTATACAAAATGGAATGGTTGTCTATGATGGAGGACAAAATTAAATAAATAAAAATAAATAAGCTATGTAATGAACAAAAATATTAATTTGCCATGAACTAAGATGTATGATTAACTAAATCCTTTTTACCCAAGGTGTAGGGGAAAAAATTTTGGTAGATTAAAGATGGGTCACAAATACTTTGCTGTTCCTCCCTTTGAAATATGGGGTCTAAAAATGCCTTTCCTTGAATCTAAGTCACTCTGGGGTTTCCAAGACTAGCTAGTAAGAATCCTTGTTAGCATCTGCCCAAGATCCTTGAAACCTTTGCTCTAGGGGAAAACAGATTCCTTGAAAGTTCTATCTGAGTACCCTGAGACCACTCTGCTGGAGAGGCTACAGACAAGCACTTCAGTTGACCAGAGCAGCTCAGCCCTGCCATTCATCCATCACATCAAGAGGCCAGACATGTAAGTAAAGCCATCTTGGACCCTCCAGATAAGCCCATCTGCCAGCAGAATACCACTAGGGGACTTTAGTCAATGCTATGTGGATCAGAGGAATCACCCCTCTGAGTCCTGCCTAAACTCCTGACCCACAGTATCATGACATTTAATAAAATGTTTTTGTTTTAAGCCACTAAGTTTTAGGGTAATTAGCTATGCAGTAGTAGAAAACTAGAATCAAGACAAACAGTAAAACCTGCCTACCACCAATTTTAAAGACAAAAGGTCAAAAATAAATATATGAAGGATTAAGTGACAAAGATAAACAAAATGGTGCTATAAATTCTGAAACTGCTTCCTGCTCTGAGTCAGTCCTTTAAGCCAAGGCTGCCACTAACATCCTGTTATATTCTCATTTAGTTGTTCTCTTATTCTCTGAGAGCATGACTCTTATCCTTTCTGTTTTTGGTCCTTGCCCCCTGTGTCTTGTCCCAGTTTGAAAAGCCTGACTCAAAGGAAGATACAGTTCCTCATTGAGTGCTGCTGAACCATCCCATTCACACCAACACAATTGAGCGGCAGAAAATGGTCTCGTATTTCAAAAGAACTGAAGAAGCTAGTTATTTCATAAGAATATAGAAGTTAGAGTTGGAATTAGAGATAATTTTTTCAAATTCCAATTTAAATGAAAATATTTAATACCCATGAGATTAAGTCAATTTCCCAGAACAAAAAACGTACATGTTTAGATCCTAAACTCAAACCTAAGATTTTCTAATTTACTTTCTTGCCTTTAAAGATAGAGTCCTAGACCTCGTATCCTGGACTCCTGTGAATTCCATAAATGGGAACCAAAGCCTCCATAAACTCCATATTTGTGTTAATAAAGTTGTGTACATATGTATCTGTCTGGGAATAATTTTATATATACTTTATCAGATTTTCAAACAGTCTGTGAACCCCACCTCAAGTTAAGAAACATTGCCTTAAAGAAATCCAGAGTATATTCTTATATAAAAGAAAGTGTCATTTTATTACATACAATTTTATAACATATCTGTTATTCACCAATGAAATTTTGAGTAATGACTTAATAATAAGATACATACACATTTATGTGTAAAATATTTGACCCCTGGCCAATGCCTTCCTTATGTGATTTTCTCCAGATATTTTTATTATTATTTATAATTCACTAAGTCCATAGTACATCTCTGATACAGTTCCAATATCTATATCTACTTTACCTCATTAATGCTAACAAAAATTCTATGAGGTAAATGTTATTAAAATCCCTACTTTATAGATGCTGAAACTGAGGTATAAAGAGGTTATGGAACTTATCCAAGCTTACTTAGCTAGTACTGGATTATGACTTTACTTCTGTATTATATATAATGTTTGATGAAAAAAAGTTGTTAATTTTTTTTTTCTGTTAATGTCTTAACTTACAGAAAAGACAGGAAGATGAGAAGGAATATCAGTTATTGGTTATGTTATATTAGAATTTTAAAGAGATGGTAGAATGAAAGTAGTTGGAAGCAGGTATGGGAAAATAGGGGTTACATGGCAAGGATCCTAGAATAGGAGAAAGGAAGGAAGACGACAACTGGTTACATGACCAAAGCTCCACCTGTAGGAAACAGCTACTGTTGTTCTGAGTCTTTGTTCATCCAGATTTAGTGCCCCTTATCATGAAGTAGCCAGGCTGACTCCTCAGTTACAATGCCAAGGTCACTTTCTCCCTTTCCACCTCCACTCATCCCTGTCCTCATTTTCTATGATTACCTACTCCAGATCCTTGTATCCCCTCTCATCTTCCCATTTACCTGGAAAACTCTTAGCAAAATACATTTATAGTGCCAGTTGCTAACACGTTTTCTCTGAGGTGGTTTTCTACTTATTGTCTTTCCCAACTATATTTGAAACTTTTACAGAATGAGGCTAATAAATACCAGAAGCAAATGGGTGAGGAACAGAACACCAAGTAACTCTTACTGGAAAAGATTGTACAAGGTGAAAACAAAAGCAAAAAACATTCTTTCTGTGTTACTGTCTAGGAGTCTGATCTGAGATGGAGTTCACAGTCAAATTTAGCATCTTGGATGATGTAGAATTGCACAGAGAAAGATCCAGCTGTAAGTAGCAGAATAAGATCATCTAAAAGGAGAAGAAAGAAAGAACCTTCTTTAGCCTCTCTGGTCCACACCTGGTGATGGCTAGAGTGGCCCCTGAAAGATGATTAAGAAAGTAGTGGAGTGTGAGAGTGGAGAAGGCTGGTCATGAGAGACATTAGTGTCCTTATGAATAAGACACAGCTTTTATGTGGTTCGTGTTAGATCATGTATTTGTAATTTATCCAACATGGCCACCATTCTTCTCTACTACTCTTTGCTGAGAGCAACAGGGGAAAAAGACTTCCATGAGTGCACTGTAGCACCTGACGTAAATGAACATTTCTGGGCTACATGTCTACAGAATACACACCCAGAAGCCTGACTAAAAGCTCACCAACTCTTTGTTTTTCTTCCCTGTTTACTTTCCTTTCAATAAAATACAGGGACTCTAAACATGGAAAAGTCAAATGGAAAAAATAGACCACAGCAGATCCTAAATTTCTCTAATTGGTTCTTCAGTCCATTAGCACTGGCTTCCAAGTTTCCTTATTTTCCCTTGAAAACAATAAATTATGTTTTCATTGCTAAAGGCAGAGACTCTAGATTGTTAAGTAATTAACTTGGGAGTATAATATGTTCTAATTGTACACTTTACATATTTGGCAAGAAAAAAACCTAACCTTGATAAATACCTATTCCTGAAAATGTCATTTTTCAGATCCTAATCTACAGAAACAATAGTTTGATCTGATATTACATAAAATTTTCAAAATAGGACCCAGGACTTTTGGAAATATTTTTACTTGATAAGTTTTCATCTGATTTATATGTTTTATTGTTGAGCACATGAACATCAAGATTTCTACTAGCCATGTAACTATTTGGTAGACATAAACATAGATAGGAAAAAAATGTGGTCTGAAAATTTAGGAGTTGACTGAAGATAGACTACAACAGATGTCATAGGAACTTAATGGCAGCAGCAAGGCAGTGTGTACATATTTGCTATACATATTATCTCCAGAAGGAGTATTTCACACTGAAAGATTTCATCTGACAGGTTTGAAATTACACAATGATTTTATAGTAGTCCTTTTGATGTTTGGAAATAAAGGTACTGAAAATATTATTCTTATGGCTATGTCTACTTAGTCCTCCATACTTGTAGGGAAATCTACTATCATTATATTATAATCTATAATGATATTTCAGTCAATATGAGAATTTAATTTTATATGGCTTTTCCTTCTAATAAAATTAAGGTAAGGCATTTTTATAATTGCTAGAGATAGTACAGTATATTAAACAATCAAAAATATCAGATTGTGGGCCGAGCCCGTGGCGCACTCGGGAGAGTGCGGTGCTGGGAGCGCGGCGACGCTCCCGCCGCGGGTTCGGATCCTATATGGGAATGGCCGGTGCACTCACTGGCTGAGTGCAGGTCACGAAAAAGACAAAAAAAAAAAAAAAAAAAATCAGATTGTAATAGTTAATATCTCCCAAACAATTTGGAATGTGGAAAATAAATAAAATATATTTTTTTCGTATGTGAACAAGTTATATATATTCTTATGTGGAACATACAAACATGCACATATATATATACAAGGGGTCATCAATGAGTTCATGAAAAAATGCGTATTATCTTTCAATTCCATTTTTCCATGAACTTTAAAAAGAACTCTTGTGTGTGTGTGTTTGTATCAGCACTTTACTTAGGGTTTCTAGGGTTTTCCAATTATGTCTTCTAAAACTAAGAAGTCAAATAAGTTTACCCCTTATTTTAGAAGTAGAAGTTTAAACTTACTATATACATGTATAAAAAACTAAAAATAACCATACTAAAACCAAGAAATTGAAACTTGTTACTGTATGGAAAAAAGTAATCGTTCTGCTTAGCATTAAAATGATGCTAAATTTAATTTATATTTCTAGAACAAAATATCATCAAAACAACTTTTCAGTTAAAATGGAATCATATCATTAAGGATTTATCATAGAGAAGAATAGTAATCACTTCTAGTAACATTCACTATAGAACTGGTTAGTGATTTGCATAGTCATTTGCATGAATTATGCATTAGATTTATTTTTCCTATGCTTTTAAATGTGAAAGAAAGGCAGGCTTTGCTGTTGAAATATCTTTTAAAATTTGTTTTCCTTTTTAACTTCTCAGATTTCTCATCTATTTTCCTAGTTTTTCCATACTTGACACAGATATGTGTAAATATAAATAATTAAAATAGAGTGTGTGATTTCCAATGAATTTTTATTTTTCCATTTACTGCACTGGTATTTAAAAAAAAAAATTCCGTGGTGAGAGAAAATAGCTATATTTAGCCTTCATTTTGAACTTTACCAGTATAAGGAATACTCAATCTTTACTTGCTATTTCATTGGATTATTATCATATTATATATATTATATTTAAAATATAGATTAAAGAGTAGAGGCATGTAGAATTATGTTGAAACACTGGGTGATTCCCTGAGTAGTTGAATCCATTTATCTCGCCCTTTCCTCTAGTTTTTCAGATTATAATTTAATCTAATTATTTCCAACCTGCTTTCAGCAACTGCATCCTGTGATTTAATCTGTGAAATTATTAACCCATCACTTCTCTCTTCTTTCTAAAGATATGTCATGAACTGAACTGATTTATGATATTCATTAGGTTTTAAAAGGCGTTTTGGAAAAACATATAAATCCCCATGGAGATGTTTGAAAATACTTTGATGTGCCACAAACATTAGACTTACAAACATTATTATTTTACTTAGAACTTGACTTTTTATTATCCTAAAGTCAGGAATAATCAATCAAACAAATTAATAAGAGGATGAGAGCAAACACATTTCCAAAAGGAATCAGAACTCAGTGATATAATTTTCTCTCCAAAAAGATAGCTCATTTAAATTAATTATCTCTGTAGGTTGTATTTTAAGAGAGGGTATTTGTTTTAGGTGTCAAACAAGTCATTGAACTAGAGAATTTGTCTGTAAACTGGTAGTCCAAACAGCTAAATGACTTACAGATTTTTTCTAGATCTTGTTAGGACAAGGATCTGCCTGAATGACAGTCTACCTCCCACTCAATATCAGAATGATTGCTGTCCTTGTCAGTCCACTTGGTTTCTTCTACAGATAGTCACTTCCAGGGAGAATGTATTCAATGCCTTATAAGTAGAATGGCTATGCAATTTATTGATCAAATAATAACATGTTGTGAGTGAAAGGGGATGCTACAATTACTATCCCTAGGTAACAGGCGTAAACCAGGACTGTCCCAAGCAAACAGAAATGTATATTTTACCTTTCTTCAAGTTTTCCCGTCCTATGGATGGAAAGTTTGTTTATCAGAAGTTTCTTATGTTGAGTTGAAATCTACTTCCTTTCAGTTTTAATCCACGGGCTACCAGAATAGATATAATGTGTTTTTATTCATTGATACAAAAGTTTCTATCATGGTAGAATTTTAGAGTTAGAAAGATCTGATAAGAAATCATATCCAACCTCTTATTCAATTCTAACTAGAACGTCCATAAAAGACAAACACCTAGCTTCTGTTTGAATATTTCTCATGGCACTGTAAATCAATCTATCAGACTTCTGGAATACTTCCTGGTCTAGAAATTAAAATTTCCTCCTTATAATTTCTTATCTTCTGAATCTGTGCAAATGTCTAAGTTCTATGAACACTAGTTGAGTGTTAAATATTTACCAGGCATCGTTCTAAGAGCTTTGTATATCTTCATTTAAATCTCAAAAAACTCTATGTGGAAGGCCCTGTTATTATAATTACCATTTTATAGTATGGAAACTAAGTGCAGAGGGATTAAGTGGAGCTAGAATTTGAACTAAACCAGGCAGTGTGCCTCCAGTGCTCTCATTCTTAATGCTACCACATCCCTCAGAAATATTCCCTTAGGTTCACAAAGATGCTGTTTCAAGAATATTTCTGTAATTTTTTTGTAGTAGTGAACAACTGGAACCTGCTTAAATGCTTATCAATATTGGTATAATTAAAATAAATTTTGATACATCTATACAATATAATACTATTTCACTACAAAGTGCAATGATATAATCCAATGTGAATTACATGCAAAACACTGGAGGACATATTATTAAGTTAGAAGAAAAAAACATCAAAACAGTACCTATTATATTTTCTTACACATGTGTTTGTATCTGTAAATGTATGCAAATGTGTAGGAAAAGGATTTGAAGGATACTTGGTGGTGGTAGTTTTATTCACCTTTGATATATGTAATAAAATAATAGAAAAATTAGTAGATTGGAGCTCAATGAACTCTAAAAGGTAACCAAACAAGTTTAAAAAAAAAACAAAAACAGATGTAGCCCCTTTACTCACATAGTTTAGTGAAGGGAAGAAATGCTTATAAAATGTATAAATGCTACAGTGGGGAAAGTACAGAAAGCCATTGGAGTACCTGGGAAAAATGATATCAAACCTGATCATAAATGAAGAATGGGAGTAGATGATGAAGGTATATTATGCAGAGGTGGCAGCTTTCATTAACTCCTCAATACTGTTTTAGACATTTGCAAAAACTTATACTGGAAGGAAGCGTGTTGACCTTGGGAACCCGAATGTAGTGCCATATGGCAAGTATATGGTATTCAAGGGATGAAAGTGTAGGAGGAAAGACTGGAAAGCTGAGCAAGGATCAGATCTTGCAGGGCCTTATCACCCATGTTTGGGACTTTAGACTTTGTGTTAAATTATTAAAAAGTTGTTAGGGAAGTGAGAGACTTAGGTTTAGGAACGTCCTCCAGCAGCATAGTCAGAATGGGTGAGAAGTAGCTGAGCTTTGAGGTGCGGAGCTACAGCAGGATGACCCAGAGGTTATCTGGATGAGGAAGCATATGAGAATGAAGATAACTGAGTAGATTTGAGAGAAAGTAGCGGAATAGAAAGGACTTGGAGATTCAGTTGATTTTGCAGTTTGTGAATGAGAAATAGAAATCAAGGAAAATGTAGGCAGTTCACTTAAGAATCCTTTTTACTTCTTAACAATATGTTCCCCATGTACTAAGTGCTTAACCTTAATTTTCATTTATACTCATTAAATGTGATGATGTAGGCAGTTCACTCTTTAAAGGCAAAGGTAACATCTTAGCTGTGTTTGTATTGTAGCCCCTCCTACCTGGCATAGTGGAGAGTAGGATCTTAGTAAGTACTCACCAAATGAAGACAGAAGCAATGTAATGTCATTACTATAAAAATAAAAAATAAGTACCCATAATATAAAATAAAAGTACCAATAACATAAATTGACTTAAGAATTAAAGAATCTGTTAGGGTTTTGATTGATTGAAGCAAGGAAAAACAGTTATCTGCTCACTATACCAACAGTATTGAATATAGCTACCATCCCTTATTTTAATATTTAACATTTCAAGGCATCACACAGATAAATGCATAATGTGTTATTATAATATAGTACATTAAAGTGATTTAGAATTTCCTCCTCATCCTATCATAATCATTCAGTGATATCATGGTTGCTGCTCATGAAAAAAGCATTTATTAAATAATAAAAATTCAAAAGTCATAGGTACAAATAAACTGTACTTTCAGAAGTGCTGCACTCTTTTCAGAGGAATTCATGTTAATCCAACCAAAAACTAATATTCCTAGATTATTAAAAAAATCTGCATGCTGCACATTTTTCTGGAGACAACAAAACCTGTGGTTATGAAATCAGCCTGGAACCACATTTCCATGACTTGTAGAAGAATTAAGCTGTACATTCAAGGGTTAGTTATTAAGTATTGTATCTTTTCAAAAAATCAGCATGCTGAAAGACATTTGTATTTTATAAATACAAATTTGAAGGTACAGAAATGAATGTAGGCCTTAAACTTTAATAATCATCCAAAGATGCTGCTAACAAAGACTTCCTTTGATGAGCTGATTTTTTAAAAAGAAACCTTTTTTTAAATAACCTTTTTAAAAAATGTTAACATACAGGGAGTGAACCTTTAATTAAAATAAATTTAAGGATTCTTCTCTAAATGTGTGGTTTGTGTTTACCTGGAATACAGATCAAAGTACTACAATATTGCCAAAGGAAAATAACGTATATTCCCAGTTACCTATAAATACCTTTAAGATACACTTTGAGAGTCTCTAAATTTTATTTTCAATTTGTTCTCACTCAAAACAAGGGCACAAACTGTCTATTAAGAAAAGGAAGAAGAACCTGGGAGTTATATAAGGACGGCTGCTTCTAATCACTGTGTCTATTGATATCCAGTTAGAAATCCACCTCCTCAAAGAATAACAATCAATATTTATAGAACCACCAGCATTTCAAATATATGGTTAGTGTTATGACTACATTCTATTTGAAAGTTTTTAAGCTTTTATTCCTGTGGCCAACAGGAAAAAATAAAATTACCATTTATAACAGGGTGTTCCATAAAGAGGGATTTTTGCTTACATTACTTCATTTCAAAGGATTTGCTGGGACAGTCAGATTGGCTCAAGCTGAAACAGTCCAATTACTAATGAAAAGTGCCTCAGGCTTTAAAAATTTATAGGGCTTTAAAAATCAATGATGCTATTGTATTTGCATCCTTTAAAGACACTCAGAAAGCAAACTAAACAAATGTTAAAAATCTATTCTTCAATACTATTTTAAAGTATTTCTACTCTTCATTGAGACACTCATTTAGAAGACATAATTAGACACTGCCAACTCTGTCAGTATTACAGAATGGCTACTGGGCATAGGCCAAGACAACTAGGACATATAGTAAATACTGTGAAAAAAGTCAGATAAAAGAAATTCACACAGTTAGCTATTTATACATCCCATTTTTAGCTTTAAATTAATTGGGGGTCATGAGAAAAATAAAAATCAAGAGGTATAAAAGTGACCTTATTTTAAGCTCGTGTACTATGCTGATCTGTTATACGGTTTTATCATGTGCCTTAATTGTGCCTGTTAGACTTTTGTATAAGCCTTGGAGGGGTAAGATTCTACTACAGTGCACACCTATGATTACGGTAGAATTATAAAACCCTAATCACAAAGTAAGTCAGTGGAACTTTCTTTTCTGATGGCAAACTCAGAGAAATGATATTCCAGGTATATGAAAAGTACCCTCACCTATCTTTTGACAGTGGGCACCTACCCAGGGGCCAGATCAGAGAGGTGGGACAAAGGCTTCCCATTTGCCACAACTCTTACGAAGAGATTCCCTGGTACAAACTAGACATCCATGGAGAATTCAGCAGAGAAAAAAGAAACAAAAGTGGCTCCCTTTAAAAATTTATTCATTCATTTATTAATTCTTCTAATTATTCAACCATTTTGTTTTCATGAACTACAAAGTGACAGGAAAGTTGTTAGTCACTGGAAATACAAGTCTTGAACTACTTTGGAGGTAGAGACAAGTAATAAAAATTAAAATAATATGCTAAGTGGCAATGATGGATTGGCCAAAATATTAAACTTCAGGGAATTCACTTTCCAGAGAGAATACCCAAATAATCAGATAGTTCAAGGTGGATAGAGCTGAAGCATCCCTGAAGCCAATTAACACATTAGACAGTTAATGGTTTATAGAGTATATTGGAAGGAAGCAAAATTGTTTTCAGAATTAAATTTATAAGTGCTCAGTATTTAAAGACTGAATTTTGAGCAAGGGCATAAATGGAGAATAAAATTCGGTAATAGAAATCCTTGTGTAAAAAGTGCAAATCTCCATTCAAAACATGTTAGACAAATTAATAGATAGATACACAGAGGTGCTTCTACAAAGAACTATAATAATTTCCTTAAACATATTGTTAAGGAAGTTTATAAAAACTCGGAATAAACTCTTTAGTTTTTCATAAATATTTGCATGTGTATGTGTGCATTATAGTAAAGGTTATGATTCTAAGTGTGGATGTGAATGCGTGTACCCTCTACCCCCCAACACACATACCTACTTCTCTCTTTACAAACTTACTCTACCCAAGGAGATAAAAAAAGAAACTCAACAATTCTAGGGGATAGCAACAAAATCCATGATTTTGATTCTAAGTTACAGAAACCAGGAGTATCTATAGCCCAAATAAATAATGGCTAAAATTGTTATCGTAAAAATAACAAGATTCCTGACTTTCTGAACACAACCCACTTTATCTGTTTTTGGGTGATCTGAATCCCGCCTGGGGCTAGAATTTTTTTAGGCATTCTGCTCTAGTTTCAGGCCTTCTTCCATTCCTCGTTTCCCTCTGAGAAGCAATTTATTGCTTTGTGTTTTGTGTTTTTGTTTTTTTCTCTTTGCCTATTCTATAGCAGGCAGACTCCACCAAGCTCAGCAATGCTGACTGTCTTTGAGACATACATATGCATAAATGTCTCTTAGGAAGTTCTTAGATACTTTCAGCTAATTCCCCAAATGTCCTTTTTCTGTTTCCCAAAATACCTTTCTGGATTTAAATAAGCCCATTTTATAAGAACAATAACCTTCCAAATGATATTTATTGTAATGTAAAAACAACATTTTCCAGGGTATACAAACAGTCCCTGCTGAGCAACATAAAGTCATTAGTTCCAGATAGCAGGCGTTCTCTTTCACTCTTTAAACTCGGCAGCTTTGTCATTTCATTACAGTTTGAGAAATGGTTCTACCATTTATCTGCCTTTTTCACTCAAAGGAAAATTATACAAAAGACCTCACAAATATTCATCATGGATGAATATAATACATATGGTTACAATTACTCTCAATTACTCATATTCCTAAATGCAAGTTGCATGTAATCACATATAACATACTTCTTTCCTCCATTACTCCTTTATTCGTATTTGAGCTTATATATTTCTACAAGTAATGATTTAAATTCCAAAAGTAACATCAAAAGAAAATGAAAAGGTATATAAATGTCACTGCCTGGCTGCAAATTTTACATGCTCTTACTGAACTCAACTCCGTGAGCATCTGGATTGGATTTATACTGTAAAGAGAAATACATCTATGCATGAAATAGTGTTCCTGGCAATAGTTTTTTTAACACAGAAGTGGCACATTTACATATAAAACACCCTCATTTTTTTCTCTGTAAGGTAATTCTGGATCTTAATAAGAAAGTTTATACTGCTCTTTCTTTTCTTCATACTTTTCTATTAAAGAGTTTTAATTGCCTTACATATACCTTCAGAAATCAGAGCATGTCAATTAGAATCCAAACTGGTTTTCTAAGCCATGTAAAAGACTGCATTACAGAAGAGAGGAGATAGGCATGGATTTTTGTTGTAGTTCTTATAAGTTACATAATAATGACATTGATAACCATAAGACCTACATTTAAACTATCAAAAAGAGAACATTTCAAATTATTTTATCAATACAGTTGAAATCCTGCTCAGATCGTTTATGCTTTAGTCTCCTTGTTTAGTCTGTGAGATCTTGAAGATGACCCTGTGTCTTCCTCTTACATCCTTTTTCTCCCCCTTTTTAAAGCCTCTGGGTTTTGTTTTTTGTTTTGGGGGGGTTTGTTTTTGTTTTTGAGTAATGTGGCTGTTGGAGAAAATCATAAAGAATGAAATCACTAGTCATCTCATCACCCAGTAATGGGATATTCTTACATTGCCTTATGATTTTCTCTCTTTTTTTAATGACAGATTTTTTAAAATAAGTAATATGTGAATATTGAGGAAATTTAAAAATATAGAAAAGAATGAGAAAAAGGATGAAATTAGTCACAATCTACCACACAGTGATAGCCTATATTTACTTCTCTTTCTGTTTCTTTCTCTCTCTGTATAATATATACACTTCTCTGTAACTAAAGATAACATTTTATAGTTCTATATTATTTTTTCACTCAAATTTATCAATGAACAACTTACTATATCATTAAATATTCTTCAAAAATATAAATTTGAATATCTGCATAATTTTCTATCTTGTTTTTGTATAAAGTCATTCAACCTTTCCCTACATAGATATTCAGGATAATAAGGCAGTATAAAACATCCTTTTTTAAACGTTTTTAAAAATTCTTAAATTGAGTTGATAAATGTGAATTAAATTTGGACCTCTCTGTGTACTGTTTGCTCCATTTTCCTAGCATAATACTTGGGTTAAGAAAAAAAGAAAGAAAAAAGAATATTTAAGCATTTGAAGTTAGTACAGTCTTTCTCATTTTAGATCAAATTGAGTTTGTAATACAACTTTTTATACACAATTTTCTGCAATATTATGGTAATAATATTTTCTCTAAGCTAGAATAGCAGTAATAGTGAAACACATATTCAGCATGTTTAAATTTTTATTTTACCTTATAAAGAAAAATATATGTCAGAATTGTGTACCTGGCGATATGATATAGAAGAAATCTTTAAACTCATCCATCCAAACCTCTGCCAGTCTCCTGTTGTTCTTGTTGATGACATGACCAGTTCCACCAGGGAAAGTGTATGGAGTTGCCTTCCGAAAAACATGACCAACATGGGAGCAAGTCACAATCTCCAATGAGCCTCCACATTGCCAAATCTGGGAAAAAGAACAATCACTGTATAATGATCATTGTAAATAATGCATTAATATTGTATGATAAGCAAATGAAGCTTAGGCCTAATCTTCATGTCTTTGTATCTGTCTGATATGTTTCAAGCACATATCAAATGACACAAAATTTTGAACTCATATACTTATTTTTGGCGAAGATCTTGATATATTTAAAATACTTGTAGTATTGGAATCAAGAAGATAAGAAGTAATTAGTTTCTTATCCCTTTATTAGGCTACCTAGTTTCCAGTTTCTAGTAGTAAACCCAATTGCTATTTAACAGATGTTTGGTATCCAAAATCTGCTATGAATAGATGAATTTCTACATGTTAGATGCCATAATCAAAATTTAAATGCGATTTGTAGAAAAATCAATCTATTATTCTTCATCCATCTGGAATTTTAATAACAATTAATTTCAAGCTGTCTCTATCACTTGAATCTCAGGCCTTTGGATATAGGATTAGTCTTATTAAAATATTCTACAATGCCTTTATATCTGCTCAGTGTCTACACATACTTCTAGGAAGCTCTACAGGGAGATTTAGGATTGTGTTTCTTTTGTATTTTAAACATGCTTTTACTGAAGAACTGACTACACTGTATTTTAAGCAATTGTTTACTATCACTCCTTTAAAACTATGAACTCTTGGAAGGCATGCCATATATTTCTTGTTATTCTAGGATTTGTCATGCAGTTGAGGCTAGGTATTATGTAAAGTATCCACAAAACATTTATTTCTATAAAATTACATTGCGTATACAAACCATAGGTTATACTAATATAGTGTGAGTGTATATATGCAAACATACCTCTATATACACAATCATATATACTTACTATCTTCATGTTTCTTATCTCAATAAATAAAAGTACTAATTACTGGAACACAGAATTTGAAGGACTTGGTTTTTACACTGTAACTAACATTGTTCGTATTTGATAGATTGGGAAGTTTTTTTTTTTTTTTTTTGAAAGAAAGTTTTCTCCAACTGACTTCTCATGTAACATTCAGTTTAGAAGAGAGCTACTATAAAAGACATTCATTTCTTACTAGAAGATAAAAGATAAATAATAACATATGAATTAACAGTTGTTTGTGCATTTCATGTACATCCCCTCCCTCAAAAGATAAGGCAGCTCATTCTTAAATAGTCAAAAATGCTTAATTAATTTATAACTTCCTCATTTCGAGTATGAAATATATAAACCATCTTGTAATTAGATATGTCTTTACAATTTTCCTTCCTGTTAAAATGGAAGAAGTTGATCCTTCTGTTAAGACAAATTAATATTTCTATATCAGTCTAGATTATATTCCTTATGTCTTACTTAAGGCTGTAACCAATTTGATTATCCCCTCACCTTCCTCCTGAAACATCAACAATTTCCCTTAACACTAGATTATGTTGATCTTCACATAAAATCTTCTAAAATCTCCTCTCTTTCAGATTAAAAAATAAACAGAATTTTACAAAACACAGCAAAAAATTCATCACTTGGTCCCTTTCCGTATTCAACATATCTCATTGTTACTTCCTTTCACTATAAAATAATATAAACTATATTTTGCTCACACATGTTGTTACCCTTCTTCCATATTCATTCACTTTTCTTACCATTCTGAAATGCTGTTTATTTCTGCAGCTCCCCCCAAATTCCTATGGTGAACCTCACAAACATGTCCCATGATGCTTTATCTTATAGACTCCTCTCTTGGATTCTCCTGCATTTCCTCCTGCTACTGCACTGTTTATCCATTTTCATTCTACATTTATTTACATGTTGGCCTTCATATCTATACATTCCCTAGGTGGTCTCATTTGTCACTATTAGTTTACATACAACCTGATGCTGACAACCTCAACTTTTATATCTCAGCCCAGACCTCCCTTCTGGGATCCAGACTTGTGTATCCAAACATTTACTTGACATCACCTCTTGCATTTAGAGACATCCATTTAGGCATGTCCAGAGTGGAACTGTTGATTCATCCCTACACTGTCAGCCAGATCTTATTTTCTTCCAATATTTTTTTCTAGTGCCAGTAAACAGTGCCACCTTTCATCCAGGTGATCAATTCAAAAATAAATAAATGAATGAATAGAAACAAAACTAGAAGTCATCATTGATTTCTTTCTTTCTTTTATCATCCTATGCAATCCTTTGAAAAATCCTGCTTGAAGCTATCTGTAAAATAATTCTCTGTATCTCCATCTGTTTAAATCTTCTTGGGCTGCAATAACAAAATACCATAGACTGGGAAGCTTAAACAACAGAAATTTATTTCTTACAGTCTGGAGGCTGGAAAGTCTGAGATCAAGGTGCCAGGACAGTAGGCTTCTGATAAAAGTGCTCTTCCTGGCTTGTAGCTGGCCACATTGTACTGCATCTTTACATGGCAGAGAGACAGTGCTGGTGTTTCTTCCTCTTCTTATAAAGCCGCTGGGTCCTATTGGATTAGGGCCCCACCCCTGTGATCTCATTTATCTTTTATTACCTCTTAACATGACTGACCTCCAAATACTGCCACACTGGGTGTTAGGGCTTCGACATATGAATTTTGGTGGGACACGATTCAGTCCATAGCAACATCTTTCTCTGTTTCCATCGTCACCATCCTTGTCCTAATCACCAACATCTCTCATCTGTCAACTGCAATAGATTCTTAATTGTCTTGCAGCTTTCACTGGTGCTCTCCTGCAATTTGTTTTGTACTAAGAAATCAGAGTGATCTTTTAAAAATTGAATCATTTCATTTTATTTCGCGCTTAAATCCTTCAATGGTTTCTCACTGTGCTGTGAATCTAAACAAAATGCTTCAGCAGACCTCTAAGACCTACATGATTTTCTCCCTCTGTCAATAAACAGTGGTGATATTGGCCCTCTGCCATCTCCTAGAATAATATATCACATACATTTTCACACACCAAAGCATCAACACCTGCTTCCTTCCCCATTCCCAGATTACAGTTCTGTCAGCCCTTCACCTTGGCTGCCTCTTTCTCACACTCCTCCTCTCGGCTGAAACCTTACCTCATCAGAGAGGTCTTCCCTAATGACCATATTTAAAGTAGCCCCACTCAGTTATTTTCTCTAATAATACACTGTGTAGTTCCTTCATTACTTACCACAAACTGCAATTTGTTTATTTGTATCCCTATGTGCTTTCTTTCCCCAAGTAGAATGTAGGCTCTGAAAGGGCAGAGGAGCTGTCTCGTCATTTTTGTATGCCCAGAGCCAAGACCAGCGCTAGGTGTGTAGTAGATGGCACTATATGTTTGTTGAATGGACAAATAAACTGACTGAATGGACAAATAAATAATTTAAAATTAACTACCATGGTTAAAATGAAAAAAAAAAAAAAAGGCATGCCTGGTAGGATAATGAGATTTAAATAGACATATTTGGGGCAATTTTTAAATTGCATTTTTGTAGGAAATATTTTTTATTTTATTTATTTATTTTGGCAGCTGGCTGGCACAGAGATTAAACCCCTGGCCTCTGTGTTATCAGCACCACACTCTAATCAGTTGAGCTAACTGGCCAGCTGGAAATATTTTTAACATGAGACTAAGCAAAGTGGTCTAGTCAAATGATATGCAACTGCTGTTTCACATGCATTGGGTGCTGAGGAAGTTCTTTGGAGGTCACAACACAACAAACAAACATCAGAAATGGTTGATGGTTCATAGCAAAAAGGTTGCTAAATAATCCAATCTTGATTTTTAATGTGGTATCTATCAAACGTAACTATTTAGCCACTTCACACTTATCTCTCTCTCTCCCATAAACATGATTTAGTGAAGTACTCAGGCTTTACTGCAAACTCTGACCAGGTTTTTCTAAAAGGTGCTCCAAATTCAGAAGAAATATCACACGACATGTTATGCTCATACATAAAAGGGAATTTAGGTCTTCTTTTTATTGTGAGAAATGCAGTGTTGTTGGTAAAGAGGTTTTCCCTCCCCTTCTGTGGATTAGGCATAGTGAAGAGCTTCTTTCCCCTCACTCAAGCCAAACAAGGGAGCTAATAAATGAAGGAGAGACTGGCCTTTCACTTCCAGCTAGATACTTGCTGAACAGTCAATCAGCAGGCTACCCTGGTGTTGCTATTAGAAAAGAGAAGAATGTGTTCACAGAGTTCTTGGGAAAGCCTCAAGTGTGGGGAAAAATGTGACCCTAGCAAAATGGGTACCACTTCTAATCTAGAGAATTATGAAGGAAGGATTGGGATTTTCTGCACAGCTTATTCCAGCAGAATTGATAAATCCAACACTGCAGTGACCCTCAGAGCAGGTGGTCTTTAACAACAACTGGACAAGACCTCAGCAGTTCCTGGGCTCTATAGAGTTTGGAACATGGAAAAGAAAGAATGAGTTGTGAGACTTAGAATACGGAAGATCAGCAAAGAAATGCACCATTGAGAAAGGCAGCTGGAGACACTACAGGGTCTGTGGTTTGAATGTCCCTGTAAAAGGCTGGAACTTAACCCCCAATTGTGTGGTGGAAGGTGGGGTCTTTAAGAGATGATTGGATCACAGAGATTGTGCCCTCATGAATGTATTGATCCATTCATAGAGTAATGGTTTGATGAGTAATGGTGGTGTTGTGGGTTTGGTTCTGATAGCTTTATAAGGAGAGCGAGTGAGAAGGTTAGCTCTCTCACTCTTGCGGTGTTTTCACCATGTGATACACTGTGTCATCATGGGACTCTGTACAGAGCACCTACCAAGAAGAAGGCCTTTAGAGATGTGCCCCTTGGACTGTGGACTTCCCAGCCTCAAAAACTGTAACAAATAATTTTTTTTTCCTTTAAAAATTACCTGGTTTCAGGTATTCTGTCATGAACGACAGAAATGGACTAATATGCAGGGTGAGAGAGATTACGATCCCTCTCGCTAAAAGGCCCTTGGATAATAGAAGGAATAAGAGGTGGAGCTGATTACAGTTTTAAGGAAACAATAAAACCGCATATGGAAGACAATCACATGGGTGGAGGCCACCAGTAGCAAATGGAACCATATTGAACTAACAAAAGGCAACCATGTAAAACATAGATAAGACCTGCCGTTTTTCTAGCCCTCCTATTTGACCCTACTTCCTGGGGGAGGCTATCCAAAAACCCCTGCCCTTTTCCACTCCAAGCTCCTCTGTTAGCATGGGCCTAGGAAGAGAAGAGAATATGAGCTTCTGTTGTATTTATGAAATCAAGGCTTTAAGTTGGACATTAGAATTTTCAATAACTGAAAATGATTAAGAGGCTATAGAATTTGTCCTAAATGACAGTAGGATTCAAAAAGAATATTCTTCAGAGCATGAAAGCAATGATTGGAGAAAAAAATAATAATACCACTTTAAGTCTGGACTCCACTAAATTCAGACTATACGATAAACCTTGTTACATATAAACCATTCATTCACAACTGTTCTCAGGGCTTCCCACTTGTCTTTTCGCAAATATAGGATTAGTGCTGTGGCTGTGTGGGATGCCCAGGACTCTTTATTTCCGCTCTGTCACTTCCTGGTCCTAACATGGCTTCTGGGTTCATGAGTTCTATGCCAATCTCGAGGCTTAGAACATTACACCCCAAAATATGGCACTTTGGCAATTGAGAAAATCACAGAAGCCAGAAGCATGGTCATAAAAGAATTCTCTGACCTGAAAGTAGATCATAATACCGTCATTCCAGAGGGGTCTTGCCCTGCACCCAGAGGCCAAGAAGAATCTAAACAAACAGGCCTTGCTAATCCCCTCTCCTTGTTTATTACCATTAGATCACATTCCTACAATCATACTCCTATGATTGTAGGATTGTAGGAGTATGATTGTTGGAGTATATGATTTTGTCCAATCATATGTCTACACAACTGCTTTCATTGATCCTAAGCTTAAAAATAAACAGTTTTCCCTGGGTCTTTGGGTTTTCCTTTCTGAAGTTTCCAATGTCACATAAATAAATGTTATGATTTTTTCTTGCTAATCTGTCTGTTGTTATCCAGATGTCAGCCATGAACATTGTGATGGGTGAAAAAAGATATTACTTTTTCTCCCATACACCCTGAACATGCACAGACAACAGAAAATATAATCTAGTTTGAAATCTTTTAAAGTAGGGTTTCAGTGGTTTTACTCCTTTCCCTATCATTAAACAAAGGTGAGAATATACAAAAGTGCCGATTTTGTGTTAGCCTCCTAACTTGCAATGAGATTCTGTATGTACATGTACAGACATAATACAATCATGGTTGTTGATTTATAAGACATAGGAAAACCTGTTCTTGACTTTGACTCTCACAGATGGAGATAGTTTTGAAATATATTTTGGAGAGATACATAGAGGTTGTGGCAATGTTCCATAACTCAGTGAATATTGGCCCATGTTTTGGTTGCATGCCATAGGCTACTGACTCTTGGACTACTGTGAGTACTTCTCCCATCAGCCATCTGTGTTCACAGAATGTGTGGATAAACACTCATATAGCATTTCCTAAGCAAAGCCTCTCCCCCCAAATTTGCATGAACATGAAAATATGAAGGTAGAAATGCATAACAGTATGCATTATTCAGGCTATTATCTAGTCATAATAAGTTAATATAAAAATAAAACGTTTGATTGATCTTGGATAATTTCTTTAAAATAAATAGAATTAATACTAGACAAACATAAAAAGTCTTATCATTGTAGGAGAAATTCTGTGTATCTATAATTCTGTGTATCAGAAACTTCCTGTGTATCTATAATTATCTCAAAACAAGTTTTTTCTGTACCTATACAGTTTAGAAGATAGGGAAATATAATAAAATGCTCATGGTCATTTCCACTTGTCTATTAAAAAAAAAACTAATTGGTCAAATCTTAACAAGACAATTTCTCTGTATTTAGACTCCTGGGTAATGTGAAAGAATGAAAGCATAAGCAGTTCCTGGAAAACTATGTGGTAAAATGTTAAAGTAGAAAAATCTCGAATTGAGTGGAATCCCTGATGATTACCTTGATAACTTCCCTCAGTGTACCTTCAGTAAATATTTTGGAAGTAATAAAGAAAAGAAGGAAAGAACAGTATGATGCAGTCATTAAGAGCTTGGGCTATGAAATAAGCAAACAGAACTTTTCTATTGGCTCTGTCACTTACTATGTATAATTATGAAAATTATTATTTAAGTCTCAAAGGCCTTAATTTTCATATTGGAAAGTAGGGATAATAATAACTGCTTCCAATACCCTAATAAGATTGTATGTATCAAGTGCCATGACTGGCATTTGATATGAGATGAAAGAAAATGACACCCTGTATATTACTTAACTTTTGTTGTTGTTGTTCAGGGAAACCGGCACCTTTAGATTGTTAGCTGATTCTTGCTTTTTTTAAAAAAAAAATTAATTTAAATCTTAGGGAATTTATTTTGCCTTTCTTTAAAATCACAATATCAATGTCGAGGGGTTTAAGTACACTGTGAAGAGTTTAAAAGAATAGCCAATTAGTTTCCAATTACAATACCACATTTTGTTCTCTGAAATTATTTTACAATGTCTGAACAAACAGTATAAACTGAATAAAACATAAATGTCTCATTCACATGAATAGGTGATGGTTGAGTTATTTTATAACATAGAGTATATCTAATTATTTTCTAGGCTTCCAAAAGATTAATATTTGTATATTATATCTCTCTCGAGTAAATTTGACCATGTATGAAATACACATTGTCCTTTTTATCCACAGAGAACTGAAGCTAGTTAGTCATTTGTCTTCATTCCCAGATATTTTTATTAGAGTCTTTTGATGATGGAGAAGGTTGTTAATCAAAATGTAAAATGCCCATTGCTCATTTGATTGTCTACATTATCTACTTGATTTTCTTCCCCCTGCTAGGAGACAATTAACTAACGTACATTATCTTTTTCGTGTGTTTTGGCACCTACATCAGTGACATTTTAATTAAGGTTCATAAACTTTATAAGCTCTAACTTTGCAATCTCAGTTCTAGTGCTACTATTGTTTCTAATTTTACAGTTGTTGTGCCAAATTCATGCAGCTGCTTGTTTGTATGCTAATTTTTATTTGCATCCTCACCCAAGCCCACACATACTATCTCTGCTACACAGTCATTGTTTAATATAGCCTTAATAATAAAAACAAACAACAATAATATACAATGGAGGCCATATTCATGACAGTTACGAGTGCAGACTCTAGCTCCTGAGATTACATCCCAGCTTTGCGACTTACTAGCTGGGTAACCTCAGTTACTTCACTTTTCTATGCTTCGTGTTTCAGATAATAAAATGATCTACCCTAGAGCGTTTCAAGGATTAAGCCAAACCAGTGTACGTAAAGACACTTTGCATTTATTTGGGAAATGGACTGAAATGGAGCAAAGAGGAGGGATTTATAAAGGGGTTATTGCAATAATCTAGGAAAGAGATAATAATAAGTTGGCTGAGGGTGATGACAATGAAATAGGAGGAATATAATAACTTGATTCAATTTAGGGAATTATAATTAAGAATTAATGTATGAGGGAAAGTCAGCAACATGGCAGAATAGGAGGCTCTTGACTATCTCTCCTTCTACAGACACACTGAGTAAATGTGTGTCCACACCTACACATGAATCAGTTCTTCCCAAGAGAAAGCCAGAATCATGTTGAAAGACTCCTATACACTGGATGATGGAAAATATCCACATCAAAATGGGTAGGAAAGCAGATATACACTCTCATACTAATCCTACTCTGAGCACAGCACCTTATAACCTGGAAGGAAACCCTGACTCGCAGCTTCTTCCTGAAGGGTGAGGGACTTGTACCACACATAAAGTGCCCGACTTTCACAGTCTTTGCTGGAAAAGTACCCCCAGCAGCTGTAGCCCCTAGCATAACCCCTGCTTCCAACTTCCCCCCTGGAAAAGGTTTGGGAACATGCTTTTCCAGCAGCTCCCTGTGGTTCTGGACTGTAACAAGCCAGTATCTGGAAGTATCTGGGAGCCTATCTAGCAAATAAAAAATAAACCTCTTCCAGCCTAAACAGAAAGGTTGGCACTCCCTGTGTCTTCTTCCTCAGCTTGCCTCAGAAACACTTCCAGCCCCTGGAGTCTTTCCATGGAAAGAGGTTAGAGGCCTCAGTCAGCAAGAGTGAGAAGGATGGCACCCCCACACTCTCTGCCCTGGCTTGCTACTAAGATAAATTTATGCAATCTTTCATTACAGAAAGGACGGGGGACCACTCATGTATGAAAAGGAAAGGGGAACTCCCTACACCTTCTTCCTAGGCTTGCTTCAGCAAAACTCCAGACCAGAAGGTTCTCCCTGCAAGGACGGTATAAAAATTCTGTTTGCTTGAACAAAAGAGTGGGTACTCCCAAACCCTCTCCCCTGGCTAGCTTCTGAGATAAATTTCTGCAATTACTCATTAGAGAGAGACTGATAACTCCAGACCAGAGGCTGCTCTTGAAAAGAGGGTGTGAAAATTCTGCTTGCTTGAACAGAAAAGTGGGGATCCCCCCACTGTCATCCCTGGCTTGCTCTAGAGATAAATTCCTGAAATCTCTCATTGGAACGAGACAGAGGGATGTCTCCATGCCTGCAAGGGAAAATGGACACTCCCTGTGCCTTCCTCCCTGGCTTGTTTCAGCTATCACTCCAGACAAGAAGTCTGCCTCTGCTAGAAGGTTGTGAGACTTCTGCTTGCTTAAATAAGAGAATGGGCACTCTCTGCATCTTTTCCCTCCCTTTCTCCAGCAATAAATGTAGATCTGAAGATTCTCCCTGAAAGTAGTTTCTGCATGCATCAAGTGCCCCAAATTTTACAGCCTTCACCCATGATACTGGCTCCTAAATCACCTAACTCTGGGAATTGACAGAGCTCTGGATTCTTGAGTCTCCTAGCACAAAGATCAAAGTGGTGACTTTTAAATTTACAAATGTTCAGCAGCTGTCTCCCCAGGTTCAAGGTCAGCAGTCTGATCAAGAATATAGGCATCTGCCTCAGACACTCTTCTGGTGTAGGACAGAATGAGTAGAAGATAAACTCTGGCTCTTAGCTTCTCTGCAAGGAAAGAAGGAACTAGAACACACATATGACATCCCAACCTCTTCACAAGGGACCAACTTCTATCATACCTTTCTCAAGGCAATAGCAAGATTTACCATTCTAATTTCTTGGCAACTACTAAGAATAAGGACAGCAGGGTGGATAAGCACAAAGAATTTAGGGCACCTAGAATCTCTAAACAGGCTGATTGGGAAGAACATCTCATCCACAGAAGAAGTCTTTTAGCTAATACATAGAAACTAACACAGAAAGACAAGAAAAAATAGGAAAAAGGGAAGTATATTCCAAATAAAAGGACAAGATAAATCCCTGAAGCTGACCCTAATGAAATGCAGGTATATGATTTACCTAACAGGAAATTTAAAGAGACAGCCATAAAATTGCTCGCTGAGGAAAGAAGAGCAATCTATGAACAAATTAAGAACTTCAACAGAGATAGAAAATATTACAAAGTACCAAACGTAAATCACTAATCTGAAGAGTACAATAACTAAACTCAAAAATTTAATAGAGGGTTTCAACAGCAGACTAGGTCAAGAAGAAAAAAGGATTAAGGAACTTAAAGACAGGTCATTAGAAATTGTCCAATCTGAGGAGCAAAAAGAAAAAAACAAATGAAAAAGAATGAAGACAGTCTAAATGGACTGATGGGACATGACGTATTCATATATGCATTATTGGTATACCAAAAGAAGAGAGAGAGAAAGAAACAAAAGAGCATATTTAAAGAAAGAATGGCAGAAAATTCCCATGTCTGGGGAAGAAAATACAAATCCAGATCCATGAGGCTAAATGGATAACTAATAGGATGACTCCAAAGAGACCCACACCAAAACACATTATAATCAAACCATCAAAAGTTAAAGAATGTTAAAAGCTTCAAGAAAAAAGCAGCTTGTTACATACAAAGGCACTCCATAGACTACTAGTGGATTTTTCAACAGAAATCCTGTAGGCTAGAATGAAATGAGATGATATATTCAAAAAGCTGAAAGGAAAAAAAAAAAAAAAAGCCTGCCAACCAAAAACACTGTACCAAGCAACCCTGTCCTTCAAAAACGCAGGGGGGATAAAAACTTTCTCAGATAAACAACACTTAAGGGAATTTATCACCACAAGACCTGTCTTACAAGAAAGGAAAGTCCTTCAAGCTAAAGGAAACAATGCTAAGTAGCAACATGAAAATATTTGAAAATATAAAACTCACTGATTCAAGTGAGCAGATAGTCAAACTAAGAACACTTTTATACTACAGTAGTGGTGTGAAAATCAATGGTCTTTAGTATGAAGGCTAAAAGACAAAACTATTAAAAACAACTGTAGTTACAGTAACTTTTTAAGAGACACAAACTTTAAAAGATAGAAAACATGTCACCAAAAACAAATTGTAAAGGAAGCAAAAGTGTAGGGTTTGTATAAATAATCAAAGTTAAATTGTTAATAGCTTAAAATAGCCTGCTACTAGTATAAGATAATTAATATAAGCCTCATGGTTACCACAAAGAAAAAATTCTTAGTACATAGTCAAAAGATAAAAAGAAAGAATTCAAAGCATATCACTAGAGAAAATCATCAAACCACAGAGGAAGACAGCAGGAGAGGAAGAGAAACACAAAAGATCTACAAATTAAACAGAAAACAATGAACAAAATGGCAATAGTAGTCCTTACCTATCAATAATTACTTTCAGTGTAAATGGATTAAATCCTCCAATCAAAAGACATCCAGTGACTGAATGGATAATAAAAATAAAGACCAAACTACATGAAGGGACGTCAAAATGTTCATGGAAAAATGGGATTAAAAGATGAATAAAAATATAAGTTTTATTTTTCAACATAAGCTCCATCAGGTTCAAGATACTTTTGTAAGGGGTGATACCAGCCATTTAGTCCATTCCTAAAGAACTGAGGGTCCTGACAATTTAACAATGTCAATGCAGTCTTTTTTACATTATTAATGAAAGAAAAATTGGTCCCCGTTAAAGGGATTTTAACACTAGGAAACAAAAAAGACATCAGAAGGAGCCAAATCATGACTGTAAGCTGGATGCCTAATGATTTCCCATCAAAACTGTCACAAAATTGCCCTTGTTTGATGAGAGCAATGAGCAGGAGCATTGTTGTGGTACAGATGAACTCTCTGGTCAAGCTTTACCTGGCATTTTTCTGTTAAAGCTTTGGCTAACTTTCTCAAAACACTCTCAAAAAATAAGCAGATTTTATCATTCTTTCACCCTCCGGAAAATCAACAAGCAAAATGCCTTGAGCATCCCTAAAACCTGTTTCCATGACCTTTGCTCTTGACTGGTCCACTTTTGCTTTGACTGGACCACTTCTACCACTTGGAAGCCATTGCTTTGATTGTGCTTTGTTTTCACAATTATACTGGTAAAGCCATGTTCTATCTCCCATTAAAATTCTTCAAAAAAATGCTTCAGGATCTTGATCTCACTTGTTTAAAATTTCCTTTGAAAGCTCTGCTCTTGTTTGCAGCTGATCTGGCAGAACAGATTTGGCCCCCATCTAGTGGAATGTTTGCTCAAGTATAATTTTTCTTCTTGAGTATACATAAAACATTCTTCAGAATAGATCATATATTAGGCCACAAAACAAATCTTAACAAACTTAAGAAGACTGAAACCATACCAAGTATATTTTCTGACTACAATGGCACAAAACTAGTAACCAAAAGCAGGAGAAATCTTAGAAAACTCACAAATGTGTGGAAATTAGATAACACGTTCCTAAACAACCAGTGGGTCAAAAAAGAACATAAAAAGGGATATTAAAAAATATCTTGAGATAAACAAAAATAAGAACACACATACTAAACTTTATGGGACACAGATAAAACAGTTCTGAGAGTGAAGTCTATAGCAATAAACGCCTACATCAAGAAAAGAAGAAAGAACTCAAGTAATCAACCTAATGTTACACCTCAAAGAACTAGATAAGAAAGAAAGAAAGAAAGAAAAGAACAAAGTAAGCCCAAACTTAGCAGAAGGGAGGAAATAACAAAGATCAGAGCAGAAATAAACAAAATAGAGACTGAAAAACCAATAGAAAAGGTCAACAAAACTAACAGTTGTTTTTTCTTTTTTAAAGTTAAATAAAATTGACACACCCTTAGCTAGACTAAGTAAAAAAAGAGAGAAGAATCAAACAAAGTCACAAACGAAAGAGAAGGCATTACAACTAATACCACAAAAATATAAAGGTCATAAGAGATTACTAGGAACAACTATACATCAACAAATTAGTTAACCTGGAAGAAATGGATGAATTCCTAGAAACATACATATTACAAGGAAGACTGAATCAGGAAGAAATAGAAACTCTGAACAGAATAATGAATAAAGAGAGATTGAAAAAGTATTATAAAGTATCCCATCAAAGAAAATCCCAAGACATGATAGCTTCACTGCTCAATTCTATCAAACCTTTTAAGAAGAAATAATACCCATTGTATTATATTGAATTACGTCCCTCTTAAAACTCATTGAAGCTTGAATTGTGTCCCCCAAGTTTTATGTATCAGAAACTTAGCCCCCACTGTGACTGTTAAGAGGGTGGGAAATCCTGTTATGGTAATTGAAAGGTGGAGCCTTGAAGAGGTGATTGGATTGAAGGACCATGCCGTAGTGAATGGATTAATAACGGTGGTCAGGGGCGTGGTTCTGAGGGCTTTAAAAAAAGAGGAGAGTCTGTCTCTCTCTCTCTCCTCTCTCTGCATCCACCATCTTGCAATGTGAGACTTCTGGCTCACTGATGCCACCACCAGATGGACTTTGGACTTCCCAGTCTCAGAAACTGTAAGCAATTTCATTTTCTATATAAATCACCCAGTTCCAGGTATTTTGTTATAAGCAACATAAACCAGGCTAATACACCAATCCTTCTCAAACTCTTCCAAAAAATTGAAGAGGAGAGCATATTTGCAAGCTCATTTTACAAGGCAAGCATTACCCTAATACCAAAGTCAGACAAGGACATTACAAGAAAAGAAAACAGTAACCCCAAATCCCTGATGAACACAGATGCAGCATTCTCCCCTCCCCCCGCCAAAATACTAACAACCAGCCTTCAACGGAACATTAAAAAGATCATTCACCAGGATCTAGTGGGATTTATCCCAGCGATGCAAGGATGGTTTAACATATGTAAATCAATAAATGTGAAACACCATATTAATTAAATGAAAAACAAAAACCACATGATAATCTCAATAGATGCAGAAAAAGCATTTGACAAAATTCAACATCCATTCATATTAGAAACTCTCAAATAAATAGGTATGGAAGGAATGTACCTTACCACAATAAAAGCCTTATATGACAAGCCCATACCTAACATCATACTCAATGATAAAAATTTGAAAGATTTTCCCCTAAGACCAGGACCAGAACAAGGATTCCGCCCACTCTTTCCATTTTTATTCAACATAGTACTGAAAGTCCTACGTCAAAAAATTACGCAAGAAAAATAAAAGCCATCCATTTAGGAAAGGAAGAAGTGAAATTGTCACAAATGTTATATAAAGAAAAACCAGAAGAATGTTTTTTCTCTCCAAGAGATTTTTTTAAGATATCACCATATATTAGGGTAATTTAAAGATTTTATTTTCAAATAGGCATTAAATGTAGATAATGCCAGTTGAATCTATTTGATGTCATATATCCCATCAATTTGCTTCTCAAATATCTAGTATCAAGTATGTTCACTTGTCAAGTATCTTTCACCTTAATCTAGAAATGAACTTCCTGAAAGCTCCATATTCAAAATGGCCCTCTTTATACCTACTCATTTTCTAAAGGACTTAACACACTGATCTTGAAACAGGTTTCATTAAGGGAAGTCTCCCCACTCTGGTTTATTTTTTCGCTTTACCAAAGACCTAGCAAGTGACTATTGGGTGGGTGAGTAAGGTGATAAAAGAGGGAGGGGAAAGGGAGAGGAGAAAATAGAGCAAACAAACAAAAATGTGTCCTTGTACCGATTGAAGAGTTGAAGTAGAGGAACTGTTCTGAAATGGAATTGAGACAATATGTGTGTGAATCTGTGTGTATCAGAGACATGGTGAAGTAGTGGTGGTCATAGGTGGGATCTTTAATTTTTTCTCTCTTTCTTCTCAAACACAAACACCCCATTCTCAGCCATTCAAATGCATAGTAACAGGTGGGACTGTAAGCATGACTAACTCCATTGTAGGCCCTTCCCATAAATTTATACAGTGGCTAGGGGAAGGGCAATTAGAACAATAGATAGGAAGAACTTGATGACTGTGAAGAAGGAAGGATTAAGTACCTGTGTGATGATGGGCCAGCCTGACCACCTGCATTAACATTTGGAACTAGTTATGTTAAGCTTGTTTATGAACTGCCTATATAAACCTGAGCTCAGCCTTGAGATAGTATGGAGAGAAACTTGGCATATGCCTTTGGGTTGCCGTTACTCTGTAGGTAAGTTACCCTGTAACAAAGTTCTTTGATTTATCACGTGGAATGGCCTATTTCATTGTTTGACCTCAAGATACTTTTCCAGTTAGGTGGAAAATCTGTTTTTGGTCTATCTTCAGACAGTGGAGATACTCCCAATATACACATGCCACCATTTATAATGTACATTCTACTATCACTTGTTGGCTTTCAACAACTTTCTTTGCCTTGGAGCTTTCTGACCTTTAGAATTGCCACACATTATGGCCTCTGTATTTTCTGGTGTCAGGAGAATTGTTACACATCATTATTCTGCATCTCTTTAGAGCCACTGATAGTTCAGAAAATCCCAATTCTCCTTTAGATCAACAGGGCATCACATGGTCCTGATTGTGTTATGGCAAATCTTCCATCCTCTGTTTATATGAAATGTATGAATAGAGCAGGCAAGAAATGAAGAACATGAAGCAACCCACCGGATATTGAAAATCCTCTGTAATATAAGATGGTTCTGCTTAAGAAAATTAGTGTCTAGCTTCCATATTTACAAAAAAGTATTGCTTTTTTTATGAGCACAGATTGATCCAAGCAGATAATTCATGAAAAAAAGAGAAAACAAGAACTAACATGTGACACAGTCACATGTTTTCATTGTTCAATAATTAATAAATAATTTTAAAGTCTAATAAATCTTGGAGGTTCCTGAAGCATTTTTAGTACATCGAAGAGGAATATTAACAATGACAAAAGCAGAATTATTAGAACTTGTATTTTCCTTGTTGTACAATTAACTTTATGAATAAATCTCAACTGTGAAAAAAACTGTATGAAGATGTGACTTTGAAAACTGGATGGAAAGTGCCTGCAATTTATTAAGTGATATTTGGGTGAGATATTTCACATTTTACTTTGGTGTCCTCCCACATCTGGTGATCTGACCACTTGTCAGATATTAGTAACATTGGCTGCTCCTAGCCACAAAGCAGCTTATGACAGCTGTGTGACACTGCCCTAGAATTCATGCCAGAACAGTCCCCTTTGAATATCAGTAGACCACATGGGTATCTTGCTGCAATGTTTGACATCTCCTGCTCTTTTACGGATGCCAGAATACGTAAAAAGAATTTGGATCGAGAAGAAAACCCAATACTTCAAAACAAGTTATCATTTTGTTGCTCAGTTTCTCCATCAGGAAATGTCTACTTCTCCTGACTGTAGTTGCAGCATTCCAGTCTAAATGAAATTTTCTGTATAACTTGTAAAGTGGTCAAGTGCTTTCCAAGTATAAGGCATTGTGATAAATTTGAGGACAGAGAATGACCTCTCTCCTCAAGCATTTCTGTTTGGACTTGTCTGGCATGTATTCAGCCATTGACTTTGTGTCAAGCTCCGTGCTGTGTTGTGGGGCATAGAGAAGTAGCTCACAGGCCAGTCTAGTTGTGAATGTTAGAAACGGGCATATTGAAGTCCAGTCATCAGTTTGGATTTGACAGTAGAAGAGCAGTCTCTCATGCCTACAGGAAAGGGACTATTTTAAGAGGGTCTCATGCCAACTGTAGTCCTGTCATGTACAGGATTTTCCTTTCCTGGTTTTTAATCAGCTAGAGACATCTTGTTTCTTGTCAAGAACCTGAGCCATTTTTATAGAAAGTTATACATTTTGTTTCAGATAAATTCTTTCCCTAGGGTTCATATATAAAATTCTACTATTATCAATGGAAAAGTGTGTTTCCTTTCCAAAAATCACCTTCCAGGCACTTTTTTTTTTTTTTTTTTTGGTATAAAGTGTTTAGTGAGACAAATGCAAAATACATAAGAATATCCATATTAATGTCACCTCAAGTATTCATTAAAAATATCCACAAAGCCCACCCACTATGAAGGGAAGTAATACTAAGCTTCTGACAGTTTTTTATTTTTATATTACTTATTTATTTATTTTTATTTTAACTTCTAATTAGAAATTGTAGTTGATTTTCATGACCCTTTACCCATTCGTCTTTCCCCCCTCTCTCTCTCCCCTCCCCGCTTCATATCTGTTCACTTGTCTTAACAAGTTCAAGGAATTATTGTGTCTTCTTCCCACCCCCACCCTTTGTTTGTTTGTGTATTTTTTTTTTATTTTTAGCTCCAACAAATAAGTGAGAACATGTGGTATTTCTCTTTCTGTGCCTGACGTGTTTCACTTAACATAATTTTCTCTAAGTCCATCCATGTTGTTGCGAATGGTAGTATTTCATTCTTTTTTTATAGAAGAGTAGAATTCCATTGTGTAGATATACCACAGTTCCCTTATCTACTCATCTGATGATGGACATTTGGACTGGTTCCAACTCTTGGCTATTGTAAATAGTGCTGCAATAAACGTGGGAGTACAGGCATCCCTTCAGCATGATGATTTCTACTCCTCTGGGTATATTCCCAGCAGTGGGATAGCTGGGTCATATGGTAGATCTATCTGTAATTGTTTGAGGGACCCTCCATACCATTTACCATAGAGGCTGCACCATTTTGCAGTCCCACCAACAGTGCATGAGAGTTCCTTTTTCTCTGCAACTCTCCAGCACTTATCATTCTCAGTCTTTTGGATATTAGCTATCCTGACTATGAAGGGAAGTAATACTCTACTTTTTAAAATATAAATAGGTAGTAGTCAATGTAAGTTGCATTACACTTTAGAGGAAGTGAATAAATAACCATGAAACAGCAATATTTAGCATGTTACTTTGCTCACTTATTCACAAACAAGGAGAGTAGAATGCAAAGTTTATCTCTCCAGATATGATGCTTAAAACACAGCAAAGATAATTGCCTCATCTCTGTTTCACTAAAATTGCAAGATATTATTCTTGTGACATTTAAAGTTCGGTCCATAGAGAATATTAGTGCTCACTCAAATGCTTGCTGAAAAAGTTTTAATTAATTAAAAATTTTCTTCTCTTATCAAGCCTCAATGTCAATTCTATCTTCTCTGTAAATAATCTTTTGCCTTTCACTTTTCTTGTGCTCAAGAGGAGCTGATCTGACTTTCTGCTCATTTCTACCTGGAAATGTCTCAAACAGCCTTGGGTTCTTCCTTCCATCTTAGGAAAGGAAATCAACCCTTTTCTCCAAAGTTAAACCCTGCTGTTGGTCTCTTGAACCCAGAATAAAGGAGTGCTAGATTTGGAGCCAGGAGATATGGGTCTGATATTCAGCCCTGCCAATTTCTAGCCACATGACAATTTCTTCAAGGCTCAAAACCTTCAATTATAGAATAAAATGATAATAACAACTAATCCACAGTGTTCTGGTAAGGACATAGTGAAATAATTAGTGTGAAACTACATTGTAAAGAAAAAGTGTTATACAGATGTACTTAATTATCATGATAATGTTCTTCCAACACTTGCAGGTATTTATCTCAACAATTATTTCTTTCTCTTTTTCAATATCAACTCATATTTCTTAATATTTCCTATCAGTTTACACTTAATTTTATCCTCTATGATAAAATAAAAGGATAGCAAATATAACATAATTACTTAGATTATATTTACTCTTTAAATTACTATTCTTTTTTTTTCCTATTCATTGGAAAATTTCTTGAAAAGCTTCCCCCCCACACACATATCTTCACAATCCAATTATCTTAACATTTTGTATTCCAGTTTCTTGAATCTATAATGTGAAACTGCTCATGTAGTTTTTTTATGAGCTTTCATTATTATTTCCTTACATCTCTTCAGCATTTGACACTGTTGACAATTACCATAACTTCCTTAGTTTTTGTGACATTATATTTGTTCTTCTTTGACAGCTTTGACTTAGCATTCCCTTTCTCTTCTTTTTCCCACCACTAATCTAGATGCTACCTAAGGACATGCCTTGCTCTTCTGCTGGCCCTATTTTCTTTCTTGGCAAACTCATACATTCTTATATATTCATTTAATTATAAATGCTGTAGAGCTAACTCTCAAATCTGTCATCTTCCTTACATTTTGCCTTGACTCTGCAACACATTTCTAACTTCCTCAGGTTCATCTTTAACTTTCCTTGACCTTAAATAGTCAAGAATTTCCATTCTGCTCCCCAAATACAAAAAGAAAGTTTGCAGTTCCAGGGGTCTTCTATTGTAGGACCAGAGACATGATCAATGAGCACTAGTCTTTCATCAGGTCTAATTACTATTCAGATACATCACTACAGAATTAGTGTGGGACATTCTACCCATAAGCAGTTTATTATAGATTTTTATCTTAATTTAGGAATTCCAGAAGTTATAATCATTTCTCAAACCCACATAGCTGTGGTTGGTCAATTAAAAGAGAAAAAATGTAGGATAGAAATTGCATATTGCTGGGCTATGAAGTAATTAAACAAATGACAAAATGTAGTAAAAACTTTCATAATGGAGTAGGACATGCAGAAAACCTTTTTAAGTATGCAGGCATATTACGGTGGCAATTTCAGAGAAGTGCTAATCTACGTCAAAATTTTTATTTCAACTTTAGCATATTTGTAGCATAAACCAGCATAAACAAAATATTTTTAGAATATTTAATCCATTAAGTTTGGATTTTTGCAGATGTAGTCAAAACTGTTAAGTTAGATATAATTTTTGAGAGTAACTTAAATATCTATTGACAATTTACAATTATCTTTTCAATGATACTTAATTACCTAATTCATTGGAACCTAACACACAATTTTGGAAGCATTGGACCAGAGACCTCTTCAACTTTATCTCACACCCTCAAAGAGACATTCCTAGTATCTAGAATCTGGTATTGCTGAAATTATTCAGCCTTATTTAAATAAATCTCATAATTGGTTTCCTTTTTTAACCACACTGTTGGTTGACTATAACAACAGTGAAGTGACTGGTTGTCATGTACTTAAGATAGGCATCACTAAGTGTGACAGTATAATCATAGCTTAAGATGCTGCATATTTATTGCAGTAGTTACCATAGAGATTTAAATTTGGCTCTTTAATAAAAAGTACATGGATTCAATTTTGAATGCATTAATTTTGGCTAGCAAGGTGCAGTAGGTTTCCTAACTGAATGGACATATATAGAAACAACAATTTTTGGAATTTTGTCCTAGTAATATTTCACAGATCAAATAATAGTTTCAATTTCTTGAGTTTTCATTGGATACTTAATTAATTCTATCATTTAAATCCTAGTTCTGCAAATACATATGTAATGCCTTAGTGATACTTCATTCATGTAAATTTCAAGAGAGAAAACAAAAGGTGGGGAATCAGATATTCTAATCTAAATTTAGATATGGCTCAGAGCACAAAGTAGGAGCACAGGAGTATAAATTGTAAATTGAAAGCTCACAGATTTATAGCCCCTGCTTTTTCTGCTGCTGATTACAAGACTGCACCCTTGAATTTTTAATTTATAAATTCTTCCCTGACTACCCTAGACCAAAGCGATCTTTCCCTTCTTTGCTCTTAATTCACTATATATCTGCACCTTCAAATGATACCTAGAACATATTGTACTATCATTTGCTATTTGTTATCTTACTTATTCCCAAACTGATTAAAATCAAGAGGCACACCTTGTGTATATGTCACCCACAGTATCTAGTACAGTTTAGGTATATACCTATGGCTGCTACTTCAGAAGTGATCTGAAGTAGAATGCAAACATTGCAAAATGCATTAAAGATAAAAACAAATTGATGGGTGAAAAGCCTCCCCATGTAGTTAACCCATGCTGGAATCCATTATGAAAATATGTATAAAAAGACTGTATAAAGTACTATACAAATGTAAGCTTCATCAGACATAAACTCCTAGAGAGGGTGCTCAGACCTGTTTTGTTCTTTCTACATCTCTGGCACCTAGCACGGTGCTTGGTAAATAGCATGTACACATTAACTGTTGGCTGAATAAATCAACGACCCAAAAATATTATTCTGAGAGAATAAATTCTTTCTTAGCCCCCCGCCAAATATTTAGGATTATGTTGTCACATAGACTTGGAATGGAAGAATTCAGCTCATTTCATAGGTGACTAAGGCCCTTTGCATTTACTGTTATGTTCTATGTTGAAAGTGCCTCATGTAAATCCTTGCGTGGCTGGATTCTTCCTGTCATTTTGGTCTCAGCTCAAATGTCCTCTTAGAAGTCCTTCCCTGACCACTCTAGGTAATACAGTTCTCTAGCCCTGACCCTCCACCTCTGTCACTCATAACACTTTGCCAAATTTTATTTTCTTCTAAGCACTTGTCTTTATCTGAATTTAACAGGCAGATTTTCCTGTTCAGTCATTTATCATCTCTTTCCCTCCAGCATAAGCTTCATGCAACCAGGAACTGTGTCTATCTTCTTTATGTCTATATGCCCAGCTACTGGCAAATATTTCTAAATAAATGAGTAAATTCCCTGAATTAAAATTATTTGCAAATTTCTATTGCATTCAGTGGCAGATTTATCTTATTTAATCAAATTCCATTTATATAAATTATTCTTGAAATTTCAAAGATAGAAATAGTTTTTTCAAGTTATTTACTTTAACTTTCTGTTTTCATATGAGAAAAATGGAACCTTAATTTGTAAAATAAATAGTGCAAAGTCAATTTGTGGCAGCACATATTTAGATACAAAAAAACCCTTAAACATTTCATTTTCAGGGTTTTTCAGTGTCACTTAAAACATAAGTCAGCAGGATAATTGCCTTAATTTTCAGAGCCATTTTGTTTGATTAAGTACATTTAATGGTAGGCTCTGGTAAAATTTGGTCATGAGAGAATGTGTCAGACTTTTTTGTGCAATAATTCTATGCACATTAACATTCTTCACATAGGTCTTTTTTTTTATCACCATAAATTCAAATTGCTAAGTTAATTTCCTTTGTATTTGGAATTAAAAGGATCATAAGGACTTTTAAGGGACGGTGGGTGCTTGTGAGGTATTTGTGTACATGAGTAGAGAAGAGTCAGAAAGCTACAGAACTGGAGTGTGTTTCTCATAGTTGATATTTTAGATATTTGTCTTATAAGATTAAGGTATTGAAACTCCCTAAAAAGCTAGGTGAACCTGGCTTGTTGCCATATACAGGGACATTGTGCTTAGTATGTTTGAAATATCTCTATATTTGCTAAAGAACAACATTTTCAAAAATGTTTTTTTTTTATCACAGCTCAAAAGTTAATAATTTACTTCTCTTACATATACTTTTATTTCTATTCAATGGCGTAATTCAGGGAGACAACAAAAATCTTGTTAATTAGACTGATCTACCAACAAAACTTATTTCCAATGTGTATTTCTGAATAAACTCTGTAAAATATCATTCACCTCCACTTTATGTATCAATGGAAATGAAAATGTATATTTTTGTTTCATTTATTTCTCTTTATATGCATTTAATTCTTGTCCGTCTTACAGGGTTCCATAATTCCATAATTCCCTTGATTATCCTAGTCCCATCTCCTTCAGGATGTCTGCTGAGTATCACTCAGCACTCATTTGCAGTAGAAACCCCTAATGCTATAATCTTTCTAATCTGTATATTACCTGTACATCTACCACTAGAGACTTAATGTTCTGGGTATTTATGAGTATTTAATTTTGACGATCACATAGACTCACATACACATAAATTTAGATAGATATAGATGGATACATGGTGAAACTACAGAGACAGATAGTAGAAATGGTTAGACATTAGATGAGTATTTTTGCAGTTTGATAAATATAGTGTATGCTTACAATTCTCCTCACTCAAATGATAAGATTTTGTGAGTCTATAAAAAAGAAACCATGAATGTTATCAGTGTGAAAGGGCTAGGTTCTCTCTACATATTCCACTCCCTCATATATGTGGTATTCTGCACCTAAAATACCTTTCTTACTAGTCACTAATAGTTAATTTCTAAAAATTCTTTAACACTCAGTTCAAACATCACCTTATGTTCCCATAAAACTAATTAGGATTTGTCTTACCATCGTCTATATCCTCACACTGTTGCCTAACGAAGCTCGTATTTTAATTCTCCATAATTTTTAGTTTGTTTAGTTCCAAGAGAGCCATTACAAGCTGGCACAGTGACTGCACTGTAATCAGTAATTGCCAATTATTTATGGGATGCACAGATAACAAATAGCATAACCAAAAATGTCTAGACAATTTATATCTTGATTACATTTTAATCTCTACAGAGTCATATCTAAGTAATTTTGTTTTTCTCTATTAAACATTACTCACAAGCAACTCTGTCAACCAAACCTGTGAAGAACAGTGGTGAGTTTGAGTAAGAGAAAAAGTCGGTGTAATGGTTTTCGTGACTGGCCACTAATGTTAATACCTATATGCCTGCATCTTTAGTGTGTGAGGTCTGTTTTTAAGAGGAAAGAATATTAAGGTAATTCAAATGTGAATCAACCAACAATTAAACTAGACTGCATTTAGACAGTTTATATTTAAGAGAAAGAAACTAAATGATATTCTATCTTTTTAAAGATATAATCCTTTATAAGATCAAATCACTGAAAAGCAGCAAAAGTGAATCATCTTCTCTTAGAGCACCCCAGAAAACCACCATCCATTTGAAGGGCACTACTGGATGTTTGACAATGTGTGGGTTAAGACATTGACTGCTTTGTATATAATGGACAAAGTCTTTTAGAATCCAGTTCTTTTCATCTGTAAATAAAGTTCAGTGAAATCTTATTTATTTATTTTTGCTTCAACTGTCAGGAATCTTTGAATGAAGTTTAATAGTTAAAGTTTGAATGAAGTGCTCAATAGTTCCTCACTTATTCATTTTCCTGTTACTCTATTTCTCTTGCCTTGTAATTCATTTTTGTCTTTATTTTTAGTTGTTTCATTTTTAA
The DNA here is from genome assembly GCF_027409185.1 of Cynocephalus volans. Classification (NCBI taxonomy): domain Eukaryota; kingdom Metazoa; phylum Chordata; class Mammalia; order Dermoptera; family Cynocephalidae; genus Cynocephalus; species Cynocephalus volans. The sequence continues at coordinate 223,561,893 of NC_084460.1, read as the reverse complement.
TTATTTTAGTGTGAGTTTTCACACTGTTAATTTCTTAAAATTTTTTTTAATTACAGAAAAAGATATAAAGAAGTCATTACGCTCTAAAAATAAATTGTGAGTGGTACTAACTACCCTAAAATTATTTTTTAAACATCATTTAAATAAATAATTGAATGAATGTAAAAAAATAGAGATGACTACCAAATTTTAGTGTATCTAAGTCTCCTAAATGTCTTATATTTCTAAAACATAAACATGTCACCATGTTTATGTTTACAAGGTGAAGCATCATATCCAAGTTTAGCTAATATAAGTCTATTCTCATATTCCAGTTTTGTGAACTAAAAAAATTTAATGAAGAGATGTAGTTATAAATATTAAGCCTTAGGTTGTGAAAATTTTAGAGCAATACAAGTTCTGCTAATGTTTGCTAATGTTTTCCTAAAGCTTGATTTTATCTGTTACTTGTTTTTTCTAAGGGAGTATAAGAAGTTAGGTGTTTATAGCAGTTAATAATCAAAATAAAATTCCAACACTTTTGTTTTGGATAATTAGAGTTCTATTAGAAATCTTAATTAAATATTATTCTATGGCACCTACTCACCCAATGCTTCTAAAATATATAATAAATATGACAGTTTTTAGTAGTACTGTCTCAGTTACCCCTTACCTAGAGATATTTCATTCTGTGATTTGATTTAAACAAATCCTTCTTTGATTAAAGAGACATATTTAAACAATGTTTAAATATGGCCCAAGAGTGGTGGCCCAGATGCCATAAAATCTAATTGTAAGCACAAAAGCTAAAAATTCAAGCTATTTGCAATATGTTTAAAGTTTAGCCTGCACCAAATAGGTAACTGGAAGGAAGTTTGCTGTTCCAAACCACTAATACTGGTGTATATTCTTTATGGAGACTAAACAATACACATGATTTAAGTTTATGATCTGTTAGTTTTTTTTTTTTTAAAGGCTAATAAATCTCTATATTAACATGAAGAGAGTGCTTTATCATATCTAATGAAAAGTGTTGCACAAAGCTATCTCCACCAAAATTGTAGATAATACATGAATTTAGATTAAGTTCAATTAACTGAAATGTTTCTATTTTAGTCTAGTTTCTATGACTGAACAAATAAAACAAAAACAGTCAAGTTTTATACATTGATAATCTATTTTCCTCGGATTTGTATGAATTCACTTCACAAAAAGGCAAAAAGCTGTAACAGAAATAACTTAGCTAGACTTTTGTCTAGATTGGTATCTGCCCAACAAATTATTATGACTGACATTCTCACTTGTCAAAATTTGAATTGTGTGGACATTTCTAGAAAATACTTTACTTTCTTTAATACTTAAGAAAATCTGAATACTGCAATCCCGAAAAGGTTGACAAACTTCTTTGCCTCGTTTACCATGCTATTCTGTTTAATGAGAACCTCTGCTTTTCATTTTTCCACTATTTATTATGTCGGCTCTCATTTCTTTTCTACTTGATTGCTTGTACAATTTGGAAATAAATGGATTTTACATAAAAAGACATTTTACTTTGTTATATTCTTCAGTTAAATATACTGCTGTTTGTTTTCACTGCATTTTATTTTTTGATTTGCCAAAACAAGAAAGAAAACTGGAGCATTTAAAGAAAATTCCATTCTGTTAATTACAATGTGAGTTATTGACAAAAGAGATTATTTTTAAGGGTAATGATAATAAGAAGTTAATATTTCCACAGTACTATACAGTTTATAAAAAGTTTTAATAAGTATTATCTCATTTAAACACAGTTGTCCTGAGAGGTAGATTGTTAGAATCAGATCAACAGGGGTTATTTAAAAGTAACTGAGCTAATATATACTGAGAATAGGGCCTAAAGTATAAAGGTCTACTATGGACAAGATACCTTGATCTACATTTTTCCTTCATTTGTTTCTCTTTGAAGGATGCCTCTATTTGTGTGTGTGTGTGTGTGTGTGTGTGTGTGTGTGTGTGTGTGTGTGTGTGTGTGCCCACGTGTGTGTATTTTAATGTTTAACAGCTTTATTGAAGTACAATTTACATACAATGAACTTCACATATTTAAATTGTATGTTTCATACATTTTGTCATTGTTAAAACTTGTGAGGTCATCACTACATTCAAGGTAATGAATATATCCATTAACCCCCAAAGTTTTCATGTACCTCTTTGTAATCTTTCCCTCCAACCCTCCTTTCCTACCCCAAACACCTGTCCCTAGACAATAAGTTGACTACTTTCTGTCACAAAAATTAGTTTGCAATTACTAAAATTTTATATAAATGGACTCATACAGTATGTAATCTTTTTGACAAGCTTGTTTCATTCAGCATAATTATTTCAAGATTCACCAATGTTGTAGGTATCAATGGTTTGAGCATTTTTCTGAGTAGTATTTATTCCATATATGGATAAAGCATATTTTATCCATTCACCTGTTGATGGACATTTGGATTGTTTCTGGCTTTTGGCTATTACAAATAATGCTACTATGAACATTAGTGTGCAACTCTTTGTATAGAAATAGGTTTTCCTTTCTTTTGGATAAATAAACAGGAACTTTTTTAAAAAAGTAAAACTCGGTGGTTACCAGAGGCTGGGAAAAGATTAGTAGTGGGAGGGCTGAAGAGTAGATTAACAGGTGCAAAGTTACAGGTTGATAGGGAAAATAAATTCTGGTGTTCTAGACTGACTATAGTTAATGATAATATCAAATACTTCTAAATAGCTAGAAAAGAGGATCTTCAGCATAATCAACACATACAAGAAACGTCTAAATGATGGATCAGCTCTTTATTCTAAGTGAATCATTGTACAATATATGTGTGTACTGAAAGAACACACTGTACCCCCACAAACACAAACAATTACGAAAACTTTTTTAAAAGGTAAAACTGTTTTCTAGAGTTTAATGTATCATTTTATCTTTATATTCCCACCATCACTGCATTTGCAGTTCTTCCGCATCGTCACGGACTTGGTCAGCCTTTGTAATCTTAGCCATTCTGATAGATGTGAAGTGTCATCTCATTATGTTTTTAATTTTATTTCTCCAATACCTAATAATGTTATTTATTATTTATTATATGTTTATTGCTATCTGTATACCTTCCTTGGTGAGGTGTCTGTTCAAATATTTTGGCCATTTTTTATTGGATTGATTGTTTTCTTATTACTGAGTTTTGACAGGTTTTTTTGTTTTGTGTTGTTTCTTTTTTACCTGGATGCAAGTCCATTATCAAATATATTACTTTCTTATATTTTCTTCTTGTAAGTGACTTGTCTTTTCGTTCTTTTAGCCGTCATTTAAAAGACAAAAGCTTTTCATTTTTGATGAATTGCAATTTACCAATTTTTTCTACTATGGCTCATACTTTTGGTGTCATGTCTAAAAAATATTTGCCTAATCAGTGGTCACAAAACTTTTTCTCCTATGTTTTTCTTCAGAATTTTATATAAAATTTTATATACATTTGAGTTAATGTTTTTTATGTGTTAGGCATAGTTTCATATTGTTATGTTTTGTTTTTCCCACATGGATATTCAGTTGTTTCAGTACTATTTATTGAAAATACAATCCTTTTTCCACTGAATAGATTTGTTAAAATCAGTTGTCCATTTACGTGTGTGTTTATTTCCAGATTTTAAATTTTGTTTCACTATCAATCTTTATGCCAATACCACACAATCTTTATTACTATACTTTTATAATAAATTTTGAAATCAAATTCTGTTAGTTCTCTGATATTTTCTTTATCAAAGGTTTTTTTTGCTATTCTACATCCCTTGTATTTCTATATGGATTTCAGAATCAGCTTGTTGGTTTCTACCAAAAGAAAACCCCCCTATTACTTAGTATTGCATTGAATCTGTATCTACATGAAGGAGAATTGATATCTTAGTATTGTATTGGGTCTATCAACTAAAAAATGTGGTTTCTCTCTCCATTTATTTAGGCCTTCTTTAATTTCTCTCAGTAATATATTGTAGTTTTTATCATAGAGGTCTTGCACATCTTTTGTCAGATTTATAACTATTTCATAGTTTTGATACTGTATTAAATATTTTTTATTTAAATTTTGTATTGTTTGATGCTAGCATATAGTAACTCAATTGACCTTTGTACATTGTTCTTATATCCTGCAACCTTGATAAGATGACTGACTTGTTTGTTTTAGTAGTATTAATGAAGATTCCATTGAATATTCCAGACAATCTTATCAATTAGAATGACATTTTACTTTTTTCTTTCTCAATATAGATGGCTTTAATTTATTGTTCTTACCTTACTGCACTGCCCAAACCTCCAATGTAATGTTAAGTAGAAGTAGTAAGGGCCAAAAATCCTTAACTTTTCCTGATCTTAGAAGGAAAATCATTCAATCTTTTTACATATAATATGTGTAGGCATTTTAATTCAAGCCCTTTATCAGGTTGAAAAAGTTCTCTTCTATAATTAGTTTGTTCAGAGAATTTTTTCTTTTATCTTTTTTGTTAAACTAGGATTAGAATCTGAATTTTGTCAAATACTTTGCTTGAATCTATTCAGATAATCTACTGATTTTTCTCTTTTAGTTTGTTAACATGGTGGATTAAATTAATTGATTTTTGAACGTTAAACCAACTTTGCATTCCTGAGATGAACCCCACTTAGTCAAATGCATTATTTATTTTACATATTGAGAGAGTTGATTTGTTTAAGTTTTACTTAGAATTTTTGTGTCGATGTTCATGAGTGGTATTGATTTGCAGTTTTTCTATTCTTGTAATATGTTTGTCAAGTTTTGGTATCTGAGTAATATTGAACTTCTAGAATAAGTTGGGAGGTATTACCTCCTTTTTATTTTTTTATTTTTTTATTGGTATCCAAAATGTTTGGTAAAATTCACCAGTGAAGTCTTCAGGCCATGCAGTTTCCTCTGTGAAAAGTATTTTTTAAACTACAAATTTCATTTCTTTACTAGATATAGGGCTATATGTTGATCTATTTCTTCCTGTAAGCTTTGTTAGTTTTTTTTTAAGGAAATTGTCCATTTTACCTAAGTAGTCAAGTTTATTTGAATATTGTTGTTCATACATTCCTTTACAGTCCTTTAAATATCTGCAGAATCCATAGCGATATCACTTTTCTCATTCCCAGCATTGGTCATTTGTGTCATCTCTCTATTTTTCCTGTTAAGTTTGAATAGAAATTTATCTGTTTCATCAATCTTTTTAAGGAAACAGATTTTGGTTTCATTGTTTTTCTCTAACATTTTCCTCTTTTATATTTCATTCATTTATGCTTTGATATTTCTTCTTAGATACTTTGGGATTACTCTCTCCTTTTTTCTGGTTTCCAAAGGTGGAAGCTGAGGTAATTGATTTTAGAACTTTCTTGTTTTCTTCTTTACTAACATGCTATAAATAAATAATGCCTAAGTATTGCTTTAGGGTCACTACAAACTTTGATAGTCTATGTTTTCATTTTTATTCAGTTCAAAATATTGTTAATTTCACTTGTCACTGCTTCTTTGACACATGGGTTATTCTGAAATGTGATATGTAGTTTCCAAATATTTACTCTCTTCCATGCCACATGAATCAATCCATCTGGAAGATACAGGTACTATTAATTTTCCTGAGTGATCACTCGGCAATGAGACCTCTAATCTTTTATGATGGTCCTTTCCTGAAATTTGGATTGTTTCTTCATACATATGTGCTGATCAGCACTCAGCTGAATATTCAGATAGGAACTGCTGCATATCTCTTAAGTTCTCTGTCTGTGCATCTCTCTTATCTCCAGAACTATCTTTGCCAAATGCTTACTGCCCAGACACTCAGCTTCATCTTTTCAACTTGTGGAGTGTACCAGGATCTGCCTGCGTTCCAGCGAGTGACAGTTGAGGCCTAGAGACTTTCACAAGGCAGTAAGCTGAGGCAATTGTAGGGCTTTCCTTGTTTGTTTCCCATTTCTCAGGGGCCATTGGCCTTCATGATCTCCTCTCCAATGTCTTGAAAGCGTTATTTCATATATTTTTGTCCTCCAACATCTAACATTTCATATTCCTCTTCTCTTCTTTATTTTTGTCTCTTTAACACTTATCACTAATATATTAATAAATTTTACTTATCTTGTTTATTGTCTATCTCCTTCTCTAAAATATAAACTCCATAAGAACATAAAGTTTTGCCTTTCCTGTTCACTACTGAATCCCCAACGCCTATTGGACTCAGTAAATCTTGGTCAAATAAAGTAACATTTATGTTTAGGCAGTGTTTTAGGATTTATGTTATTTCAGTGCTTGTTGTGTAATGGACTAAGGAGGAATATCTGAAACTGAGATTCATAAGCATTAGGGTCTACCTGTAGATATTCTCACTGGTTTTTGAATATATATTATCTGCCATAAGAGGAGATAGCCTATAAGAGGAAGACAAGATCATAGATGAAACAACCATTTCAGAATCGTGGAGGAAGATTGCATTTGCATGTTGGTTTCTCCCTCTCTCTTGATAATGTCATTAACAGTTAGGTCTGTTCTGTTATGGAAAAATGGACCTTAATGAGGAGGGAGTAATATGTAGTTAACAGCATAGCCCCTGGTCTCAGATGCTGGGTCAACTCTCAGCTATTCCACTTACTAGTTACTGTAAATATTAGAAGCCACTATTATTATGTGCCAAAGATTTTTATCTTGATGCTTCAAGGAATTCTTCACCCCTTTGTAACTGTATTCAAATCTATACTGTTTAAGAGGCTGAGAGCATCTTTCTTGGAAAGTCCATAGCTTTCATCAAATTTTCAAATGTCTGTAAATATCTACACTTCCTTGAGCATCAAACATCAAGTGATACTGTTGTAAATAAATCTTGGCAGTGCAGTCCTTTGTTTCAGCTTAACTTTCCTTAATGCCAACCAGAATCCTAATACAGTATTTTTCAAGGCCTAAATATTTCTTTCTTTTTTTATTTACACAAGGACCTACATAGAGCATAGTACAAAACCACAGTAACTTCACAATTATTATAACTACCTTTCCACAGTTGAAGTTGCCTACACTCACATGACAGAGACAAGAAAATCTTATATACAAATTTATAAAAGAAATGATCATATTGTCCTGTCAACAACACCTATGCATGTCTTTCATAGGAACAGGGTTCTTTGAGAGTACAGAGGTATCAGGCCTTATTCATCTCTGTAGCCTCAGCAACTGGAAAGAGTAAAGCATATACCAAATGCTCAATATATGTTTGATATGTATTGATTGAACTGGATATGAGATTCAAGTCTTCTGATTATAAATCTCAAACTATTCTCATTTCATTAAGTTGTGAAATTAATCTAAAGAGAGGTGGGGGGATCTCAACCTTTTTGCTAGTGCACTATTCTAGCATTTTCTCTTATCTTCCTCAGCTGTGATCAAAACTATTAAGAAAACATATTCATGTCATGGATAAGAAAGTAAAACATGAATTAAGAGTCTAATAAAAAAACAAATACATATTTTGTTTCTATTGAAAGTATATAAAAACTATAGAAAATAATATGTTTTCAAAAGTTTGAAAAACAGTCACTTGTGAATATTTTACTTTTTAATAATTACAAACAACCAATTACAGCAAACCTCCTGCGTTATTTTCTAGGGTCTGACATTCTCATGGCTACTAGCTGCATTCCTTCTGTTTCCCTATTATATTCTCAAATCTTCCTTTTTTATACGTTTATACCTCTGTTGCATTTCCTGATGAATCCCCCTTGTCTATCATATTATTCCACTAAATTCTTTCCTAACACATCTTTCAATCAGTTGGATGAAGACTATCTCTCCAATCTGGGAGCTAAGTGATAAAAGTAATGGGAGTACATTGGCAGAGAATCAAGCTTAACGAGGGGAGAAAAGAGGTGAATAAGACTTTTAGGAAAGAAAAAAAAAAGGTAGGTAATATGATTATAGATAACAGCAATACTGCTATTTTGATTTTTTGTTTCCTTATTAATCCCAGGATAGAACTCAAAGAGTATTGGTTAATAAATGTGTAAATAATCTCATCATTATATCTAAGGGTAAAAGCGAATTGATTTTAAGCTTTTGAATATAGTGATTTCCTTTCTTTTTTCCTCTTTCATTTCCTCCTTCCTTCTTTCTCCTTCCTTCTTTCTTTTCTTTCTTTCTCTCTCTCTGTCTCTCATCTCCTTCCTTCCTTCCTTCCTTCCTTCCTTCCTTCCTTCTCTTTCTTTCTTTCTCTCTCTTTCTTTCTTTCTCTTTGAGAACTATACCAAGTAACAAGTTTGAGTCCTCAGTGTCCTCAAAGGTTCTGCAAAGATGTACCATGAGCCTGATGACAAGATGACAGGAAGCCATTCCTGAGTACAGTGCTGGGTTTTGTTTGGCATGTTCCATCAGGCTATAAGTACATAAAAAAATGTGGAAGTAATGAAATTCCATTAACTACTGGTTGTCTAAGACATACAACTATAAGGAAGTTCTGGGCAAAAACAAACAAACAAACAAACAAACAAACAAAAAGTACAACAGGGACATTCTTGTGCTTCTAAGGTAATTCAGATATATTCAAGATTCACTAAATTCTACATTATAAAAAAACATCGTAACTCATTCTCACATTTTAACATTTTCTTATATTACATCACACATATTTATATTATGTTAGTGAAAAACAAATTTTACTTTCTAAATGAGAAATTAAAAGGCATAACTTGAACTTCATAGATAAATATTACTTTAATTCATTTAAAAAGTAATAATATATGTTTGTAGAGAAAACACAGTATGTTATAGTTTATCTGTTTCTTAACATGAAGGCACATTTATGTGTCTGTATTTAAAATTTTTGAAAATAACAAAATATTAAAATAATTTATATGCTTCCTAATATATTTACAAGGACTTTATCTTCAATTTTTATTTACTTGAAAGGCCATTTATTAAATGAATTTGCATTATTCAATCTGACTCATCAAACAATAATGTTTAGGATTGTGAAAATAGTCTTGCTACTTGCAGAATTATCCAGAATTCCTCTGACCACAAATTTTCGTTAAGTTATTTGAGAATAACCTTAAGCAGCAATTGCAAATTAAGATCACCAAATATTTCCATGTTTCAGTTAAAAAACACAAATTGATTTTATAGAGTAACACTTTATTTAAAAAATAAACCTCTTCTTTATTTCAACAACTGAAAGCCCTAATGTCTTTTTACTGTGAATAAAAGAATTATTTTTGAAAACTTAAAAAATACCTATAATTTCCCATTTAACAGTAAATATTGCATGCAACAGGACTCTAGCAAATTTTCTAAATAGGTATTAAAATGACCAACTGATCAGTAATTTCCATCACTTAGCCAAAAAGATTTGACAGTAATTTACTGGGTCTAACATTTGCATGCTACAGCATAGTATGTTTAGCTTCAAAAAATAAAGTAAAATACAATTACCCTAAAAGACATTTCAAGATTTTCTCCACCCCAGATATCCATTCCTGCATCGTAAGTTCCTATCTCTTCAAAGTAGTTTCTGTCAATAGAAAATAGGCCACCAGCCATAGTAGGGGTCCTAGTTGAAAAAAAAAACAAAAAGAAAAGATATCTTTTGAAAACAATGTGTGGAGTTTAATGAGACTGTTACAAATATTTTTGAGACGTTTTAAATATTTAAAAAATAGTACCTAAAAATGTCAAACTGGAAACAGAAATCCAAGGTGTAAGAGGTTTTAAAATTAATAAGTAGCATTTTATTTCCCGCTTTCTGGAAAACTCCATTAAAATAGTCTATGTTTTTCTTATAAGTAATCGGATAGATACATAGAAGAACACTGTCCATTTGTGACTGGGGCTTCTATATTCTTTCTGAAAACATTTTGAAGAGAGGTTACTGTCCTTCACACTGTCCTAAAAGAGATTAACTGGTCATGAAACTACCAGTTGTGATCTTTGAAATCATAATCATAAATCATTTTAATGTGAACTCTAGGAACCTGTGGACAAGGTTTCTCCATGAAATGATCCATAGCATATTTAAATATGAAAATAAGTAATTGCTATAAAATGTTTACAGGAAATAAGAATCTAATGATAGTTATGAAATTTTTTAATGTAAGAGCTTTACATCTGATCGTTTATTCTTTCCTTTACTTAATTAAAAGGATAGAATTGATCATTTAGCCCTATGGATAAACATTACGCTATTCGGAGATTTAGAAGGACATTTGGTACGGACTCTAAAACTTTTTTCTAGGAATAAATGCCTTTTTGTTCTTACCTCTGAAATTTCTCTATAGAAACTAAGAAGTCAGATGGTTATATTTTTAATAGATTAAGTATTAATTAATTTTAAAAGATTAATTAAAGACAATGGTTAATGTGTGAGCTACACAAGTCTTTCTGTATAAGCAGTATGAATTAAAGATGAAAAAGAAAATTCTAGTTTTTCATAAATATATCCAAACTGACAAAGGTGATTTTTTAATGTTACTGGTAATATACTGATTTCCAACCTTCATAGCACATTAGCAGCATCTGGGGCACCTTTAAAAAAATATTCATGCTCGGGTAACACCCTCCTCAAATTCAGATTTAATTGGCCTGAGATGGGGCCCAACTTTGGTATTGTACAAAATTCCCAGGTGATTCTAATATACTGCCGAAGATGACAAACACTAATCTAGTAACAGATTTGGAATGCTCATCCTAGTAGTATGTGAGATTGTTAAAAAACCAAATGTTTTGCTTTACTCAAAATTATATCCTCAGCCAAAGGTTATGCTCATGTCTTCCAGTTAAACAGTGCAGTTCATTGAAAAACCGTTAAATAATATTGTACTTGGAAATCTACCATATTGCAAAGTTCTGTATTTCTCCCAGGGCTCTCACTGTTTTATGCTCAGGTAATTAACTGTCCATCAGTTGGAGCAGCAGAGTCTTGTTTAGTCTCAGAGCTATTATATTACTTCTAGTCTTGCTGAGTTCCAATCATGAACAGTATCATTGACCTTCTGAATTCTAAAGAGAAACTCTAACAAAGCTAAACAGATGGTAATTATGGAGTAGCCACGACCCTCACCTGATTGGGGTTTTGGAACTCTATGGCAATAACTATATAAGGTATTACAGTGTTGGAGAGTGTATTTAATAAAATTAGAAATAAAAATTGCTGCAATTATCCCATAATAATGCAACCAAATCCTCAAGATTGTTAAGTGATGCATTTTTAATGATCAGTTCAGAGTGCCTATCTACTTATCTACTTACTGATAAAGTACTAACATGTTTTAATTTAAATACATGTATTAAATTTCACATTACAAGTGGTCCTCATTCCTATAAATATGTGATAAATGTATACTAAATGGCTAAAAATAAACTACATTTAACCATAAGAGTGACTCAACTTTCACATATGCTTGAAAAGTAACAAAAGTAATAAAATAAAATTACAATTCCTCAAAAAAATCCTGAATTTTCTGAAGACATGCTCAAAGAGATTTTTTGTTTGCAATATTAGCTCTCTCAAACAGTCTAGAGACTATGCCTTATAACATTTAATACCTGTAGCCATAGCCAATGTTATACAACATGTTCTGTTCTACATTAACTGCTCTTTCATATCCCTAATTCACTATTTACCTATGACTGTGTGCGACTCAAGTGTTCAGAATATCTAGAAAATGAAAAACTTTGGTATAGTTGAATTAGCTGAGATTATTTGCTTTTCAAGGTTATGTCTATACAATGTCAAACCAATCAACCAATTCAGTCAATGGCAGGCGGAGGAGCGGTGATAATCAGCACAATGACTGTGAACGCTACCTACCACATAGTAAGTAGGTGAAGAGGATTGAGTTAATAGAAGTAAGGCACTTAGCAAAGTACCTAGGACATAATAAAGAGCTAATAAGGTTAGGTAATTTATCTTTGTTATTGTTGTTGTTGTTAGTGATGTAAATCATTCAAACAAAAGCCTTGAGTGTCCTTCACTTAATTTGGGCTCCCATATACATACCCTCATTTTGAGTTTCAAAATTATTTGGAACTACTTCATGTTGGACATGTTGACTCTGAAATATGCCTCTCTGAATACAACTTCCTATTCTGTAACTCCTCTTATTTCTATAGAAAGTCACTTTTCATCCTTCATCGGTGATTATGGTTCCATAGTTAATCCATGTTTTCACATTAATAAGCCCCTTCGGGAATTTTTTCTTTCCTCCTCCCACCCTTCTCCAAGGTTCTGCCATGTCAATGAAAAACGAGCTTAGCACCCTTGTTTCCCTGTTCTTGCTTTTCTGCAATTCCCGTTCTCTTTTTGTAGATCTTGGTGCCTGGGTAATCTCACCCTTCACTTCATCCACTTCTGCTACTAAGACCAAGAGGATCATTGGAAAAGAAACAAGATGAGGCCAATTGTTGTACCACAAGTCCATGTAACTGATTCTGTGCTTAGTTGCCAACTGCTAACAATCCTTTTATCTATGTCTATTTGTTTACCTGTCTTATTTTTAACTGAATCTTTTCCAAAAGTTTTGAACTCTTCTCAAGAATCTGGGAATTAAGGCAATGCATGAAGTCTAACCTCCCTCAGTTACGAAATCTAAACTCCCTCAATCTCTAGCTCAGTATGTTCATATATCTTCCTCATGGCCTGTACTTCCTTTTGGTCTCACAGGAAAGCCTATCTCCTTTCCTTTCACTGCAGGCTGGCATTCACACTGTGCCCTCAGTCTGCTCTCTCATGACTACGCTTGCAGCTATTTGCTATTGACTCTTACATTTATGCTTTATGCCTTTGATTTCTAGATTGTGCCCTTGAGCTTACAAACCTGTTCAATTAAGCTCTATCCTAAACCAAAATACCTCTTTGGTCCATCTCAACTATTCATTCAAACTAGGGACATATATATTCTATTCCCTTCACTGGTAACCTTATCAAAAGGACACTTCCTACATAGTCCCTCAACTCCTTTTGACCTTCTAACTAGTAGCTGGATCCTGCTCCTACCTCTACAATAATTTCTTTCTGAAAGGTCCCCATTGATTATTAACTCCAATAGCTTTTCCTTCTTGCTCTAAAAGCATTTAACACAATTCATCAGCCTTCCTGCTTGAAATTCTCTTCACCCCTAGCTTCCATTACATTGTTCTATAGAGGTTTTTCCTTCTACTAATTTGACTGTTCATCTTATGATTTTTATTGATATCACTTTCCTCTCCCTTTCCCTTGCTGGCTATCAGACTTCTGTAAGAATTAACAAGTTCTTAGCTTTACATCTATCACAAGAGTACAATATATCATTATAATATTGTTTTGTGAACATATGCATTTAATAATGTCTTGTCCAAAATATAATCCTCTCGAGGGTCTCTCAGTGGCACTTTTCTCTTTTTATGCTCTTTACCTGTGTGAGATGATTTGTCATATGCCTTTAACTGTCACCTCTATGAGGCTCATTCCTAATCTGTGTTTGCTCATTTTTCCCCCTGTATGAATTATGCTTTTCTAATTACTCACTAGATGTTTACTTTAAAAAAAAAAATCCTGTGACGCTGCTCTGTGTGTATAACACAGAACTGAGAATTTTCTACCCCTTCCACATCTGCTTATCTTTCAATGTCTTCTGTTTCCTTCCAATTCTTAATATAAAATGATGAAATTACCATTCGGCACTTTTCTTTTTTCTGCCTCATTCAATCCTTTCCCAAGTACTTTCTACTTATTTTTTTCTTTAGTATTTTTAACTCTTATCTCTGTTGTCATGGTCACTATCCAATTTTAGTCCTTAAGTCTAATCATTTGTTAAAGGGATTCTCTTGCCTCTAGATTCTTCTGCTTCCAAAATGTATCCTACAAACCGTGGCCAGATTAATTTCTCTACATCAACACTCTTCTAAAAATGTTAACCAGATGTTCACAAACCTATTTTAAGGAATAAATTCCAGCTTATTATCCAGGCCTCAGTGATCTGGTGCTAACCAATAAGCCCCTCCCACTTTTCTTAACTATGCCCCTAAATGTAAAGTGTTTAGCTGTTACTAGTAAATGCTTTACACATTAGCGCTTTGGCACATTTGCTCACAGCCATTAGTCACTTGGATTTTCCTTTGTCAACCCCCGTTAACTGTTCAAACTCGATTATGCCAATGCAAATGTTATATATTCCATGCAGCCTGCCTTCAAAACAACTCCCCTTGCAATCTGGATATAATCTCCTTCTGCCTTTTTCTGTAGCCCTTCATCTTTGTCTCTCTCAAGGCACTTGCCACTTCTTACTGAGTATTATATTTATTTTTGTATATATTTTATAAACTTCTCTAAGTTTAGCCAATATATTGTTTTGATAGTATTAGACTATTAACATATATTAGCTGAATAAATAACATAAACAAATGAGCAATATATCCCCATGGCCACAGAACAGTCTATGTGACAGTTAAAATTAACTGCAATTTTATTTCTGAAATTACATAAAAAAACATTCTTTGTTGGCATCTACTAAACTGATGAGTAACAAAGATGCCTTCACTTCCTACCTTAATTCCAGGATTCTTAAAGGTCCTATCATGAGTTTGAAAGTATTTTAGAATTTAAGATGTAAAGCTTTGCAACGATGTAGAAAAGTGAAGTACTCCAAAAAGGAAGCATTCAATATGGAAAAATACCATTTTTTTGTTTGTTCATTTTTTTTTACCAGAAGTTAGTAAAATCAATAGAAATTGTGGTAGAATATATTTGATTATTCAGTAATGCTAAAATGTAATAACTGCATTTTCACCAAGAAAACAATATATCCTGTATTTCACACTGGGGTAATCACTATGTGTGTGAAAACCAGGTAGAGAGTAAAGAAACTCAAAGAGGCAGCCAAGTTTGGTTTTTATGAGTCTGCACTTTGTAGCTAGATTGGTTGGGCTCAAAATCCAACCACACATTGTGTTAGCTTCAGCAAGTCACTTAAATTCTCCGCCTCAGTTTCATCATCTTTAAAATGGGGATTATATGATTTAATATGTGTAACACTCTTAGAATAGTACTGGCACAAAGCTAGTAATATATATTTTAGATACTAATTTTAAGAAAGAGCAAAACGTCCCTGTTTGCCATGATTATTTTTATTGTTTTGGGGTTCAATTAATTTTTTAAGTAGAAATATAATATTTCACGTCTCTAAAATCCCTACAAATTGGGTCAACAAAATTTAGTTGCAACGTGTTTAAGTGACTTGTTCAAAGATCCCTAACTAGTTAGTGACCTAAACAAGAAAATTATCTGTCTTCTACCAATTAGCCATCTCTCAGTTTATCTGTATACCTTACACAGCAAAGGATTTGAGACAGTTAATTAGAAATACACTTTTCCTGATTTCAAGCTCTGAATTTATGCGTTATATTTTCCTGTGAATTTTAGCACTGCTGTTCAGAAGCAATTTCTTTCAAAGTTATTGAAAGATATTTCAATCCTTCAAACTAATTTTTCTCCTTTGATATATCAGGATTCTAATTAATGTTACTTGGCAAATAACCAAGGTCTCTGTAGAAAAACTCCAAAGAAAGTTTAAGGGACTAAAGCTCAGCTCAAAGCTGTTACTTATAATGGTCAAACAACATAGTATCTAGATTGTTAGTGTATAGATCTGTTACTGTCATTTCTCATATGTTATAAGTCAATAAAAATAAATGATAAAATGAGTATTTTATTATTTACATGAATATAAGGCATGCATAGCTGAAATCTTTATATACTTTTGATTTTTTAAATCATAAAATAGAATGGCTTCATTTGGTTAACCATTTTGCATGTTTAGAAACTAAAGAAAAATTAAATGCTGTGAGTTTCTTTCCTTTCTTTTTTATTCTGTTTACTATACCTAATATAGGGAGCAGAAGAGAGAAGAGGAAGCAAGGAACAAATACTAGTCTATTAGAATGATGAAAAATCAAATGTTGAATGCAATTAAAGATTTTTACAGATAAAAATGAGAAGTTTGGTGGAATATTGCACACTATGACAATCATTTGAACATAGAGTAAGATCATTTTCCTGCAGAGAAGCAACTGTTAGTTTAACAGTTTATGCTGGCTTAGGCTCTGAGTAAGGAAGCTTACTCAAATCCTGTAGAGTATATGAAACACACACAATTTCAATGCAATTTTTAAAGAACAAGAAAAAAAAATATAAAGTTCTGCTTAGTATGGGCAAATGACTTGTTCTGCTGCCAAAGAACCCATTTACCAAGCACGGGAATGAAATGCCTTAACCTATGCTTAAAGACCTATTTCCCATAAAGAAGTAGCTATTTTTTTTTTTTCCTTTTCGCTAAATCCTTTTTGGTAATCCTCATAACCTAATAAAATCATAAGCATCTAAGAGGATGTACAGTAATTGGTGCAAATTTTAATCTTTCCTTTTACTTTCATTTCATGCTGAAGAGTGGTCAAAATAAATAATGGGGCTACTGGAATCAGGTGTTTTAAAATATTTTGGTTACTGTTACCAAATTATTTAGTATATAAATGTGATATTTAATTCATCACACTAAAAACTTTCTATACTACCCCTGTTTTCTTCTCATCGCAACAGACTTCTAAGAAAGTCCTGCAAATTATACCCTAAAACATCAGAAAGTAGTATAATATAAATGTGACATTTTCTCCAAAGAATTTAGATTCAAACACTCCATCAGAGGTAGGAATATTTTACTTTTCTCAAAATCAACATATGTTAGATTTTAACATGAGTTGGCAAGAATGTTAAACAGTTGAACATTCTAATGTTCAACTCTTTCGAAGCCTTTGTTCTGCTCATAATGTTGCCCCTTCCCTGTGTTGTTGTTTTAAAATCTTTTATTGTATAGAAGTGTCTTAAAGGCTTTGATGCTGCCTCTTTCCTCCAACCTAAATATATATTTTAGATAGATTTAGAAAAGTCTAATAGAAAAAAATCTGATAGATAAAATTAAGAAAAAGTATTAGTTACTACTAAATATAAGAAACTTTGTCTTATATTTGTATAAGATTTTATAGAACAAATATGTCTTTTTCATTTATTACACTTACTAGAGAAAAAAATTAAGCCAGTGATGTTTTGGGGGGAAAAAATCAAATTGGCAGGAAGTATCAAGAATATTAAAACAAATTTCATATCATTCAATTGCATAACTCTAAAGAGACCACATTATATGCAAATGCTGTAGATAAACATGAAATAATTGAAAAATCAAGTGTAAACGAACTCAATTCACTACGAAAAATAGGGAAGAGCTAATAAGTGAGACATTAGCATTCATTACAATTTTTATTTGTGAAAAAAATAATGGCACAGAAAAATAATGATGACATATTGACTTTTAAATTGTGGAGAAATATGTCTGGAAAGAAATACTCTGGAGGGAAATATAAAAAAATACTAAAAGAGCTGTTTGGTGTTCTGCTTCTGTCTGCTTTCAGGTACCTGTCACTTCATTTTGCAATGCATAGTATGTTACATTATCAGAAGTAAATTTAAAATCTAATTCCTGTCAAATACATTTCTCATTTAATATTTTACAGCACTTCATGAGTTAAAGCAAGAAGAATAATTTTCCATTTTATAGTTGAGAAGACTAAGTAATTTCTCAATTGGAGGAGTTTAAAATAAAGCCAGATCCTCCATGGTCAGCTTCAATGCTTCTTCTATGACATCATACTAGAATAATATAGGAGATAATATATATAAACATTCTACAAGTTTTTCCTGATAAAAGCACAACTGTAATTTGAGATATGATTAATCATGTTTATTTGCTCTTCTCTATAAATTCCTAATTTTAATTGAGTAAAATAGAGTATGAGATCTGATAAATGTTAATAAAAGAGGATATAAAAATAAGTGAAATATGTCAAGAATAAAAACTAATAATTACATCTATGTTTGATTTATTGTGATAGCAAGGATTAAAAGAAAATCTAAACTCTTTTATTTTACTTGAGAAATACGCTTAACATGGTACTCCAAGTAAGAATGAAGAAAGTCGTGTGAAGAAAGTAATAACTAATGTAAAAGAGTCAATAAGGAAAGACATGAAGGGTAAAATACTTAAATAGATTTGAAAAATAACTGGTAGGTTTCTAATAAAGAAATCTATGTTAATAAGTGAGAAATTAAAATGGAAACAGTTATCTTTATAACTATTTATTGAATATCACTTACAGGGCATAATTAAGAGACTAAAGCAATCAACAAGATTTTAGCCAGGCTCTTTTCCACAGTTATACGCCACTCTAGTAGTAGACATAGTTAACCATTGCACATCCATACTCTCACCACTTATGCTGGCCCCTTTCCCTCGTCCAGCATACAGATGGCCAGTGCCAGACAGTGAGTAACTTGAGAGCAGAGATTACCTTATCTATATTTGTATGTGCAGAAAGAACCTAGCCCACTGCCCAACAGTGTGTATATATGTGTATCTGCATATGGAATCAAACTTATTTCAACAGCCGGAACGAAATCACCTCAAAATTGCACGTGTTAGAGAAAAATGCATAATAGATCCCAAGTTAATTAAATAATATGAAAGATTATCTGCATCAGGTAAATTTGCTACTAGTTGCCTATTCCATTAGGTAACATATATGCATATTCATACAGAGCTAACATGTTTGATGAATTTCAAACTAAGCCATTTCACAGGCAGCAAGAGGCTCACAAGGGTCACAAATTTAAAAGACTATAGCCAGGCAAAGTTAATTATTTGAAGTTAATTGTTTGAGACACAGGTGCTGAGATACAAGTGCAATTGTTTGAGACACAAGTGCAAGAATGATAACAAATGGCAACTGACCCTTAGCCTGAGGGTCAGGGGCACAATTATAAGGAGTTATGGACTAGGCTAAACTTTCATGCCACTTCTATATGGGCAGTTTCTACTCAACTCCACTTGATGGTGCCAACTAGAAATTCTGGGCCATTTCAGCAAGATCTTCTGACTTCTTAATAGCTGGAAATCCAGATTTTTATTTAAGACACCTCATTTTTAAAATGTTGGTAATTTTAAAAAATGTGAAATACTATGTAGGCCAAGTAAAACACATCTACAAAGCATATCTGGCATACAAGTTCCTAGTTTATGACTTCTGGTTTAACAATTTGATTACTCTGTATTTGTACACAGGGGCTGGCTGGTTAGCTCAATTGGTTAGAGTGCAATGTTATAACACCAAATCAAGGGTTTGGATCCAGGTACTGGCCAACTGCCGGAAAAAAAAAAAAAAAAAAGGTAAATAATTCCTAGTGGTATCTGAGACCAAATGCCGATATAGTTGCACATATATTTGAGATATTCCTGAAAAGTCATATAATTTGATTACTAAAATGTCAAGGAAACATTACTGATTAAAGAACACTAAATATTTAGGATTACATACAATATTTTTCCATATTCATAATTTCATAAATACCAGGCATTTCACAAACTCTATGTATTATGAAAATGAAAATACAAAAGCCCAGATACTGACAATAGAATAGTAGATGTAACTATTGTAAGATTTACTTTAAATGTACGATAACTGAGTTTAGGTCACAAGTTCAAGTGGTTCTCATCGTATACAGATGCATGATTGTATTTCTGAACGATGACTAGTCAATTATAGTGATTATAAAGTTCCACCATAACTGACATTTTAATGAAGCATTCCACTAAGAAAACCAAAATTTCCACCTCATTTTAATCACTTTAGCTATTCAGAATCCTGTTAATCAAGTAGAAAAAAAAAAAAGAAAGAAAAAAACTGTCTTCAACACCTAGAATGATTTATCTGTTTGTACGAATGTGAGAAAAATGAGCACATCTTCAGGTAATAGATTACAAGTACAAAAGAGTTCACATTACAGCTATGCTGATGAAAATTACCTGCAGGCTGTTAATACAGAGCCAGTGAATTAATTAACCTTTTGCCTTAAAAATCTAGAAACTTCAGCAGACTGAGGTTTCTCTGTTTCTCCTGCTCCAGCTCCCTCAGCATTTTAGAAAATAAAATGATGTGCAGTTACTGAAGCAAATAAAATATACTGTGATTTTATTAGTTATAATGTTACTACAATAAGACTACATAAATTGTGGTTAAAATATGGCAACTTAGATGATTCACCTTTTGTTTTTATTAATGAAAGATGAGTAATAATGGTTGATTTCTTTTCTTTTATAAATGAGATCAGTAATATCTTTTATAAATATTGCTTACTTATTTACCTTTTGACTCTGTGAGAAAATAAAGTTAAATAAAGCATGTCTTTTGCCAATATGTTTTTTCTTAAATAAGTGTCAACATGCATTCTTATAAATTTCAAGTGAGTAAACACATTATCTATATTTAAGTGTATTGGTCAAGCATGTTAACAGTTCTCACCTGATATGATGCTTAAAAATCAGCTAACACTGAATAAAACCAGTATCTGGGAAAAGAGGATTTCTAATACATTTGATTGTAATACGAGCCACTGAATTTCCTCAGGTTGTTAAAGGCAAAGATCAGTAAAATGTGGTGAACGTGAAGATTATACAAGACTTAAGAACTACTAAATTACACTTTACATACTGACATGATAATTTGCATGTCTTTATGCAAATGTTAGGAGCCACAGTTTTTTCTCTTTGACGTAGTAATATCTCCTTAAGAGGTTAACAGCCCCCAATAATTAATTTTTCAGTAAGAAATAATTACAGGTATTCTCTTCCATTAGCCCATCTTTATAATTTGATTTTAATTAATTGATTATATAATTAAGCAGTAAACGATAGATAAGTTATCCCCTCAGTAGGGGTTATCAGACATTCTTGTTTAGATAATGGGTTAAATGTAAATTGTTTTAGAACGTTAGGATATTTCTCTGTTGTTCCAACAGAAAAATGATGAGCCAAAATTAGCCTTTAAAGAGCTAAACTAGTGAATGCTTCCCAAAATATTTTTCAGCATATCAATTTTTGATTGCAGGTAAGAGGTCCACAAAAATGTGTTAAAGTAGGAAGATCATACTTTTGTGTGAATAAAGTGGGTAATGCTTATCTAAACCGCTAAAGATGCATATGATATTTTTTTTTGTATTAAGGGTCAGCACATATTTTGCTAATAAATATTTTAAGTTAAGTAGCTTTTTTAAGTAATTTGGAACAAACAATAAATCCTTCATAATTGTTAATATTACAATTTTCCAAATGGATCTTTCTGTTGTTATCTATAAGGAAAACACCCCTTTAAAGGTGATACATTTAGAATTTTTACCAAAATATTTTCAGTTATTTCAATTTTGAGAACAGTTCTACTATAAAGCATTACTTTTAGGTAAGAAATACATTTACCTGAAGTGTCAAAGCTAGCCCATTTCTGTCACATAGAAGATTCAAAATAAATATATTTTGAATGTAAGAGTACAAAAAAACTTCAAAAGGTATTTGGCATTTCTGCCAATACTTGTTTGTTATGCTAATTTAAACTAGATTTAATATTGCCATTTATTCTTATATAATTTTGTAAAGGGTGACAATGTGTGTGTGTGTGTGTGTGTGTGTGTGTGTGTGTGTGTGTGTGTGTGTATAAACAAGTATATGACTTCAAAACAATTAAAAATGAGAATACAAATTTATAATATTTCTTAATTATTACAGGAATACACATTCTATCTTTTGAGAGATCTGATCTACATACCTGACAGGTAACGTTCTGTCTCCTTTCCTCCTATCCATTTCTCTTTGGGGAACAGGATACCAGCGGAAATTCAGCTTCCAGTTAAATCCCCCATAAGTCATGTCTGACCCAGCCATATATTCAAAGGTATCATCACTAATCACATCAATGATGGGACATACAACTGTTTTCCTGCAGAAAAATTAAAACCAGTTTGCATATAAATTATAATTTAGATGTTACATTATCTTCTTCAAAACTTACAGCTGATATGATGAAATTTAATTATTCTGTGACTTTAATATGCCTTTAGTTTCATTTTATCTCTATTCTCTATGGAATTATTTCCTTTAACTATATCTTCCTTACAGTCTACTTTATGCTATCATGTGAACTCTAATCAAATATACTAATTGACCTTCAAGCTGATTTCCAAATGCATTCTAAGTACTAATGAAGTAGATGAGCAAGGTCTATTTTTCATAAAACCTCCACCCACAGCATGATTAGTAGAGTTGCTTTGAGATTATGCATCATTTTAGTTATAACTCACTGAAAAGCAATAACAAGCAGGAAGGGGAGAATGGATTATGGCAAATTAGATCTGGTAGTTTGCATTTCAAATGGGGTAAGTTAGTTTAAAGATAACTCGGAGAAAATCTTCATAGAGAAAACACCTACTAGGAAAAACAACAAACAAACAAAAATCAACAAACGACAATAAATTCATGACCTATCAGTATAAATAAATGTTTTTTATAAAGAAAAATGGGGTCATGATAATTTCTGTGTGAATCGAACTGGAATTAAGAGTTTACAGTCAAAATCTAGATAATTTAAAATATGGAAAAACAAGAAACCTTAGTCTCTGGTGTTTTAGCCCACTTAAAGTAAGAGTAGGAGCCAGGAGTTTTGGTATTCTTGATGGTAGCTTTTTAGGGTAAGAAAATTTTGCTTAGGGAGATCGTTAGGTACTCTTTTAATCCATGTTGTGCCTTTTCCTATTTTTCCTCTACTCTCAGCTTATGTGTTTTATTATGGGATGAACCTTTCTGTTATCTCCATGAGTAAGTGTTCAGGTCTATCCAAGATCGTATTGGTTGTAGCTACTTCTGAAGACCAGAGCTTGTTTTTCATATTTGGCAGTAGGTAAATAAATACACAAATAGGCTTCCGAATCACCCATAGATGTTGAAAAAAAGAAATGTTGTCCATTATTGATTCTTGTTTTGTAACACCAGTATCATTTACAATTGAGTCTTATATTCCACACAATTCGTCAAAGCCTGGAGTTCTCAGAAATCAATAGGATTCATTTGGCCTTGAAAAAGCTTCTTGGTGGCTCTGGACCCAGAGAAATCAGTATCTTTCTCTCCTTCTTATTTAGGTTTAATAATTTAACTTGTGAGAAAAAGAAATTAGATCTAATAACCTTGAACAGACTTTATTCTCTAGTTATGGTAACTTTACAATTTATAATCAGGACAAGAGATTAGGGTTCATTATCTGCAAAACAATGTAGTATGTTGTTGGATTAAAAATAAATGACCTATACATGACCATATTTAAACATTATATTAAAATCTCACTAAGTTGAATATGAAACACATGTTTTAAAAAGTAGCATAATGTAAGAAAAGTTGACAGGAAATGCATTTAAGATGTTCTATGTTCATTTTACTTTTCCAGTCTTACTCTCTTGTGGGTACTGTATAATACACTGTGTGGAAAAATGGTATTAGCTGTGTACTACATCAGTTGACTAAAAGGTTCCTACTGCTTTCTTCAACTACTGTGGTTCATTTTACTGACAGCCTCTATCCATCTTCCTGGCAAGTTTCAAATCCTGCCATTTAGATGGTGTAGCTGAACTAGCTCAGACTAAGTAGCCCCTGTCTTGGATGTCTAATTAAAAAATTCTAGAAAGACTTTTCTACTGTAGGTGAAATGACTATGCAAGCAAGGTGTTATGTGATGCTTTGTTATTACATCATATAGCATCCAATGTTTGCTATGTTCAATAGGTGCTTAAAAATTATACTGATTTATCACCAATGTTTACGAATATCTGCAAAAAAACCTTGTACTTCCCAGCGTCATCATCAGAAAGAATTGCAGATATGTATGAGGGTTCTTAATTTATCTAAAGTGTCACTCAGTTTTTCAGATTTCACAATTTACTACATAACTTCTTTCTTCCTTCCTATTATTAGGCATTACCTACCTCACAGGGTGGTTGTGAGGACATAAACTCTGCTTTGAAAATGTGCTTTATAACGTATTGTACTATTTCAGATTGGACTGATTTTCTTCACTTTAGAAATGAATATTCTACACATTTTTATTGTTTGAATTGTTTGACTTATTTTTAAATCAAATACCTGTGTTCAGAACGAATAAGTCAGTTTTATTTATTAAATAAGGGGGAAAACCTATTTTTAAAAAAGCTATAAGACTTTTGAAAATAGCAACTTGGAAGAGAAATTCTGATGAACAGCTGGAACTGTCGTACCAGGTTCAGTCAGAACCCATGCAAACATAACACATGAATTCTTACCTGTCTTCCTTTATTCTTGCCAGCAAGGGCTCCAGCCATCCTAACGTGCATTCACAGTGTGCATCAAGAAAAGTTATGACCTGCCCTTTTGAAGCAGCTGCTCCTCGAAGACGGGCACGTATTAACCCAGAGCGCTCTTCCATCCTAATAATTTTTACCGGTACTTCTAAATTTTTCACGTAATTCTCTAATGTCAACTTGAGAAAATCTGTAATACGCAACAAGAATTTGTAAGAAAAATTTGAAGCTGTTTCAGAGATGCTGCCAAGATGAAAATTCAGCACACAGAAATGGTGGACAACTCCTATCAAAATTTTTTGTTAGGTGAAATAAAACAATAGAATTTCATCAGTTAATTAGTGTCATGTATCTACTAATTCATATAAATGCTCAATAATAAGATCAATTGACTTATGAAAAAAAGAAACATTTTTGGAAGTCATTTTGGCTGATTTCTTAGGTTAGTAAGAGTAAAATAGAACTATGAGATAAACTGAAATAATTAGTTACTTGTTTCTGGAGTTGGCATTAACATGGTATATTGATGAAAATTTGATAGGTGGTTGCAGGGCTAGTAAAATTATAAAGCAAATATGGATTGTTGCCTAGGTATCTTTTTGACCATAATAAAGCTTTCTAATTTAAAAAATGCAAAAAAAAAAAATTATACCTCTCTCACTGGCATCATCTACCAAGATGACCTCAGAGAGTAGATAGTGTGGAGAACGATTTATAACACTGTAAACAGTTCTAAGGAGAGTGCTCCAAGCTTCATTATGAAACACAATGACTACACTTGTGTTTGGAAGTTCATCAGGGTAGACTTTGGTCTTGCATCTGAGGAGGAAAGAAGAGGAATATTAATAAATTCATTTTCCATCCTGATCATCATCATAAGAAATAAACATAATAACACAACTTCAGGCTTGAAAGCCCATTACTAAGGAAATGTTTTTTGAATATCTAAAATCATTTTCCTTTTTATAAGTGCCATGAGTAATCACATGGCATTTTGAAAACTAAATATGCATAATTGCTAGTATTTTATTTTAACTCCTGCAGGGAACAAAGCAGCATGATTTCCATAAGTCTAAAAAAACCTAAGAAAGCTAAAATAACATTCTGAGACTGTCAGTAAAAGACCAGGTACAACAGAGACAGATGAATTCATTTAGTGTATATAATTTTATTATTTGTTTAGGAAAAAAGTGTTATCATATAACTCAAAAAATCATAAGAACATAAATAGACATATGTCCACAGGGTTTTGGTGCATGTAAAACTGAGATTATTTTTCTGTTCTAAAATCTAATCATGAATATTTTTCATTACATTTGAGTATGCTATAAACCATGCCAACTTTCAAGGATAGATTTAGGGGCCAGGATGCAGAATCTGCTAACTGCATCCTGGCTCCTAAAATTTCCAGATTTCCTGGGCATCAGGAAAGAGAATGGGCTACCATCACTTCTCAAACTTTAATATGCATAGGCATCCCCTGGGGATTTGTTAAAATGCAGTTTCTAATTCCCTCGGTCTGGGGTGGAGCCTGAGATTGTACATTTCTAAAAAGCTCCCAGGTGATTCAGATGTTGCTGGTCCCTGGAGCACATAGTAAGGGGCTACACCATAATTGTCATTATTTTTAGAACTTAATATTTTGAGAAAAGCTTTTAACTTTCCTTATTAATAAAAAAAAAAATTCCAGATTTTACATTTTCAGCAATCAATTTAAAAAGTATATTTGGACAAATAATACATGTAGAGTTCTGGATGGTCATCTCAAATTTAACATGCAGATGGTCATTGCCCCTGACAACTTGCCAATCTTCAGACATCTCTGTCCTGTAATTTCAAATCACCCTGATTACAGGTTATAAAAAAAAATGTCATGAGATATCTGGCAGGAATAGAAGTTTATTCACCATAGGTTATTTTTCATGAAAACTATCTGAAGAGCCAGAGAATTAAAATAATTCCACAAAATAGTATAAACCAGATGCTTCCTGCCACTTATGAATGACCTAATATGTGACATAATATAACATTGTTAAAATTAGTTTCCTTCAGAAGTGAGTGAAAAAACCCAGTAAAATGTGGGTGATAAAAAGCATATAATAAAACACTGATTGTGTACCTATTGATATCTTACTCGTCTTTTAAAACGGTGTAAAATATCACCTACTCAGTGAAGTCTTTGCAGTATAACCAGGTAAGAATGTACATATACCTTAATTATAATATCTTTCCAGCAGATATGTATTTAGAAAACATTTATTAAGCATCCACAATATAAAAGATATTGTGCATGTAAGATAATCAAAATGTAGCTGGTGAGAAAAGTAGTTGAATTCATATCCATCTCCTTCCTTTCTGGTGGCAAGATTCAACCCAGGATGATTTCTATGTGCTTTACTATCATTTGACTGGTACTTCCAGGAAGCTCATCACAAAATGAACTTAGAAAACCATCTTGGTAAGTCAGAAGGATTCTCTCTACCATTTCCCTCAAACCTCCACGCTCCTGCCTCATCTAAAAATCCCACCACTTTCAGCATGCTAAGCAGAAAATATGGTAAATGTAATAATCATCATCAAAAAGTAAAGCTGGAAAAACAGGCTGAAAATAGTTCAACAGTCAACAACCAATGGTTTAACCAAAGGATTATAGTCAAAAAGGCTACTCAGCATCATTTGAAAAAAAAAAGATTTCTTTTAAATCAGATGTTGTGTATGTTACACTAAATGCCGATACAGAAAACACAGACAAAACATGAATTTACTTAAATTATTTAAAGTTTTAAAATAAAAGCAGATATTTAGATCCACCGTCTTAAACCATTCTATTGAGCTTACATTTGCAGTTAAAAAAAAATCCACCCACAAATGTTAATTTCATATTCATTATATGTGTCAAAGTTATAATGAGCTAATTTACTATTAATGCAGCTATTATGCTTACTTGGAGAAAATTTCCACTATGTCATTATTTAATGTAGCATAAAAATAAAATGTGGCTAGTATTTTTGTTAATTCTTCCTCTTCTTCCTATGTAAACAATCATTCATCAAAGGGTTCAAATGTTCAGTATGCAGAATGAACAGGTTCTGAAGATGTAATGCACAACATGGTAATTATAGGTAATACTACTGTATTACGTACTTGAAATGTACTAAGAGAATTGATCTAAAGTCTTTTTAACCACAAATAAAATAATGATGATGTCAAGTGATGAATATGTTAATTAGCTTGATTGTGGTAGTCATTTCACAATGTTTATGTATATCAAAACATCAAGTTGTACATCTCATTGAAAGATAATACAAATCTTCCTATGAATTTTTTGAAGACCCTTGTATATACAATTTTTATTTGTCAAAAACACCTCAATAAACCTGGGGGGGGGGGGAAAGTCACGTAGCAGAGAAGATTTTGTGTACTAATAAAGTAATTTATAGGATAATTCTTAAGTCATACAAATTAATCATTTTCTATGTCAGTTTATCCAGTTATCCCAAATGCATAGATTTGTATGAACAAGAATTATGATTTTCATGGTTTGTGCTACATTGAACTGGTGTTATTGTTTGTATTTCTTCAAAGCTATTGTTTCACCTGTGGTAAAATACACTGTAATTTTATGTACCATAAGGAAAGAAAACAACATCAAATAAACTATAGCACGATATCTTCTCATCACTAGGATCTCTTTAATACTCAAATAGAGCTAATAGAAAAAGCTTTTAAATTTATTTGGGCATAGATTTCTATCAAAATTGTCATGCTTGATTTATAAATCAGTCATACCAGTTTCTTGTTGCTTTGAAGTTTCTTTCACCTATTCTAAGGGTCTTTCTCCAGCTTTAAGTTGTATTGCATAGCATATGACAGGCAAACATTTAGAACATACCTCAGCAATGAAATATAAAAAAAGTTTCAACTTCTTGTGGATATCATCCTTGGTATTATTAAAAGCTGCTTTTCAAACTTTAAGGTGCAAATGAATTACGTGGGGATCTTGTTAAAATGCAGATTCTGATTCAAATCTGGGATGAACCCAAGATTCTGCATTTATAATAAGATCCTTGGTGATGCTGACACTCCTGGATCTTAGATGACATAAAAAGCCGGGCCGTATAAATTAGTCAGCTGTTGATTACCAAGGAAATATAGAATTATAGTCGTTGCTTCAACAACAAATATTTCCATAACTACGTAAAATTTAATTCTTGTTGCTGTTTCCTTTACTTTCTTTTTGGACAATAACTTTTTCTTCTAATACTGAGTAGTAATGAAATCTGTTTGAAGAAATAGTGAACAACAAACTCAACACGTAGTATAGAGTGCATATAAATTAGCAGAAGCAATGACAGCTATAACCACTTTCAAACAAGCTTAAGAAATATTGCCAATATTGCCTACATAACAACTGCCATCCGGTAGAAAATAACTGTAACTAACCATTGCCTGTAAAATTCATCCTGACATTAGACATAAAATGAAAAAATGTGCATCATAGAACAGGTGAATACAATACTTTTTTTTTAGCTAAGAAAAAGTAATTAAAGTATGGTTAGTTTTAAAAATTGCCTTTAGTATCCAACCTGGCAGTTTTCAACTCACTGATTTTTCCAGGAATAATTCAAAATAGCAAACAAAACAAGAAATCTATATGATAGAAGTTGGGGTAAGTACTTAAATACATGAGACTTGGCTAAGAATTTATTCTCTCTGACACATGACAAACAACTTGCTCTTTGTGATATTAAAAAAATAATTTCACCACTTTTCACCTTAGTTTTTTATTTTTTACAAAATAAGATTAAAGTAGGTAATCTCAAAGATCTTATCGGAAGTGTGTGGTATATAGATATTCCGTGGCTTAACTGGAGAGTAAAGCTCAGAATCTCCAAATGGTAGAATTGGAAAGGATTTTCAAAGCTGACTAATTCAAATATTTATTCCACAGAAAATAAGTCACATAGCTATTTTGATAGTCTGCATAATAAAGTAATAATAAATAATAATAAAGAAATAAAAAGTAATTTATTATTGAATAATAATAGTAACAGTAATGATTTCTGCTCCATATTATTTTATGTCCTATTTCAAAACTTATAAATAGTTTTGGTTGGAAAGAAAATTTAATTAGAAAAATTTAAATTATTTAGAAATATGCCTTAATCTCACATTCAAATATATATCTTTATATCTGATAGAGGAATAGCCATTGACCTAGGATTATTTCATTAAAACTAAGCATAGAAAGTTAGCTTTCATTGAAATTATGTACATATAGACCACATTCTTATAGCAAAACGTCTTATGAAGACATTGTTTCCTTTTATGTAAACATCTAAATGCAATTGTCAAAAAATGACATTATTGTGGGGGAACAAGGTGTATGTAATTAACTTTGAGAGTAAAAGGGGAAGACCAAAATAGCAATTTTCATCAATTTGAAAGGAATATTTGATGTCCACTAGTCCAATAAAGTACCTGAAATGTGGTATTCCAGTGAAATCATAAGTTATATGATGGCAGTATTTCATACAAACACAATAAAAACATATGATGACATTCTGGATTTATAATCCTTGCAAGGAAGTGTAAGTGTATTTCCTTTTAATTGTGTAATAATGTATCTGTGGCACTTAATATTAACTGCAGGTTGGAATTATGCCATGAGCTTGAAAAAATGCTGGTGTGTGGATTTCAGTCACAGAGATTCTAATTAAAAGGTCTGGGGTGTGGCCATGGGTAACGAGATTCTTAAAAACATCTTTCTTGGGGATTTGAATGTGCAGCCAAAGTTGAGAACTATTACCTATTTAACAAAGAGACTGACTTAAAAAAAAATGTAAAACCTTTTGGCTGACTGCAACATTTTAGTAAGATGCATGAGGTTAACATCTCTTTTTGTGTTTATATTGGATGCACGTAAGATGACACTGTTTCCTATAACTGAAAGCATGGAGAGTAAGAAAATCTTCTCCACTTCATTTACAATCCCTTCCGTCATCTGGATGTACACTAAGATTGTTCCAATCTTCTGTCTATTCGCTGTTGATTTATAAATATGTGACATACATCCAGCTGCTCTACTTTGGAGAGAATATGGTGGTAGAATCATGTTTCCAACGTCTGTAACACGGAAATACCCTGCGATAGTATGCCCATTTACCGTATTTCCCCTTGGCTATGCACACATTGGGAACATATTTCCCCTTGGCTATGCAGTTATGGGAACATAAACTGTTACAATTTGATTTTAGCCTTTTCAAAACCATATCAATGTTTTCAAATAAGCTACACAACACAAAAAGCCACATAAAAGAAAGAAAAATTGGCAATGAAATGAGAATGTGAAATCACAAAGGATCCCTAATTACACAGCCGTTTAGTTAGACACAATCCATTTAGGACTCCAAACAAAGGCTGTCAACAGTGTGGGTGCATGACTCGTTGGATTGCTGCTCAGTGAGTCGGTTGCTACCTTTTACTGTCTCAATCAAAGAACATTAATAGAAGTAATTAAAATAAAGACTTGCAATACAGGTCCTCTATATATTTTTAAGAGCTATGGGAATTGCAGAATTATGCATGGTTCCTATGTTTCCCAATTATTAACATTCATATTCACAGAGAGAATTCATCCTTCTTCAACGCATCCATGCAAAGAAAACTTGGGCAACAAGAAAATGGTTGTTTGATAATAATTGAACAGGTTGGGGCCCTCAAGTAAAATAAAGCACGTAATTTTGCATGGGTTTCTATATGTTGATTTATATTTACAATGGGTTAAGCCTCCCAAAAGTAAGTTCTTATTCATAATTGCTTGAGATTATAATCAGATTTTTATTCATCTGCCGCAAACACCTTTATTTTAAAGTCCAGGTAAATAGTGTATTCATTCTTAGCATATTTGCTCTCAGATCCATTCCTTGCATCTCCTGTTTTCTTCTAAGTATCAGTGGGGGTAAAATGAGAGGGTTCCTGAGCAGGATGCATTTCTTAGGCTCCCTTGCTTCTTGGCTTCTGTTTGGAATATGCCATAAGGATCTCAGGTAGGACAGAGCTATGCTAGATGAAACAGCAACAATAACTAGGGAATTTCTTTCTCTATCCTTCCCTAATCTCATAGAAGACTATACAGCCCCCTTTCCTGGCTTTGTACTTTGTATATGCCTCAATCTTTTTACTTGTTATACTCTTTCACAGTAAGTCTATCTAATCCAATAGACTAGGGAATTCTTAAAAAGAAAAACAGGATAAAGTTTCATCTTATTTGTCTTTGCCTGTCCAGAATCTAGCATTCTGCATGTCGCAAAAACATATTGAATAAGGGGTTGAATGAATGAAACCTTCATAATAATGGAGGTTATTATATGAATTTCCAGACCAACTTCCCAGTCATTCCTCTGCATTATTATAATCTGAACTAGAGGAGTAGAAATACCAATTTTTCTACATTTTTTCATATCTTCAATTGAATTGATTTTGTTATTCTAGAGCCAAGGCAAATAAATGAGCAAGGGATACATAAGGGAAAGAGTAGGAGAAAATGAGTCTGCAAATCATCCTATTATAAAACATTCCACTCAAATCTAAGTAACATAATTACTATTGGGACACACTGGAGTAAGATCTGTGTCTGGAAAACCTGTAATTGCCCCCCCATTCTGCCATGTAGGATCTCTAAGTAAACTCTCTAAGCTTTGGTTTTGTCATCATCTAAATTGGAGTAAAACTACTGCCATATCTACATTGCAGGAGGGTTGAGAACAACAAATGAAGTTATCAAAGGATTATATGAATGAAGTTTATT
This sequence comes from Cynocephalus volans, assembly GCF_027409185.1. Lineage (NCBI taxonomy): Eukaryota > Metazoa > Chordata > Mammalia > Dermoptera > Cynocephalidae > Cynocephalus > Cynocephalus volans. The sequence continues at coordinate 223,529,840 of NC_084460.1, read as the reverse complement.
ATGATACTGTTCTTATATTATGAAGCACTGTATAGAATATTATAGATAAGGTCTCTAAAATCGTTTGGATCAGCCTTGCTGCTGTCAGTTCTAATAACTTGTCTTTTATCCTTAGTTCCTGTGGCCAAGCTTCCATTTTATTCCCTATTTCCAATACAGTTTCAATAATAGATCTGGTGTCCAAACCTTCCAGGCATGAAAACAACTTTACTTGTGTGACCAGTGTAGCAGCGTGGAACAAGGTTCCGGCCTCTTTCCCTTCCAGCTCTTCTAAATCACATATTGCCTCCAATCCCAAATTTCTCTGGCTGGTTCTGGCTGCCTGATGTTAGATATTAGTGCTTACTTACCTTAATCTCTGCTTAACATTTTCTGTGGGACGAACCCAGAAGGTCATTTTCTGGCTGCCTGCTGAGATCTCTTTCCTGCTCTTGAACATCCATGAGCTATCTGCCAACTCACACTTCCTACTAACCGAAGCTGGGACTGTCCCTCACTATTGGCTTCAGCCTGTGGGCTTGTATGATTACCAAATGTTGCAGTCCTCAGGCAGGGTTAGAGTATGTCCTCCACCTGTCAAGCTCTGATTTAAGAAATATCATAATAAGAGAGGCAGTTGATAAGTGGCTAATATCTGTCAATCTCTTAATTATGTAGCAGGCATTGTACTGTGTTTTTTATGGATCATCTCATTTAATGCTAAGAACTGAGACCTAATGCAACCACACAGATTAGCTATTAGGACTATGATAGCGCTATAAACTCATAAATAACTTCATTTCATGCTTTAAGAATTTTCAGAAAATTAATTTATTCAAACAATAAACTGCTAGAACAGCCCCCTCCTTAGGAGGATAGGTTGCTCATGTGGGCAAATAGCCCTCTTCACAGGGGCAAAACATGGCTTAACTGGATAAACCACTTGCTTATCAATTGACCTCAAGACTATCTTCTCATTATCTCTACCAATCCTGAACTACATTACGTACTTTACCCAATCCCAATGACATCCCTACATTGAAAAGCCTATGTTAAACCACCTAAGCCAAGACCACCAATCTTTATAAATAGCCACTTTGGCCACCCCTTTCCAAGACTACTTAGACTGTCTGTCAAGCTGGTGTTCTTTACTACAACAGGAAATAAACTCAGCTTTCCTTCATTGACAGATTCTTCTGGTGAACATCTGTGGAATAAATAGAAAATATAGTTCCCATACTATTCCTTTTAACCTAGTTATATTATTACTCCCATTTGATAAGTAAAGAACCTGATATTCAGATCAGTTAAGCAACTTGCTTCTAAGAAGTGGAGCTGGGTTTCAACCCCATGCAGTCTGACTTCAAAAGCTGCTATTCTACTTCTTTCCTGATGGGATAAGTTTCTGTACTGACACAGAGAGTGTTTCTGGTAACAGTGTTAGTTACATCACTATCTTAATTAAACCATATGGTGAATAAAGATGGTGAGTTATTTTTGTTGCAGTATCCCTTGATGGAAATAAGCAGGATGTAGATATAGAGAAATCTCCTGCAGTGATTATTAGAGTAATGATGATTTTGAATCATCGGTAAGTGTCCATCAAGGCTTGGTGCCCTAAGAACAGTGGAGGTTAACAAATGGAACTGACAGAACCCCTGTGTACTGAGATTTAACTTATGAACACTATGAGAGAAGCAGAACGGAGTAAAACCTCAAGACATCTAATTAGGAATAAACAGCACTGATTTTAGAGACTATAAATATGCTATTATGTATTTATTACCTGTATTTGCATGACACAAAGTATATTTAGTAAGAGGTTGAATGAACAAAAATCTCAGTATGATGCAGGCTATTGCATGAATTATCAGACTGACTCCCTAGTCATATCTCAACATTGTTATAATTGGAATGTCATCTTCTACAATCTGGTATAGGATAGCATGGACCTAGAGTTAGATTGGCTGTTTTTTTTTTTTTAAACTCTCTGTGCCTCAGTTTCCTCAGCTTTAAAATGGCTTTAAAATGGGAATAATAATGGTATCTACCTCACAGAGTTGTGAGAAAGGAGGTAGTACATGTAGAGCATTTAGTTCAGTGCCTGACATATATTATGCATTCAACATATATATATACCTATATATATATATAAAGTTTATTGCCCCTGTGACTTTTTATTACATATAGACATAGTTACTTTATTTGAATTTAAAAAAAAAAAATAGAAGAATAAAACCAAACAGTCTAGATGGCATATGGCTCAATGAAATTCAATATTCCATTGGTAAGGAAAGGCATTTTATAATCCACTGCTGTACTGTCCCCTGTGGTTTTTACCAAAATTGTAGAAATAATGAAGACCTACACCCTACAGACTTGTTTTGCAAAGTATTTCAGTGCTAATGGAGGTTTGTTAAATTAATAAAAGTATTTAGTCATTTTTTAATAAATTCAATGCCTTGTAACAGTAGTAATAGAAGAGCATGTAAGACAAAAACAAAACAATACAACCCATTTACAAGAGCAACATCACTGGTAGAAACAGGAAATATTTCAAAGAAACTACTTTGAAATGGTCCTTATGCATCAGAACTTATCATATGCACAGATAAGTTCTTTACTTAAGGATGTCAACATTTTATTATTTGAACAGTTACCACTGGTATCCCACTTAGGGAATAACTGCCTTTGTTAGAGAGAACTCCTCCATAAAGCATTTGGGGAAGCAGGCATCAACCTGAAGTCATGGATTCCCAGGAAACAAAGGAAAATGTTTACTGTTTGAATGAGATAAGCAGACTTTGCTTTGCACGAGGAGGGTGGGGACTTCAGGTGCAGATGACTAAGGAAAGGAGTAAAGAGGGAGAGGAGATGAGCAAGTAAAATGATGTGAGGAATTCCACAGTCATGTGATTGCTGGAGGATAGTTAGAGATGAGTTATGTCTAAAGTTTGAGTTTGACTATAATCTATCCCACCTCTTCCTTTACTGTCCGCTATTTAACCTATTCTTAAATGCTTTGCATTAGTGGTTTCATGACTATGTCTCTAATGTGAGAAAGAAGATAATATCTGAATTATATCTATATTACACTGTGAGGAGCAGAGAAAAAAAAAAGCATTCACAAAAGCAATCACAAAACAGTTAAGTCTACCAAGGAACCGAATAAATCTTGGGAAAGGGGCTGTACTTCCTAGATAATTAATTCTCTTGGAGTTTAAGCTGATCTCATATTGACTTTAACAGACAGGGTACACTCAGCTCACATCTAGGTTATTTTAAAAAATAAAATTGGCCGTGGATCTAATTTCTACCCAATAAATAACAATAATATATTGCCATTGGAGTTACTTCCATAATGTCAATAGTTAACAAATAGCCTTTTTTAGTAAGTGAAAATAAAAGAATACCATTCCAATAAGTCCTGTGATCTTCATTCTTTCAGAATGTGAATTTCATGAGGTTGTTCCCTTTGCATAACCTCTGATGCTATTGAAACTCCTTAACAATTAGTTGTTTAGAATAAATATGTTTATTGCATGTGATAGCTATAATTAAAGTGACTTTGCAACAAAATTACTCACTATTGCCATTCATAAGTTTAAGTTCGTACATGAGTTAGTGAAAATAACACTGATTTTTAAATCAATAGGCCTGAAACCTGGGCCAGGCTTTTCTTTTGCACTCATTTATGGCCTTATTCAAGTCAACTGACCTTGCTGGGGCTCACATTTTTCACTTCTCTGAGACAAAGAAACTACCATTCACCTAGGTTCAAAGCCAGAAACACTGATGTCGACATCACGATGATGATGTTGACTTCACGATGGTGATATCAACATCATGAATCACCAATTCCTTAAGTTATTGCATGGAGTAAATACAGTGCATCTGTGGAATATTCTTGATCCCCCAAATACACTCTCCTCATTACATAACATAAGGCAAAGCCAAACATCCACTACTGTATTCAAACATTTTTGATGGCTCTTCATTACTTAATGATAACATCTAAAGGCTCCCCAGGTCCTAGGTCATCATTACCTTATGTTGACTTTTCCTTTATTAATTCTTTGGCAATATTGAACACTTCAAAGTACCTCCAGGAAACAAAGCTCTCTAATGCCTTTATCTCTCCCTATATCTAGTTTTTCTTGTCTTTGGACTGCTCTCTCCTCTGAAGAACTCACACACATTGTCTGAGGTAGGGCTCAGATCACACTTCCTCTATGAAACCCTGATTTTCCCCAGGGATATTTAACTGCTCACTCTCCTACACTCCCAATATATTTTATATATGTATCGACCCTTCTTTCTCATACATAGGTTGTTGGGTTATTCAACTCTTAAGAGAATGGAGTCATTCTGAATGTGTGAAAAATTCTCTATCATACTGTAGCTCTTGTTTTCAAGACAAGATCTGAAAGATTCCCTGACAGGATCCTCTTAGTATTATTCTAATGAGACTCTCAAGCTAGTGAATTCTTTAAATATAAAATATTTATATATTTGGCAAATATTTGAGAATTGATATATACTAAACATTATTTTGGTTATGGGCCATACATTTTTGAGGAAAGATGGAGTTACTGATAATGAAAGTCAAATTTGGTCAAGTGAATCTCTGTATCCAGAGTGGATTGTGATAGGTGATGATGTTTCAGAATAAAAATTTATGTCAAGAACAGTCTTGTATCGGCAAGGGGCAAGAGCATTGCCACAGGGTGCCTAACCACACACAAAATGAAGAGGTACTAACAGAGAAATCGGTGGCATTTGTGGAGACTGGTATCAGGCAGCAGGGACCAAATCCAGGGTATGAGCTCAGAAATAGAACACCACAGCCCCTGAAAGTTCAGAGAAAGAATTAACTCATGGTGAGACTGCAGATGTTGATGCAAAAGTACACGACACAGACTTAGTTCATAGATCAGAGTATAACATGGAAACTAGATCTCAGGACCAAAGTATTAACTGAAAGAGATACACAGATCAGGCAAGACATAAGATGGGCTTGTTGAACTAGAATCAGGGCCACGACTAGCCTGTATTTTTTGTGATTAGAAAAATGTGCTTTTTCTGGGCAGTGGAGTCCTGCCACCACAGACGTAAAAGCAAATGAAGTCTTTGTGCCCAGAAAAAGGCACTTCTTTCTTCCAGTGAGCCCTCCCTTCATAGCATCATAGGCAGAGTGCACCCACTCACTCCTTCCGCTGGGTGTCTTTGTGCAGTGTATACACTGGATAACACTGCATGGACATACCGAACCTAGAAATCCTTAAATCACCCTGACTACGAAGATCATTTGTTCTGTTTCCAGAGGTACAGTTGAATCTTTAGATGAGGAATTAGGGACAGAATAAAGTGGGACAGAAAATCAGACAGGTCATTGTATTTTATATGAATGGGGTCTAGGTAGAGAGTCTCTGTATGGAGTAAAGCATGTGGGCTTTGTAAGAATTTATTTTTTCTCTGACCCGGACAATTTTTTTTTCATTTCTTTCTACCTTTGTTAACTATAAAGCATTATATATCAATATAAATATATATAAATTCAATATAAATGGTATTCAATAGTACTCTCTGAAACTGAATATCATGTTTTTGGTTTTTTTAAATGCTATTGTCTCTATTTATTTTGCAATGAGTATGACATCTTTTACCATTATGACTTCAAATTTCCGTTCTAACAAATTTCAAAGAATAGTTTATCACATGCCTTAATGAAACACTTAAAATATTTACAAATCAAAATAAATGTTTCATAACTGAAAATTCACCTGACAATTCGTTATAACATTGCTGTTTGCTTTTCCTTATTTCCAAGTTGTTAATGTGGCAGGCTATCCACATGCAACTTGTATCGTTTACTGCATCAAAAATATCTAATTCCTTATTTAAAATTGGTTGAGCATTAAGCTGTAGTAAATTGTTATAAAACTTACAGATGGAGAACCAAGATTATATCCACATTTGTATTGAATATAATAATCTAATAAATTATTTGCTATCACTATAGAATTCAAATAAAAAAGTAATGTTAATTTTACTGAGTTAGACGTAACAGCTTTTTAAAAATCATCGAGCATTGAGAAAGCCAGTTCATAAAATAAGGAACAATGATCATGTAGATATACAATATACAAACTGAAAATATTTTCAAAATTCTGCATGAAGGAAAAGGCATACACTGTATACCCATAACCCGGTTATTTGTCTTCGACAGACAAAAAAATTTTTGCTTTGAAACAAATTTTTTTAGAAAAAATTTCTTTAGAAGTTAATGTTAAAATAGACATAAATGTGTAATGCTGTGCAAAATACAGAAAATTTCCTGACCTTACAGCCAAAAGACAAAGATAAAAACTTTTTTATCTGTCTATCTGTATTACAACTTGAAAATCATGTAGGTAGGAGGTGGTGTAGTTACTTCTATTAAATGTCAGCTATTAAAAGTAATGCTAAATTTTAAGAAATATTACATTTGACCAATATTCAGATATTTAAAAAAAAAAAACTTTAATGCTAAATGCTTTATAGCTAGAGAGAAATTTAAACCAAGGGCCTTATAAATTGTATTTAAAATTGGGAGACACCTAGGTTTTATCATAAAATAGTAAGCAAACTTTTAAAGCAAATATTTACAGCAGCAATTAAAGCAAAAGATTATTTGACATTTGCACATAAACTGATGTGGCAGACAGTTAAGAGTACACGGAGGTAGGAAATCAAGGATTCCATTGGCTTCTATGAGATTTTACGTTTTGTAAATCAGGAAAGCTTTTATATTATTTTATATTGTTAAGTTGAAATTTAAAATTACAAGTATCAAAGACATTGCTACATTGGGTGTTTTATACACACACACACATTCTCACACACTCACACACATACACACAATTCTTTTGTAGTATGGGATACATTTCTAACCCTAGAAGTTCTGACACTAAAGAAATGTTGTAAGAAACAACTAATTTGTTCCCATGGCATAGAAACTTAAATACTACTTGTTAAATATATTTTAAAAATATTTTAAGTCAATGAATGAGAAATTAAGATCAGTCCCATGCGTGAAATAAGTGAAGCTAAAGCATAGAAACCATGTAGTCTTACCTACTAAAATAAAATTTTAAAAATATCAAATACTGATAGCAAGTTTCAATTGCTGCTAAATTATCAATTAATTCATGTATGCATCATGAATCTCTCTTTTTGCATATTTCTATATGCCCAGTTTTAAACAAGAAATACACTATTTTTTTCCCCCACATTATTTTCCTATTGAGTAGAACCATTGTTATCAATGGCAGTAATAGGCATATCATTTTGGAAGGAAGAGAGATTTGTCTGGTGTTTCCAAATTATTAGATTTAGGTAAGCATTTTTGGAAAAAAATACAACAGAAGTGATATTTATGTCCTTAGAGCATCATCGCACTTGACAGGATGTCAATTTGTACCATTACTAATGTTAATTTTGATAACTTAAGTAAAGTAGTGTCTGTCAGGTTTCTCCACTCTGAAGTATGTTTTCCTCTGTAAATAAGAACCTTGTAAAGTCATACTTTGGGGCTTTGTAAAGTTTTCTATTTTAATCAAAATTTCACCCACTAGTTATATCATCCATTGGTGATTATTGCCTTTAAGGTATATTTGTGAATGTGTTTTGTTTTGTTTTGTTTTTCATATATTGGAAGACGTATCTTAAGGGTAGAATCCTAGAAGTAAAATTGCCAAATCTCTCACTATAAGGGTTGTGTCAATTTGCTTTCACATCATTAATGTGTGACAGTTTTTGTTTTCTTGTAGACTTGCAAAGAGAATGTTTTATCATACTTTTAAATTTTCACAAGTCTGATAGATATCTCAGCATAGTTTTAACTTGCATTTTTCTAGTCCAGAATGAAGTCAAAAACCTTTGAATACATGTAAAAGTCAATTTTATGTCTTCATTATATGTGTGTGTGAGTGTGAGTGTGTGTGAGTGTGTGTGTGTGTGTGAATGTAATTTGACTATTTTTATATGGTGGTATTTTTTCGTTTGTTTCTTTGTTTTGATTTGACACCTTTCAATTTTTCAGAGATTTTTATAGCGACATTAGCCCTTTGCCTGTAATATATCTGGCAATATTTTCTGTTAGCTTGATATTTGTCTTTTTATTTTACTTATATTTTTTGCCACATAAAAAGTTTTTAAAACTGTATGTATTCAAATGTATCAGTATTTCCCTATTATTGCATGACCACCAACAGAGAGCATTTCCCTTCACCCAGATTATAGAAGAATTTAGCTTTTCTTCTTCTTTTTTAAAAAATTTAGATTGCTAATTGATTTGGAGCTTACTCTTGTGTATGGTGTGAAATATTGATCTAATTACACATTTTTCCAAATGAGTAACCAGGTGCCTCAGCCTCACTTATTAGGTGCTAGGACAGTGATTTGAGAAATCACTTATATCGTATATTAAACTTCCAGTTATTCTTGTAATTATCTCTATACTTCCTATTTCATTTCATTTGTATGTTTACCCATGTTCCACTATAATACTGTTTTAATTATAGAACTTTATGTTTTAATATCTCATAAGACTAGTTCTTTCCTAGCTATTCTAGCATAATCTTTCTCATGTGAGCTTTTCTATCCATTCTGAACCATCACACTATTTATGCATATTAAAGTATCAGCATGCTCCTCCCTAAATTTTACAGCATGCTTATTAATTAGGGTTTGATTTTTCTTTCAGTTTATTCTTTTAATATAAAGTTTAAATTCAATGAAATGCTTATCTTAAGTGTACATTTCCTAAGCTTTGATAAATGCACACAGACATGGAACCCAAACTCCTATCAAAATATGAAACAGTATCACAGCTGCAGAAAAATTTTTCACAAGCAATTTCTTTCCCCCGAATCAACCACTTATCTGCTTTTTAACCATATAATTATTTTGCCATGGTAGCATATAGTATGTGCTCTTTTGTATAGGGCTTTTAGTCTCCCTCTCCACATGAGCATGCATGTGAGCGCACACACACACACGACAAGACCAATGTAAACTCTTTTTACTTAAAATTCTAAAGAATGACCACCTTATTACTGAGCATTTCCTGAATGGCGATGAAAAACTGAAGTCAAAGCAATCTCTAATATATCAGCTCCTCCCTTCCCATCATTAACATCTCATAAATGCCCTGAGCCTCAATTGTTATTGCTAAATGTGACATAAAATATCATGCCTCAGTGACTGCAAGCAATATCAAAATGTTAAATATATCTATTCTTAATTTCAATGTAATGCGGGTTAAGAGCAGCCATTACTATGGAAGAATGAGGATCCTGGGTGATAAATACTTTTACCTGCAATAAGATAATTTCCAAGTGATTTATTTAAAATGAAGTAATAAATTTCAGCAAAGTGGATCAGCTTTTCATCTATAATTACATAAAGAAGAAATAGTGGATATCATCACTCCCAAATAGATTATTAGGTATCTGTTCAGCAGCCTTTATATATTGCTGATTATCTATTTTATTGAGCTGTCTAAAACATGATAGGTGTCAGTTTAATTTCATTATTAAGAAATTTCACATCTGTATTCTGTAAAAAAGGACTGAAAAATCAAATATCACAATAATGGGTTTCTCCTTTAAAACCACATGTAAGATTTGACTACCTGATTAAATACATAAAGGTGGATACTTTTATAGTTTTACATGCTAAATAAATTCCAGATTCTATCTTCAAATAATGTAACCAAGAGCTACAATTTTTGATTTAATAAATAGAACTTACATACTTAAACCAAGTATTTCTCTGTTGCTACAACATGAACCATATGTAGAAGATGATCTTAATTTAGTCTTCTTTATGGTGTATTTAATCAATATACTATTACACTGTCCTTAAGTACTTTTAGAATAAAGTGAAATAAAACAAAACAAAACCTGTCTGTCTCTCTTTTCTTCTGACACAAGTAACTCCTGCCACCTCGATGATGCTTCTCTTGCCAATCCAGTCTACTCCATGAACTCATAATTGCAGAACCGGTCCCTGCTTGAAGAGACTACATAACAACTCAGTCCTTTTTCCTACCTTCTTTTCCTGAGTAATAACCACATTGGGTAGATTTAGCTACTATTTCCTCATTGCATGAACATCTCATGCCTAGATTCTTAGAAGTTAAATTAACAAATCACTCACTATAAGGGTCATACCAATTAGTTTCATTAGTTTATAGATGTGTTAGACTCTTGGTACAAGCATTACTTTCTGAACAATTAATCCAATATACTTTCTAGAAAATTATGTCCACAGAGAAATTCAGCTTCATAATGTGGGGAGAAGAGGTGGAAGCTTGCAAAATGAGTGATGAGTTTTGCAACATACCTAGGAAACAAGACCCTTAAGAAACCATTCTTTTTGCCACCATGAGCAAAGTTCTGTGTGAGCATTTATTTCCTACTTTTTCATTTTACAGTATTCTTATAATAGAATCCATAGAATAACAATCCTGGAAAGTTCCTTATAGACCATCTAATAATAAGTTTAATTTTATAAATGGGGACAGTGCATCATAAGCAGGGAAAACAACCTGACAAAAGCCTCACAAATAGGTGGTGGTTGTGCTGTAACTAGAATCCAGGTCTTTGACCTCCTTGAACAGTGATCTTGCCTCTTCAGGGTGTTCAGGAGCTACTATGGGTAAATCTACCCATAAAATGCAAGTGTTCTACATAGCTGACGTCTTATGAAGGGTACAGCAACAGACTAAAAACAAATAGAACAGGGCAGGTCAAAATTCATTCCATGGCTTATAAAAAATCATTTTAGGGATTAAAATAATATTAGGCACTTTGTTTCATTTTTTATAAAGTCTATCCCTGTTTCTCTTATTATTAAAACCTCTTTATCTTTCATGATGTTGGCTGTTCAGTGAAACAATATAGTACTGATGAAGAAAAGCAGTGAAATATTTCAAAGGCTTCTCTCATTGACTAATAATTTGTATAATTCATTGTAGAATTTATTATAGCATTCTTTTGGGAATTTAAATTTTAGCTAGATTAAATATTTGATTTTATTAAGATTACTTATGTAAGATTTATAAACAAAATATCCAATACTTGCATTTCTAGAGGAAGTGAGGCCAACCTGTAAATTGTGCAGAGTGAGCGCCAGAAATAGAGCAAAGTTATGTAGAGAATAAATGGGTTTTCTGAAACACTAGAAAAATGCAGCCACCTATAGCATTTTAAGTTTTTCCTAATATAAAAAACAAAGTTTGAATTGAAGCAACTATGAAAGAAATGCAAATTATTACAGAGAAATGTTGGCATGGTTTCATCATTCTCTTGGAAGACTATAGATGCGTGGCCACTTGGGAAAGAGGAAAGGCCACTTTGTGCCCCACTTCAAACACTAATAAAAGAGTAAAACAAATGACTTTCTATAATAAGAGAAACAAGTGATGTTTTCACTGAGGAAAAGAACAAACTTCATTTTAATGTCAATCTTTGTGCTCTAAAAAAGTATGTTTACATGTTGTGAGGGAAGTTTCAAGAGCAGTGAATAGAGTTACTATCTGAAATCCAATTCCCTTTTTTATACTGAGGGAAGGAATGAATTGTCATTGGAATCTGTTACTGGAAGCTTCAAATAGACTTGCCTTTCCTTCTCAAAGGACAAGCTACCGCTGTAGTCATTGTCAAATTATTACAAACTCAATGTCACCACTTTCTCAAATCTCAAATTGTGCATTATTCTATAATTAGGGATTCCAGTTACGGGGAACAAAATTAACCTCAAGTCAACAGTCAGAAGAAACCCCTATCTGGAAAAAAAAAAAAAGTTTAGTTAGGTAAAGTAATAAGTCAAGAAGATATTCTAATAAGAATCCTAAATATGATAGATAATGGCTTTTAAACACAGTGATGAGGATGATTCACTCCCAACTACTTATATGAAAACTTGTTTTATTAGTGGTATTAATACCAAAGTAATCGAATTCAAAACAAGAAATTCAAATGCAGAGTTTTGTATAAGATCAATATTTAAGAACAAATTCATAATGTAAATATTCAAGTTAAAATAACATTTTGATTCTTCAGAAATATGTGTGTGTATGCATGTACATGTGCATGTATACATTAATACATGTCCACATGTTTTATTAAGATTTGAAATGAACAAATAAACAAAAAGTCAGGAAATTAATTTAAGATGTTAAGATTTAGAAGAAAATGACTAGAATTGCTGGAAATGGTAATTCCTATCTTTGGGATGTCATGAAAGTAAGTAGTTTCTCCTCAGTTTTCTGAGCTCTAAAATTTCTACTAAATTTAATATCTATTTCTAGGTTCTTAAACTACTTTCTAATCTCTACAAATCACTTCAAGTATTCCTTTTTACTGTACATCCATATTTTTTATTTATGGTTCATGAATGAAATTTGTGCTTGGAACATATGGGAACATTCACTCCTGCAGGGAATTGTTAAGTCGACATGATTCTGGTGCTCACGGAGGTGGGTAGAGGCAGATGGACCACAAAGCCGAAGAAACTGCAGGATCAGGGCCCACTTCTTGCACAGCCCGTTCATAACACTATATCCAATTTTGTGTTCAAAGTTTTTACTATTTTTCTTAAACAAGACCCCAAGTTAGTTTTAGTTTGAAGCCCCACAAACATGGATCTGCCTTGAAAGTCAAGTATGATATATATGAGATGTGTTCTTATTTCTCACTTATCAGAAATTAGCTTGTTCCTTGCTGTGGGCCTCCTTGTTTCAGGATTTGAAAGTCACATGTGCCCACAGACTGAAGGCTTCAGCACTAAGATTTCAGCAAACCATAAGCTCTGCTAGAAACTGTCACTTCCCAGGTGGAGAGTGGCATTCTTCTACATCAGCTGGGAATAGGGCCTTACCATGGCACACTAAGGGCCAGAGGCCAGGAAGCTGTTTTAGCACTTAATAGCTCCAGTTCTCAAAGAGCACTCATTGCCAAGGCCATCCAAAGACTGCTTACCTGGGAGAAAGATTAGGCTGATAGATTGTTGCTTATAAGCAAAAGACGGAGTACTTATTTATAAGACACGTTTGAAATAATGAAACAAAACTTAAGGCACACTAGTGGTACACAATATACTATTAATGTGGTCCCCAATAGGTACTGCCTGAAAAAATACGGATAGAAATATTTAGGTCTAGATTTAGGGATGGAAAGTGGTAAGATCGGAAGGATGGAGACAGGTAAGGAGATTAAGAGGCAGGCTTTGGCACTAGATTGCCTGGACTCGAATCTTGACTCATCAGAAGATATGAGAGGCAAAGGAGGAACTCATGGAGAAGACTGGGAAGGATACTGAGAAAATTTGGATAAGATACAAGATAAAGTGATTTTATGGAAGGCTTAGTCAGAAACACACAGTAAGAGAAAGACCAAAGTCTCTCCTGGATTTCCCAACATGAAGACCCTCTGCAACCCTAGTGAGAAGAATTTCAATAACAGTCTATGGGATCAGGCACCAGATTACACTGGGTAGAGTAATAAATCAGGGGTAGAGACAGATTACACTTGGTGGAGTAATAAATCAGAGGTGGAGACAGTCACCGAGGACTACATTTTCTAGGATTTTAGTCGCTAAGGAAAAGTAACAAATAGTGCAACATACAGAGGTGGATTCAGGGTCAAAAGAGGGAATATTTCTTATATCTATGTATGTTTAGCTGTTTGTTTATAAGATAGAAGTGATGGAAGATGTTTACAAGATAAGGAAGGAATCAGTAGAAAAGGAGGTTTGAAGACTGAAGAAAGAAATGTGGTTACTGTAACATCTCTACCTTTGTCTGATTCTAGAGTATATAGGGAATTACCTGTTCACAGCTTTTGAGTAAACTAAATAAATATAATCCTGGTTGAATGTCACTGCCCCAGACTGACTACTGAGACTCCACTGATGAAACTCAGACCATTCTCTGAGTATACTGATCTATGTATTTCACCTTATCTTGACTAGCTCCTTTGCCAAATTTCTATTGTTGTTATTTCCTGAAATCTGATATTTCCTGAAATCTGATATCACATATCAAATGTGATATCTTGGTGTCCTGGAAACTAAAATGTCCTTATGGGCCCATAAGTATGAAGTACTGGATACTCCTTCCATTTGGATGCTCCTTCTTTTAGTAGATATTCCTGGTCTTTTCCTGCAATTTACACCTCCAAGACCCCTACTGCTTACCTAGGATCTTATTCTATTATCAATAGATATAGTTGTATATTATCAACTAAGTGCAGAGATGATTAAGTACATACAAATTCTATTCACACAGACTCTTTTGAAAATCCGTCTTAGAATTTTTGTTCTGAGGACATTATTTTGTTGTGTTTTGTTTTGTTTTTGTATTTCTACTTTCTACTCTAAATATTTCTATGCAGTCTTAATTTTTGATTTTTTCCCTTTTTTTAACTATGAGCATGCATTGCTCTTAGAATAATGAAAAAAGCAAATTACTTTAATCTTAATATTGCATAATTCTCATTTTTCTGGAATGCTAATTCTTCAGTGAGGAATTTTTCCCTTTTTTGATAAATATTTCCAAAAATTTTTATACATAAGAGAACCATAAGAGTCAGCATGGTCCATAAAACGCATGAGGCTAATAATTGCCAGAATATGCAAATTATATCATTTGATGTTATTGAAATTAAGAGGTATATAAATCAGAATAGAACATATGATATGTAAAAGTAAAGTATAGACCTAAAAATGTTGTTGATAACCTTTCTTTCCACTAATTTACTCAATTACATTTTCCCTACGAACATACTAGGCTGGCCTCCAAATGTGTATGGCCAGATGTAATCCCCTCCAGAAATAATACTTTGCTTATTCTTATGTTTCAGATAAGAAGTCAAATGTGAGTTACGTTCTAAATAGTGAGAATTTCATTGCTGGAATCTGAAGTTTATATTTTATTGCTTGTCATATTCTTTAGAAATGGTGTTCATAAGAGGTAAGGCAAATGATAAACTTTTTTTTTTAACCTCCAATAACACAAAATATAAAAGTCTTTTTGTAGGACAGAAGGAACTTGAATAGCTTAATAAAAAAGAATAATAGAAATAAGTGGAAGGTTTTTGACATAGCTGCCACTATAAAGAATTTTAAAGAAGAAGAAACAAATTGGTTTTGTATTTTCTTCTTAAGTATATGCAAAAACATGAATATACATCTATGGAAAATGATTATTCTGAAAATTCTACCTATACCAACTTGTCCTGTTAAGAACAAAGAAAAACGAAATTCTATTATCATATTTTGGTCCATCCTGATTCAATCTCATACTAAATAAATAGAAGGATAATATTTTGATGCAGTTTTCAAATGGAAGCCATTTACATTTCAAATTTTTAATCTGCTATAATCAATTATCAGACAAACTTAACAAGAAATTCACTTCATATGGAGGAAATAAGATCTATAAAACAACTACATTTTCACTAACTTCTTGAATTTTTATTGAATAAAAATACTTAAAAGCCAATCCATTTTTTTTTCTGGAAAATGATGGATATGGAAATATGTAAGAAAGATGGCTCTCTAGTGTTCCATTATGCAATATAAATAGGTTTTTAGTTTGTAAGGACGAAGACCCTTCAATCACACCTTCAGCTGTCACAATTCATAATGATGACGTACTCTGAATCTAGTTTTGAATATCAAATCTTCCTGGGGAATTTTCAAACTTAAATAGTGTATTAATTTTTTAGACATTACTACATACATGTATAAAAAGGTGTTATACAGAAAGCTCAAAAGGATATATGTGTGTGTATCAGAAGTGAGATAATACTTAAGAAATATGCCTAAGTTCATTATAGTGAATTAATAAATGTTAAAGTAAATATTTTACAAATGTGACAAAATTACTAGTATTTATTTAATTTAATATTTCCAAGATTTAATGAGTTTTCCTAATATAAAGATTTTTAAAATTTATCCTAAGAAATGTATTGATAAGAGTTTCTTTTTCCCAAAATCTTAGGCTACCATGCCTAAGGTTAAAAGAGCAAGGTTTCTTAATCAGAGCAAAAAATTCTACTGAAATACTTCCATTGAAAATGTATTGTAATTTTATGATTTCAGACTTTTAAAAATTGTTATCCACTTATTCTCCAAGCATTCATTAGCTAAACATTTATTTATGGGCCAAATGATCTGGTAAGAGCTGGAGATTCACAGAAAAAGAATCCTTCTCTATATGCATTAAATGAAAGAAAGAGAAATACTAGTAAATCCCTATGTTTTCTGATAAAGGTATTCCAGTGGGATATGAAGTACAAAGAAGGTCATCAAACATAAAACACAATTGGCAGAGGAGGGCAAATAGTGAATAACCATTGCCTGGAAAAGCAAGACATGTCACACAGAGTAAAACAGATATACAAATAGTCATGCTCCACATACGACATTTTGGTCAACAATGGAATGCATGTACCATGGAAGCACCACGAGATTATAATGTCTATACTATACAGCCCAGGTGTGTACTAGGCTTTACCATCTAGATTTGTGTAAGTACACTCATTGATGTTTGTGCAAATCATCTAACGATGCATTTCTCAGAATGTAGCCTTGTCGTTAGGTGAGGTATGACTGTACTTACAAGCATGAGAGAGCAAGTTTGGTGGAGGGAGAGTACCAAGCAACAAAGGTGAGAAGGTAGGTCAAAGGTCAAATCATGAAGGCTCTGTCACATCACAGTGAAGCTCTGGGTTTATCCTGAGGGCTCCATTGTGTTAATAAATCAGAGGGGGTCAGATGACCAGGTTTGCATTTTAGAGAAATTAATCTGGTGGTAGTAAAGATTAGATTGGAATGTAGACATAGTAGAGGTGGCATATTCAGGATTTTTTGCTACAGCTTACAGAAATTCAGGTCAAATTAGTTTAGGCACAGAAAGGAAAAATATTGGCTCATGTTAACTTGCAAATCCAGGCCAAAGTGAGTGCTTGGCACAGGGCTGGATCCATGTGCTCAAGAAGTGGTGTCAACTGTCTGTCTCCTCATCTAGGTTTTATTCTCCTCTGTATTGACTTCTCCCTTCATGTATGGTGGCAGAATTAATCACCAGAAACTTCTGGCTTATATATGCTACCTGGCTCAGCAATACTTCTGAAAAATATAATTTTCCCCAACAGCCTAAATTAAAGTTTGAGTGAGAGCACTCATAGTCATCTTTAATCAGGTGCTATCTATGACTTCAGCACTGTGGCTAGGGTAACAGACAGCTCTAAAGGGCACACCTAGTTCAAGCCCACTTCTCAAGGTAAGGAGTTGGGGCAATTCCACTCCAATTACATAGACTGGATGGAATTACGTTATCTAAATAATTTGGGAGTGAGGATGAGAAACAAATACAACAACACTACCACAAGCAATGTACACATGTTAGATTACTAGGAAGAATGTTTCAATACACCATGTGGTAAATAACAATGGTTTAAACTAAGGGGATGGAAAACTAGGGTTGGACTCAAGACAAGCTTAGAGCAAAGACAAAGACTGGACCACATTAATGAAGCATTGTTGGCTATTGGCTTTAAGAAAGAGGGTAGGATTGGCTGTTGGTCTCTGGTCTTAGTAAATAGCCTGAATGGTAGAGTTAGTCACTGAGAAAGAATCCTACAATGGATTCACACGTGAAATTTACCCACTGTTATCCATTATGATAATTTATTGATTATCTATTACATAATTGATAAATTGTATAATTATGTAAGTAGAATATTCCAGTAGACAGGTGGACCTCAGAGAGAGATGTGAACAAGTGAAAATTAAAATCACGTAACTGAATAAAAAAATAAAGTTTGTACAGTGAAAAGAGGCAAAATATTGGAGCAGAGCAGATGAAGGGATATACATGAGGACAACTGTTGCTCTAACTCTTCTCAAATAATTATGAGCAAATTGTAACATGTGAATAATTTCAGGTAAAAATGAAATAAATACTAAGGAGTATTTTTAGTTTCATCTTTCTTGTTATTGAGACATGATTGATCTTCCTTGTTAAAAAAACCATGATTTTCCATTCCCTTCTTTCAGAAATATGGCTCCCAGCTTTAGTTTTCACCACCATCTTTCCTTGGGATATACACATCCAAATTTTCACTGCCTGCCTTGTGTCTATTCCTTTTTTCCCCCTCAAAGCATAGTTCTCTTTCTCTCCTCCTCATTCTTCACATTCAGCTAAAGATTCTTTTCTATTTTTTAGTCTAGCTATCTTTCAGATATCTGTTTTATTGATTTGGATCTGACTTCATGAATATTGTTTATAAATTCATATCTACAGCTTGCTTTCTATTGTTCTGTATGTAACTTTTACTTTCAAATTCAAATCCATTTGACCACCTCAACCTCAGATAAAGAAAACTGTGTCTTTTCACCTAAATCCACGCTTTCTCATCTTTATAGCAAATACAACCATTCTTCCTCTTTAAACCAGATCCTGTAAACGGTCTTCAAATACTGTCTCAGTCCTTTGATTTCAATATCTCAAACAAATATTACATTTTCTATATGTTATGAGACCATAGAATATTTTGGGATTCATCCTATTCTACTTCTACTATTGTGATTAATAAAATGTGCATATCTAAGTGAAAAAATCTGGAAAGGAATATGTATAATTCTAAATAATCATTGTATTATATTGAAGAGATTATATAACCTTTATCTGCAACCTCCTTTTATCTATTCTACTGGATTATTTCTCTAGGCATTTAATAATAAGGAGATAGGCTAATATCTATTGCCTTAAAAGAAGAAAAATAAGGAGGAAGAGGAAGGGGAGGAAAAGAGGGAGGAAAAAGGAAAAGAAGAAGGTGGGGGGGAGAGAGAACATACATTTAAAATGTATGCTTGATTGCATGTCTCCAAAATGCTACCCTTCCCCCCAAAACACTTTGTACTCTGTCAGAACAAAGGTTTTTCAAAAATTGCCTACACTTGCTGTCACCACTTCTTTACTTCTCATTCACTCCCAAACGCAATTCATCCTGATTTCTGAATCTAATATTCTAGCAAAATTGTTTTGGACAGTATCAACAGTGATTTGCAATTTTCCAAACTCAATGAACTTTTTAGTCCTTTCCTTGGTAGATCTTTAAAAGATTACACTCCTTTCTCACAGCTTTCTTGACCTATCCTCATGCTGTGTTATCCTACTATTTCTCTAATCATTTCTCCTCAGTTTATTTATTTATTTATTTTTGTATCATCTTCCTTGAACTATGGTGTAAGTGTTCTCAAACCTAACTCTGAATCCTCTTCTCCTTTCCTACATTCTCTTTAGGAAATTTTATTGATGACTATGGCTTTAAATACCATTTATATGATGATGACTCACATATTTCTATACCAAGCCCTTATCCTCTCATCTATCAACTTGATATATCCACTTAAATGTCTAACAGGCATCTCAGAATTAAGCTATCCAAAACTGAACTATCAAACCTGCCACTCTTGTAGTTTTCAACATCTCTATCAATGATACCAACATCCATTAAATTATTTAAACCAGAAACCTAGGAGTTTCTTCTAACATTGCCCCTGCCTCTAGTCTGTCAAATCTATTCCCTAAATAACCCTGAATGCATTTTCTTTGATCTATCATTATTAAACCTCCTTAGTTCAAACCATCATAATTCCCTTACTAGTACTAGAAAAATAGCTTCCTACATGGTTTCTCTGCCACCGTATTAGCCATTCCAATGTATTTTTCATAAACCCTTCAAAATGGTATTTTAAAAATGGAACTATAATTATAATCATATCAATCCCCACGTGAAACAGTTAAATGGCCCCCATTATATTTCAATGTAATACAAACTCTTTAATAGGGCCCTCAATATCCTGTATTATATGAACAATACCTATCTCTCAAACCACATTGTCTGACATTCTCCAATAACTTATATATGTAGACACATTGGCCCTCATTCAGTTTTTAAAATGTACCAAGATCATTCCAGTTTCAAGGCAAGTTTTCTCTTTGAATAGAATTTTATTCTCCATTTTCCTTTGGCTAGCTACTAGTCATTCTATTGACTTCAGGTTAAATATATATATTATATATATATTATGACATCCACCAAATATCATAAGTTTATAATATCACAAATATATATTTCCCAAACAAATGGCCACCTGCACAAATTACTCTTTCTCACAATGCCCTGTCTTTTTCTCCATTCTAATTATCACAAATTATAATTACAGGTCCATTTGTAGTTCAATGGTTTACTTCCTGTCTTATTCTAAACTGTAGGCCTCTATGGGAGAGAGACCCCTCTGGATCAATCATACTATATTCCAAGCTCCTAGAAAATTTCTGGGCACATATGTTCAATAAATAAATAAATGCATAGAATGTTCTAATTTAAAATACACTCTATTCCTTATCACCAAATGTTGGTGATATCTCCCAATAACTAAAAATTCATAAAATATGGAGAAACAAACAAACAAAAAAAGGTGAAAAAATCTATAAATGCTACTCTTAAGACAACTTCCTAAACTTATGTACAGTGAAGGAAATGATTAACAGTGAAGAGAAAACCTATTAATGGGAGAAAATATTTGCAAACCACACATCTGATAAGGAGTTAGTATTCAAAATATATAAGGAACTCAAACAACTCATAGCAAGAAAACAAATATCCTGATTTTAAAATGGGTAGAGGAACACAGTAGACATTTCTCAAAAGACATACAAAAGGCCAACAGATATATGAAAATATGTTCAACACCACTGATCATTAGGGAAATGCAAATTAAAACCACAGTGAAATATCACTTCATATCTGTCAGAATGGCTATTATCAAAAAGACCAAAGATAACAGAGAAAAGGGAACCCTTGCATGCTGTGGGTGGGAATGTAAATTAGTACAGTCATTATATAAACTGTATAAAGGTTCCTCAAAAAACTAAAAATACAACTACCATATGATCTAACAATCCCACTTCTGGGTATATACCTGGAGAATTTTAAATCAATATGCTGAAGAGATATCTGCACTTCTATGTTCATTACAGCATTATTCACAATAGCTGAGATGTGAAATCAACCTACTCTTCCATCAAAGGATAAATGGATAAAGGAAATGTAAAATAAATACACAGCAAAGTACTATTCAGGCTTAAAGAAAAGGGGAATTCTGTCATTTGCGACAACATGGATGAAACTGGAAGACATTATACTAAGTGAAATAAGCCAGGCACAGAAATACAAATGCTTCATAAATTCATTTATATGTGGAATCTTAAATGATCAAACTCCTAGAAGCAGAGAGGATAATGGGGGTTACCAGAGTGGTGGTGGGAACGAGGAGATGTTGGTTAAAGGATACAAAATTTTAGTAAGACAGGAGGAATAAGTTTTTTGAGATCTATTGCACAGAAAGGTGACTATACTTAATGATATCTCGCATATTTTGAAATTGCTAGGAGAGTAAATGTCAAATGTTCTAACCACAAAAATTGATAAGTATTGAAGGTGAAGGATATGTTAATTAAACTGATTTAATTGTTCCACACTGAACATATAACCTCACGTACCCCATAAATATATGCAATTGTAATTTGTCAACTAACACTTTTTAAAAAAAGGAACATGAAATGATTCCTCTGAAACAATGCCCAAATACTATACTAGGTATGTAGAACAATTGTTGAAAAGTAGGATTTTTTCTAAAACTTTTTACTGGAAAAAATCTTTGTCTAGCAGAGTTGGAAAGATGGAATAGCACTGACATTATGTAAATAATGGAAGGAGACATCAAGTGGTAAAGCAGTAAAAAAGTATAGCTTAGAAGAAAAAAATCTTTAGCAGGAGATAGTAGAAACAGAGTGCAATTCAGTAAAGTGAATCCTAATTTATAGATTCAGTCAGAAATTATTAATCTAAGGTCTATCCTTTGGGTTGTATTCCCTGAAATAGCATGAAAAGTTTGTATTTATTTGCTTGCATGCATTTTGTTTGGGAGAAAAAATCCCTAGCTTTCATTAAATTCTCCACCGAGATTTGTGACCTAAAAACAGTTCAATAACCACGACCACAACAAAAACCCTCTCTATCCTGAGATTTAATTAAATTGGCCTATATGAAGAATTTGCACATTCTCATTTCATCTAGTTGTAAATATTATTTACTCTCATTTACTGGTACTGTTTCTCTCTTTTTTTCTGAGCTAAACCTTCTTTTTTCTTTTCTTTTCTTTTTTTTTAGAAACCATAATTTTTCCTGTTTTTGTTGTTATACCTCAACACAAGATATGGACTTTTTGATCTAAAATTAGGGCAGGCTGTAAGGGAATTGACCAATGTTTATAAAGTCATAGAAAAAGTACAAAAGGGAACTATAGGCCTACTCATCAAATTCTTAAGTGCTGTTGTATGGGTACCACTTGCAGCAGACAGAGACAAAGTTAATTGAAATAAAAAGAACTTTTACTTCTTTGTATTTCAAGGCAGGTAATACAATCATGGATCTCATTATAAAAAGTATTCATATAGAATTAGAATGTACATATATTCAGAGATTAGATAGTTGAACTACGATAAATGATTATGAAAAACTATGATACCAGAGGGCATTTGAGGTAATAAAAGTTTATGATCCTTATCAAATGTGTTACTAGCACTGTTCTAGGAATAAATATTCAACTAGCTACACACACACACACACACACACACGCACGTGCGCACTAGTGACTAAAACAGGATAATGTAATGCTTCACATATCAGACTCCAGGGTCAAACAGATCTTGATTGAATACTTGTGATTCTGCCATGACATAACTCCGGGAAACATAATTAGCCCCAAATTATGATGAGGATTAAATATAAAAACATAGTAAATTCTCAATAAATATTACCTAATATTATTAGATTTAGATTTCACACATTATACTATATATTAATTTGTAGCAATATCTATTAACTAACTTTATATTTATTTATATATAAATGCAATATGTAGATTAATTTTCTGACTCTAAATCCTGTTTTTCTCATAATAATGACTTAAAAGCCCAGGAACTAGGTTTGTTCTGTAACAACATATTATACTTACTGAATAATATCATGAGTGCCAGGCACAAAGAAAGAACCAATATTAATGTGCAGTTTTTCCTGTTCTTTTTACAACTCTTTCTGGAATGACCCTTTGGTTGTTAATTCTGTTCTTACCAACTGCATGATATACCTCCTCCTCTTTGATCTAACTGGAAACTTAGTAAAAATTTCTAGCATCCTTCCAGGTTGCTTTAAAAAAATCCCCTAGATATTTATTATTTAAGTAGAAAAGAGCCAAATTAGTAGCATGAAGTAGTAGAATGTAAATCAGTGTATCACTGTTGGGGGCACATTGAAAAGTCCTATTTCAAAGCTATATATGCTCCCTTAGTTCTAGTTTTCATCACCTAATACTTACTATGGTCTTTGAGGGAACTTACAATAAATATATGAAAAATGACCCCTTGGAGGATAGTCAGTAATTGAGTGATCAAGGTTCAAGCCAGGGTAAAGGCCTCACTAGTTTTAGCTGATTTCTGGTCTCAAGTTTTCTTTTTCACAGTATTGTGCTTCTTAATTCAAGTAAGTTCTCCCTCTGTCTCTTTTTCCTGGGTTCCTAAATGTAGTTGATCACCTGATCTTTATTCACTCTACACACATTTATTGATTGCCTACCATGCGACAACAGTTTGATAATAACAAACTACTACAACTACTATTGATAATTATAATAAATAACAATAATCACAATGTAACTAACACTTAATGACCACTGACCATTTGCCAGTCACATGTGTTCACTCACTCAATCCTTCTGCAAAGGAGGTAATGAATCATTCTCATTTTTCTGATGAGGAAAATAAGCCACAGAGAATAAGGCAAGATCTCTGCCTTTATAGAACAGTCTTGTAGGGAGATTTCTAATAAACAGATTCAAAATAAAATTGGGTATGAAAACAATAGATAAAGCAACAAATTATTAAGAAAAGGGCAAGAAAAAGATTACAAAGGCAAATAGAGAGCAGCAGGGTGAAGAGATGCGAAAGAGGAAGACACGATTGGTGTTGCTAAAATACATGGCAGGAGTTTAGGGCCGCAAGCAAGACAGAATGTTGCAGAAGTATAGAAAAAACCAATTACAGAGGAGCATGTATCCCTCATCCAGGGATTTAGACTTCATCTCAGTACTTAGTGAGGTCATAGATAATGATTAACAGAGACTCTTACTTAGGAAAATGATATTTTTAGATTATAAATATTTAATCATCTTTCTGGTAGCAGTGTGGTAAATGAATCTCTGATGGAGAAAATACTGGGAGAAAGGATAACAGTTACAAGATGGTTGAATTCATCAAAGTAAGAGGTAATAAAGCCCTAAAATAGGACATGCCATCAGAGATGAGAAAGATGAACAAATTTGATAAGTAAATTCCGATGACTCATTCTGCCTGGTGAAGTAGCCTCTTTGTTCTTGACCTTTGACTTATATCTTAACCTCAAAATCTTCCTCTTACACTACAAGATAACTGTAATCCCAAACCTAGGATGTAAGTAGGTAAATATTTGTGCATGAGTAAGCAGATTTATTTAGAACCACAACTTTCACTCAATTAAAGAAAATATATATATATAAAATTTCGAAAACCAAATTTGCCTTAGAAGAAATAAACAGAAAACATTAAAATCATACCTGTCTCAAGTGATGTACATAGAGGTTATAAATAAAATGCAATGCAAAGTAAGACATTGAAATAAAGCTAAATGGTATCTAAATAAAGAAAACTAAAAGAATTATTTTTTTTTCTGATACTAAACTTGTACATATTCCAAAATTTTGTAAATAAATTATCACTAGATTTTTCAGGCAGTTGTGGTAAAAAGAAAAATAGGTCACCTGATTAGAATGTCTTTGTGGGGGGGTGTTTACTGGTAAATCAGAGACACAAATAAAAAGCTACGTGACACTCATCTGACTTAGCTATTTCATCTTACAAAAAAAAAAAAAAAAACAAATGTGATGAAAAGAGCATCTCCCAGGAAAGAGTAGCATCATTGGCATATAAATTGTGTGAGTTAGAAATGACTGTTGTTCCTGTCATTTGCAGCAACATGGATGAGCTTCAAGGACATTATGTTTAGCAAAATAAGCCAGGAACAGAAACAGAAATACCACATGTTCTCACTCATATGTGGAAGCTAAGAAAGTTGATTGTATAGAAGTAGAGAGCAGAATGGTGGTCACCAGAGTCTGGGAAGGATAGTGGGGAGGGGGAATAGCAAGAGGTTGCTTAACTGATAGGAAATTGCAATGAAATAGGAGGAATAAGATCTAGTGTTCTATCGTACCATAGCATGAGTATAATTAACAACAATTTATTGTATACTTTCAATTAGCTAGAAGAGAAGATTTTGAATGTTCCTAAGAACAAAGAAATGACAAATATTTCAGGTAATGGAAAAAAAAAAAAGAAATGACTGCAGTTATCAAATAATAGGTATGTGGGAAGAAAGACAACTATAAATGTAATAAAATAGAATTAAAACACATGCCATATATGTAATCCTAAATTTTCTAGTTGCCTCATAAGGGACACAAAATCAAACAGGTGAAGTAATTTTAATTATATCACTTATGTAACTCAATGTATGTAAATAATTAACATTTAAATATATAATACATTTCGTTATTACCTAAATATTGTACATTCCTTTTTTTCTAGTAAATCTGAGTGTGCATTTTACACTTACGGCACATCTCAGTTTGGACTAGCTACATTCCAAGTGCTCAGTAGCCTAAAATGACTAGTGGTCACTGTATTAGAGAACACGGGTCTAGAACATAGGAAAACTACACTTTTTAAAGAGAAAGGTAATTCTTCTCTAGATAAAAGTATGTGAATACTATAATCTAGCCACTCACTCAATAAGTATTTTACCCACACATTTAATAAACATCGTTAAGTCATTAACATGTTTAAAGCCCTGTGTCAAAGGAACACTCAGATGAACTGGAAAGAATGCTGTTGATATGATAATTATATGTTAGTGGGAAGATACCTTCCACACATCCATGCACCCATTCATCCATCACTTATTCAACTTGTACTTATGGAACATATGCTGATCACTAAGTTAGTTTCGAGGGCCAGAATAGCATATTAACAAATAATTACCATATTGTATAATAAATGCTAAGACAGAGACTTGTGAAAGTCACTAACTGTGCATAAGGAGGGGAGAACTACTTCTTGAGGTGAACCTCAAAGGGAATACGGCACTAGTACGGACAAAGGCATAAATCACAAAATGATATAGTATGTCTAAAACTACTCATAGTTTTATGTGTTTACATAGTAGGGTACACAAGGATAAGTAGCAGAAAATGCAGATAGAAATAAAGATGAAGAATAAAATATAGAAAAACCTTAGACCTTTCTCAGGACTTTCTACTTTATCTTATGCACTTGGGGAACTGTAAAAAGTCCATCATCTTATTGCATTATAAATTTAACTTTTGCAGTGAGATCAAAACTGAAGAAAGGAGAATTGTTAGAATATTATAATTTGGAGTCTTAAAAACATGTTAAAGTCCTCTTATAATTAAGGAATTTTAGAAAGGAAGTAAGAAAAGTCAAGAATTCAAGTTGCCATGCCTTGAATTGTATTAATTTATTTAGTCGATGAATATTTATTGTATACCTACAATATACAAGGCATTTTTCCAGGATTAGGAATAGGCAATAATAAAACAGACAAAATCTTATGTTTTAGAGTGATCAAATTTTGATTAAATCAGTAAACAATTAGGAAAAAGAGATAATTTTAAGTTCCATGAAATAATTAAATGAGGTAATATACTGAAAGAGGAAATGGAATGCCGGTCCTATAGTAAGGCTGATAGGAGAAAGGCTATGTAAGGTGGTTGATATTTGAACTTAGACTTTATCAACAAGTAGTCAATTGGGCTAAAGTGCCCTGGAGTAGAGGAGAATGAGCTTTGAATGTTCAAAGAACAGAATTATGGCTAATGTGTCTGGATCAAAATGGACTTAAGAATGTGACGACAGAGGTGTGGTAAAATAGCTGGCACAAAAGTCATACTATTGATGGTCTAGTAGGTAAGATAAGGTTTTTGCATTTTACTTATGTGTCAGCATCTGTTGGAGAATCACCATTGATTGAAGTGGTGATGGTACCATACTCAGTTTTTATGAAGTCCCCTCTTGCTGCTCCATGAATAATGAATTGCAGGCAGGCAACAGTGGAAACACAGGCAGTGGCAGTGACTTGTTCTAGGAGGAGAGAAGTGAATTGATTCAGGGTACATTATGGAGCTGGAGGTACAGGTCTTTCATATAGTTGAAATTGAGGGTGTGGTATAAATGAAAGAGAAGAATTGAGAAAGACTCAGAAAGATTTCTCCAAAGCACTGGGGGGAAGGTGTTGTCATCCACTGATGCAGGGAAGACTGGAGGAGGAGCAGATAAAAGGGGATCTCCTGGGAATTAGCAGTTGGGGAGAGCCTCTAGGTTTCTGGTGTGAATAACTGAAGGGAATTTGCAGGGAAAGAAAAATTGCCATTAAAATATATACATACATGTGTATGTATATATATACACAGAGAGAGAAAAATGTGATGAGACAGTTCATAGAATAGAAAATTCTGTTACAACTGGGGGTGCCAATCTTGATAGCTGGACAGTAAGGCTTTCAACCTTGAAAAATTGAGAGCTTCCCATTGCAGAATATTAATAAGTTATTAATCATCCAGATGTTTAACATGAAAGCAGAATTGGAAGTGAATAAGAAGGAACACAAAACACTCACATTTATTCCCCCCTCATTTTCCGCCAGGGCTGCTCAAGGCAAAGATGGCTAACTGGTTATGAACACTCATCATGAATTTCATTATTTTGTATCTTCCCCTTCCCCCTGCCCCAGATTGGGTTACAATAAGTTTTAAATTCTGGGATACTTTTGCTTGGGAGCCAGTTACAGCCCCTAAAAACTAAAGTACTGCCTGGAAAAATGTAAAAAAAAAAAAAAAGTATATTCTTAATAGCTGGTATATAAAATCTAGATCAACGGCTTCCAGGCCCTATGTCATAGACCGACTGAGGAAGATTCATCTAAATTACAGATTAAAAGTCCTTATTTTATTTTTCTTTCTCAGACTTACTGCAGCAAAACATCTGATGGAGTTTGGATGTGTTGACTCCTCTAAACCTCATGTGGAAATTTGATCTCCAATGTGGCAGTGTTGGAAACTGATTGAGTCATGGGGGCGGATCCCTCATGAATGGATTAGTGCTCTCCCTGGGGGAGGAGGGATTAATGACTGAGTTCTCTTTCTCTCTCTCTCTCTCTCTCTTTCTCTCTCTCTCTCTCTCTCTCTCTCGCTCTCGTTTCCTCTTGCCATGTGATCTGCTTGTACCCGCCAGCTGCCTGCCACTTTCCGCCATGAGTAGAAGCAGCCTGAGGCCCGTGCCAGATGCAGCTGTCCCAGAATCGTAAGCCAAATAAACATCTTTTCCTTATAAATTACCCCATCTCAGGTATTTCTGTTATAGCAACACAAACGGACTAAAACAACATCCAATGTTAGGCTTGGTATTCTGTATTCTTATTCATTTCCCTGGGTGAATGTGATGCACAGTTAGACTGAAAACACTGATGGTGGTCATCTTAGGTTAGTATTCTTTATCCTGAAGTGTTTAGGAATATAGTCTTAGCCTATCTGGAACAACAAAGGAAACTAGGCTTAAACAGAAACAAATCTTCTTAGTATTTTTTAATAGAATGTCATGGTGGTCATGACATAGGTCTGTCAAAGATTGGCAGACCTATGAGGAGATTAATAAATGTTTCAGTTTATAAAAGCTTCATAGTGATAAAAGATTGGATTTTGATATTGGCCATCCGGTAGCCAGTAAAATCTCCTAAATTTTCTCCATGCCTGTGTGGTTTTAAGGTATCTTGGGCTCTTTGGACCATGGTTGAAGAAAGAAGATACTAACAGTCATAACCCTAATCTGTAAAGAGTCTACCTGAAGGATATGTTAAAAAAAATGCCTCCTCCATTCATGTTTATTATAACCCCCTAAAAAGAATTGTGTTCTCAAGGACATTGAGAGCACTAATGTTCCCTGAAAAAGATGTCTTTCGCCAGGAAATATATAGTACTTATTATATGCAATTAAAAAGATACATATATCCTTCAAAGTCTAACTTGAGTATTACCTTACTGGGGTTTTTCTGAGTATCCCTATTCAGCCTCTTCTTATGAAAGGCAAAGTTTTTATTTTCCCCACAATAGATGCTCCATTAACACTTTATACATGTCTGCATTATTCTTCTACCTACCTATCTTCCCTGCTAGACAGAGAGCAACCTCTCCTGCAGCCAGGCACACAGTAGGTGTGTCATAAAAATATTTTGGATTGAATTGAATCAAAGGGTAAGCAGTATGAGCAGTATAAATGTCATAAGGTTACTTTCATTAATGCAGCTTACTTGTGAAAATGTGATTGTCAAGAGACAAATTATAAAGAGCAATTACATAATAAAGTGAATCTCTCAGAGCCTTGAGATGTCAAGGAGGAATCACAGACTGCATCAGTATCGGTCAATAAGAGTCACTCCAACTGAACAAGAACTTAGATGAATGGAAAGCACTGCCAGACACAACTCAATCTTTTTGGACTAACTACTCAACTAGATGCCAGATCTGTAAATGCAAAGCAAAGAATTCTCAAATACATATGCTTATGGCAAAAATGTGTAGAATTGACTCTTACTTAGCATGATCAGAACACAAACGAAGACACGGCTTTAAAAGGAGAAGACAATCAAAGATGGTTTTCCTTAAACATTATCTAAAGAGCAACATTTTACAGTCTGTGATTTGATCGCCTCTGTATGTTTAAGCTGCAAAATTATCTAAGCCAATTTGGAGTAGTCATCTAAGGAGCTCAATCCAATGCCACTCTAAATAAAGTTAGAGGGAGATGATATGCATGTGTGCCGTCATTACTAACGTCTTCTCTTCATGATTGCTAATAGGTATGAAATGGTCTTTAATGTCATGCTTCACAAAGCAGGAAACAGATGCTTTGGTCTCAGAGCTTCCTCCCTAAATTGAATTTCTGTCAAGAAAGCGAGAGCAACAAATCAAACAAAGCTTCTACGACACAAAAGGATTTCAAAGTGTACCTAGAGAGAAGTATTCTCCCACACTGTCATCAATATACATCCATGCAAGATTTTCTATTGTCTTTGTTAACTACCAACCGTATAATTTCATCACTGCACAGTCATTCCATTTTTAGTACCTATGACAACTCTTTGTAGGTTGACTTTGATTCCTTTCGTTAGCTAGCTGAACTTGATAATAGCTCTCATGAACTAGTACCAAGTGTATTATTTATACATATAATACCTGGTATGACTACAAACACACACACACACACACACACACACACACACACGCATGCACGCACGCACGCACGCGCACACACACACACACACACACACACAGAGACCTCAAATGTAGGAACTGAAAGCATTCTAACAAGTCTTTCTTAAAACATCTATTTAGTTGTAAACTAGGATTACATCTTCTTAGAAAAACGAAATTATATAGGATATTAAATTTTCTGGGCTAGTCCCTGAAGTCATTTTAAGCTCACACTAAAGCTAAAAAGATGAACAGAGTCATCATAAACATCAGTCAAAGTCTAAAATTTGTAATGGTCTCTGCTATGGATAGTCTCTGCTATGATTTGAACGTGCCCTCTCCAAAATATAGGTGTTCAAACTTAATGGCAAATGTGATAGTATTAAGAGGTAGGGCCTTTAAGAGGTGTTTAGGACAAGAGAGCTCCTTTCTTATGCCTGGGATTAAAGCCCTTATGAAGGAGGCTTCACACAGCATTTGGCTCTGCTGCCATCCCACCTTCTGCCATGTAAGGACACAATGTTCTTTACTTTCAGGGGATGCAGCAACAAAGAGCCATCTTGGAAGTGAAGACAGTGCCCCTCCCCAGACACTGAACCTACTGGTGCCTTGATCTTAGACTCCAGAAGTATAAGAAATAAACTTATGGTTTTTTCTTAATAAATTACCCAGTCTATGGAATTTTGTTATAGTAGCACAAACAAACTAAAACGGTCTCCGTGGGAAAATGAATTTAAAAGCAGTGTATCTTTGCCATCCCTCTTGCTATGCTCTTACCAGACCATAATTCGTATCTTTGGTGGGATCTTCCCCTTACTCACCACTGTACCCCCATGGTTAAGGCAGCAAAGTTTTCGATTGAAAGTGAAAGAGATAAAAAAAAGTACGCATCATGCATAAGTTAAATAATAATAATACCTAGAGAACTGACTTCAACATGCAAGGACTACATCTAATTCTATGCTCACTGTCCACTATATCATTATGATTCCTAAGGTAAAAATTTACAGAGATAACAATCTATAGGAACTTTAATGCTTTAATGTTTAAATTCCTTTAAGAGTTAATCCTTTCCCCTCCTCCTCCCCCCACCAAAAATAAAAATAAAAAATTGACTTGCTAGTGGAAATTATTTTACTTATATGAAGATATGATTTCTGAGGAGTCTATGTGGAACATGACAATTATGCATATCTTTGGGATTCTTGCTCTGTAATTATAAGGTCAAGGGCATAATGCATATCTGAATAATTTATTATCCTTTCAATCCAAGCCTTGGCTATTCCAAGTTTTAGAAAATTCAAGACAGAGTTCAGATAAATGATTTCCTACCCTGTGGTCAAAAAGTCCTGTTTTAGGTATCCAAAAGAGACATATTTCAAAATTAGACTTAAAAAAATTTGCAGAGTCCCTTCACTTTAAGAGTATTACAATCTTCAATTTTATGTCCCTAATCAAATTTTATAACAATTATATAACCGATTATTTTTTCACCAATAAAAAATTTCTGACATATACATAAGCAAAATTACTCCACTCAGACATATCCTATTTAGTTTCCACTGTTAAAAAATTGCAAAACCCTCACTAGGTAGCTTGTCTTTGAAGCAAATTGTTTAAAAATAAAAAATTAAGTTAATTGAAACTATCATGATATCTGATAAGGTATTAAAGAAGGAAAAGTCACTAAATCTCAAGTTTCCTGAAGTTTAATATATCTAGTCTGTGCTCTCTGTTTGATTATAAAGAAAGCATAATACAGTGAAAAATCATCATCCCAGAAATTGATTGAATTCTATTTCAAGTAAAACTAAACCTAAAATGAATATTTGCAGGGTATTTTACTCTGCTTATTAGACTTAAAACCCCTCCCTGTTTTCTTACATTCCATTTTTACAGTAATCCTGTAATAGGTATACTATTTAATCAACAATATAAACTTAAAATTTAGATGTAACTCAAATCTAAGAGAGCATGAATGGCAGAGAAGAATCTGTTTTCTGAACCTACCATGATGACTTTTCTTTAATCAAAGGATACATGCAAAGAGCTCTTAAAAACACAGAAGAGGGCTGAGCCCGTGGCGCACTCGGGAGAGTGCAGCGCTGGGAGCCCGGCGACGCTTCCGCCGCGGGTTCGGATCCTATGTAGGAATGGTCGGTGCACTCACTGGCTGAGTGCAGGGCACGAAAAAGACAAAAAAAAAAAAAAAAAAAAACACAGAAGAACTTATGATTAAACGCACAGTCTCCTAATCAACCTCCCCATCCTGAGTTCAGCTTCTCAGTGCAAGTACTTGGACATCTTTCTGTTGTTACCTCTCCATACCTGTCAATAATATATTATTATTTTTTAATCTGAACATACATGCACATTTTTATTGGAGTGGTTAACATTAAGCATTGAAATTCTTCTATATTAGATTTAGTTTATTTATATCATACTCCCTTCCCAGTATAGTTATAATACTATTGTTAGTTACTCTATTAGCAGTATTTGTATATTTTTAAATACCATATCTAAACCTCTATTTCTTCTTACATCAACCACAGATAATGTATCTTGATTCTCCACTTTGTAAGAGGAACTTTTTAACTTTTTGACCCTTCACCTCCCCTCACTTCCATCTTCTAATTTGTTACTAGATCACTTTACCTTTTTTTGAGGTTAATAACATTTGTATTCTGTTCTGTAACCTTGGCTGAAAAGGCTGTATGCTCAAAGTACCTCTTAGGACTCCAAGTCTCACTCCCTAAATGTGGAAGAAGTTGCAATCTCTTTCAGCATTTTCTTCATCCAATTTTCTATTATGAGATGGTAGTCACATCTTAAGGGGAAAATACCTTGTTACATTTATAACATATTGAAAAAATAATCAAATAACTTGAGGATGTTGAGGAATTTATCATGAAAAAGATGTTGGAGATTATAAAAAAATAATAAAAGTTATGAAGGATATCCTTAAATTTCTTAAAAAATCTTTCATGTGTAAGTAAAATTTCTCTATGGAAGTAAGGGAATGAGATAGCAATGCGATGATTCATGTTTTGATAGGAGGAAGCATGTAATAACAGTAAGAGTCAACCAATATTAGAACCCATGATGCTTAAACATTGGTCGCATTACCACTTGGCTGAGATGTTGCTAAAGGGCTCTCAACAGAAAGGTCATGAAATGATGATTTTAAGAGAACCCATGTCTTTGAAATATGAATACAAAGAATATCAAAACAGCACAAATTTACTCTGATATTCTAAATCTATAATTATAAATGACTAGTTAAACATGTTTTATTTGTAATTATCACAAAATTTATGTAATTAAAAATAAACACTTAACAATGACCAGTAGTAGCTTCCTATTAGTGTTGCCAGTGTTTTCAAATACATATTGATCACCATGTTGATTGAATCAAAGCCTTTAACCCAAACAGAATTTGAGTTTTATTATAGCTTGATTTTTATTTCTGTCTTTATGTTGCCTCTGAATCTATGACTAGCTAAGTTTTTCACTTCTCTTTGTCTTTGGTATGAGTAATGCCAGTGGATTAAAAAATAAAAAAGAGCAAAGAACAAATGAAAGAACTACTGTAAAGGTTTAGTACTTAAGCATAAACCTTTTTCTCTCTTGAAGTATCATTTAGGACTCTTTATGTTATATGCAATCAAAATCCCAGACAACACAGCTGTAAGAGTTCTAGGCTTTTCAATCTTGTATCCCAATGACCAGAAGAAAACAGACTATATTTCCTTCAGAGCTCTCAGAGGAAAGAGAAAGCTTCCTATTCAGAAGACACCAGCAAATATTTGCAATCTCTTATGGGTTCAAACTGACTCACAGGCCCAGGCCTGATGAGGTTAATGTGGGCAAGAGAATGGACTTCACATATTTTGCTTCTAGTCTGATTGGGTCAATATTATCCTAATCCTAGATCTAGGAATAGGAGAGGTACAGTTCTTCAGAGTGGAGCTGGGGTTCTATTACCAAGAGGGGGGTGGCGGGGGGGATGGAGGGGGAGAGGCAGCAGAATGGACGCTGCACAGTGGCAAAATCACTTCACTCTAAGTGCTTAGCTGTGCAAGGTTGATTTGCATGTACACCTATACACTGGTTTAAAAGTTGAGACAGAATAATTCATTTAAGCCCCACAGCTGAGACTTTTTCAAAATCCGAAGAGGTTCATGTTTAATTACCACTAAGAAGCTATGAGCTATCTATATCCCCTGTATGTATAGAAGACTTTGAGCACTAATCAAAGAAAGGATGAACCAAAAAATCTTTGTCAGACAAAAGTGTTGAAAATCTGACAAAGTGCTAGGGGCAGAGATCAGGATAATAGGTCTATAGTTGAGTACAATGTGAAGTATTTTATCCAAACAATTTGAAGTAAGCAGCAGCCTTTAAAACTTATGAGAATTTATGGTTTCTTAGGAATTCTCTGTTTCACCTGGTTGAGCACATTTATTGATTTGGATTATGTAGTCATGTCTAAAGGAAAGAACCCTGAAGGAGAAACATCTGCATTTCTCCATGGTAAGTATTTTGAAGAACATGGAAAACCATTCTTAATAGCACTCAAACTTGAAATGCTAAGAACAACAATTTCAGCTAAGATAGCATGGTAGTGGCCTAACTGGCGGCTGAGGACAAAAGTCAGTAGAAACAAACAAATGGCCAGGGTAAGAATATTTCTGTTTCCCAGAAACAGTTTTCTACAAGAGTATGTACTTATTCTCAAGTGGATCTGGCTGAAAACTGCAGTTGGCAGTTGCTGCATGGAGCAGTGTGTAAGAATGTAGCCCTGGAGTCCAACGCTAATGGCTGAATTGCTCAAAACCCTGGCTGCATCACATAAATTGTGTGGCTTTAGGCAAGTTCTTAATCTCTCTGACCACAAGCTCCTTAAAGGTAAAACAATGATATTAATAGTCTTAGTGCAGTGCATTATTGTGATAAAAATCATTTAAAGCCCCTAGAAGAGTGTTTGATTCCTGGAGGGCCCTTAATAAATCATAGCCAATAATAATATTGAGGAGAACCTGAAAAGTTTATCTTGGTTCTAGTGCAACTGTGCACTGAACAAGCAATGGAAATCTTCGAGCAAACAAAGATGCAAAGACATTCAGATGCACCATCTGGTTCTAATACACTCAACTAGTCACCAGTAATTCCCCAGAAATGAGTGCTCATTCTAAGGTTTAACAGAAATCTAGATTTCATTTTTTGTCTAAATTATATTTTCATAGCTAAACTTTAACCTCTTGTGCTCTTCTTTCCAGCTCCACTTTTTTTTTTTATTGCATGTGAATGGCATGGGAAAAATTGGTGTGAGCCTCTCATCTGGGATCACCAGGTAAATATTGACATTGAATAGTGGTCTAGAGTCAACAAAACACAAAATAGCCACTGTTAGCACAGGATTAGTTTATAACTAGTCAAATCTGGTCACCAATTACACCGATAATGTCTTCTTTTTTATTTATTTTTCACCGAAACATAATCGATTATACATATTTATGGGGTACAGAGTTGACTATCAGTATTTGTGTACAATATGTGATGATCAAATCAATATTATTAGCATGTTCATTATTACAAATTGTAATTATTCTTTGTGTCCCTTACCCAATTGCTCCCTAACCCCCCATCCAGTCCCCCTTTCTCACCTCTAGTAACACAGGCCTGTTCTTTCCTCCTGAAAGTTCAATGTATTATTGTGGTCTTCCTTTCTTCTTTTTCCCCTTTCTCCTTTTTCTCCCCTTTCTCCCATTTCTTCCCTTTCATCCCTTTTTCCCCTCCCTCCCTCCCTCCCTCCCTCCCTCCCTCCCTCCCTTCCTTCTTTCCTTCCTTCCTTCCTTCCTTCCCTCCCTCCCTCCCTCCCTCCCTCCCTCCCACTTATTTCTTTTTCTGTGCCTGGTTTATTTCACTTAATATAATTTTCTTCAAGCTCATCTGTGTGATAATGTTTTCTTACCACAGTCAGACTCAAACTTGGCTGCACATCAAAATCAACTGTGCAAAAAAAAAATTTTTTTTTAAGGAGACAAGATGGTACTTACCTCTTGAGATTCTAATTCAGTAAATCTAGGTTGGGACTCAAGTATTTTGACATTTTAAATTTTTATTGGGTGATTCTAATGTGTAATCTAGACCCACTGCTATAAGAAGATACTATCCTACAATGATAATGATAACTGATACCTACCAGTTGCTTACAAAGTGTCAGGCGGTATTCAATGTGTTTTATATGACCCTCAAGTTATCTAATCCTCACAGTGATCCTACAAGGAAGGTTGCTATTATTATTCCCATTTCACAGATGAGGAAATTGAGGCACAGAGAGGTTAAGTAATTTGTCCGAAGCAGCACAGTTAGTCAGGTGGAGCTGAGATTGAAACCCAGGAAGTCTTACTTCAGAGGCGGTAAATATTAGAAAGCAAAGCTAACTTTTGACATTCACTCTTAAGCAATACATGGAGGTAAATTAGATGAGGAAAACTGTCATTAGTTATTATCTCTATTGTGCAGGAGACTTGTGTGCAGCACCACAGCAGGAGCTTCTTGGGACCGTGTGATGTGTTTTTGTTGGTTCCTGTCAAGATCAGTGATCAAAGACCAGGAAATCTAGAGGAAATCAAGCTCCTGGAGAAAAAGTGTAGAGGGAGAAAAACTTCTAATGTTCAAATAATGTTTAGTCATGGTCATGGTTCTTCAGGAACCAAAAATTGCCTAAAGAGAGGGGTCAACTCTGAGGAAGGCCATCTACTTTCCACCAAGGTGAGCTGACCTAATTCTGGAGATACAACTGTAGGACACAAACACCATGCTTCTGAACCTGAGTCCATGGGTTCTATTGAACAAGAATGAAAAACAAAGCAACTAGAGATATCAGTACCACTTGAGTTTGTAGGAGAGAAGTTAGGGTGAATCGTATAGACAAACATATATAATATCTGTGTCCATCTACCTCTGTGGACAAAATTATAAATTTGTACAGGATTTTTAAAAATAAAATTATTTGTTGTCATTGTTCAGAAACAGTCAGGGAGATTTGTGTTCTTATCCTGATCTGAGGCAAAACACATGCATGCTTATATTCCCTTGCTATTCCCTTTTTGCTAAGAAATTTGTATACACAAATACACATGCAATAATATTTTGTTGAAAACATTTTAGTGTTTTCATGTGATGTTTACTCTTTAACTATTTTAATTAATGTTTGTCAATAGCTCTTTTACTGAAGAAGTGGAACTTATAGCCAATTTAAAGAACTCCTGGCATATTTTAACTTTCATTGTTGTGGGTGTGAGCTATTAATGAGAATTATTAATGTGGATTTTTAAGTTATATGTTTCTGAAATACTGAAACCAGCTCTTGGCAACAAAGATATTTTAACATTTTATTCAAGCTACACCTAAGCCTTAAGAAAATCACAAAATAACAATCTTAAAACTTTAAAACTTTTGCTTAGAAAACTTTTAGTTTCTCATGTTTTAAGTAACTTTTCCTGAAAAGTATTTCCTGAAAAGGAATAGTTTTTCAAGCATTCTTGAAAATTTTGACTTAAACAAAATGAGGTTATTTATTAGAAACTTCAATAAAAATGGAACTAACTATTGACTAGGAAAGATAATGAAAAATTAAATTTTATAATGATAAATGTAAATTTTTATACCATGCTCATTTACACACATAAAAGGGCAAAATAATTAATTTTATTACATAATGCTGTCCAGTATAAACAAATGCATGCATTATATAGTTGGTACCAAGCAGATTAAAAGTTTAGAAAAAATAAAGCTATGTTGTTGGTCATATAACTTCTGTGAATAGAAATATAATGCAAATAAACTTGGCCAACTTCTCAGCCTATCTAGGTATGGTATCACATTCTAAAAACCATCTCTAATCGTCACTAATAAACATCTCTACAAATTGAAAAGTAATTTAAATTTGACCAAAGGCACTGGGAATGGAAAACCCAAAGTGATTACATTCATATTCTATAAAAAATTGTTAGTGTTCTGAATTTTTCTTTCAGCAGTTAGATGTTTTCAGTCTCTCCTGTCACTCCCCACTAAGTGTGACCCAATGACACTTCACTTGCTTCCAACTGTCACCTTTCCAGATCTATCTTTTCTTCTGAAACAGTAGTTGTCTAGTCTTTAAACTGTAAATAAATCTAAACTTCTTATTCCATTACTCTGTTCAGGACAAGAAAAGTTGATGAACCAAGAAGGCAGGTGTGTGTGTGTGTGTGTGTGTGTGTGTGTGTGTGTGTGTGTGTGTGTTTGAATATAAATTGTTCCCATTGTATAAGCAAGGAAACTTATCCTTCATAGACTTACCATATTGAAAAAGTCTAACTAAAGCAGATAGACTTGTCCATTCCTCTCAACCATTTCACATTGCTAGTGCTTGCCCCTCAATGGTTCTGAAAACTCCCAAGTCCAGAGAGAATAGACCTACATTGTCCAATACAGTAATAGCATGTGTCTATTGAGTACTTAAAATATGACTACTCCAAATTGAGATGTGCTGTAGTTGTAAAATACACACCAAACTTCAGACAGTAAAAATAAAAGAATATAAAATATCTCATCAAACATATTTTTACTGATTCAATCTTAAAATGATCATATTTTCATATATATTGAGTAAATTAAAAAATATATATTATTAAAATTGGTTTCACCTGTTTCTTTTAAATTTTTTTAAGTGACTGCTAGAAAAAAATGTAATTACATATATGAGATCCAAACATGCTGGTATCCTGGTCTTGGATTTCCAAATTCTAGAAATGTGAGAAAAGAAATTTCTATTGTTTAAGCCACCCAGTTTGTGGTACGTTGTTATGGGAGCTCAGAGTAAAACACATAAAAATAAGAACTTAACTTTAAAAAATAGTTTGAGTTGAAATGGTAAACATAAGAGTTCCGTCAGCTTCCATTATTCCTCCATTCACTCCTACTAAGGTGGGGTGGGGAAAGAAGTGTTTAGTGATAACTAAAACTGTCTGCCTAACATTAGTAAAAATTGCCTCACCTGGTAGGGAAATTTTTTTTTTAAGATTTACATTTTTACACCTATAACAACACTGCTTGAATTTTTCTATCATTAGCTTTAATATGTAAAATACAAGTGGTTATCAAAACAATGAAAAAACATGAAACTAACACATTTTTAGAGCTAAAGTATCAGATCATAAAAGACACCTTATTTGGTATCCTTCTTGTGTGTATTTCTTTTCAGTGTTTTGTTCTTGATGAAATTCCCTCAAATGCTCCTTACAGGCGAGCTTGCTTGCAGCAGGCTCCATGCTGTGAGAGGACTGTAACTCAATTTTCTGATTTAATAGTGCCTGGTTATTCAAGCATGAAATTACCTCCGTCATGTAGAGCAATCCCCTTTGCCTGGCAAGTCAAGGCTCAAAAATTTGATGCCTACTGTGATTACAGCTGTTGACCCAACCAATTGTTGCTGGAATAAAACTTTAGCTCTTCTGTATGCCCCACTGAAGAAGATATATCTCTTCGAACAGTTGAAATGTGAGAATAGGTATGCGGCTCTTAGAATCTCAGCACTATGCGATTAACATACTGGGTTAAAAAGAACCAAATATGATTATAGCACAGATGGAAAGTGCTGTATTTTTTAAATTGACTAGAATATGCTTTCATGAGATATAAAGAAATTACTTTTAATAAGAATTCTGCCAGGATTAAGAATTACAGAGAAGGCAAAGTCCAGCTCAGTTTTGTCTATGACCATCTGCTATGCAGGAAACAATAAAAACACAATTTGGTTTTTCCTCATTAATTTAATCAAACACCATACGTGCTGCCATTTGGCATTGCAACTCTGATGTCTGAAAATGGGAATAATACAGACATATTCAGCAGTAATTCAGTGCAAACCACAAATTTGAGCCAATACGTAATTCAGGTGAGGACTCTTCCTGGCTTGCAGATGGCTACTTGTTGCTGTGGGGTCACAAGGCCATTCCTCGGGAGAGATAGTAAACTCTCTTGTGCCTCATCTTATAAGGGATCTAATCCCTTCAGATCAAGGTCTTGCCCTCATGACCTAATAACCTCGCAAAGGCTCCATCTCCGAATACCATGATATTGGATATAAGGGCTTCAATTTATGAATTTTGGGGGACACAAACATTCGGTCCATAACATTATCCAACGTTTTAGTTTTATATGTCCTATTTATGATTAAGAATGTCTCCATTCTCTCTCTATGTGCTAGTCTGAAAGGTCAGGAAGTTTAATTATATAATTAAGAGTAATTCTTTAATTATCTCAGTTTTAAATGTTTCCCTTACATCACCTCATTCAAAGTATTTAATTCTATTAGAGAAGATTATTAAACTTGTTTTTCAGATTAGGAAACTGAGGGACACTGAGTGTAAATAACTGATTTAAGACTATTACAGTTAATAAATTGTGGAATTAGGGACTTAAAAAATATTTTCAATCTAGGTTAATGTGCAGACAAATGAAAGACTATATGTTGAGTATGAGACACTGCTTTCCATTTTAAGAATGAAACAGCATATACTTTGTTTCCTCATGATAATTTTTATTCCCAGTTTAATATTAAAATAAATAAAATAAGGAAAGTCACATCCTACTGAATTTGCTATATACAAATGCAAATGAAATATTCACCAATTCAATTTATAAATAGTCTGCTGTTCATCAAATATTCTTTGCTGTTAGGAAATTAATATGCTTATCTTTTCTGCTTTAACATTAATAAATATTAATTCATTTACATCAAAGCTTCAGCTGTGCTCAAAATCATTGCATCTTTTTGTGTTTTGTTTTCTAGAGCTGGCAGTCAGCCTAGTAATGGATTTTATTTTTATTCAACATGGATATATTTTATAACTGTAATTTATAATAACTTTTAATAAACCTAATTTAAAAACCTTGTAACAATGAGTTTCTGCAGTGCAAACATTTATTTTTTCTGCCTAGTAGCCATCCTTTTCTTTAGTGACAATAACCATTCTTTATTTGGGGATTGTCATCATTCCATACTCCATTCACATAGTCCATTGCCATGATT
This sequence comes from Cynocephalus volans, assembly GCF_027409185.1. Taxonomy (NCBI): domain Eukaryota; kingdom Metazoa; phylum Chordata; class Mammalia; order Dermoptera; family Cynocephalidae; genus Cynocephalus; species Cynocephalus volans. The sequence goes on along the minus strand of NC_084460.1, from coordinate 223,488,238 downwards.
CTGACCTCTTGGTCATTATTCTGTGTGGTACAGAGCATTCATCTGATCAAAGGTGAGCAAATGAGTTCCTTTCTTGTGGTTTTTAGACATCTGTACAGGGGAGCCAGGTTATTATAGGTAAAAATTTGGAAGCCATGTTTTCTACCATTTGAGGAAAGTCATACTGGAATGAGAAAGAATGAAACTAATGTAGCAAGAAAAACAGCAATGAGAAAGACAAAGAGAGAAAAAGAGAGAGAGAAGAAAGAGAAAGAGAGAAAGATGCCTGATTCCCAGCTGCATCACTACGCTTCCCTTGGCTTAATTTCTCTGCAAAATCACCAAGGAAATTCTTCTCATCAACACTAATCAAAATGAATCTACATTACATATCCCTTATGTTGAACTAGTATGAGCTGTGTTTCTGTTACTCATAGTCAACAGAACCCTCATGAAAATGCGTAGGAACAGAAAGTATTTTTTATTTTATTTTTAATTATAATATAAAAATGACATTTTTAATATCTTCAATATATAATGCAAGTTAGTTGCAATTCTTTCCCCCATTCCCAATTTTTATTTTCTAAATGTGATCTCAGGTGGTTGTTTGTCGGGCTTTAAAAACTAACGCCACCTTAAGTGACATTACAAGCGGTGCCATTATGGGCCCACAAGGGCGTATTAACGTGGCAGCCTAAGATGGCACCAGGAGGAAGTAGGGTGGGGGTGTCTGCGGGAACCTTGCCTTAGCCCTTATTGGCCAAATACATGCTTCTGCGCTCGAGGTTGCAATAGCTAGGCATTGAGACAGGATGCATGCTCTCTTGACCTCTAAGTTGATAGATTATGTAAAAAACCTGCCTTCCCCATTTACCTTTAAAAACAAGTGCTTATGTGATAATAAATGGAACTGCTCTACAGAACCCCCACCGCGTCTGAGTGTCCTTTAACCGGGCTGGTTGGGGCCGGCGGCTGTGCTCACCTCTCTTCACGGCTCTCTTCCCCTGTCTCCTTCCAAAGGGGACAGGAAGGAAAGAGGAATCCCGGGCCGTTCGCTCGCTCACCAAAAGGAAAGAGGCTAGGGCTGTTCGGGTCGGCCGGCGGCGGACCCAACAGAGTGGTGTCCCGTGTGAGGAGTTTTTTAAAACTTGTGGGTGAAAGGCGAGCGAGTGAGGCCCCAGCTGCTCGGTCCTGAAAGAAGGTCGAGGAAGGGTGATCAACCAGCGGAGTGGCCCCCACAACCGCGGTAGTGGCCGTGAAGTAATCCGCCTGCATGTCAGGGTGAGTACCGTACCTGTAACAGGGGGAAGTCCCTGCACTTCTATGCCCTGTTGCTCCTTTTGTCCCTTCCCCATGGGGCAACATGGGAGGCGTGTGTGGAAAGAGTGACGAGACAACTTGCAAGGCTCTAAAGTACATGTTAAAAAGCAGAGGCCTAGAAATATCTGACTCCACGGCCACCAATGCCTGGCATCATGTGGTGCAGGTAGCCCCTTGGGCACCAACTTGTTCTCGTATGAGACTTGGGACCGGGTTCAGACTCTGGCCAGAAAAAACGAGATTAGTCACGGGCTAGACCCCCCCTTAGGGTTCTACCCAACCATCTCTGCCCTAAAGCTTTGCTTCCGTCCCGAGCATCAGGAAGGGGCAGAAAGGGATTGGGCGCAGTTCGATGAGGAGAGAAAAAAGGCAACAAAGCTGCCAATGCAAGGCCCTGAGCAAAGTTTAGCTGAAGGAGAGAAAGCGGCACCTGAAGAAGTGGAGGAGGCTAGTCCACCTTTAAAAACATCCCCGGCAGAGCCGCAGGTTTTTCCTGTCATGGCTCTCTGGGAACCCCCAGCCATCCGCAGCACGTGAGGGGAAGCGGCCCCTCAGGCCTATCCGGTCAATGTTGCCCCTGGTGGAAATAGGCCGGCCGCTTGGTACCCTTGGGAAGCTCCTTAAAGAGCTGAAAAAGGCTGTCACAGAGGATGGGCCCAATTCCCCATGGGCAGAAACTATCCTCCAGGGCTTAGCGCACCAACCCTGCACGACCCAAGATTGGAAAATGCTCTGTAAGGCTGTCCTCCCTCCAAATTTGTTTATCAAATTCTGCACCTTCTTTAAGGAAGAGTGCCACATGCAGGCAGAGATAAATCAAGCAGCCAACCCATAGCTTTTTGTCGCCAAACCCCTGGTAGACTCCTACAATGTCTTCACGGACAGTGGCAAATCAAGGGCTGCTGTAATTATTTACAACCCCCCACGCACCACATCACAGGCGGCCCCTGCTACTCATTTTCAACCCTGTGATGGGTCAGCACAATACAAAGAGCTGCTCGCTATACTCCTTGCCCTGCAAAAGGTGCCAGACCCCATTAACATTTTTACAGACAGCTTATATGCGGCCAGTCTTCTCCCTGGGCTTCCTGGAGCCCACATTCGCTTAGATTGTAATCCCATCTCCTCCCTTATGATACAAGTAAGGAGTACCTTACAAGGCCGCAATAACCCTATTTTTGTTCAACACCTTCGGGGTCATCAAGGGATGCCAGGATTTCTAGCCACTGGAAATGCCCAGGCAGACACTCTTGCCTCTCAGGGCTCTAAAATATATACAATAGATAGTGCCAGCCAACTGCACACTTTAACTCATGTAAACTGGCGAGGTCTACATGCCAGGTTTCCAAATATACGTATTTCACAGCTAAAAAGGATTGTACACACATGCAAGTCATGCCTTCCTTATCTGCAAGTACCCCCCTTACAACCGCCAGGGGTCAATCCTAGGGGACTCAAGCCTAATGTGCTGTGGCAAACTGATGTAACTCACTTCCCGCCTTTTGGGAAACTCAAATATGTTTTTGTGTCCGTTGACACCTATTCACACACGTATTGGGCCACAGCACACGCAGGTGAAGCTGCCAAGCATGCAAAAAATCACCTGCTGCAGTGTTTTGCCACCTTAGGGCTGCCAGCACAAATTAAAACAGATAATGGGCCTTGTTTTTCTAGCAAAGCCTTACAAGAACTCTTAATACAATGGAACATTAAACATACTACAGGAATTCCCTATAACCCCCAAGGACAAGCCATTGTTGAATGGCATCACCAATGCCTAAAAAATCAATTATTAAAACAAAAAGGGGGAGTCACCAGCCCTCATCAGCAGTTGGGACAGGCACTCCTAACTTTAAACATCTTAAATTTTCCCAAAAATGAACCCCTGTCTGACTTCCAGAAACACTGGTCAGCTCACCCACCATGCCCGGAAGTCCAAGTGCGGCGGAAAGACCCCTTAACAGGCCAGTTGAGGGGCCCTGACCCATTGCTAACTATGGGTCGAGGGTTTGTTTGTGTCTTCCCCCTCAGTGAGTCAACCCCTATATGGGTCCCAGCCAAAAATCTTAAGTTCTTGACTGACACCCAGGGTACTGAGGACCCTGAGGAGTTTATTGTTTGTATGCTTCAGACTGCGTTATGAACCCTTTGTGGATGCTCCAAGAGGCCGCCCTCCTCGGGTCAACAAGAACAAGGGCCTCTGCCACCAGGGAAGGTCCCCAAGAGCCAGCCAACCAAACCTGGGAGGTCATACAAGCTGCTTGGAGGTGTCTGTATCACATTTTTAAAAAATTGCTAACATCACTTTTTGAAGTTGTTTTACAGAATCGACGTGGACTAGACCTGTTGTTCTTACAGCAAGGAGGATTATGTGCTGCCCTCAAAGAAAAGTGCTGCTTCTATGCCAACCACTCTGGAGTGGTCAAAGATTCCCTAGCTAAGCTTAGAGAAGGGCTAGAAAAGTGCAAAAAAAAAAAAAAAAAAAAAAAGAGCTAGAAGCCAATAGTAATTGGTTCCAAAGCTGGCTTTCAAGTTTGCCATGGCTCATCACCCTGCTGTCCTCCCTGGCAGGACCCCCAGCATCTTGGGGCCTCACGACATTCACCAGGTTGTGTCCCTTATAAGGCGCAACACCACTACTCTCATAATGCTCACCCAGGTGGTAGAGGAGGTGGCCCATAATGAAAGCCCTGACAGCCCTTGGGTCAATATGGCCCTTTAAAAATCAGCGCCAATCTGTAAGGCTCCACCCCACCCCCACCCCCGCTTGGCTGGATAGTCAATGACAGGTAAGATTTCCAGAGGGAAACAACCTAAGACAGGCACAGCCACCAGAGGGAATGGAGGCGAGGCTGGGAATGTTAGCTGCCTCCAGCTGCCTTATTAAAACAGAAAGGGGGAGATGTCGGGCTTTAAAAACTAATACAACCTTAAGTGACATTACAAGCGGTGCCATTATGGGCCCACAAGGGCGTATTAATGTGGCAGCCTAAGACAGCACCAGGAGGAAGTAGGGTGGGGTGTCTGCAGGAACCTTGCCTTAGCCCTTATTGGCCAAATACGCAATTCCGCAATTCCGCACTCGAGGTTGCAATAGCTAGGCATTGAGACAGGATGCATGCTCTCTTGACCTTTAAGCTGATAAGATTATGTAAAAAACCTGCCTTCCCATTTGCCTTTAAAAGCAAGTGCTTGTGTGATAATAAATGGAACTGCTCGACAAAACCCCGCACCGTGTCTGAGTGTCCTTTAACTGGGCTGTTTTTGGGGCCAGCGGTGTGCTCACCTCTCTTCACGGCTCTCTTCCCCAGTCCCCTTCCAAAGGGGACAAGAGGGAAAGAGGAATCCCGGGCCGTTTGCTCGCCCACCAAAAGGAACAAGGCTAGGGCTGTTCGGGTCGGCTGGCGGTGGACCTGACAGTTGTTCAGTTCTCTACTCAGTTTTTAACACATATACTCTGTCTTACTAGAGTGCTCGAACCTTTAATGGGTTATGTACTGTAGTAATAATAAGTGATAATTTATTTAAATTCATATATTTACAAATATACCATTGGACTGACTAGCCCAAACCTGAATATTCAAAAAAGGGAGATGTCTGAAATTTTCATGAGGTGAACAGTGATATATTAGCATGCTTGCTCAGGTTGAGGCTCCTTAGAGTTTATTCCACCTGAAATTCAAAACACATTTAGAAATTTTTAAATTTCTTTCTGACTCATTCACTCAGCTATTCCAAGAAGTTTCTGAAGAATGATTAAACAAAACCAAGCAAACGTTACTAAATTTATATTTGAAATAATAATAAAAAATCTGTGTGTTTAAAAGTAGTTTAAAATTTAATTTAAAATAATATGAAATCAGGTATGTTTGACACAAAGCATCAGGTTCAAGAGTTTTATTATATCTTGATCAAGCAATGTGAACTGGCAACCCAGAATTCACTATTCCTCATACAAGCATAATAGTTTCCTGTAGTGCAATAAACTTATCAATTCAGAATAATGCTATAAAATGTGCAAAACTAGAAATATTATGAGACTACTTTGGTACTATTGCAGTTTCACAATGAACTCTTTTGATCCTGATTCTTCATGCTTCTTATTTCTACTTAGGTTTACTGGCATCTAATGAGAAAGATACTTTCCCAATAAGTGTGAATGTGATATCTTCAATGTGGTGAAAGAAAAGAACTGCAAACTAAGAATACTATAAACAGCAAAACTGCCCTTCAGATATGAAGAAATAAAGACTTTACCAAATAAAAGCTGAAAGAGTTCATCACCCACCAGATCTGCATTACAAGAAATTAGTTCTTCAAGTTGAAATAAGAAAATGCTGATTAACATAAACACATATAATGTATAAAACTCACTGGTAAAGCTACGGATATAGTCAAATTCAGAATAACAATAACACTGTAATGGTGGTGTATAAATCACCTTTAATCTAGTATAAAAGTTAAGACAAAAGTATTATAAAAAGCTATAGCTACAATAATTTGTTAATAAGTACACAATATAAAGAGATGCAAATTGTGATGTTAATAACATAAAATTGTGGGGGGAAGAAAGTAAAAATGTAGAGTTTTTGTACCTGATCAAAAAATCAGATGCAGTATCTGATTTATCAGCTTAAAATACATTGTTATAACTACCAGATGTTTCATGTAAACTTCACAGGGCTTGGGGTGTGGGGGTGGGGAACAGTGAGGGGATGTTTAAAGTGTACAAAGTTTCAGTTATGCAAGAAAAAGTGTTCTGGAGGTATGCAGTACCTGTAAGTAACAATACAGTAATGTATTCTTAAAATTTGCTAAGAGAGTAGGTGTTATGTTATGTTCTAACCTTAAAAAAAAAAAATTAATTAATTAAAGGGGGTAGGAGGAAACTTTGGGAGGTGATGCATATGTTTATGGCCTTGATGTTGGTGATAGGTTTATGAGTGTATACTTACCTCCAAACTCATTGAAATGTGTACAATAAATATGTACACAGTTTTTTTTATATGTTAATCATACCTCAACAAGGTGGTTAAGAAAAAAAAAAAACTACCACTTGTATTTTGATATAGTATCAAATTTAAAAATATCCATAATTATCATAAATGATTATTAAAATACACCCCATTTTGCAACTGTACATCTCCTTGAGGGCCAATATTCTTCTATACACCTAAATCAAAGCAACATTTTCCACAAATTGAATGAGGAAGCAGGTATGAGGTTTGAGCAGTTTTTTAATAAGATATGCATTAAAGAGATGAATACTACTCTTGTCAGTTTCTAAATTTTTGAAATATAATTACTTTTCATAAAAATGTTGTTTAACATATAATGGAGTTTACTATTTTTATTTTTAAATAATCAATAAACATTTAAAATTATTCTGTTTTAATTTCTAATACATCAAGTATCGTTAGTTATAACCTAGGTAAATAAGCAATTTTGGAGTGCTTCGATAATTTTTAAGATTAAAGTTTATTGTTGCACACCAACAGTGGGAAAAAAAGAACCCATAATGACCCTAGAACAGAATCAACATCATTGTACACAAGAAAGCAGCCATTTAAGTCTCATTCTAGTTCTGTTCATGGTATGTAGAACAGACTGACAACTTTCAAACATTTAGAAATACTTCCACCAAATTCACAAAAATAGTAGTAATTTGTGCTTTTGCAGTTTGTGCAACTTAGAAATGCATTGAAGAAATGAAACGTTGTCTTCTAATGAGTTCTGTAGTTAAATGAATGACATAACTGGAAGTCAGACAACCTGTATTTAAAATCTATTTTTCAACATACTTGCAATTCTGGCCTGCACTGTTGATTTGACCTCTATAAGCCTGTGTTTCCTTATAAGCAAAGGGGGCTATAAATAGTACCATCCTCAGTGAGTTCTAAGAAGATTAAATAGTCAACGCATATGAAAGATTAGTGTCTAAACTTCAGTAAGAATTCTCCAAATATCTGTCAGTATTTTAATTATGTTAACACTGTTACTATTATTCTCATGAGTCCCAGATTAATAGAACTTCTGAGAGAGGAGAGATAAATGATTATCAATAATATATGAAAAAACAAAAGAGAAAGTCTGAAAATGTTCTTAAGGAGTATAATAACTAGTGGACCTTGTTTGACATTTGTAATATTAGCTTAGATACTAAGGAGCTAATTAGTGAAATACTATTAAGTATTTATCTGAAATTCATTTTCTAAAGCAAAATATATATATATATATTTATATATATATATATATTTTTTTACAATCTCTAAGACATATAAATGTAACTTGCAATTATCCTGGATCAAATAAGAACATTAGTTATTTCTAATTTTACTTATGAAATACAAAACTATTTACAATGAACTGGAAAAAAAAGTGCTTTTTAGTTAAAGCTTAAAAGGCTATATATCTCATGTCAAAATTTGTCAAACTTTTTGTTTTTCATAAAGCAAAATGACATTGCTTCATCTTTACATTTAAATTATCCCTTTGAGAAAAGCATATTCACTCTAAATCAAGTAATAAAACCTAAATTGTTATTTTACTAAAGTACTAGACAGAAAGGAAAACATTAATGTAAATAGGAGAGATGCTATGAGTATTACATATGCTTTATTGGTAGCAAAACTCAGAAGTGTTTTCTCTTCAAGGATAAAACATTTCTATTTTAAGGGATGCATTCTTATTTTGTTAATTTTCTTCTAGATTCTAATCATAGTCCTAAAATTTATTCCCCAAAGTTTTATTGGCAATAAACACTTTATTGTCAAATGGTCTATAAAGTCATAAAAATGGCTAAATATACAACAATAAAAGATTAATTAAATACAAAGGAATATATCCATTAAACAGTTGTTTTATCATTAACATGCTTATGAAGATCTACAGTAAATGACATTAAAAGATAGTCATGCAATTAAGCATATAGAGCAGATTGGGGGGGGGACTAACCATAAATTCTACATATGTAACACATACATGAATTGTCTCAGGTATACAGATAAAGATAACTATATAAAGATATTAGTTTAAAAAAAGAAATTTAGAATTATAAATAGCAGAGTTTTAAGTATGCTTATCTTGGGCAGTGATTTTTAGAATCCTTATACAGAGTTATAAATTTTTAAAAAATTACAAAAAACATTAATTACACTTATAATCAGAAAAAACTATTTATTTCAACATATATATGTAACTATAAAAATGTGTACCTATCAGTAAGAAATTGTAAATGTAGACTTCAAAAGCAATATTTATACTGAATTTTTAAGTAAGTGGTTTGTTGAACTGCGGAGGTAAAGAACCATAAAAGGCAAGAAAAGGAACTACTAAAACATATTTGAAATATTAGTTATTTTAAAGTAGTAGATAATTAAAGAACAATAATTATATACAATTATATTTTTATTTTTAATCCTCAGGAAACAATTTCCATGTTGCCGTGAGTCTCTGTATGTATTCTGAAATAGCATAAAAGAGTCACTGAACAAAAAGCAAAAAAACACCCCAAATTATAAGAAGGCTATAGTTGTCAAACATTATTTTTCAGGCACTGATGCCTTCAATGCCATCTGTATCATGTGTATTTGGCTTGATTTAAACAACTTGATGACACCTTCATAAATTGGTATTCATGCTGAGTATGTGAATTACATTACAAACTGAACAGCATATTTCTGTAAATTTTGCTGTGAAATTTGTTTTCAAGTCAAGCACATAATAAAATGCACTCTAAGTCAACTATAAAGAAATGTGTGTCCAAAAACATCTGCCTTCAAAGTATCTGATTGGGTACGCAGTCAAGTAACAAATAGAATTGTGTCACAGTTAGCTGAAAACACTTTTTTCAAGATTTTTATCATGGAATATGGTCCCAAAACCCGAACTTAGATGTCCTTCATTGAAAAGCTGCTTTGCCTGGACAGGAAACTGTAGCTGAAGGCTCTTTCAGTTATAAATGTCAGATGAAAGGAAAAGCCCTTAAAAATTAGCACTTAGTATGTCTTCATGGCCTGTTTCACAGTGAAAAAGCAAACCCAAGGCATTCCATTTTGTAATGAATGTTAGCAGAGTCTCAGTACTCAGCCCTACAACCCTGCAAAAATCACTCTGCTTTAAGAGATGTTCTCCCACATTTTACAGTTTCTCTTTATCCTTTCTCACTCTAAAAATTATTCATGCACGCTATTAATTTTAAAATGAGTATGAGTGAATCAACAAGTTGCTGAATCACATGAGCAATTTACCACCAAATTTCCCTTTTTATAATTTGATTGCAATGAAATCAGTCATTATAACAAAATAGCATTATATATTTCACATGCAGAGTCATTCATCCATTTACTCCTATATCTATCTGTTCACCGAACATTTATTGAATATTTTCTATATGCTAGGAAAGGAGAGATAAATAAAATAGTCTCTGATTTACCCTCTAGAAGAGGGAAACAGACACACAAAAATTAATCATCAAAAACTGTGTAATATGTGCTACCAAAAAGATAGAAACAGAGTGTGCTGGTAAGAGGTACTTTTTATCATAACTGGGATAGAGTTAAGGGAAAAGTTTTCTAAGTAAGAGATGATTTTGTTGGGACATGAAGGATGAGTGGGTTGGCTTATCAGGTGGACTTGAGGAGGAAAGGAATTCTAGGAAAGGGAACAGCATGGTAAAAGAATGGTATTAGTAAGAGAAAACTGAATGCCCTAAAAATTCCAAGTTGGTTCTGTATGCGTGGATCATAAGGCACCTTTGGGATAGAGGATGCAAATGAACTGAGAAACACTGTTTGAAGGAGTTTTAAATGGTGATAAAGTATTTAGAGTAGGAAGTCAGTGAAAGATATTAGGAAGGGGGGCCAGATGATCATGTTTGCCTTTAGAAGACAATTGTAGAAGACATGTGAAAGTAATCAGAACTGGCTGAATGGGGAAGGAAGCTGACTGCAAAGTTGGCAACAGGGAGATAAATTAAGAAGCCATTGCAAGCCTTCAGGCAGCAAGTAATGCGGACAGTGGGATTGGAAGAGAGGAGACAGTTGTAAAGAATATGCAATTGATAGAACTAAGGACTTTGTGACTAACTGGATATTCAGGGTGAGTGAAAAGTAAGACATGGCATAATTTTGAGTATTTCTTCACTGAGCAGTTCCATGTTTTAGATATTGTTTCTTTACTCCATATTCTAATTTCCATTTGAAAAATCCTTGCCAAATCTGTCAAGTGCAAAAGTTATCAAAGACATTTTTGTACAGACTGGCTTTGCAGGCTGGCAGGCCGGAGATAAGTCCTCCCTCTTCTGTTTACTACTTGTATGACATCCAGTAAGTTGTTTCCGTATCTCAGCATCTACCTCATAGAGGTGAATGGAGGAGAAAAAGGGTTAGAGTATATTAAGCACTTGGCAGAATACCTGGCTCATCGGCAGGGATGACCACGGGTAGGTGTAGGAGTAGCAGAAGATGTGGTAGCAGTGCACCTTTACCCAGAGTTTGCAAAAGTGAAAGATTTGTGATTATTGAGTGAATTAATGACAATTATGATCTTAAAACTTACTCTCAGATTACTTTAGTCATTAAGGTTTGGAGGCCTGGAGTATATAAATCAAATTGCTAAAATGGCAAATTGGGCATTGAGGTAAACTGATGTGTTCTTGGCCTTTCGAAAGGAGAGTGGCTAGTACTCAGCCAATGAATGATATTACACCAAAATTCTAGCCTAGTGTTGTCAGATCTCTCTTCTGGTCTGATGTATGTATATATATATATACTGCAGTCTCTGGGTATTCATCAGGGGTTGGTTCTAGGGCCCCCCACATGCGTGTGTATAATCAAAGTAACATACTTTAAGGTTATATTTTTGTTTCTAACTCTCAGAAGAATCATTAATACAGGGATTTTTATCCTGTTTTCTACTCCCCCAAAGGGGGTCCATGTGTAGAATTTAGGGATTAGTAAACTTGCATGAGGAATAAAACATATTCATTAATTTCTAACTGAGAGACAACATTTACTTTCATTATTAATATAGGCAGCAAACTACAGACATTTTTGCAATGCCTTTTACTTTTTCATTCATAGCAATCAAAGATATTTTTATAAGCATATTACGGTCACAGGTATCTAGGATTATCACTTATGCTCATCACTATTTTGAAATTATCATAGTTATTAGAAGGACCTCAAGATAGAGGTAATATTATAAGACATATCATTCTTACAAATTTATTTTAAAATATCTTGGTAACTATATTTCAATATAACTGTCTTTTTATTTTCTTTGTACTTTGTACATTTTAAATTTGTATTCTGAGAAGGGGTGCATAGGTTTAACCAGATTTCCTAAAAAGTCCATGACATTTAAAGGTTAAGAATTACTGAATAGCTTGGTAAAAACATCCTTCCTGTTCCAAATTAGGATCCCATTGGCTTAAATTATTTCCTCAGAACAGTTTCAATTCTGCCTCCTGACTACCATCTTTCATATTCAGTGTCTGTATTGGAAATGTGGCTGTTCAAACAAATAAAAAGATCCATGTCTTTTTGCCCAGAAGGAATAAAATGAATGTTGAAAATAAAATGAAATGAAATAAATGGAATGAATGTTGAAAGTGTCATGTTATGTAATATATGTGGATCTCTTCAAATTGATTTGACCACAGTATTGATCAGAACAGCTGAAATGAATATATTAGATATGCTGTTCATCGATGGATGAGTATTTACTGCATAAACTAAACTGCTCCAGAAATTGAAATAAAAAAGCTAAAAGTAAAAATCCCTCAATTATGAGTTAAGTTCCTAGTAATGTTGTGTATTTATTGGGTAAGAATATGCAGATGTTTGGCTCACTGATTCTTTTCAAAGGCTGAAAGACCTGAATTTACAACTGTTCTAATCAAACTAACAAAATGATAGGGAATATTACTCATTATTAGCTCAGGAAAAAGATAATGGTTATTATAACCACCCTGAAATGATATAATAGCCCAAATTTTCAAAACAAAAGTCCAACTTTCACAATTGCTTAGAATTTTCAAAAAGCTTCAGTTTTATTTCCCAGTAAAAAATCTAAAAAGTCAATAAACCAAATGCCAATTTTCCTATATATACTTACATAGAGGAAAAGAAATAAAGGCTATATTTCCAAGTAAATCTAACAAGTTCAAATAAACCTAAACTCATCTTTCTTAAAATCTTCCTTTGACTAGAAAGGATCATTTCCTACAAGTTAATGTTCACTCTCAAAATTTCATGTATCTCTACTCCATTAAATGCTTCACAACATGTTCATGGAATTGTATGCAAGCTTAGGAAATACTCAGATCTGTCTCCCAAAGTTTCTTATTTAATATCAACCCCGGCACCCCAGATTTCACTTGTTTTTCAGACTCTTTGACACTGTAGATTGGAGTCTGCTTCCTGTGTACTCCCACAGCTGTAGTGACCTAGAGTAAGATTGCTCACCCTAGCTCACACTGAGTGCATCTCTCCCATCTGCATCCCCTTAATAGGAATGCCGGTATTTGATGAAGACTTTGCAAACACTCTGAGGTTCTGTCTAGCTGAAGCCATTTAGGCCATCCAGCCAATCAGTGAAGGGGCTGAGACTGCACAATTTCAATATATCTTAAATTTTCTTTCCAATGATAACAAATCAAGAAAATAATTAATTGCAAACTCATGGCAATTAATTTATGCCTACCTAAATTAAGTTCAAAGAACATTTTTACTGGAAGTGTTCTATTTGAAATTGACCCTCAGATATATAATCCTGATTTGATTTTCATGTATTGTACACAGGTATTGATATTCAACTCTGCACCCCACAAATATGTATAATCAATTATGTTTCAATTAAAAAAATAAATAAAATAAATTTAAATGTTAATAAAATAAATAAAAAGAAATTGACCCTCAGAAAACCCTCTTTTATTTGATGAAGTTAGTTAAAAACTCAGTTTTTTAGGAATCCAGATTCATATTTGATGTTCAAAGTGAAGGTCAAGTAAAATTAAAACTCAGCTGCTTAGCTTAACATTGTGTGTGTGTGTTACTTCATTCATCTATCGAGCACATATAATATGTCTACTAAACAAAAAAATTGGGATGAAAAGTGAAGGCAAATAATTAATAACAAGAAACTCATAACAGAATTACCATAACCCACAATTTACTTCCACTTCCAAATGGATTATATCATTAGTGACTCACAGCAGGCCAAAAGCACAAAACTTTCCAGTGGAATAGTCTTGAAATAGCTGATAAAACAAGCTGTTAAGCTGAGAAACAGTTTAGCGCTTGATGTGTTCATACTTCACTGGTACATGCCTTAATGAGACATTCAGGAACTTATATTTCAAAGTCAAGGATCTCACAGTGTCCAAAGTAGACAAAGCATCCACTTTAGAGCTAAGAAAACCAGGTTTGTATCCTGACTGCCTCTTTCAATTATTAACTCATTATCTAGGTAAGTCAATTAACCTCTTGGAATTTCATATTTTCCATCTGTAAAATGGGATTACTACCTGACCTGACAACTCATGCTCTTTTGATGTTCAACTAAGATGTAGTATATAAAACTATTTTATAAATGGAAAACACAAAAATTTAAGTATGGTTTTACACCGCAGGGATTGTCTCAAGCCACAGGGAAATGCTGCCTTTGTAGTAGCTGGGAAGCAAGAGGAATTGAGGACAAGTTTCTGAAGTAGCAGGTAGTGTTAACTCCCCTCACCCTACCCCATAAATGGAAATCTTATTACTTGGTAAGGAGCTTTGGAGGATGGAAGCCTCTTTGCTTTGGGAAGTTTGTTTAGAAGACTCCCCCCAAGCCCTCCATATAGTTGTTCAGTTTCAAAAATATTTCTAACTTCAGTCACTTTCTTTTTCACCCAGGAGAAGGAAATTAACATTGCTAAGTGTCTAATAAGTCTAGGCAATTATTATGTACTTTAAAGATATCCTAGTTGATCGTTAACAACCCGAGAATTTAGAAACCCGAGGCTGAGAAAGTTTAAGCATATTACCAAAGGCACAACAACTACTGCTTATAAGATTATGGATTTGATGCAAGACTTCTGAATCCAATGCTTTTCCAGCAAACTTCACAAGTTTCTCCAGAGAATTTATTTTGTTAAATCAACCCTTTCTTTCTTTTTATCAACAGTGCTGTATATTTTCATGTTGGAATTTTTTTGTAGGGTCATTTTAACATTTATTCACTTGGGGGAATATAAAATGACATTACAAGGAAAATGTAATAATACTCAGGTATTGGTCCAATAAGTCAGCCCATATATTTTTACATATTTTAGCTCATTTAATTCTCACCACGGTCTTAAAAGGTAGCCATTATTATTATTACTCCCAGGCTTCGGATGACAGAGAAAATCTGTGACATTAGCCATTTCACTATGCTGACTCTCTGATAGAGGCAATAGAGTTAGGGTTGATGTAATTTATTGTCCAAACTGGGCTCCTTGGGGAGTAAAAGGGGGATCTATTAATAATTATTCCAGGCAGTAGTGTAGTCCTTAGTAATTCATAAACATGGTCATTGTAAACAAAGTGGATTGCAGTCCAGCATCAAATCGCCTATCTCTCTCCCATGAGACGTAGTCTTGGTGGGTGTGATGGTTAATTTTAAGTGACAATTTGACTGGATTAAGGGATACTCAAATTATTTCTGGGTATGGATGCATGAATACCTCGGGAAGAAATTAGCATTTGACTCAGTGGACTGAGTCAGAAAAATCCATTCTCACCCAGTGTAGGTGGGCACTATCCAATAAATTGGCTGAGGAACCAGATAGAACAAAAAGGCAGAGAAAAGGTGAATTCTCTCTTTCTGTCACCTCTGGAACTGGGACCTCCATCTTTTCCTGACCTTGGATATCAGAAATACAGGTTATATAGCCTTTAAACTCCAGGACTTAAACCAGTGGCACCTCAGGTTCTCAGGCCACTGGCCTTGGACCATGGCCATGTTACCAGCTTCCTGGCTCTCCAGCTTATGGATGGCAAATCATGGAACTTCTCAGCTTTCATAATCATGTAAGCCAATTTCCCTAATAAACCCTCTTTTATCTATCTATATCTATCTATCTATCTATCTATCTATCTATCTATCTATCTATCTATCTATCTATCTTTCTATCTACAGTTGAACAACACAGGCATGAACAGCAAGGGTCCACTATAAGCAGATGTTTTTCAATAAATACTCTACCATACTATAAATATATTTTCTCTTCCTTATCATTTTCTTAATAATATTTTATTTTCTCTAGCTTACTTTATTGTAAGAATACAGTATATAATACATATAGCAAACAAATATGTGTTAATCGATGAGTTATATTATCAGTAAGGCTTCCAGTTAACATTATACAAGATAAATGTCCAAAAATCAGTTGCATTTATATACTCAAATAATGAACTAACAGAAAGAGAAATAAAGTAAGCCCATTTGTAATTCTCATGAAAAAAAAAAAAAAACCTAGGGATCAATTTAATCAAGGAGGTGAAAGAACTCTACAATGAGAACAACAAACCACTTCTTAAAGAAATTAAAGAAGATACAAAAGGAGGGAAAGATATTCCATGTTCTTGGATTGGAAGAATTAACATTGTTAAAATGTCTATACTACCCAAAGTGATCTACAGATTCAATGTAATTCCCATCAAAATACCAATGACATTCTTCAGAGAAATGGAAAAAACAATCTTACCCTTCATATAGAACAACAAAAGACCCCAAATAGCCAAAAGCAATCCTGAGCAAAAAAAAAAAAAAAAATAAAACCAGAGGCATAACACTACCTGACTTCAAATTATACTACAAAGCTATTATAAAAAAAACAGCACGGTACTGGTATATAGATAGACATTCAGATCAGTGGAGTAGAATTGAGAACTCAGAAATCACCCCTCAGGCTTACAGCCATCTGATAATGGACAAAGGCAACAAAAATCTACATTGGGGAAAGACTTCCTCTTCAACAAGTGGTGCTGGGAAAACTGGATATCCATATGCAGAAGAATGAAACTAGATATGCACCCCTCACCATACACTAAAATCAACTCAAAATGGATTAAAGACTTAAGTATAAGACTTGAAACTGTACCATTACTAAAGGAAAATATAGGTGAAAGACTTCAGGAACTAGGTCTGGGCACAGAGTTTATGAATATGAGCCTGAAAGCACAAGCAGTAAAAGAAAAAATAAACAAATGGGACTACATGAAACTAAAAAGCTTCTGCACAGCAAAGGAAACAATCAACAGAGTTAAATGACAACCTACAGAGTGGGAGAAATTTTTGCTAACTATGCATCTGACAAGGGATTAATATCCATAGTATACAATGAAATAAAGCAATTATACAGGAAAAAAAAAAAAAACAAATAACCCAATTAAAAAATGGGAAAAGGAGCTGAACAGACATTTTGCAAAGAAAGACATACAAATGGCCAACAGATACATGGAAAAATGCTCAACATCACTAGTCATCAGGAAAATGCAAATTAAAAGTGCATTGAGATACCACCTCACCCCAGTTAGACTGGCTATAATAAAAATGTTGGTGAATAACAAATGCTCGTGAGGGTGTGGAGAGAAGGGAACACTCCTATACTGTTGGTGGGACTGTAAATTATTAAAACCACTATGGAAAACAGTATGGAGGTTTCTTCAAAAACTACAGATAGATCCTCCATATGATCCAGCAATCCCACTTCTGGGTATATACCCAGAGGAATGGAAATCATCATGTTGAAGGGATACCTACACTCCCATGTTCATCACAGCTCTGTTTACAATAGCCAAGACATGGAACCAAACTAAATGTCCATTGATGGATGACTGGATAAAGAAACTGTGGCATATATACACCATGGAATTCTACTCTGCCGTAAAAAAGAATGAAATTCTCCCATTTGCAACAACATGGATGAACCTGGAGAAACTTACATTGAGTGAAATAAGCAAAGCACAGAGGGATAAATACCGCATGTACTCACTCATAAGTGGGAGCTAAGAGAGAAAGAATGAAGGAAAGAAAGACCACAGTGGTGCACTGGACTTGGAGAGAGAGAGAACATTCTTCCGGCTACAAAGTGGAGTGGGTGGAAAAGGGGTAGGAGAGGGAGGTTGGGGATAATTGGGTGGGGGACACGGGGTACAAATGCAATTTGTGGTAATGAGTATGCTGCCAGTATGAATCTGGCCCTCACAGCATGGGCACGAGGGGTGACAATCATCTTTGTATCTCATGAATATTCATAACCAATTAAAAATAATAATTATTATTTAAAAAAAGAAGATATATATTGATTGTACCAAGGTCATTGTTTTGTTTGTGATAGTGTATAGTTTTGCAATACCCTAACACTGGGGGAACTCAGTAAAGAATACACAAGATATCTTTGTATTATTTTTTACAGTATGTGACACTAAATTATCTCAAAATAAAATGTTTAATAAAATAAATAAACTGCAAATGTATCATATGATAAAAAAATACATATAGCATTCAAAATATATGTTAATCGATGGTTTATGTTATCACTAAGGCTTCCAGTCAACCTTAGGCTATTAGTAGTTAAGTTTTGGGAGAGTCAAAAGTTATATGTGGGGATATGGTGTCAATACCTCTAACCCCATGTAGTTCAAGGGTCAGCTGTATATCCCATTGGTACTGTCCCTCTGGAGAACACTGACTAATACAGTGGACCTATCAGTTAAAAGTGCACTCTTTCTGTGGTTAAGAACTAGTTCCATGACCCAACTAAGCCAGTATAAAGGCTGTCTTTGAAATGTGAATCTTGGTCTGCATGAAATTCAGCTGAAGTTCGTTCCTTCCAGCAGCTGTGCTTCTGCTCCAAAGAACTCTAGAGGTACTTGGGTTCTTGTGCATTCAGAGATGCACTTCTCCCTCCCTTGCATTTCATATGTTGCCTTGTATACCATAAAGACATTTACTTTTTCGTTTAAGTTAGTCAGAGATAGCTTCTCTTCCTTGAAACCAAAGAAACATGATTGGTACAAAGATCAAACTAGAGGACTGCTCACATACCATAAAAGCTGTTTATCACCTACAGTTAGCTTCTCAAAGTCCTTGTAAATCTTAAATAGATTTTCTAAGACATGTTACCTTCTTTGGGCTGTGAAAAAAGAACACATTTTCTTGCCTTTTCTAGCTTGTAGACTATAGATCAAAAGGACATGTTTAAAGCACATGTCTGGCCTGCAGTCCTTGGCTTGTGATCCCTTCCTTCATCTTCAAAGTGCATCACTCCAATCTCTGCTTCCACTGTCACAAGGCCTTCTCTCTGACTACTCCTGAACCCCTCTTATAAAGATCACCCTTGTGATTACATTGGGCACACACAAATAACAGCAATCCAGGAAAATCTCCTTATCTCAACATATTTAATCATATCTACAAAGTCCCTTTTGCCACATAACATTCACAGGTTCTAAGGATTAGAATATAGACTATTTATTTTTGAAGGGGGCATCATTCAGCCTACAATCACTGGCAACTTAATACTTATTGAAACAGTATGGGAATAAAGATGGAATATCACAAGAAAAAAACATTTCCAAAGAGGGGAAAAAAAATCTATCTATACATTTATACACACACACACACACACACACACACACACACATACATACACACACACACACACACACACACACATATATGTACACACACACACACACACATATATATACTAATAGCCATTCTCTTTGTGTGTGTGTGTGTACGCATGTGTGTGTGTGTGTACGCATGTGCGTGTGTGTGTGTGTGTGTGTGCATAGTGGTTCTGCTCACTGCTCTGGCATTCTCCCATGCTCAGCTCCACCTAATAACTTGGGACTAAAGTGTTTAGGAAGGGAAGAGAAATGGGAAGAAAAGGGGGGAAAAAAGTGCTCTCTTTATTTTGCCTGAAAGAAGGGAAGTTTTGCTTTTCCTGTGATCACTCCCAAAAGCTCAAAGAAGAGGCTGCCTTTTTTTTTAACCTTTCAGACATCATCAAAAGCTTAATTAGTACCAGAATTCCTGTATCAACCATAAAAGAATACAGTTTTTTGAGGTGCTATATGTGTCTATTGGGGAAAAGATCAATTAATAGATCATGCTATGTCTTCTAATACATAAGATATTTCTTGTGTACTTTTCACTTTCCTCAACTAAAATGTAAATCTCACAATGGCAGGGAATATGTCTTTCTCATATTTGCAGTCATGGGATTTGGCACAGTTCCTGGTGCCTGGTAGGCCCTAACAATATCTATTTAGTGAATGAATTGAGTTCTGTTAGATCAGTCTTTCGGAACAAATAAAAAGGCATTTTGTTTTGACTTCTGAGACTTTAGGAGAAATTGACCAGTGTACCAGACCTAGGTTATAGCATCCAAACTTCTCACACAGAGCCTTAAATAATAACCGCCTTGTTCCCAAAGATCCCAAGCAAAAAGTGCCTCTGACCAATACTCTCTTGAGCTCACAATCAATCAAAACTCTTCTGCCACCTGTGGAGTTTGACCCAAGGATATCCTTCCTAGTGAGTTCTACTAATAGCCATTCTCTTTGTGTAATTCTCTTCTCAGCTTGGAGCCCAGATCCCAGCTTAATTTCTCTTTCTCCAGACAAAACTACAATCAGTGCCCTTTGGTAACCCTTCTTTTAAGATCTCCTCTTTATCTAACAGAAACACCCAGAATATCCTTTAAATTCTCTCACTGTAAGGAATCAGAACCCAATGTTGCATCTTATCCTAGTAAGTTACATTCTAACAATTCTAAATACTCATGACAACTAAAGTATTAAAAAATAAACGCAAATAACAAAATGTAAATAAGCATGTGTCCATATCTCAAAACAATTAAATACACGAATTAATGGTTGGTCCTTTCTAAAGCTGATTTTATTTGTATTTTGCCTATATAACGAAGCTGTAAGTGTAAGCATGTAGATATGTCCCAGTTAATTACCAATCTCTGAAAACTGTGATAATTACTCAATATGTGAAAAAAAGGGAAAAAGGAAAAGGAAATAAAAAAGAAATTTGAAACTGAAAGGAAGTTTCCTCAAAGGAAAAAAGACATCCCGTCAAATATATTTATGCTTTTTGTTTTGGTAGTCAAAAGGCAAAATCTCCAAACAAAATATCAAATGTCTAATTGACATTTGTTAGATTATGTTCTTCTACTTTTTAAAGAGTAATATTTTTATGGAATTTTCTTTCACATTAGCATCGCCTTAAAAAAGAAAAAGTAGCATCCTGCTATTTCCATGTCTTCCTCCTTCGAATTCTCTTTTGGAACGCTCCTGAGACATCAGGTACACTTTTCACTTGGTGTGGGATTTTTCTTGCATTTCAGATTTTCAAACAGTGTATTTATTAATTTATTCAAGGTATCATCATTGAGTATAGACTATTTGTCAGATACTTCACTAGATATCAGAATTATAATAGTGAAAAAAATCTGTCCTTTTTAAGCTTAAGATTTATTATAAACTAAATGTCTTTTTCAGCATGGTTGTTTTTTTCCCAAACCCTTTGATTTTTTGAATTCTAAATTTGGATATATTCTGTGTGCATGTGTGCATGTGTGTGTATGTGTTCAAATTCAAGTATTTATTCTACATTCGAATTCTAAATTTAAATTTCTTGTATTTGAGGCTGACACATCATGTGATTTCTTATGTTCCTTTTGAATAACTTTTCAATATTAAAATTACTTAACCATTTTGGGTAGATAAATTGAACAAACCTTTTAACTAAACATGAGAGTTTAGTCAATAAATTTTCCTCTCTTAAACCCCACACCCTATATGTATTGTTTTACTGAATACAAGTTTAGGTTTTTTTGTATGTTTTAACTCTCCTATCTTATCTTTCCTTGAATGGCAGTTATCTCATGCTTCTATTACTTTCCCTTAAAAAAATATTTCTAGCTGTTGAAATCATATAAATATTGTAAATATTTAAGCTATAGCGCCAAATGTCAAATGCAATTAATGTAACACAGATATGAAATGATACACATTACTTATGTATATTTTAGTAACATTTAAGCCATTAATCACCCAAAGATCACCTTTTTGGCCATTTTTATGGTAATTCACCCCATTACCAGATTTTCCTTAAAAATATTGTGAATTTCTGGATTTGCTGCTTCTTTTCTATTATCAATTTTAAACTTTTTTTTCTGCCTTATATGTTGGGACATTAGAATAATTCTATATAATTTCTGCATTGAAGCCTACTAGAAGATTTTGTAAATAGCTCAGCATCTGTGATTCAATGTAATATAAAGGCCTTGTGCTATCTGGCATGCCAAGTGGTCCAGTGATCTTCATGCAGAGTTTCCAACTTAAGGAAGTATTCCTTTGAAGACGAAATCTTAGATCTAGAAGAAATCTGGGATGATGTCAAGGTTAATACTTTTATTTTGTAACTAAAAAAACAAGACCTATGGAATGTAAATAGTATAAACCTAGGGACATAGTTAGCTTTAAAACAGGTATTTCTATGTGACCCTTCTTAATCTCCACCATTTCTACTAATTTGCCATTGTTATCTTATTCCTCAGGATATTCATCTACATTTACCATCCCTGTTCTTATGATAGTTCCAGGGTTATTACTGTACAGATACAACTCTAATTAAGCTAAAGAATATGAAGGAACACACAGCCACCACAGTCTGGGTATCAACTGGACAACGGTAGTGAGATGAATAGTGGAACACCTGTATGATCAGAAAATGTGAGTAGAGACAGCGTTCTGTCCTTTATTTTATAAATGATTTTGGAAAACTCAGCTAGCTACTGTGAACCTCCATTATCTCATCTATAAGTAATGATTATGACACTAATTCATCTGACATTGTGAGTACTGAATGTAATAAAATATTTGAGTAAGAAATATAAGTAATAATGATGGGTATAATAATTATGCATAAAGGTTACTATACATACAATATAGACAGTGTAAAATCCATTTATATATTTAAAAGTAGCACTAAGCTAACATTTTTATCATTACAATTTCATGATAGTAAAACCAACAACAATCTGCCAACAAGTCTTTTTTGGTTACCATTTTTAAGCACAGTAAGGATGGAAACTTTATGTTACTTAACTCTGTTGCTTTATCTAATGATGTGCTTTGTAAGACACAAATATTCAATGCATATATAAAAATAATTAACATACTTTATTAGGAATACCTTATCTCTTTACCCCTACATCATCAAAAATGGGTATAAAAACACGGTAGTTGTGTAGCCCCAACCAAGTTTTCCCAGATCATGTCTACCATACTCAGGCTATGACTGAAACATGAGCATCTCATGCATACCTCATGTCTCTTGGCCTCCTGTTTTCCAGGCTGCAGTTTTGTGACACACTCTATTAAGCACACAGTTGAAGCAATTTACTTCTGGTTAAATCACTCACAGCTGAGTTGGCTCTCAGATGACCAAAACCGTTTATGAAAGGCACTAAATGTCTTTTTGAAAGTTATTATGTTATTTTAGAATTACACATGACACAAAAATGTAAGAGTTAAATAGACATTTTCTCACATAAACACATTGGTGGTTCTTACCAAATAACAATTTATTATTAAAATCCAGCATTATGACATTTTTTCTCAATCCAGTTTTGTGTGTGTGTGTGTGTGTGTGTGTGTGCGCGCGCGCACGCGCGCGCGCGCGTGTTGTTTCTGATACAGGGTATTTATGATGTTAGGATGAAAAACTACAATGCAATTTCTCAAAATAAAAAATGTACTTGATTCTGTTATGCTGTTCAGCCTTATCTTTCCCTATAACCTGATCCTCTTGGTTATAATGAGTTTATAGCAAAAACATTGAAAAATGTTTTTTCCAAGTGTTATTCATATTGCATCATCTTCATCATCAAAGAAATGAAAATGATCTCACTTTCATTTGAAGATCTCATCTCATCCTATTTTCTCTGAATTCTCGGGTGGAATTGTCTAATTTTTTCTTGCTCCCCAATGACACTCTCATCATTATTTACCCACCACCCTCTGGGTTTCTTTATTTGAAGTTCATCCCATCTGTCTCATACACCCACTTAATCATTCCTGTTCTCTCCTGCCCCGACTCCCACCACAATGCATATCAACTCTGGACTCCCTAAAATGATAACAGTGTGGGACTTACATTTATTGTCCTTTCTACTACAGAGTCTACCTCAATCATCTGGATATATTTGGCATGAACTTTTAGATCCTCTAAATGCAGAAATATCCATTCTAGTTTAATACTCATTAATATGACAGTACGCATTCACTGGATTCTGGGTATAAATTCACTGAACCAAGTACACTGCAGCATTTCATAGATACGAGGGTACTTCTGAAAGTTCATGGAAAGATTCATATTATCTCTTAATTCTATTTCCCTACAAGATTTCTGAAGCACCCTCATATTTATGCTTGCTCTTTATCATGTCAGTATCCTTGCCACCTCCCTCTTACTGTATGAATATTTCAGTTTCCTCTACCCTCTCAAGAAACTCAAGTAAGGGGCATTAGAAAGTTATAACTTTGGAGTCAAAGAGCCTTTTTCAAATGCTGCCTTTGCAGCCTGTATACTGTGTGAAAACAGATAAATGTAGATAAGCATAATGGAATAAGAAAAATACATTTTCTTGGAATTTTAACAAGTCTGAAAGTTGAAGCTAGCTGGTAATAAGTAACCCAAGTTCCGAAGTTCTTAAAGAAGCTGCTGGAAAGATAGGAGAACTGAAACTGCGGCAGTGAATCTATCATTCACCTCCAACCTTTATGGGAGAAGATTAGAAATTTGAAGAAGAGTTCAATAAAGTAAGGGAATTCAAAGTCATTGGATGATACATGGGTTCTTCAAAAAGTTCATGGAAAGATGCATATTATCTTTTAATACTTTTTTCCATGAACTTTTTGAAATACCCTTGTCTCGTGGCACTTTCTACTTCTGGGGCAGGGAAGGAAGGTGCTTTCATTCCTCATCTAACAGGGATCCCAGAATGTCTATTATCAGAGGCTGTAGCTGCTTTCAGACTCTCACTCTTACATAGATGTTTAATGGCTGTGAAATAATAATCTTAAAATGATGCTTTGGAGCCACAACAGAATACAATGGGGAAATGGCATGACTTGGTTTCCTTAGTGTTTAGAGAAGTAAAGAAGAGACTGTAAGGGCTGAGTGGGGAAAAGTCAGTGGTTGGAGAAGTACGTTTCCCATGTTTGGTACAGCAAGGAGCCACGTGGTCTTAAGGGCCAGCGGACATGATAGGAGGTATCTGGACTCACAGCCTTTCAATGAGGCTCTTTGCTATAGGGCTGTCTGCTGAGACAAAGGAACCCCAGAAAGAAGTCCTTCTGTGGTGTATTGCAGTAACTGAGGAGAGAGATTGAAAGAAGTCAGCTGGAAGTCATTGGTCTATGTTGAAAATTATACTGTGAAGAAGTTTCAAAAATGCTCCTCATTAAAAATGAAAACATGGATGCATATAATATATGCCCGGTATGATGGCCAACCAGTATTAGCCAAAAACTAGGCTGCAGCGTTTATTATCTGAAAATGAGACTTTTCTAACAGCTGAAAATGGCCAGAAAACTGCAGACTAATCATCCAAAGCCTGGGAAGGAAAATCTGTCAGCAAGTTGAGGAGAAATTATGGGATAAAGCCATTTCCAATAGTTCAGCCCAAACAAAAACCCATTACTTTTTAAGCCTAACTTGAGGATAAGAGAGGATGACTACAGGGAGAAAATTTATCAGCACCTAGCATAAAAATTGGCACCCAGAAGTTGCTCAATAAATAGAAGCTAAAAAAACTTAGCTTCTCTCTTAGCTATTTAGTAATTTAGTAATTCCAACTACTTCAATTTTGCTCTGATATTTTACAGAGCACGTTGTAGTAATCCCCAACATTGCACTATTTTCAGTTTATTTTTTCTTATTCTGCTATAGGCTAAACTATCCTGATTAAAAAAAAAGGAAAAAGGAAAAAAAATCCCCAAAATGCTAACATCTCAATACAGGTCTAAACCTCTTTCTTCAGGTCAGAATCAATCCCTATATGAAAACCTATAAAGTAATAAAGTCTCTCTTTTGATTACAAATTCAAAGTCAAGATTTTCTGCTCACATTCTCTATATACTACCAGAATATATATCATCATTCATTAATTTATAAATTCACTCAACAAATATCTATTGAGTGCCCACCGTACAGCAGAAACTCTTCTAAGAACTAAGGATACAACAGTGAATAATAGAAAGATGTCTGTGTTCAAGGAACTTATGTTCTAGTGGGGAAACAGACATAAAAGGAAAGTAAAATATGCATTGTATTAGGTATTCAGTGTATAAAGGAGCAAAATACAACAGAGAAAGAAGGTAGAAAGTGTCATGAGTGGGTGTAATTTTATATAATGCAGCCAGGGAAGGCTTTAGAGAGGAACTGACATTTGAGTAAGAAGCTTGAAGGTAAGGGAGCAAATTACCTGGATATTCAGGTAACAAACATTCCAGGCAGAGGAAATAGAAAATATAAAAGCTTTGAAGTGGAAGTGTTCTTGTTGCATTCCAGTGTTAACCTGTGCCTGGGACTGACAGAAATAAATACAGACTGACTTAAAATTTAACAGGACTTTATATTTTAATAGGCTCACTGTGACTGTTATATGTTGATCAGAGACTGAAGGGTTTCAAAGGAAAAGCAAAATACAAACAAGAACAAAAGAAAAAACACTTAGTAGTTTACTACAATGTTTCAGGTGAAAACTATTGGTAATAGGACTAAAATGGTATTGGTAGAGAAGATGAGAAGAGTTAATATTTTGAATTAGCTGATGAGTTCAGTTGTTGATTGTTAAGAAAAGTGGTCCAATGAGAGTGGTACAAGGTTTGACCTGTGCAACTAAAAGAATGGAGTTTTCATTTCCCAAGATGATGAACTTCATGAGAAAAGGAGGTTTTGTGAGAACTATCTGATGCTGAGTTTTGGACATGTTAAGTGTTAGATTAGTGTTAGACATTCAACTGAGGATATCTAGAACACTGTTAGATGTTCAATTCTAACAGGGAAGAGTACTGGAATGGATAGTGGGATGATTCTGAACATTGAGGGACCACATGAAATTACCAACGGAGTGAGTGTGAACAGAAAATAGGCCAGTTCCAAGACCTAACATTTGTGACATTCCTACTTGTAGGGTTTAGGGTGAAAAAAAGGCACCCGCAAAAAACAAAAGACTAGATAAGTAGGAGAAAATTAGGACTGTGTAGTGACTTGAAAGCCAAATCAAACATCTGTTTAGAAAACTGTGTGAAATTATGCTGATAGGTCAAGAAATATGAGGACTGAGAACTGACCATTAAATACAGCAATAAAGGGATCATTAGTGACCCTGACAAGAGCAATTTTGCTGGTACTGTGGAGATAAAAGTTAACTGAAGTAGGTTAAAAGCAAAATGGTGTGTAGGGGGTGGAAATGCTTCAAGACAAGGAGTATGGCCAACTCCTTCAAAACTTTTTTGAACAAGATAAGAAGAGAAATTGACATAACATTGAGAAATGTCATCCAGAGAAGTATTTTGTCTATGTGTTTGTTTTTAAAAGAGAATTAACAGCATGCTTGCATGCTGTTAGAAATAACACCAAGAGAGAAAAAGAATTAATTAAAGAGGTGGGCAGACTTGTTAGAACAATATGCTTGAGTAGCAAAAAGGAGATGGCACCTAGGGGATGGGCTGATTGCAATTAGAAATATGGACAATAATTTTGTAGTAACAGAAAAGAAGGTAAAATACAAGATTACAAATTAAAGTAAGTGGGTAGATGTAATGGTGAGACTAGCGGGGGTTTTCTTCAATTTGCTAACATTTTTCTCCATGAAATAGAAAGTAAGGTTATAAGCGAAGAATGAGGATTGAAGAGGAGCTATCACAGGTTTGAGAGGAATGTCCAAGTTATGAAACAATAATTTACAAAGTGGAAAAGAGAACAGAGAGGGAAATGTCATATGACTGATGGACAGTATTAGTGCCTGCTCGAAAGTACTGATTAAGAATTTATGGAAAGACAAGTCAGTATGACTGCATAATTAGTCCCCCAAATAAATTCACCATTACATTGGACCAGTCTCTTCCAAACACTATATGATCATTCTCATTCTGTTTTGTGCATCTCTTCCTGCTTTTTCTTCTACATAGAATCTCTGTGTTTTCCATTACAATCTCTGTAAGTCTCACTCATCACTCAAAAGTGAACCCATGCTTCATCTTTTCTGTTAAGCTTTTTGTAATGTAACTCTCTAGTCTTTTCCTCTTTTATATTCTTTGGTGTTCCTTGTAGTTGAGAGCACATACTCGAAATTTGACTGCCTAGATTCAAATGTCAGCTGCATGACCTTGGAGAAGTTCCTTCACCTCTCTGAGTATATTTCCTAATCCATAAAATGAACACAATAAAACATAGGATATACTTTCTGGGGCTTTTATTGCAAATTGCCTGAGACAATACAGCTAAACTACTTAATATATGCCTGATATACAGTAAAAGTTTAATAACTATTGACTGTTAGCAACATTTGCCATTATCCCAGAATTTATAAATCCATGTGTTTAAATTGTTTTATAAAGGAAAACAATTTCTCCCTGATCACTATGCTATGTAAGCTCATTAAGGATAGACACTGTGTGCTATACACTTGTTTTTAAATTTCTCACAAAATTCTGGTCAGAAAGGAGACACTGAATGAGTATTTAGGAAATCTGAATTTTATTTAATAATTTATATTGTGAAATTCAACATCATCTTACATAGTGTGATGATAAAATAATTACATTATACAGAATCTTTCAATTTGGGTTTGAAGATAGAACCAGACAGCTTCCTATGAAATTTTAGTGAAAATTTCTCTATTAATATCTATACTGTATCATCATGCACAAAAAAAAGACAAAAGAAATAGAAAGAATGTTTTTCCTTAAGGGAATAATAAAACAAGACACTATAAATGTGATACGTAAATATATAATAGAAAATATATTTGTACACATATATTTTTATCCTAAAATTATAGCCATTACATATGTTCCATTTATTTCAGGTTGCACTTGGAACATTCAAAATACAACATATGTATTTTTTAACTTTTTCAATATATTTTAATGCAACAAAATTGCATAACAATACTTAGGTATTAAATATCAAAATTCAAAGTCCAAATAAAATTTTCTTATTTACACAGCAATTACCATTGAGAAAGAGTACTGTCTTCTATAGGAAGACTTTGCAAGCTTATGAGAATATTAATTATGTCATGCAATGACAATTTTTAGACATATGCCATCTCCCATGTCAATAAAACTAGGTTTTACTATCATGGGTCAAACCATTTAACTATGAAATCAAATTCTTTCTTAGCAAAATAACATTGTAAATTGGCATTAGAACAACTAAGGCTTCCCTTAAGGCACAAAAAAACATCTCCCCATGGCAAAAAAAAATAGAAAGAAAGGATTTCAGACAGAAGTCAAATATTCCTTCCACCTAGTATTTTTCTAGCAATAGAACTGTTTCCTTAAGTTGAATCAAT
Organism: Cynocephalus volans; assembly: GCF_027409185.1. Taxonomy (NCBI): domain Eukaryota; kingdom Metazoa; phylum Chordata; class Mammalia; order Dermoptera; family Cynocephalidae; genus Cynocephalus; species Cynocephalus volans. The sequence goes on along the minus strand of NC_084460.1, from coordinate 223,459,296 downwards.
CTGCAAATGTTTATTAAAAAACCATCTTTACTTTTAAATTTTTTTTCATGTGGTGAGTAAAATACTACACATTTTAAACACAAAGACAAAGGGCTTTCAAAGGGCTAGTTTTAGAAATATTAGAATCTCAAACATGTTTAAAACTATATTTACACAGTTAAGCTAACACTATACAGATAATGCAACATTGATTGCACAATGAAAAGTATAATATGAGAATATTAATTGAATTTTCGATCTGTTACACATCTTTTCTTTTTAATTGAGAATTATTACAACTTTTATGTGCCTGCCAAAACTCTGCCTGTAAAGATAACAATAATAGTTTCTATAATACTTTTATTTATATAATGTGTTCCTGTGTGGAATTAATTTCAATACCCATATTAAAAGTGGTAGTTAAGTGTGTCTCTGTGTATATACTTATGTTTACACACACACACACACACACACACACACACACACACACACACAGTTGATTATTCTCCTGCCCATCTCTACTGAAGCTATCTTGAATTTGGTGTTTATCCTTTTCCTTCATTTAATTTATTACTATATATTGCTTTGTGTTTCTAAGGCCACTAATCCTAGACAAGTTCCTTATCTAATCATATCTATGTGAATATAATAGGCAAGAGAATCTTATTAAATTCAAACTTCTTCTATCTATAATATCTTTAATACTGCAGGAACATCTCTCCCTATATATAATTTCCCTCATTCCATGTTCCAGAAAATCTCCTAGTTGCCTACCGTGACATATCCAAATAAAGGCAGAGGCATAGTTTTTAAGATTCTTCACCAACCTCCGTAGACATATGAGCTGAGATGGCTAGTTACAACTCTCCATTCTAGTTGGTTTGTCTCCTCACAAAGCCTCATATATTTTCTGCCTAAACCATATCACCTTTCTCCATTCTTTAATTGCCCAAACCTTCTGGATTTTTAAAATTACTTTTCCTTTTCTTTTAAAAAAATGTATTTTTGGAAAAAAAAAACCTGTCACATTTTACTGTAAAGTCTGATTTTTAATGTGAGCTAAATAAATGAATATTTCTATCCCAAATAACATAGAATCAAAATATAGGGAACAAAACAAAATATTAGAAATATAAGAAAACATTAATAGCCATGATAGTAGGTAAATATAAAAACCCCTTTTAGTCCTAAATAACTTAAGAAAAATATAAATGAAAATATGATTACCATGACAGACACAGAAAATAAAAATTAAATTCTCTGCTTTCTCAATTAGAATTTGCAAAACAAACAAAGAAAAGGTATTTTTAAAACTCGAATATATGAACACTTAAGAGTATAAATAAAATAATAGCCGGGGCACATAACCAAGTTTACCTGTAATCCATGTTATCAATAAGTAGTTTCACTGGCCCTGCTCTAACCAGAACTGGCTTGTTCCTCTATGTTTTCCTTCCTACTCATAAAGTTATCTCCCTTCTTCCATAGCTTCATTCCATGCAAGTCCATCTCATAAAGCCTGGGTCCAAATGTACCATCCTATAAAACTGTCCTTCACCTCATTTTCATACAATAGCATGTCTCAATTCACACTGCCATGTACTAGGTTTTTAGATATTCCTTTCTGTAATGGGAAATTGTATCTTTTGGTTTTCATGGGTACACAGTTAGATCTTAATAAATGCTAGAAATATAAACTAATAAAATATTTTTGTTTTATAAAAAGATGAGGCTGTGGATGAAGCTAAACACTAAATTTCCAAGTATGGGAAGAAAACATCTATCATTAAGAAAAATGTTCAAAGAGCAAAGTTAGATGTCTCACACTTTCTGATTCAAAACTTACCAGAAACCTACAGTAATCAAAACAGTGTGATACTAGCATAAAGAGAGGCATATAGATTAACAGAACAGAATGGACAGCCCAGAAATAAACCCTTGCATATACAGTCAAATGATTTCCAACAAGGGTGCCAAGACTATACAATGGGGAGAGGACAGTCTTTTCTACAAATACTGTAGTAAAACTGGATATTCATAGGCAAAAGAATGAAGTTGGATAATTTTCTTATAACATATATAAAATTTAACTCAAAACAGATCAGAGACATAAATATAAGAGCTAAAACTATAAAACTCTTAGAAGAAAACATGGGCAAAAAGCTTCATGATATTGGATTTGGCAGTAATTTCTTAGATATGTCACTAAAACCATAGGTAATAAAAGTAAAAATAGATACATATTACTACATCACAATTAAAAACTTTTGTGCATTAAAGGACACAATCATCAGAATGAAAATGGGAGAATATATTTGCTAATTATATATCTGATGATGGATTGATATCTAGAATATATAAAGAACCTCTATGATTCAACAACAACATCCAATTTAAAAATGGGCAAAAGAATTGAATAGGCATTTATTCAGAGAAAATTGAAAAGGGGCCAAAAGCACATGAAAAGATGTTTAACATCACTAATCATCAGGGAAATATAAATCAAAACCACAATAAAATACCACCTCATACCCATTAGGATGGCCACCATAAAATTTAAAAAGGGAAATAAAAGGTACGTTGAGGATGTGAAGAAATTGGAACCATTGTGCATTGGAATGTAAAATAGTGCTGCACTATGAAAAGCAGCATAGCGGTTAGTCAAAAAAATGAAAATAAAATTATCAAATAATTCAACATTTCCACATCTGCATATATACTCAAAAGAATCACAAACAGGGTCTCAAAAGGTATCTGTACACCCACATTCATAGTAGCATTATTCACAATAGCCAAAGGTGTAAGTAATCCAAGTGTCCATCTACTGATGAACAGATAAACAAAATGTGGTATATAAGTACAATAGAATTTTATTCATATTTAATAAGTTAGGATACTGTGACACATGGTACAACATGAATAAACCTTGAGGACATTATGCTAAGTGAAATAAGCTAGTCACAAAAAGACAGTGTATGATTCTATTTATATGTGGCAACTACAGTAGTCAAATTCACAGAGACAGAATGCAGAATAGTGGTTGTCATGGGCTGGAGGAATGTGGAATTGTTGTTTAATGGGTATAGAGTTTCAGTTTTGCAAGACAAAAAGAATTCTGAAGACTGGTTTCACAACAATGTAAATGTACTGCTAGGGAGAAAAAACCTGTCCTCTACCCCTCTTAGGTTCTGTACCCAGGGCCTATGAATTAAACTGACAAAAGACATTAACAGGAGGAGAGAGATACAAATTTTATTTAATGTTAATAATTCAATTTTTACATGCATGAAGGCCTTCATTAAAAAAAGCAGTTAAATTCAGTGGGCTTATTTTAACAATGAGCAATGAATTGTGGGAAAGTGGTAAGACAAAGAAAAAGGCTTTGGAGCTTCTAGGTGTGGTGAATTGTGGTACTGTATAGGGAAAACTAATGGAAGATAAAGGTTATGTAGTAAGATTTAGTTTATGCATACTTAGCATGGCTCCATCTCCATCTCTGCTGATAAAGGTTGTTCTTTTCCTCCTGGTATGAGAGAGGGGAACACCTTCACAAGTAAAGTGTATATCCTGCTTTTAAGTAGTTAGGGGAGGGCAGGAGTTTTTCATGTGCGAGCTCTTTCTCAATTGCCTTCATGCTCAATATGCTCTTTATGCTAAAGTTGCATACCTTAGGGCAGCGTACTTTTCTGATCTGCTTTAAACTTAGCACTATTGAGTTGTGCACTTAAAAATGGTTAAGATGGTAAATTTTATGTTATGTATATTTTACCACTGTCGTGCTTTAAAAACTAACGCCACCTTAAGTGACATTAAAAGTAGATTAACGTGGCAGCCTAAGACGACTCCGGGAGGAAGTAGGATGGGAGTGTCTGCGGGAACCTTGCCTTAGCCCTTATTGGCCTAATACAAGCTTCCGTGCTCGTGAACACTTCGTGATTGCAATAGATAGGCATTGAGACAGGATGCATGCTCTTGTAACCCTTAAGCTGATTGGAGGATGTAAAAAACCTGCCTTCCCCATTTGCCTTTAAAAGCAAGTGCTTGTGTGATAATAAATGGAACTGCTCAACAGAACCCCTGCTGCGTCTGAGGGTCCTTTAAACCGGGCTGGTTGGGGCCGGTGGTGTGCTCACCTCTCTTCACGGCTCTCTTCCCCCATCTCCTTCCAAAGGGGACAGGAGGGAAAGAGTAATCCCCAGCCATTTGCTCGCCCACCAAAAGGAACGAGGCTAGGGCTGTTCAGGTCGGCCGGCGGCAGACCCGACATACCACAATTTAATAAAAAATTAAAATCAAAATCAATAATGTCAGAAAATTAAGTTATGTAAGAAGACTGTGGAGGGGTAGTTCAAATGTAAATAGAGCTATGCAATGTGCTTTCTGCCTACAGTCATACTTAAATGTGTCCCTGAGAATGTGCCTAGAAATATTTTACTGTACTTTCTTATTTGAAAGGAAACTTATAGTGCAACAGTATTATTACTTCAAATGTAAGAATAGTACCTATCATCTCCATCTTCCTCAAATACACACACACACACACACACACAAACACAAACATGAATGTGTATATATACTGTGTGTAATGCATGCAAAAACACATAGACATTCTTACACACCACTTTTAATTTGGGTAGTGAAATTAGTTCCACACATGAGCATACTACATACATTAAAGTATCATAGAAATTATTCTCTTCACTGGCAATATTTTTGCCAGCATATGAAAGTTGTAGTAAATTTTAAATTAAAAAGAAAAGATGTGGTACAGAGATCAGAAATAAAATTAATATTTTCATCTTCTATTTCTTCTTTGTGAAATAAATGTTACACTTACCACATTTTCACTTATGAGAAAGGTAATCCATATAAACAGACAAGTACTCTTATGAGACTGAGCACACAAAAAATTATGCTATGGGTTATTTCCATTTTGTGTAGTAGATAAACTCTTTGTCCCTCAAGAGCAACTTATTCAAAATTTGTATGCTATGGCTCTTCTTCCACTAATAATGCAAGACTGTTAGAGTCTTTTTCTGTTTATCAGCTAGCAAGAGTGCATATGTAAGAAGCAGTTATTTGGCCTAGGATATAAATAGCTGAAATAAATTCCCTATTTCCTCATTTTTTTCCTGATGAAATATATTAAATGCCCTCTGCATTATAACCTTCAAATAACTCAACACCAGCACCTGAAGTGCTATTAAATGTCTGAATGTAAGTAAATGCTAAGCAACTTTAGCATTTTGTTTTAATTGCCTGTAGTTTTTAATAAATTTTCACCCAATAATTACTGTTAACTTCTTATTCAAAAAGAATTGCAAAGAGTAAAGGGAAAAAGCCTATTGCTTAAAAAGTTTTCCTTAATCCAAAAAAGAAGCTACAGGACATAAGAGAACTCCACAGAATAATGATATAAAATTTATAGAGAGTTGAAAATATTTTACATATATAGATATATATTTAAATATAAAATAAGTATATAAATATACATATTTATATTCAGTGAGTTCCTACTTTGCTATTTTTGCAACTATAGGTGTGTTCACACAATATCATAATTAGTGTCTTTGTGAATATTTTCCTTTTACTGTCACAGTCAGTGCCTGTTATATGCATTTTTTGTTCTGAAGGCTAAGCCTGTATTAGGTAAATTACAGGATTACTGGTTGGTTGAGTGATTAATTAGTTGGTTTAATTAGTGAAAGAAAACTGGGTCTTAAAAAATTAATGACTTGTCCAAGAAGAAACAGAAAGCCATAGAGCCAGGTCTTATACTGTTTTGTCTCCATGTCTAGAGATTTTTCCACCATTCCTTGAAAAATCTCTCTCCACAGTTGGCTTTTTATTCCCCCTATTGTTTTTGCATATAATGCAATTGAATCATGTCTCCACCTCACTGATTATGATCATAGTCATATTGTTTTTTCTACTTCCAGAAGTCTAGAGGCGTGGAATAACATTGGCTACCAAGATGTCTTAGCAAAGCAAAATATAATTTTTGGAAACATCTATGCATTTGCTTAATGTTTGCACAGTTGCTACTTGTATTTTTATGAAAGTTTATATATCCATAGGTCATTTATGTTGCTAGTATTATCTGTTCTAGGAGTACAGTAAATATTTAACAACTCTGTATGTTAGTAAAAAGAAATCGTAATATTTAAGTGCTTAAGGTACATTCAACTTACTCAAATTTAAGTTTTTCAAAGAGGCTTTCCCTCTCTATTCTACTCTTTACCTCTTACTAGTCTTAGTTTTTAAATTTGTTCTAAGTTCCATGAAGCAGGAACTTAGTTTTGTTCACTGCTATATGTCCAATATATATAAGAATATTTGGCATATATTAGCATTAGGTGCTCAAAATAATGTATTTAATATCTCTTAACAGGCTTCTTTAGTTTAGTAACTCTCTCTCTCCATATATTAATATAAAAATCTTAGGTTAAAAACCAAACAAAATGAGATCTACTCATGTACTTTCTGAAAGCGGAATTATTTAAGCCCTGTTCTTCTAAAACCCCAACTATATAAATTTACAAAATCTTATACCCATAATTGATGAGAAATGTGCTAACAAATCCCTAATGCTGAGCCAAGAACTCATCATCTTAACATACATTTTTCTCAATGTTCTGACTCAGATAAAATTTTATGATATTTCACTTTTTTTTTAAAATTTGTGGAGGATGAGCAAAAGAGGGGGAGGGTTGTATACAGCTATCTGGAATTTTATTTGTGTGTACACATATACAGATTGTAACAAGAATCCCAGAAATAGAAGGCCTTCAATAAAGTAAGTGACTTAGTAAAGTCCTCCAGCCTTAATTACACTTAAAACATAAAAGTACAATTTTTGTAGGTAACTATTATTGTATATTCCCCATATAATTTAGGATTATATATATAAATGTATTACATATATTAATAAATTAAATATATTAAGTAAATTAATATAAGTATTTAAACATCCATAGAGATGAACATTCCAGAACTTGATTTCAATTTGTCTGGATGTTATATCACAATTGCCTCTGAGAAAAACTATTTTTACCTAGGCTGTTCTCTGTGAAAACATGGGATATTTACTTAGATTTATTCCTCTGAACACACTTCAAATATTTGTAGATTGCTATTAAATCCAAACACAACATTAAACGGTTTGGACAATTTTCTGAATTTAATCAAAACAGTTTAAGAATATATTGTGGTAAAATATGCTTAGATATTTGAATGAACTCACTGTTTGGCCAGTTCGGACAGTTATTTTTTAAGTATTAACTCAAGTTTTCCATTAAAATAAATTAAGCTTTTTAAAAATGAATTATTTGACGATCTCATTTTTTCTATCTTTATATAATTTATATCAGTCATCATTGTGTCTAGCTTATTGTGCCCATATGGTTTTTTAAGATATAACTGTCCAAAAATTGAACTGTAGCTGACTAAAAAATTTTTAAAATATTTTCTATATCAAATGAGTATTAACATATTTCTACATCTTTTAAATAACAGTGTGGATATATGATTCATGGTAAGTTTTTCAACATTAGCTGTTCCCAGGAAATCACACAATTGAGTCACTCAAGATGACTTGCAAATGCCCCCAGTGAAAGTCACACGCTATGATTTGTCCAGGAATTTTGGATGGTATTTCTGTTTTCTTACTGATGACATACCCTGTGGTCTCATAAAAATAAAACAGGAAATTGTTTATTTCACTAATATTATTTCATAGACTATTCGTAAAATCTCAGAATTTAAGCAATAATAACCAGAGTAAATATGACATTTTACGTAGTCTTTATGCTAAGCAATTCGAATCCTCCTTTTTAAAATGTTAAATTGTTCCTCAGTTTAAGGCTTAACTACTCAAATAATTAGTGTGCTAAGTAATTTCACAAAAAGAAAAACCACTGGCCACACTATTTTAAGTCTGCTTAATTAAGACTTTGCTCTTTTTTTTTCAATACATGCCTCTGTCTGTAAAGCAATTCTTTCCTTAATAAACCCAGATCTGTTATAAAATATAAAGTGTTTAACTCTGATAGCTGAAAGTCAAGATTAAAAAAAAAAAATTAAAGAGTGTTTACATTAGTTTTTTGAATACATAAGTACTATATTTACCCATTTTACCATCAACGGAATATAAAACAAAGTAATAAATGCAACATTATACATTATAAGCAGCATCTAAGATGCTCAAAATTTTTTAAGAATATGCTTATTGTATATCTTTAAAACTGTAGATGGATTCTACATACAAACTATATACAAACATATACACATATGTACAAACCTATATGTAAAATTATTTAGGCCTTTGAAATGCACAGATTTAATATTCAATGTTTAAATATTTTCTAGGGACCAAAATTGTCTACAATATATAGTTATTTGTGGTTTCTTTGAGAGAGACATTTCAAAAGTGTACATGAGTGAGAAACCAGTTACTTAACTGCCAAATGAACCATCTGATAATTACCAGCCCTGGCATCTCAACACGGTTTTGGGTCTTATTTGAAGTAATTCAGAAAAAATAAAATCAAATTTAGTAAATATGTTGTTAATATCATGACATAGTAATGTAATATAGCCCATTATAGGTGGCAAACTTTATTTGCATTACTTATAATTTTATTGGATATTTAAAAAATCATTATCTATCTAAAAGAGCAACTTCTATTTACATAGAAGTGTGTCCTGGACCATATCCGTTAACTTGAAGATTTTCTATAATCTCAAGACATACTTTTGTTATACTAGGATGACAGTGCTGCCACTAAATATTCTGATTCTTATTATATCCATTTAAAATGTCCAAATGTTTAGAGCATAGCTTACAGTTAATCATATAAAAGTTAAATTTTTCAACATCATTTTTCACATGATATACTTCCAAGTGAATATTTCTTCTATCGCCAATAACTGAGCATTCTAATTATAGACAGCAGCATATATTTCTGGAATCCATAATAAATAATTTTTACAGGGTCAAAGCATCATACAGGCTATTGGCTATTTTTATGTTGGAATGGCAAAGCATATACGTTTTTAAAGCAAAGTACCTATAGCTTCTTATTCAAGCAAGCAAATAATCTATTGAAAAGGATGTTTGCTCTGTATTTGGCAAGAAAAAGCAAAACAAAACAAAAACACCTCATGAAGAAAAACCTTTTTGGTCTGTATTCTGCAAGTAACATGTTTTGCTCTGTAAAATAGAAAATAGTTCATCTTTCTCAGCATATACAGGATCAGTAAATTCCTTCTATGTCATAGGTACGCAGAACCATACAGTTCTAGAATTGTTACAATCTGAATTAGCTAAAGTTCTGAGATTCTGAAATTTAAGGATCACCAAAACCCAAGATTATATAACACATATACACTCACCCTTCTAATCTTACATCCGGCAGACTTCTGTTAAGGGCAATCAAATCACTGGCCATGAGGTTAAACTGATTGATTTTAAACAGCTCTTTCATTTTCTCCTGGTCATCTTTAGGAATCAGCACAGCCTTTCCCATTTCTCCTGGCCCTTCTTGGTTTCTTGAAATAACAGCTGTAAGACATACACAGATACACACATACATACAAATACACAGATAATGAACTGAATAAATAAACTCACATGTTGGATTAGATTCTAAGTGTGTTATTTACACACTGGCTTAATAATACAATCCTCAAGATTTTAATGCTTACCAACTATACAGTACACTAAAGAAACAACCTCTTTTAATTCATTAGCTCAATGCTGTATGTTGGCTTTCAAATACAGGCATATTATATGATCTGACTAATCATTAAGACTAAATAAAATTGAGCAATACAAACACCAAACCTTAAAACTTCTCAATCATATTTTTTTAAGATGATTATTAGAGATGAAGTTGAGTGCTGGACAGACCAAATTGTACCAAATAAAAAAGAACTTTTGAAATTATACCAAGATTAATTTATTTTCATATCCAATTAAATGCTTTCATATTTCATATATCTACTGCCATTACATCTTTATAAAAGTAATCATGGTGGCTAATCCTTTCTCTCCATAGTAATTTAATTCTTTTGCCAAGCCATTTTGGAATATCTAAGAAGAAGCTTCATGGTGGTCACATATAATTTCAAATGTCAAGTTGGATTTAGACAGAATGTGCTCTGTAACTGGAACTTCACAGCACTATTCTGGGCTTGGTTGTTTATTAAGAGAACTTGCAGTTTAACATACAGTCTAATGTTCTTGCCATTTCTCCCAAGTTATTACTTCACTAAAGTCCCCTCTACCTCTAAAACACAAGTTTCAATGTGTGTGTGTGGGCACATGTCTGTATGCATGTTAACATATAGCAAATGGTAAGACATGGTTCCAGTTGATCCTAAGGTACCTTTAACTTACTCTTCACAATGATATTAAATTAGGTTAAAGCAAAAGGAATGTGGTTCTGGTCTTGGCTCTTGCAATGTTTTGCTATGGTATAGTTCCTAACACATTAATCTTACTGAATTTAATTTCCATGCAAATTAAAGAATAAATATTTGGGCATAGCCTACCTTAAATTATTATAAAAATAATAAAGGATATAATGCATATGAAAATAATTTGTAAATTATAACATTTTATAAAAATACAAATTCTAAAATACTATAAGAATATGGTAAAAACTAGGATAGAATACAACCAGCAAACTTTCCTCTAACTGGACCTTCATGAAAACATCAAGACCAATATTAATAATACTAATACCCATTTGGCCATCCAGGTGATTATTTTCTATGAAAGGTTTTCCTGACTTTGTAATAGCATGAGACAATATAAAAGATAATGGGAATGTCTAAGGACCTTCAGATACGGATACCAGGAAGGTGATTAGCCTGAAAATCCTCCTATATATAGAAAAATAGTTACAACTGAGACTATTTAAAATGGAAAATATATATATTTATATAACCTCAAACTATTTAAAGAGTAGTCATCTAAAGAAAGTTTACAAACATTATCATTCGCTTTAAGAAGCAAAAATAGAAATTATGGCAGAAATTTTATGAGAAAGCATACTTTGCTCAATTTAAAAAAACATAACAGTAATAATTTACTTGAGAGTTAGTAAGCTCAACATTCCTAAAATCAGCTGAAGTTGTTAGAGTTGGATTCCAGTGAATTTGTGCTTTTGGTGAGATGTTTGCATTAAGGTATCTTCCATTTCTAGGATTTTTAAAAAAAATTTTGATTCCATACAAAGTGTTAAATGAATTTCTATGGTTCATTCAGGTTTCCTTCTAATTTTAAAGTAAGAACAGAATCAGGCTACAAGGCACCTCCTATTGACCATAAATATTCAATTTTGGTTTTTTTTTTTTTTACATGTTCTGGACCTTAACTTTAATGCCTTAAAAAAAAGGATGTTTTTTTTTCTGGTAAAATATTTTTGATTTTTTGAAACATTGAAGTATGGACAAAGAATTTGGGTTAAATTTTTTTTTAAAAGAATTTTTAGAAACTGAAAAAGCAATTCCATATTCATACTTATTTACAAAGACCTTGTAGGGGAGGAAAGCCTTCTTTTACCCTCTTGGTTTCTGTGGGTAACTTAAGAATTAAATTAACATAGATAGACTAATAAGAGAAAAGTGTACAAAATTATTTTTATGTGTACTCAGGAATCTTCAGACTCGAAGAAGCTGTTAGACCCAAAAGCTTAAATACATTTTTACTCAAAGAAAGATAAATTGTAGGTATGTGACAAAACAAATGGGCTTCGGCTTGGGGCAGTAAATTGTGGGATAGTGACTCGGAAATGAATGAGGTGAAATCTGATGAAAGATAAGGGTCGTCTTAGTAAGGTCCATTCCAGCTTGACTCCCAGTTTCTGATGATAAGAATGTTCTTCTCTTCCCGGTACAGTGGGGAGGGTATGTTTATCACAGGAAATTGTACGACCTTCTTTTATGTAGAAAAGGGGAGGTTAGAGAGAGCTTCCTGCATCTGTTGTTTAAGTGTCCGCAGCTCAAAATAAGATGCCAAAGTGGCAAATTTTGGGGGTGGCATGTTCAGAACTCCTTTATCCTCTATAAACTTTGGCAAAAAGACATTATTTTGTCACTGATAGTAGGAGTAAATGTATCATTTTATAGTACAATCAATAAAATTAATATTGTCATAAACGGTATCATTACCCCTAGAACTAATTGCAAGCACAGGTAGTCATTCCCCTAATCATTCTCAGATTCTTAGTGTAGAATAGATAATAGCTTAATGCATATCAGGTTAATAGTCTCCTCTGTCTTGTTTCCTGAGTTAAATACATTTTTCTTGAATAGACTCTAATGAATGTATATTTCATTTTAAAAATGTTTTTACTTGTGTCTGTGCAGACTTACTGATGTTTTTCACCTTGCTCAAGCACAAAGAATGCTAAGTAATTATAGTGTGGAACCAGTTTTTTTTCTTTTTCTGGCTCTTAGCTGGAGGAATGGATCTTGCTAGAAGAAAACAGTTTTTTTATTCTTTCAAATAGCATATATAGGAGATGGGAAAGAAAAAGCAATTGGGCTATGTGGTTTATCTCTCATCCGCATTACCTTTAAATAGCAACTTCAATTTTATTCCTCACCTTTCTTTATTTCTTTTCTCTACATAGTTTTTTTTTTAAAGGCCACCTACACACCACAAAATACCGTGTTTTCCCACAGCCAAACAAAACAATCAAAAAGAAATGTCATTAAAATGCTACTTAAGTACTCTAAATGGTGAATGCAGTGCACAAGGCAACTAAATCTACATTATGGTTTCTCGATTGTTGATTTGAATATGGATGAAATGATCAATTCCAAAGCTGGTTTAGACTGCAAAAAGAGATTAGTGTATTATGTTGTAAGTTATTTTCTTCCTAATTACTGGTAAAATCATTAAAATGATAATTAATTTGACACCAAATAACATTATAAAGCTTGTAGAAATATGATAAAAGCAGAATAATCTTATAAATATCTTTCATTTTCTTTAAAATAGTGCCTACTTTAAAATTTAAGGAATTAATCTCAGAATTCCCATTGATTAGGAAGATGAACACCGAAATATAAACAAACCAGCTGATTGATGTACCAAAATAACATAACATATTGTCTTATTTGTTTACGTACATTGCACTTTGAACATTTTATTATTTGCAGAACTACCTCATTACAATGAGTATTGTGTATTTGAAAAAAGAGACGTAGGCCAGCCAATATGTAGAAAAAAATTGAAGTTAAAAAAAATTAATTTGACTTTAATGATTTTATTCTATTAAAATATATGATGCAAATTGGTAAAAGCATTAAATGGGACCAAAGTCTAAATATTATTCTGTGTGCCATGCTTTCCCCAAAATGATTGCAAATTGTATTCCCATTCTCAGATCTACTTAGTTGTTAATTTCTGTGTATTTGCCTTTAAAATCTTTATTTTCATTGACACTGCAGCTCTCCTCTTACTTTCATCACTTCTAATTTGACAATTGTTATAAATTAGAAGTCTTGATTTTTAGTCCCTCTCATCTTTGAATATTCGTACTCTGTTACCAAGAAATAGATTTCCCTAAAAAAGTGCTTTTTGTGTTGTCAATGTTTATAGTGGAGTCAAAAGATGAGAAAATCACACCAGCTCTTACACCACCACTCTATCACCTAAACCTCTTTACCCTCCACTCAGCATTCCCTAAACCATGCACTTTTGCCCATTGAAAGGCCCCAAGCTTATCAAGGGTAATTCCTATTACAATAAGGAAACTCAATATACACTCACTCTGGTCTATTTCTTTTAGAAACAATAATGGGCTTTAAATATCAATATCATAGTTAACCTATGAATTAAACAATCAAATTCATTCTATTTAATGTATGAACAAATAGCAATTCATTTACTATTCCTCTGAAAAAGAACTATATACAACTTTTACAACTCTGACACATATGATCTTTTTTGTTTGTTAGTTTTTCATTTTTATCATGGCTATATGGTGTTCTGATTTTTGTCCATTACTTTTCAGTAACTGAATTTTTATGCAGCAAGAAACTTGTAAATAGCTAGCCCTGGTTGGATCAAGTCCAGTAGACATTAGCAACTGTTTCCCAAGAGGGTGTCACCTATTAGAGGTAATCAATAAAGTAGCATTTTCCATCAGCTAGCTAAGTGAGAGATCATTCACAAAACCAACGGAACACCGATCTCCAACATTATTTTCCACTTATTTTCAAATTAAAATATATTATTTTTATAATAAATAAAAACAATGAATACTCATTTAAAAGAACAAAAGAAAGGACAAAAGAAAGGGAAATAAATCACTACTAAAATAGTGAAAAATCAATGAAATTACTTTAATGAATAGTCAACATGAATCTATGCATAAATACACTAATGTATTTAAAATAGGATCATTCATACATGCTGAATTTTGTCATTTCATTTATCATTATTGTACATGCTTGCTTTTGTCATTTAAAAAGCAATTGTAAAAATCTTTCCAAATAAATATGTAAATACATATGTACTTTCTATTGGCTGCAAAATATGCCAAAGTTTGTATATACCATAATTTATTTAACCAATTCTTTTTTTATTGAACATTTATATTGTTTTCAATCATCTCTATTATAAACAATGCTCCAATTAATATCCTTCCTTATGCATACATCTTTGCAAATTTGTCTGAAAATTTGTTCTGAAAAAGTGGTGGAAGTTTAATGGGGGAATTGCAGATGAACCATGCTGTATTAGAATTACTCTTTTTCTCATCTTTTTCACTTTCCTTTTGCCAGAAAGTTTCTTCCATCTCTGATCATGTAAATAATTGCTGTTCACCTCTTAAAGTCCAATTTCGACTTTCAGATTAGGTAATAATTCTCTCCTCCATGATTTTATACCTCTTTTACTTTACTCCATTATACCTTTCATAATAGTACACTACCACTACATGCTTACATGTTATGTCAGATAATCCAACTATTGAACTAACCTATTTTCTCTTCCTCCTGGACACACAGCTATACATTTCCAGACCTCCCCTGAAGTTAGGTGTAGTCCTGAATTGAGGATAGAAATGGTATGTGCCAGTTCCAGGCTTGGCTCATAAAAACTTTTCATGTGTGATTCTCCATGTACTTTTTCCTGCTGTGGCAAATTTGGAAGCCATGCATTGAAAACAGCATAGCCATCACTATGCAGCAGTAACCTGGGATCTGAATCACCACTTGGAGGAGAGACCTACTCATCAGGAACACCCACTGCATAAATGACATGAGAAAACAAAACAAAATAAAACCACTCTGTTTTGCTATGCCATTGAAATTTCTTTTACACCTGATACTGGTATTTGTCTGTTACAACACTGGTTATAACATTGTTTAAACAAATAAATTGTATAAAATAGGCTATAACATTGGTCTGTTATACCGGACAGTGTTATTCTTATTAATGTACTTTGTTCATTCCCTGTTTAGACTCTGAGCCTCTCCACGGCATTCTGCCTCAACTTGTCCCAGTTTCTGGTGCTATCCATTTTATCAGTAAATAAATTTTAAAAAGTAGAAGGAAACTTTGAGACAATCTAGATCTACTATTAAAAGACTGATGATCAGAGTAATTAAAATAAAGGTTGTCAAAATGGGTTTTCCCCATCTCAGAATGCATAAAATCGTCCATTGTGGTATAGAAAAATAAGTAAAACCTGTACTTCCTATTTTTTTATATTAAAACATTTGTCCTCACTAGTATTTAATATTCAGCTTGAGAATAACATAATATATGTATATACATTTAAATAAACTTACATATGTTACTACAAACTCAAAAAATTTTACCATAGCAGCACACAAAATATGTGGAGCTTTTGGCTTTAAGGGATTTAGTCGGATCACAAATCAGATCCTAGGTGGAGAGTTAAAGAAAGTATCATTTACATGAAAAGAATACATAATTAATCTATTTCAATGCTCCAATAGTAAATTTTAATAAAAACAATAGTTTGTATAAGTACTACAAGTGATTCTCAATAAAACTTCAACACAAACTAGAGCTGCTTAAATATTGTCAGCTATTAGCCCTACAATAATGAACCTGACGTTCTTGATTATAATTTCTTTTTTAAATAAAACTTAAATAACTTCACAGTATTGTTTAAATGGAATGCTGTATGCCAATCCCCATATGTATTACAGTGGGTGCCCATGTCACACCTTCCTATAATATTCTATGCAAGAAAATGAAACATACCTTATAAATTATGACTCAGTAATTCTTTTTAAAAAAATATATCCTAAGGAAACAAATATGGATCTGCCCAAAGGTTTACCTGCATGGGTGATTAAAGTAGTGTAGGCATGCATGTGTGTTTGTACATGCATGCAAACATAAATGTGTACTGTACTGTCTCCCCATATATATGTTTGTGTGCATATACATATGTGTGTGTATATGTGTGTGTATTGTGATACTACATAAATTGTGCGATGTCCATACAATACAACTATGCAGTAATTAAAATTATGCTATACAAGAATGTTTAATGATGTGCAAGATGTTCATTTGCACTAAGTAAAAAAAGAGATCATAAAACAATGTTCTAAAATAAGCCCATTTCTGTTAAAAAAAAAAAGTTGCACAATATATATGCATATACCACCTATGAAGATTAGCAGTGGTCTTTACATTAGAGGTCCTTTTACATTTTTTCTTTTTTTTTTGCATGGTCTGTATCTTCTAAATCAGTTCAACATTATATGGTAAAGTAATTCCAGCTACGCACTAACCAAAAATCTGGCTTCAGTGAACATGAATATAAACTGGCTTTTACAACGATAGGTCCAAGTGAAGTCAGTAGATTTTGGGGTATGAAAAAGAAGGAAACAGAGTCAAGAGGAGTTCATGGAGGAAAGAAAGTTTCTTAATGTACATACAAGCAGGTACAGGAGTAGCCATAAAGAATTATGGTTGTTCTAGCAGGAAAGTTACCTACAGGAAGTTCATTATAATTTACAGACAAACAAACAAACAAACAAACAAACATTTAGTATCTGATCAAGGACAAGTAGCAAGGTCCTTAAGTCTTTTTTAGGAAAAAGCAAATTCCTGTGTTTGTATAAAAAATTTTTACCTTTCCTCTCACAATCATCTTTACAAAACATTCTCTACATCCATTAAGTCCATACTATTCCTGTATACAGTAAGAGGTTTTTGGCACTTGTGACAGTCACAAATGTTTCCTGGAAACATTTGGCCCAACTTCTAAATTGTTCACTAAGGTAATAAAATGGTGCTGAAATAAGAAATTATTTCCTTCTGCATTAAGAATAAGCTTCCTCAGAAAAACTACTTAAAAGACCCTTATCTTGCAATACCTTTAGTAATAGCTTTAGTTCAGCTTTAAAAAAGAAGTCTCCTCATCACCCTATTTCTCCCCACACTGCCAAAAAATAAATAATAAAACTGGAAAAAATCATGAATTCTTTGGAAACAAAAGCACAGATTTGGGCTGCTGGGATGCTTGGAGATGCCCTTTGGAAAAGGCCATCTCAAATGGAACAATAGCCATTTCAAAGAATCCCTTAATATAACTCAACCTTCATTATGAATTGTTCTTAAGAGAGAGAATCACAAGCTGTCAGAATTCACTATATCATCACAGGTATAATTCACCAAGTTTGCAAAAATATAACCACTTTGGCCAAGAGGAAAATAACAATATATTCATTGTTCATCTAGCTGAGGAAATGGATATATATTTAATTTTTTTTCCTGAATGTAACATTTTATTTATTATGGAGCTATATAAAATAACTAGTATGCTCCAAATCTATTAATTAATATTTGTCACAGAAAAGGTGAGGCAAGTATTACTAGGTGGGTGGTTATGTATGAGTCTCTGTTGGAAGTAAAAACCAAATCCTTCACTAAAATCTGTAATTAACAATTATCAGTAAAATAATACTGGACTAAGTGTGAGGAGAAAAATAAATCTTCTCAAATATCCTAAAGTGTTTTAAGTTATAAAATTAAATCTACTGTTGGACTGTGAGGCTTTGGTGATGGCACTTGTGCTGAGCATCTTTTGTTCGGATCCCAGACCTGACTGCGTCATCTCTGGCCTATTCTGTGTTCTGGGTTGCTGACCTCTGTCTGCATATCAGCCAGGCTTCTTCGCCCTTTGACTTCTGGTTGGTAAGACACTGACAGGACATTAGGGGGCAGGAGATGAATGAGATGAAGGTACTAATTTCCATGGTTCCCTTCTGGGGGGTTGCTGAGATTGGCTCTCTCACCTACAACTGTGATTTCTGTAATTTCATGGGGACTGCCTTGTGATCCCTTAACAAAGGAAGAAAATGTACAAGCTTTGATTAAATAGGAATCCATCCTACATGCTAGCACCTGCTAGAAGTTGCTTCTGTACAGCCCTACTCATGGGTGGTCCTGAAAGTCAGTGAGTAAAAGGAAATTCTCCCATCAGGCAGAAATTCAGAGGGGAAATTTGACTGAAAAGTATGTGAAGGGAGAGATGGCTTGAAGCAGGTGTCTAAACTAATCCGTGAGCAGTAGCTAAAAGGTTGGATATCCTGTAAGGGAGTTGCAAAGAACAAGATTGGAAGATTGATGACAAAGATGTCTGATGGAGGAGCATATGAGTGATCCTCTTGGAACAGGCACAAAAGATGAATATTCATGCCCCATGTAATCTTCCAGAAAGGGTTTTCACTACAAAGGAGCCTCTCAATAATCAAATGGACAAAATTGTCTTTCCTATAGCTGTCATTCAATCTCTTTTTTTCAGTTAACTAAGTGTTTGCTCAACAGGAAAGGTACTAAGAGGCCAGGATAGCACAAATAAAGACTATGCATAGGTTTGACAACATGAACTTCTCACCATGGTTGATATGGTTATGGCTACCCAACTGGCCAAGAGTAGAAGACAACACAAAGCAATTCATATGGAACTGTTCCTAACCATCTGCTGGGAGGTTGATTCCATTGGACCCCTTTCATCATTATGGGAAAAAATATCTTCTTATAGGGAGATACAGAGAGATCTGGAATTTGTTTTCTCTGGTCACAGCTCTCTCAGCATCACAATTTGTAGACTTACAAAATCCTTACTGGCTTTGAATTTTGACATAATCTTGTCTGAGACCATGGAGGGGAGATAATTTATGGTGAAAAAACATAACAGTGAGCTCACCCAAAAAATCCACTAGTCTCATGCCCCAATGTCTAGAAGTAGTTAACATGATAGAATGGGATAATCTGCAAAGACTCCAGTTGAGAAACAAAATCTTATGGATTTGGGGTACTGTCCCATTGTATGTTATATACCTTAAACCAATATCCAATGTATGGTGTCATCTCTCCTATAGATAGAATGCACAGGTCCAGGAGCCAAAGAAGAAAGTGAGAGTGGCCTCTCTTACCAAATAACTCCTTGAAGGATTATTTGCTTTCCATCTCTATAACCTTGAGATATATGGGTAGAAATATTAGTTTTCATGGGAGAAATGCTTCCTTTAGAGAACACAATCATGGCCTGTTAAATTGGAAATTGAGTCTGGCCATATGAGCTTCTCAAACCAGCGAACTGACTGCAAAGAAATGGGTCACGATACTGGTTGAGGTAGTCAATGTTATTTCAATAGAAAATTAGATTACTGTCACACAGGAGTAAGGAGAACTATTTCTGGAACCCAGACGTTTCTCTGTAGCACTTTCCACCGTTATCTTTCTCAAACTATGCTCAAGTAGGCTGACTTGTATGAACTACATCTATGGACTTTCTTCTCTGGCTTTAGATTGGGTTTGGCCAATGGAAAGAACCAGTAGCTGTTTGGATTGCAGGACAAAAATAAAATCAGAAGATTATTCCCTTGGTCTTCTTTGTGGAATAGTTACAAACTGGCTCTGTCTCTAAATCAATGGCCTTAGTCCTTATCAGGTAACCCTCTCCATATAGCTATATTTTATGAGTTCATATAATGTTCCTTTCCCTTTCACTTAAGGTCTCAGAGTAGTCATAATGACTTATCCCATGATTATTAGCCTCAATGTGCCTCCGTTCCTTGCTTTCTCTAAAGTCTAGTGATGCTTCTGTAAACAGCTGTTGCATTACACCCTCTTCAGCTACTCACTTAAAGTGTGCTATCTTTCTTGGTAGTAAAAGAGTGTAAAAAGGTATAAGGGAGCTGTAGTGGACACCCACTTATAGGACAAAGTCTAGTTAAATTACTTTAACTAGCTCTTAAGCCATTGTTTTCTCTGGACTGAATGCTACTTTAATTCTCTAAAATACTTTCTAAAGGTTTTCAACATTTTTTTTTTGGTCACATTCAGCAATCAATTAAAAATGAATGAGTATGAATCTGTAATAAGTTATGTTTATTTATTCATAATAAATATAGATCTTAATATAAACCAAAAGTAGAAAATTTAAAGTAGGTGAAAAACAGAGAAATTCTAATATTTTATTTTTCCACTCCAGTGAAGCACCTTACACATTCCTGGGTGTTCACAGCATACTTTGGAATTCACTGTTGATAAAATGATGATAACATGCATTTCTTCTTGTCTTAAGACATTTTGTTGTCACATCACATTGGTTGTTATATAGATATTATTTCATTTTAATACTTAACTCTTGATGCTGGATGTGAGTTTGACCTTCTTATTGATCACTCTTAACGGGACAGTATCAAGAAGAGAAAATTACTGAATAGGATTTCTGAGGTCCAAAGTATGAATAAGGTTCAAAGAGTAGACCTGCTTTGCTATCTTTTTCTGATAATCACATCATTTTCACAGAATATTGTATGTTAAAGTATTGTGCATATGTGTGTGTAAATTTGGTGTGGGGTGGTGAGTAGGAACGGAGGAAATACAGATATTGAAAAAGGTAGTTTAAAATGATGGGACACTTATAGTGGAATCATAAAAGTCCCATTTCTTCATTTTATTTTAAATATTAATCAAAATACATTCCTTGAAGTAGAGTTAAAATACTGCTGGTCTCCATGACGCTAAAAACATCATGAGGCTGATAAAATTTGTAAGACTGGCATTTCAGAATGACTAGATATAACTGAGAGAAAGCTCACATATTTCATCAGTAAATTCAGAAATATGAAAATTACATCAATTCTTCAATTTAACTGTCAAGTAATGAATGTCATAGATTTCCTATGACCTACATGGTTATCTTATTTTTAAATCAGATATTTTTCAAAAGCTTCAGAAATAATTTCATGCCATCAAAATAAACTGATGTAAACATGCTGTAAGACCCACTATAATGTGAAATGTAATATTTTGGTATTTTTTTCATGGAGAATATTTCTGGTGGAAGAAAAACAAGTCCAATGTTCTACCAAAACTAACAGCTAACCTCAGCAATCACATATCTAATCACTACCTGCCTCCTACTGTCACCCCTTATGTTTATGTTTTGGGCATTCCAACATTTTACCAGCCATCTGTATAAACCAGCTGCTGCTCCTTGTATTTACTCACAGTTATTATAAAGCTTATTGCTCATCATTAATTTATACTGAGTTTTGAGTTTTTCATTGCCTTGGACATTTTCTGTTAGTTAATGCTAATAAAAAGAACCAGTATACTAATAATATGCTATAATAAAGAATAACTTTATTTAACAGTCAAAAGAAGTAAGTTGAATGTGCTAACTAATGCAAGCATGCCATTAAAATTTCAGAAACAGATTCTATACTACCTCCTACCCTTTTTAAGTATCCAAATATTCTAGGAACTCAATCATTCAAAACACAAGGCCTAAGTCAACACTCATTTAATAAGCATCTTTGGAGTGTGCCAAAGAAATAGGCTATTTTGAAATTTAAATGCTGTCATAAATATCAACACAATGCTTAATCAGTAAGCTATACCTATAAATGAACCCACTCTTTCTAAAATTCAACAGATCTATATAGAACATTGTCATATATACTCTGGCCTTTACTATCAAAAGCTTGCCTTTATATGGAATTTTGGTCACATCATAAAGTCAAGGGCTATTGTGGGTGCTTACTCACCTAGACAAGCTACAGATTAAATTAGTAAACTTGTATAAAATAACACAGTGCTCTAAGCCTGAGGATAAGTAATAACCTCTTCCTTCTATGTCTTTATAGTTTCCTGTTAAAATCCTTAACATGTCTACCTGATTAAATATAATAAATATATGCCATATATGTATATATCAGAGGTCTTCAAAAAGTTCATGCAAAGATTCATATTATCTTTTAATTCTATTTGAAGTTCCCTCACATACTCATATGTACATGTTTATACTTCTGCAAAAAAGTACTTAGACTTTTTAATGATAACATCTAAGATGTCTTTATTGATAACCACTTTTTTTCTTTTATAATATTTCATGATTTAACCTTCACCTTTTCACAACTGCATGTGGAGGTGCTTAATTTTCATTGCATACATATTGCTTGTTTAAATCCTATACCACTTAAAACAAATCCTATTGGGCCGAGCCTGTAGCGCACTCAGGAGAGTGCGGCGCTTGGGAGCGCGGTGACGCTCCCGCCGCGGGTTTGGATCCTATATAGTAATGGCCGGTGCACTCACTGGCTGAGTGCCGGTCACAAAAAAGACAAAAAAAACCCCCCCAAAAACCAAAAAACCTATTGTGGTTTAAATTTATTTTTGCAGATTTTGCATTCAAACGTGATTTTCAAGGTAACAATGGACCTTTTAAAGAATGTTTCCCATGAATTTATTTTAACCAGAAAAAAAAAGCAGTTTACAATGGCATAGCTCCTTTCCAATGTTTAGTAATAGACTCAGATTTCTACAGGAATAAATAGTGGCAGTCACTTTAAAAACATCTTTAAAATCTCTTCATATTACTGGTTAATGCTATCCAATAGGTAATTCTGATAGAAGTTATTGTTAATGGCTCTTTATCACGTTACTAGGCAGGGGCTACTATAACATGTATCATTGTACCATTACATTCTCAGTTATTTTATATTTACTCCCCCGGATCTCTGAACTAATTTAAATTACTTCCTCTTTTATTGTGTAGTCTATAGAGGTAAAAATACCACAATGATTTTTTTAAATAATTTTTTTTTAAGTACAGCTATGAGTATTCTTTTAGAAGTGGGCTGTAAGACTGCCCATTGATCAAATTTTAGTTTGTCTTTCACTGCAAAACAGCAAAGATATTTCATTACCCCTTAGATATTATTTTCTTGCCTTCTAGCTTTATTTCTTTACTCTGGTCTCTTTTCTCCTATGTACTCTGCTATTTCATGCCCTTTCACATTGGAGACCAAATGGATGAAAAGAATCAAGCTGGATAGGTATATACATTGCATGTTAAGCCCATATTGCCTTGGATTCTTCAAATCCAAGATTCCTCCATATCTTATAGAATTATAGAATCACAATATCTCAGTATTTGAAATTTAGGAGTCATTAATTTATTCTTAATGCACAAAATTGTTTTGAATAGAGAATTGTTTGGAGCCAGTATTTTTTTTTTACCTTAGCTATCCTAAGTTACAAAATAAAGTTGAATTTAGCTTACAAGTGAGTCTTGCAAATTTATCTCCATGCTGTTAGCAATTATTTATGATATTTTAAAAAGTAAAAGTATGTGCTCTCAGGAAAAAAAATAGATTAATGAGAGAACAGGGAAGGTAGAGTGATGCAGTAAAGTTTCCTTGCATCTTGAGTATCATACCCAACTAAGCAGAACCACCTAATTGTATGAGCTTGCTACTACCTTTCTTATCAACTAACCTTATGTTCTCCCTTCTGAATGGATGTTTGCTTACTCACTGAAAAACCGTCATGGATCCCCAGGTTGAGATACAGAATGTAGATTTTAAGAAAGAATCTGGGGTTGTTATGTGAAAGCATTCTTCTCTTATGAAAAGATGTCCTGTGACTTTAAAGCAATCTATAAGTGGAGATCTAAAGTAGAATTATAAAGTTGATTTTTTGCTGTAATTATTTAGGAACCTCTATGCTTACTGGTCATCTTTTAACTATGCAGACCAGGAAAAAAGAAATGGGGAACATGGAACCAAACTTTGCCACGTTCAACTGTGCAAGACTCAGTGTGATATATTTCCCCATAGAGTACAAATCAGGAATTCATTATAATTCATAAAATTCTTTCTCCTTAAAGTTTTTCCATCTCTTCCCATTTCTTCCCATCCAATGTGAATTACTGACTGTCATCTTCTTTGTCCTGTCAGATCCCAATGACTTATCAAGAAGTTTTGTAGCCTTTTTATATTTGCAAATTATCTAATTCATGAAGATTTCCTTTTCCAGTTTTGTAGTAGTCTTTCATGAAACAGTCCAAAGTTCTATTTTTATGTAAATTACATACTTACTTAAAACTTTTTAGATATAACTGAACAATTAACTCTTATTTTAAGTGTTGGGTATTATGGAGTATCTCAATTCAAGTCAATTCAATTCAACAAATATTTATTGACTGACTATTATGTGCCTGGCTCTACTGGGATTCTTGGGGTATGTCAGTGAATAAAACAGATAGAATGCCTACACTCCTATTTCTTGTATCTTAACATAATACACATTCTGTAGTTGGCTTCCCCAACCAAATGTTTTCATTTTCTTCTATAACATCCTTTCTTACTGGTACCACTAGAAAAATTTTAATGAACAATTGTGTTATTGTATAACAAAACAGTAACAAAACAGGTAATACTTAAACTGTGCTCATGTGCCAGGCACTGTTCTTAGCATGTTTACATATATTAACTCACTTAAGTTGCATTACAAAGCTATAGGATGAACACTTTATAATTATCCCAATTATATGGAATAGGCAGAACAGAAATACAGAAAGCTTAAATAACTTCCAAGCCCATTTACAAGTAAAGTCCTGATCAAACTCAGGTAAATTACCCTCTGAATTTGTGTTATTTACAACGATATACACCTGTATCTGTCTGAAAATCTGTCCAGAAAGAATTATGTAGCATTCCTTTAAATATGGTTTCTATAATTATCTGTTCAATAGCAACCTAAATCTCAATTCAGAATCTCACATCTAACTGAAACTATGATATACATTTAAAACCAATTTAAAGGCATTAAGTTCCATTGAATAATTCTCAGAGCACAGTATTTCTCCCTTTCTTAAACAATTTAACTTAATTGCATGGTCATTGATTTAAAATAACTCTCTTTAATACTGAACTGATCATTCTTCATGTTAAATTGAAGAATTTGTATCTGTTAATAATAATTAAATTTTCGCTACAAGTGAGAGATATATAGTATAAGAGAATAGTGTATATATTTTACCACTCCTTAATTCTATGACTTTTCTGGGTTATGATAAATCATAAGTAGTAAACATATCCACATATTTCATCCTGAAAAAAGTAATTTTTAATAATCGTATAATTATATATGCAGGAAACATAAAGTCCCATTAAACACTGGCTTTATTTGCATATTATTTCTTGCACACAGATATATAACAAACTATAGACATGTAAGCCTTACTATATTAGAGTAAATAAGTCAATGTAATACATAATGACAAATGTACCTGATTCTTATTCTGAACCCATTGTTCCAAGCCTCTGAACATACTTCTCCTGGCTAGAAACCTGTGGACTGTGTATCTTTTTTGTTGTTTCTTTCTTTTTTTTATCACATCCATATAATGGATATACAGCTTTTCTCACTTCCATGCAAACCAGATCGGCCTCATCTGGGTGATTAAACATCTCCTAAGATAATGAAGTAGATTCAAGTTATGCACAACTCCAGGCATCAGAGGAAGAAAAATAAAACCCTGATCTGTTACTAATTTTATTCTAATTCTTGGCCCTCTTAGTTAAGAAGCATTTTTTAAAACTATTTTTGTTTGAAGTACTATTCAAATACAATGAAATAAATTCATTTTACGTGTGCAGTTCAATGAATTTTGTCAAATGCATATACTCATGTAACCTACTCCTCCAATTAAAATATACTGAATATCCATAATTCTCCAAAATTCCTCTTATGCTGCTTCTGCATAAAGCCACATAAATGCTCAGACCTGCTGATAATCCTTCTGTCACTATAGTTTAGATTTGTTTCTTCTTGCATTTTTATAAATATAATAACAGTATGCAGTCTTTTGTGTTTGACTCCTTTCCCTCAGCATGTCTTCTAAGATTCATCTACTTTGCTGAGCATATTCATATCATCTCTTGAATTGAAATTGCTGGATTGAATGGTAAATATATTTTTAACTTTACAAGAAATTGCAGAACTTTCTCCAAGTCACATTCCCGCAAGCAATGTGTGAGAGTTCCAGTTGCTCCACATCATTGCGAGGACTAGATATTGTCATTCATTCTAATTTTGGCCATTTTAATAGGTGTGTAGGGATATCCCATTGCAGTTTTTTAAAAAGGGTAGAATATATTTTATTTAATAGTTTGATGTTGATTTTATAAATTGTAAATATTTAGATAAATAGTGTGAGTGTCTGTATTTGTCATGTTGATCTCCATCCTGCAAATCTTGAGGGTAAACCTATACTGAGACATAGTAGGGGCATCAACAGGGAAACAATTATATTCAGTCACTTAAGCAGTTCTAAAAACCATCTTATGCCCATTGAATTACCTTGATAAATTTGTTTAAAATCAACTGGTCAATAACTCTTTGTCCCAAGTAATAATAGTGACAAGGCACTACGTGATTATAGCATATAGACAAGTGAAATGAATGAAAGAAATGTCATAAGTCATAGGAGGGAGAAATTGGGAATACTCTGTCACAATTTACCTGCACTGTATGTAAAGTGGTAAAGTGTTATTTGAAGGTGTACAAAGATTAGTTAAAAATGTATATTGTAAACTCTGGGACACCCAATAAGTGCTTTTAAAAAGAAATAGAATTTATATAGTAAGAGGAGAGATAAAATAGAACCATATAAGATTCTCAATTAAAATAAGAGAAGACAGGAAAAAAGGAGGAAAAAAGAAAAAGAACAGATGCAACAAATAAAAAACAGTTACTAACATGGTAGATAGTAATCTAACTATACCAGTAACCATTTTAAAGGTGAATGGTTTAAAAGCAGCAAGTGAAGGCAGATTTTCAGAGTGGATATAAAGGAAGACTCAAATCTATGTTGTCTACAAAAAATAAACTTTAAATACAAAGACTCAGATAGGTTAAAAGTAGAGGGATGGAGAAAGATCATGCTAATACACATCAAGAAAAAACTCTACTAGCTATCATAATTTCAGACAAAGAAGACATCACTGAAAGAAAAATTATCGGGATAGAGAGAAGTGTTAACATGAAGATAAAGGAGATGAATCTCCAGAAGACATAAAAATCTTAAACATGCATGCACCTCACAAAAGAGCACCAAAACAAATGAGGCAAAATCTGATAGATGTTCATGGAGAAATAGACAAATCCACTATTATATTTGGAGATGTCAATACCCTTCCTTCCATAATTGATGGATCGAGCAGGCAAAAATCCATATTATCAATCAACTTGATCTAATTGACATTTATAGAATATTTTATCTAATAATAGCAGAATATACATTGTTTTCAAGCTCGCATGGCAGATTTAGCAGGATAGGCCACATTGTCAGACATAAGCACACCATAACTAATTTAGAAGAATAAAAATCATACAAAGCGTGTTTTCAGACCACAATGGAATTAAACTAGAAATCAACAACAGAAACACAGCAGGAAAATGCAAATTATTAGATAATTAAACAACACATTTATAAACAATACATGAGTCAAAAAAGACTCATAAAAATTTAAAACTATTTTGAACTAAATGAAAAACAGCTTATCAATCTGTGGAATGTAGAAGAAACAATACCTAGAGGAAAATTTATGGTATGAAATACATGTATTAAAAAAAGAAACATCTAATTTCAATAATCTAACCTTCCACCTCATCTAAACTGAGAAAGAATAGTCAGCCTAAATCAAGTAGAAGAAAAGGAGTAATAAAAATTAGAACATAAATCAATGAAATAGAAAATAGTAAAATAATAGAAGAAATAAATAAAATCAAAGACTGGTCCTTTGAAATGATCAATGATAACAAAATTTTTAAAAAGAGAGAAATCACAAAATACCAATATCAGAAACAAAAGAGGTGTCATCACTACTTATGTTATGAACATTAAAAGAATAATAAAGGAATACTATGAAAAGGACTACACCCATTAAGTTTGTAATTTAGTTGAAACAGACCAACTTCTTGAAACACACAAACTATCAAAACCTACACGTGGATAAATATATAACCTGAATAGCCCTATAAATGTTTAAAAAAATGAATCCATAATTAATACTTTCAAAAAGAAAGCCTCAGGCCAAGATATGTTCACTGGTGAATTCTACCAAATACTTAAAGAAGAAATGATACGTATGCCTCAAAATTTCTAAAAATAACTTTTTCCAAAATATCCAAAATTCCTCAAAGTAACTTATTCCATGATGCCAGCATTACCCTAATACCAAACCAGACAAAGATACTACAAAAGGAAAACTACATCTCTCATGAATTTAGACCAATGTTTATAGACAAATACCTGTCATAAACATATAGACAGAAATCCTCAACAAAATGCTACTAAAGCAATCCTGTAAATTATAATAAAATGTATATACCATGAACAAGTAGGATTTCACCTGTGTGTGCAAGACTGACTAAACATTTAAAAAATAAATCAATGCTATCTACCAAGTCAACAAGTTAAAGAAAACAAAGCACATGAACATATCAACTGATGCAGAAAAAAAAAATCGAAATCCTAACCTGTTCATGATAAAATCTCTTAGTATAATATAAACAGAGGGAAATTTCCTCAACTTAATGAAGAATGTTTACAAAAACCCTACAGCTAACATCATACTTAGTGTTGACAGACTAGAAGCTTGCCCCTAATGTTGGGATCAATGCAAGCACATCTCTCTCACTATTTCTTTTCAACATTACACTAAAAATCCAACTATAGCAATAAGAGAGAAAAAAAAAAAAACAGTTTTATGAATTGGAAAGAAAGAAAACTGCTATTGTTTGTAAATGACATATTGTCTATGTAGAAAATCCTAATGTATCTAGTAAAAAAAAAAAAAAAACACAAAAAAAACACAAAAAAAACCCCTGGAGCTGAGTAAGTATAGCAAAGTCAAGGATATAAGGTTCACATACAAAAGTCAATATACCAGCAATGAATATTTAGAAAATAAAATTTTAAAATATGTAATTTATAATAGCACCAAGAAAAATCAAGCACAGATATAAATCTTATAAAATATATACAGAGCATTTATGTAGAAAACTACAAAAGTCTGATAAAACAAATCAGACATTTATATATATATATATATATATATTTTTAATTTTATAGTCATGGACTGAAGGACTTGATGTTGTTAATAAGTCAACTATTCCCAACTTGGTCTATAAATTTAACAAAATCCCAATCAAAAATGTCAGTAAGCTATTTATATATATATACACACACACACATCAACAAACTCATTCAAAAGGTTATATGGACAGGCCAACAAGTAATACAATACTGAAGAAAACAAAAAATCAGAAGACTCACACTCCCTGACTTCCAGAGTTACTACAAAACTATAATAATCAAGACATTGTGGTATTGGGCAGAAGAATAGTCACAGAGCTCAATGGAAGGAACAGAGTACCCATAAATAGACACACATAAACATAACCAACAAATGTTTGACAAAGGAGCAACAGCTATCCAATGAGGAAAGGATAATCATTTCAACAAATGGTGCTAGAGAAATTGGACATCCACACACAAAAGAAAATAATGCTAGACACAGATGTGACATGATTCACAAAAATGATTTTGATATAGATCATACACTTAAATTTTAAAATCCATGATATTATATAAAGAAAAACCTAAAGACTCCACAAAAAAACTATTAGAAGTGATAAATGAATTAAATAAATTTTTAGGATACAAAATCAACATAAAAAATCAGCACCATTCTATACAACAGCAATAAACTAGCTAAAAAGAAATCAGAAAGCAATCCCATTAATAATAGCTACCAAAAAATTAAAATACCTAGCAATAAATTTAACTAAGGAAGGACAATATCTCTACAATGAAAACTACAAAACACTGATGAAAGAAATTAAAGACCATACACACAAAAAATGGAATGATATTCTATGTTCATGGATTGGAAGAATTAATATTATCAAAATGATATACAAGGCAATCTGCAGATTCAATTCAATCCTTACCAAATACCAATGACATTCTTCACAAAAATAGAAAAATCAATCCTAATATTCATATGGAACCACAAGTGATCTTGAATAGTCAAAGCAATCCTGAGTAAAAAGAACAGAGCTGGAGGCATGAAACTTTCTGACTTCAAAATACACTTCAAAGCTATAGAAATTAAAACATCATGATACCTGCATAAAAAAAACAGGCACATGGACCAATGAAACACAACAGAGAAACCAGAAATCAACCCACATTCTTATAGCCAACTCATCTTGGGCAAGGCACAAATAATATTCATTGGGTAAAGGACAGACTCTTCAATGAATTATGCTAGAAAAACTACATACCCATATGCAGAAGAAAGAAACTAGACCCCTATCTCTCTCCATAATACCAAAATGAACTCAAAACGTATGAAAGTCATAAATATAAAACCTGAAACTATAAAACTACTAGAAGAAAGCATAGGGGAATCACTCCAAGACAATGGTCTGGGCAAAAATTTTATGGAGAATACTTCTAAAGCACAGGCAACAAAAGCAAAATTTGACAAGTGGGATTACATCAAACTAAAAAACTTCTGCACAGCAAAAGAAACAACAGAGTGAAGAGGCAAACAACAGAATAGAAGAAAATACTTGCAAACTATTCACTTGACAAGGGATTAATACCCAGAATACACAAAGAACTTAACTCAAGAACAAAAAATCAAATACTCTGATTAAAAAATGGGAAAATGACTGAATGGACATTTCTCAAAAGGAGACATACAAGTGGCCAACAGGTATATAAAAAATGCTCAACATCACTAATCATCAGGGAAATGCAAATTGAAACCACAATGAGATATCACCTCACCTCAGTTAGAATGGCTCTTATGAAAAAGACAAAAAATAAATGCTGGTGAGAATGTGGAAAAAGGAGAACTCATACACTATTGGTAAATAGAACTACCATATGATGTATATATACACAATGAAATACTACTCAGCCATGAAAAAGAATGAAATCTTGTTGTTTCTGGCAACATTATGAGGCTGGAAGACATTACCTTAAGTGAAATAAGTCAGGCACAGAAAGGGATATACCACATATTCTCACTCATACATGGAAGCTAAAAAGAAAAAGTTGAACTTTGGGAGTAGAGAGTAGAATTGTAGTTACTAGAGAGTAGGTAGGAGAAGGAGGAGACAGAATAGAGGTTGGTTAGTGGACAGAAAATTATAGCTAGATAGGAAAAATAAGTTCCAGTGGTATACAGTAGTGTTAAGTATCTACAATTAACAATAATTTATTATACATTCTCAAATGGCTAGAAGAGAGGATATCTAATGTTCTCATCACAAAGATAGGATGAAGTTTTGTGATGATGAATATGCTAATTACCTGATTTTATTATCAAATATTGTATCCATGTATTGAAATATAACTCTGTACCCCATAAAAATGTGTACAAATTTCAATTAAGAATAAATTCTTTTTTTAAAAAAAAAGAAATTATACTCACACAAAAAAGAAAAAAGAATTCAAAACTAAAAAACTCTTAGAAAAACATAGGAGAAAATCTTCATGATCTTTGGTGATGAATTGGTAGATACAATAGTAAAAGCATAATCCATAAATGAAAAATAAGTTGAACTTTATTAATTAAAAACTTTGGCTCTGCAAAAACAATGTTAAGAGAATGAAAAGACAAGCTACTGACAGTGAGAACATATTTTCAAAACACATATCTGACAAAGGACATCTATCCA
Organism: Cynocephalus volans; assembly: GCF_027409185.1. Classification (NCBI taxonomy): domain Eukaryota; kingdom Metazoa; phylum Chordata; class Mammalia; order Dermoptera; family Cynocephalidae; genus Cynocephalus; species Cynocephalus volans. Next base: position 223,427,249 of record NC_084460.1, on the reverse strand, counting down.
AAATATATAAAGAATTACCAAATGGCTCTCAAAAAGAAGAGCAAGCACTGAGGGGGCTATGGGGATTAGCAGAGGCCTCCTCAGTTTCTCTTGATTCGTCATTTTGGCTTCCTTGACTCATCAATTATCTAAGAGTGCCACAGCTAATTTTTAGAAATACATTATAGAGCTGTCTTATCCACTAGGGTGGATTCTAGCCATATGTGTCTATTTCAATTTAATTAATTGAAATAAAATAAAACTTTAGTCCCTCTGTTCCACTAGCCACATTTCAACTATTCAATATTCACCTGAGGCTAGTGGCTCCTATATCGGACAGTTCAAATCCTAAAACATGTCCATCATTGCAGAACATTCTTAGAGACAGCACTGTCCACATTCTCCAAACTGGCCCAAATAAACTTTTGATGTACTGCCAAAGTTTATTATAAGTATAAGGCTTTGTTAACTCCTTATTTTTTTCTAAGCTAAGATCTAGTTTCAAAGGAAATTTCATGGTCTAATAGTTACTGTATTAGACATATTTAATGAAAATAATGAGTATTGCATTATCTGATGAAAGGTCATAATGGAGTGATTATTGAAGTTTTAAATTTCAGAATATGTCTGGAGGGATGTTTTAATAATTTCATTTTTTAATGAACAGTTTATATTATCTTTTATGTTAGGTTTATCAAGATAAATACAGAAGCACTTCTTGTTTGAATTTTGATTTCTTTATAACATATTTCATTTAAGTGGAATCTGTTGCTGAAAAGAAAATCAACTTTTCCTCCCTCCTATTGTCATAGTACGTTGTTCACCTACGACAGCTTTTCTCATATTTAGCATCGTCTTAGAGGTTTTGTGTTATTGTTTTTGTCTATCTTGCCCACTAGATTATGAACTGAGGGAGAACGGAGACTTTCCTAGTCACTTTTCCCATAAAACATAGTATAATACTTTGAACAGAGTAAGCACTCAAAAAAAATCACTGAAACAATAGTCTAGCATTAATTTGAAGGAAAAAATTATGTAAATTTATGGCAAATTCCCTGTGAAAATAAAGACTTCTGGCAATTGCAGTAAATTCAAGATGTAACCTATGTGTTTTAGTCTTTAAAAAAAATTATTTAGGACCAAGCCGTGGCGAACTTGGGAGAGTGCGGCGCTGGGAGCTCAGCTAACGCTCCCGCCGCGGGTTCGGATCCTATATAGGAATGGCCGGTGCAGTCACTGGCTGAGTGCCGGTCACGAAAAAGACAAACAAAAAAAATACTTTTTAATTTACTTACTTATTTCCTCATTCACTTACTAGTTTATTCTTGATAATATGGAATTTGGCTTCCCAAAGTACCCTGTGTCACATTGAGTAGGTCTGCCTAATTCTCTGATTCAGTTAACAGGGCCATTTGGCTGTCTTAGTGAGCTATGTCTTTCAACTTAATCTTCATCATTAAAAAATGTGACATTTTAGCCTGCAACTGCTAATACTTGTTTATATTTTTAAAATATTTAGAACCTAGTCAGTGAAGAGGGGTCCTATTTATTGGTATTTTTCATAGTCATTGCCACCGAGAACTTGATAACTATGCTACTTTAGGGTTTATTGTGGAGCCACTAAGAAGTCATTAATATTATTTGAACTACACAGTATAAGTATAGTATTTTATAACTAATCAGTGGTAGCAAGGGGAATGGTTGTTTATGATAAAAATAAGAGCCAGAATATCAGTTGAGAAGATATCGTAAGAAGTGATAAACTTCTCTGTGTATGCAAGACTGCGACTTTGTGCATACAATAAAGGAGAATGCTTTGAGAATAATTTCAGAGTTGAAACATACTTTCTGTCATTTTTAACTGAGTTTGAGATTACTTATAAGCCATCTGAAAGTCACTGCCACTGCCAGTTGGAAAGATGGCAAGCCTCTTACAAAGCTCTTCTGGTTCATAATAACAGTATTTTTCTCTTTTCTCCACACTACCAGTTATGCTTGCTGGGTATGTTCGAGAGCCAGAAACCAGGGTGGGTATGTATCTAATACCAAATACCAAAAATGGGGTTGAGGATGGGGATTAAAAAAACATCTTCCAGCACTTGTGATTTACCTTCTTTGAATATGTCAATTTCATTGAAAGACTTAAAATTCTATTCCAATTGTTTATGTAAAAAATATGTATTATAAAAATATGAATTTTAATAAAAGTGATGTATTAAGAATAAATATACATAGCTGTCCTAAGTATGCACTAATATAGAGTAGAATACTTGTTCTCAGAGCTCAAGAAATCTCAAATCATTCTCTTATCTAGCACCTTGCTAATAAGAAAATTAGACATTTTCAACCGTGTTTTATAGTTTTGGTATTTGGAGAGAAGAAAGCCAATTATTTTAATCTACACATTTTGTGATTTGTAGGAGCTGATGAGTGAATGCTGAAAATGACAATATTGAATTTAGAGCAATTCATTAAGAAGCCTGAAAATTTTCATATAGTACAAAAATCAAAACCACTGGATTCAAGCTTTAAATATTAAAGCCAGTGTATTTTAAAATATGTGAATTATCTAATGTCCTAAAATTTACTCATATAAAACTACGCAATTCTCAAGTGCCCTGGAAGTAATCCATATTATTCATTTATTTATTAAGTTTAATAAATAGCACATTTTCAGGTGCAGCCTATGAATAAATATAGAACTGCATTCTATTCATATATTAAGAAAAAGCTATTCTTTTTCTTTTCTATTCTGCAGGGGAGCCATAGGCATTAAGCATAATTAAAGAGAGTTGAGAACAAGAATTAATTGGGGGTGGCATGCAAATATTAGCTTGTAATTGGCAGTGATTTGAAAGTAAATATTAAGTTAAACCTTTAAAAATAGGGGCTCTTGACCTTTCTTTGTCCATAGAACCCCTGGGCATAGCAGTGAAGCCTTTGTATCCCTTTTCAGATTAATGTTTTTAAGTATATAAACTAAAATGTAGAGGGTTCCAATAAAAACCAATTATGTTAAAATATAATTACCAAAACATTAAAAGAATTGTGATACATTAATAAAAATTCTTCTGTGCAAACATTTCATATAACATGATCAGGTAGCAGATGTAATAACTCCAGTTTTTTTGAAGTAGTGATGAGATTGAATGATATTTAAAGATATAGAACATCTGGACAATGAGCTAACAGCTAAAGGAACCACAGAAAAAGCCATAGCCACTGTAAGAGTCAAAGCAACATTAATTTGGCTATATAGAAACAACACATGCCAGATTTATTAAGTCATGGATATTCCCAGTGGGAATTCTCTCTTTAAAAATATTTCTAACATCAGTCAATTATGCATCGGGTACAGCTGATGAAGACATTCATTTTCCATATGTAAGTATTTTCTTTATTGATATTTTTTAAAGTTCAGTTTTTAAAATTCGACCTGGGTTCAAAGAAATAGATATAGACATTGGGACATTAATCAATAGAAGACATTGTATGGTGACAAAAATAGTAATATACATTATATTATTTTGTATATACATTATATTTATATTACATAAAATTAGTTTATTCATCTTTTTTTCCTTAATCCAGCAACTAAATTAGCACTTTATTGATAATTTGCATAAGATCAAAAGATCCGAAAACAAAAATATTTAAGATGAAGATAAGCAAGATAACTAACTAGGAGATGAGTAGTTAACTTTTAACCAAGAGAAGAGTTGAATGAATAATATTTTTCTTCATAAGTTAATTTAGTCTGACAATTAAATATTGTGTACAACTACTCAGTGCCAAGCTAAACATTAAATTGATTTAAGAAGAGAGAGAAAGATTTATTAATTATAACATTAAATATACACCAATTACATGGAAAATCTAAATTTTTGTTGGACAGAGGCTTTTTTTCCTCAACCAAATATTCTTTTAGAGTTTATGTGAAGTCGCAATTTTAAGGCAAGTATTACAGCGGGCAAATAATTTTTACTTATTTGCTATCCTGTAGTGTTGTAAAATGAGTGCTTTATTAACTGTAAGAGTCTAGGGTAATAAAGAAGAGATAAGAATATATGTTAAAGCTGCACAACTTTACACCAAGGCTTTGAGCGCAGTGAACAACCCCAGAGATGAGCAGAGCATTGTCCAAATATTTCCTTTCACGACCTACACCTTTTGCTCTTGTCATTAGGAAGGAACTATATTTTGCTACCCTGGAAACTGTCTGGTGGCCTACTTTTATAGGACCTTGTGCACCTGGCTTTAACGGCCTGCTCAAAAGCACTAAGTTTTTTTTTTTTGTTTGTTTTTTTGTCTTTTTGTCTTTTTCGTGACCGGCACCGGCCAGCCCCATATAGGATCCAAACCCGCGGCAGGCGCGCTGCTGCGCTCCCAGCGCCGCACTCTCCCGAGTGCGCCACGGGCTCGGCCCGAAAAGCACTAAGTTTTAAAAAGAAATAACAGTCTTGGGAAAAACAATAATAATAACTTTTCTACACAGAATATGTTTTCAGTTTTAAAGTTACTTTATATTTACGAACTGTGAGGTAACTCCTTATGCAATATCTTATGAAAATTAAATGCCAAACTCTAAACAGTGACAGGCTCCACAGGTAGGAAACAGTCACAAAACCAACTCCCCAAAAGATCTGACTTGAATGATAGTCAATAATAGGCAGTTCACTTACTGCCTTATATGGCTATGCATTAAGCTTTTATTAAATCTTATAAGCATCTTAATGGGGAGAGGAGGAGAGAATATATTTTAGAAAGATTACCTAGGTTTGAGTTCTGCTTTGTGATACAGAAGTTGTTTACTGAAGTATATGTATATTGAACAAGTGTGTTCACCATATTGCCATAAATTTTCTCATTTGCAAAATAAGGAAAATAACTATCTTGTGAAGCAATTAGAATTCCCACTAGAGTCAAATGAAATAACCTCTGCAAAACATTTTAAACATTTTAGGTACTTTTTTTTTTAATGTTGCTATTTTATCATTAATGTGGCACCTGTTACAAGAAATCTCCCCTAAACTCTCAGTTTCAACTATTTTCCTTCTATGTGGTCTCACAGTATTCTAGGCTTCTCACTAAACACTCAGAAAAACTGTGCAGTATTCATTTTTATAAGGTTAGAGTATAGTATATTAGAGATGCTAAATAAATATTGTTGAAGTGTACTAAGCTAAAATTTTTTAAAAAATTTGAATGCTTATGTGCATTAGTCTTTATTACAAACATTAATTATATTTTTGGCTTTCTTTTAATAATCTCTGCAACCAATGATATTTTGGTTACATATGCCACTAAAAAATAAGCATGAAAGAAAAAGATAATCCTCTATTCTCAAATAGTTTATAAAAAGATAGAGTTTAAAAGAAATATTCACCATTTATTATCTATTTCACATCTCCTTTTCTTTATTCGTATTATTTTATGTCTTCTACAATTGAAATTCTATTGAGACATAAGTAGAACTATACTATTTTCACTTAATGATTCATGAAATCTTTTGAGTGTTTAAGTACTTGAATTCATATTTTCAATTTTTCTACTTAGTGCTTTGAAAGTAGTTGTATACTCTACATTATATTTTTATCAGCACCGCACTCTCCCGAGTGAGCCACGGGCCGGCCCTATATTTTTAAAAAGCACTGGGATGCAATCCAGTAGTTTCCTTGGGCATGGCACAGAAACTGGGGTCATTTTTCTCTACATGATGTACTTTAAAGCAAAGAAGTACCCTCAGCTGCCTACACCACACAATATTCCCTGTAGTCATACTTCATGGCTCTTACTTCACAAGCACACTTGAAATATTGATATATTTTTCTCACTGAAATTAAGGTGCTGGTTCACTTGACCTCACATTAGTTATCAATGTTTGTGTTGATCATGGAGTAAAGAATGTTTTGCTGCAACTGTAAATTTCTCTTAGTCTTGATACTGTTAACTACCCTGAAGAACATTCCTAGGTACCCTCAAAGCCACTTCTGATTCTACAAGAATGATTGCCCATTTTTAAGTATTTGTCTATGTCAGTGCAATTTCAGCAGTGACAATTTTGTTAATTAAGTTAATTGGAGAAGACATTTTCACCATTAAAGAAGATATAGCCTACATGGAGCATGCATTTCAAATTGGGTAGTTGCTTTAAACTCCAAAAGATCCATATGATAACAAGCATTCTGCAACTCTCATTTAGTCTAGGAAAACACCTTCAAAAAATTGACGGGGACTTCTAATGAATAGAAAATGTCAAACATTTGCCTCAAATTTTCTTAATAGTTTTAATTAGTTCTTATTTTAAAACCAAATTAGCTTTAAAGACAGCAATATATGGTAATTCCTACCAATATAGAGGAGATCTATCAAAAATGACTGCAGTTAACTTTGGCTGGGATTTTAAAATTTTTCACAGGAGGACTCACAGGCATAAGCAGCTGGAATTTGGACTGTCAAAAGCACCAACTTGAAACTATCTGAACAACCATACACAACTAAAGTATAGCATTTTTTGCAGACATGAAGCATGAAATGCCTCCACTAGCAGCAAAATGTTCTATACTTAGCTTGTAGTAACAGGGGGCCAGATGAGGCTTCTGCCTTTCTAAATTTTCATAATAAACTCTCAGGGTACAATTAAATATTTGATTAGTTCAAAACACTTCCATAATCTAAATGATCTATTTTGTTATTGACTATAGAGCCTTACACTGGCCAGTTGGTTCATCTCATCAAAGTTGTTAATTAATATCTCATATCTTAATCAATATTTAAAATTCCCTCAATGGTGTGAAAAAAAATAAAAACTTTGAGTTTAACCATTATATATTATTTTCTAAAACATGACTAATTCTAAAGAAAGGGTTTGTTAATATTTTTATAGCTGAATTAGATACATTTAAATGATTTAATACAAAAATCTCCTTTTACAATAGATACTGAAATTGACATGAACATTTTGGTAAATGCCTTCAATTCTTCTATTTAAAACTGTCAAGAGCACAAGTTTAATGATAAAATGTACTCAGAAATTCTGATGTATGCTATAAAAATGATAAAAAGTAATAACTCATTCTTTTTATTTACCACATTTTGTATTGTTTAATACGTATTTGTTATATAGGTATGATCATTTTCTTCAGCTTTTAAAGATTATTTTGAGAGTCTTAAGTTTTAAGTCATTGTAATCTATATTCTCTCCTAATTGACCATCTTCAAACCTATCATAAGCATGCCTTTTGTCTTCATTCAAATCAGTGATAAGAATAGAAAATTAAAAATTAAATATAAGTCAAATTATACGGCTACAAAAATATATAAAATTATGTAAATATTAAAAATAAACCTATATGAATATATCATCAGTCCACCTATACTGTATTGTCTCCATCCAAAAATTGCAATCTTCTCAACAAAAATATCGTGAGAGACTTTATCATATATCCGAGTGATGGAATTCGAGTATAGCCTCATCAGTAAAACACACAAAGGGTGAGTTACTGCATATCAATAAAATATTATATTCTGCTTGTGCAGTTTAAGATACGTTAAGCAATTCTTATAGCTACAATAAACAGTTGACTCTTACTGAATTATCTCATTTCATTCCTGTAAATAATATTGATAACTCTGTATTTAACAATTTGTGTGGCTCATCAAATTAAGAATGCTAAACCATTGTGCCAAAGATACTAATGAGAAAATGTGTTGTTTTCTTATAATAGCCAAAAAATGTTACCTAATGCTGTGGATTAGGTTTTTTTAATGTTGCATTTTACACTTTTAAAATTTTAAATGGTAAAGATGTGTAAATATTTCTGTTGGATAATTGTGGCATTCATGTTTGTGTGAAATGACAAAAAATAGGGGCAAAGTGAGTAGTATAAATATAAAATATGGACAATATTTTCCCTAATGGAGAACAGTTATTTTTATAAAGGTAAATGAAATTTTAGTTTAATATCCAGAGCAATTTCCTGACTATGAACAATAAATGAATTATGGAAGAGATTCCTCAGACTGTGGAATAAGCTCAATAACAGAGGTTATTTTAAAACAGAATGGAAAAAGTGCTGAAGGTATATTTTGTAGGACAGGAGATCTAGGTTTTCAAAAGGATCGAATGTGTAAATCAAGATTGGTATTTTTTATGGGGTCATATTTTGGGCTTGCATTGATAAAATAAATTCTAAATTGTTGAAAATAAAAGAACCTCAATAATACTTTCTTAATATTATAAAATTAACAGCTGATTATATCTGCATATCTTCAAATAGAAATTGAGAAGATGTTGCACATTCAAATAGGGGAACCAAAGTGTGATATAAATTTTCACCTATTTCCAGAAAAGAACATATTAATAAAATTATTTTACCTTAGTTTTAATAGAATTCAACATCTCCATGTTTGAATATTTTGAAAGAGCATTCCACATCTAATTACTGCTCAATGCATATCTTCTTATGCATAGCTATTTTCACAATAATGTTATCTATTTTCATCATTTTGCATTTTACACAAGTGATAACATTGTTTACATTTTTCATTTTAATTTCTGCTTTTTATGATAAACATCCAGAACAAATTCATCTCTCTCTTAGTATCTAGAAAAATCTTTGACATATAAATATATTGAATAAATACATGTTTAATATACACAATAAATGATGTTAACAAAACAGGCAGAGATGACTTCTGGAATGGTGGTGGAAACCAGAATCTGTAGACCCTTTCTCCAGCAAAACAACCATAACGGGTGAAAATTATACCAAAAATAAAATTTAATCTCTGGAAATTATTTTGCCTCCCACCCACATCCTAGTGTGAGCGAAGCTCCCCTCCCAGTGGGTACAGGGCTCCTTTTTCCTCCATTTCCAGTCAAGAGGTATAGCAGGGGGCAGACCACCAGCGTTTCTCAGCCCTCACCCCCAGGTCTGTGTTGCAGAACTTCTATTCCAGGCAACAATGGAGGAGAGGTCTGCACTTTAGTTCTCTGTCTTGCCTTCAGTCACAGGGTGGAAGCTCTTCCCCAGGTATGGCAGGCTGAGGAAATATCTGACAGGCCAAAAATAGGGCAGCCCTGATCACACTTGCCTCAACTCATAGGGCAAAAGTTTTATGCTAGGAAAGGCAATCCGAGAAGATCAGAGCCTACCACTCCACCCTGTGTCCTGCCTGTGAAGCAGAGGTGCCACTCTACGAAGAAGTGAGGCACCAGGGCTTCTTTCAGGTGGAAGGCAGACCATAAGAACAGAGACCTCCAAAGCTCTTCCCAAAGGAACTGACTTTATTTGGATCAAAGTGTGAGGAAGATGAAGCCTAAAGTTGCTCTCAGTAATAATGGGTATTTTCAAGTGAGATTAAGAGCAGGCTGGTAGCCCCATGAGAGTATTAGATTAAACTATAAATCAGCTCTAAGTTTTCCAAAGAGAACAAGGTAAAGAGGCAGTCAAGAGCCCTCCTTAGTTCAGAACAAATCTCAAAGACTTCAAAGACTGGCTCCTAAACCTATCCCTGCAAAAGAGTCTGAATTTAATTGGATCAGATGCTGAAGCACTTTATGTCCCCAGGTAATTTAAAAATAATAGAAAGGTCAGCTGACAACTGATGCTGAAGAACAAAAACACAGCCCTGATACATATGTGAAAAAATTCTTCCCCCAATTATTCCATTTCATTTTAAAACAATCAATTTTATCACTACTTTTTAACTGTGTATAGAAATGATTAACTGTGTATATAGCACTTTTCTAGAACACATATACAAATATTTTTTAAAAAGAATATAGAGTTAAAATAGAATTAATGAACAAAAGAAAAAGTGTCTGAATCTAGTTAAAATTAAATTACGAAATAGATATTTCTTTATATCTACTAAAGATAAAATAAGAGGAGAGAATATAAGAGCACAACATAACAGATGAAGGCCTTGGTTATATTTGCAAAATCAATTAGAGAAGCAAGGCTATGGTAAAGAATTATCCTGTATGGAACACAGCCTGGGGCCACTTCTGTTTAATACATATTCACCATTATGGTAAAATTTTCACACTATCATGGTTATCTGTTTAGAAGTATTTAATTATTATCTACTTCATTCAAAAAAGGTATCATGCGATTTACAAAAACACATAAAAACCTCTCTGATAAAAAAGTATTAAAAAGTGAGAATCAGTAGCATAAAGCCAGGAATTTCTACAAAAAAAAATGTTATAAGCTTCAACACAATTATGAAAGCTGGAATATTGACTTAAAAATAAAAACAAAGAAAAGAGAAAAACATAAATAGTTATAACCTTTACATTTTTATTCCAAGACTATTATACTGTTGCCGTGAAGCTCAGCCTATTTTTAGCATCAAGGTCTGAGAAAAACATCTTCCATGTATCCTCATTCTGAGGATATAAAGTAAAGATAGGAAAATGGATAGTGGCATTGCCAGAATTAATTGAATTCAAAAGTTATTGAATTTACATCATTTTCTCAATTATTATAGAGGGCATGTGTGAGTAAATATTTCTGAAAACTACTAGCCAAGCTAACATAATCATGCTTTAGAGAAATATTCTTTCAACTATTTAGTGACAGAAAGTGGTAGTGGTAGAAAACTTGATAGCTTAGACTAGTCAAGTAAATGTATAATGGACTGGCATCACATCAGTCTCACTAAAATAAAATAATTAGAAGAAACTCATAGATGGATTTGTTATATTAAAGTTAAAAAGGTCCCTGTATAACCAAGGTATAAGAAGTGCAATGAATTCTACAAACATGTGCCTTCAGTTAATATGCAACATATTTTGGGACTCAATAAATCAGTCTTTTTTTAAAAAAAAAGATATACCATGGTGTTTGTTTAAGGTCCTATTGATTTCAAATCTGCTTCACTAACCTACAAAATAGTCTGAGAAATTGGTGTATGGGCCAATCCTTTTTTTTTTTTTTTTTTTTCCTGAAAGAAAATGGAACCCAAGTTTTTAGAAGAGCAAAATGTTATGTATAAAACCTTGTTACAAAAGCCTTTTTTCTTTGATAAACATTTAAGTTTTCTCAGTAAAATCTGTACAATATCAACAATCGTTCCTCCTTTCAGAAGATGACAATTTATCTTTTTCTTTTCCCTATCAGGAATCTGAATTCATGCTTGCAAACATTTGATATAAATAACCAAATCCCTTCATAAAAAAAACAAATAATGATGAGAGAGTACATGGGGTGAACTAAATTTCACCTGTTCCATCACAAGCTGTATTTGTTTTTTTCACCCAGAAAGTTTTGTATGATGGTATATTTATAAATTCACTTCATCTTTTTAAACAAATATAAGTTACTTTTTTGAGGACAACAGTCAGGACTCTGTAGGTTGTGTTTATAAAATTTACAAATATAAATCAGTATACCTTTCTCTGGTAAATATTACCTAGTTCCCAAGTTGTAATTTAATGATTGGTTTACTAGAAGTTAACCTATGCTTTAAAGTATCATCAAAACAAATTCAAAGTTAGTAACTGCTCTTGTGGACAGAAAATTACATTTATTGGGTGGGAAAAAAAATCAGTACTCTGAATAAAGATGTGTACAATCAAAAGTGTATACAGATTGTTGGGAAACAGAAAATAATGCCCCCAAATATGGTCTTTGGCATGCTGAGTGCTTTGAATTTAAGAAAATTGAAAGACCTCAGAAATAAGCCTCAGAACCAAGGTTTCTCTCTGATCTTCTCCTACCCCCTATTTCTCTGATCCTCTTTCTTTCCTGAAGCACCAGGAGGGACTCTTTCTGGAATTTCCTTATATGAGTACAAAACTTTTCTTCCAAATGAAATTCAACTGTCTTAAGACCCCTCCCTAGGAATTTCATCAAATAACCAGTTAAGATCAACCGCAGAAAAGAAGAGACTAAAAATCGTCACCACACCCAGACAGACATTTTGTTCATTCTTCTGAGGACAGCTCTGAGAGATTATGTAGGAGATATTATTTCTTCACAGTGAAGCTTGGTCCCTCACCTTTCTCCACCTCCCTCAGAGCTAAGAGGAACCTTTCCCCAGGCCATTGTTTTTTGGGCTCAATCATATCCCTTAAAAATTATTTACAACCCCAAGCCTCAACCATCTGGCCCCTCTGTGAGTCTGGTATTTGCAGGACTCCTCTGTCTACATGCACGTCAATAAATTTGTATGCCTTTTTCTCCTATTAATCTGTGTATTGTCAGTTATTTTTGGAATTTCAGAAGGGGAGAAGGGAAGCTTTCTCTTCTCCCCACAAGACGAATATGTAGAACACTGACTATATTTATAAATTCATAATTACATTCATCCCTTGGTATTTGTGTGAGATTTGTCCCAAGAGCCTCCATGATACCAAAATTTGCAAATGCTCTTTTCTTATATAAAATGGAGTAGTATTTGCATATAACCTATGTACATCCTCCCCTATACTTTAAATCATCTCTAGATTATTTATAATACCTAATATAATGTAAATGCCATGTAAATAGTTGTTATGCTATATTTTTTTATTTATATTATTTTTATTGTTGTATTATTTTTTTTTTATTTTTTAAGAATATCTTTGATCCTAGTTTGGTTGAATCCATGGATGCAGACTTGTGCATAGAGAAAGCTGATTAGATTATACTGTGGCTAAGTCAAACCCATAGTAGTATATATAGAGGTTTCTCTAAGCAAAGCATATATATATATAATTACTAAAGAAAAAGCGTATGTAAGTTTCATATTACAGCTCATTGAAATATTGTCTACTTACAATGGATAACAACAACCACAGTATAATAGCTTTCCATTTATAATACCAACAGCACTATAAAATCAAACAGGCCAAATTACAAAGTAGTTAAGAAAACATAATTTTCATCAATGAATTATTCATTAAAAGAAATTCAGAAGGTGGGGGATAAAGCTCATTTATGTCTAAAATACGTTGTCACGTGTAATCTTCATAGAAGCTCTGTTGCATGAACAATGAGTAAACTGAGAGTCAGAGTTTAGGTAACTTGCCTGAAGTTTACTTCAATTAAATTTTGGAAGGAGAAATCAAATCCAAGACTTGGGGACTCCAAAGGCTTTAGACCCTCCTTTTTCAGAGCACACTTGACTTTTTCCACATCATCCCGTCTATCATAAAATCAGTGAATTTTGAATGGAGCCTCCATCTACGTTTTGCGTATTTGGGATGTAATTATTTCTACAATTAGCTGTGAATTTAAGCTGCACCTGAACCCAACAGAGGTTTATATAAACAAACAAAGGTCATTCACACACTACTGCTTGTATTAAAATCATAAGTGTACTTTTTTAAATCAGCAATTAGTTCCAATTCACACCTTTCAATTGTTACTATTTCAAAATAAGGAATGAAATACAGAATATTTTTTTCTTCAAAGAAATGATCTAAATTGGTATTATTCTTCCATTTAAGAGTGTTTTTATCACTTGAGAATTAGTCCTGCCAAATTGGATTCTCTGGCTTTTTCATTATAGAAAATCTTCTGTAGAACAGGCACAGGACCAATAACCAAGCAAGACCTTGAAATTACTTGAAAGCAATTAAATTGCCTTATTGAGCAAGAAAAAAGTAAACAGTGAAAGAGAATATATAAATTTTATTCTGAAACATGAAATTTGATGCAAATGTTCAAAATTGATGATCATGGCAAATTACTCAAAATATAAAAAGATTCCTAAACAATTCTAAATACAGTGTTATACAATGTTACTAATACTTAGTCTATGTTGAGGAGTTTAAAAACAAAAAAAGAATAACATTCAGAATGAAGAAGGAAATCTTTACAATACATGAAGTTTTCCTTAGGCAGTACTGTTAACAGCATGAAATCTTATCTGAGCATTAACAGCAAACTTCCCAATCATTTTAGCTAAAACAATTACCTGTGTTAAAGTTGACATGAAAGATAGATTTGTTTTAATATCTGAGTTTTTCAGCATTGTAACAGAGTCAAGTGAAAGCATTAGCATTACAGAAAGCATATTTAGAATATAAAATACCTCTCTAAGTACACCTAAATAATTCAGGGATTACATCATACTCAAATTTAATTTTCAGCTTAAAGTTGTAATATTCTTTCATGGATCACAATTTAGTTTTAGAGAGTCCTTTTCATCCTCAAAATAAATCAATCTAATTTTTAAAATCCAGGTAAAATTGGTATAGTAGAAACTATATAAAGCAAGAATCTCGTTAACCAGTGTTACACTCTCTTTGTCACCTCTCTCCCCCTGGGTGATGGAGACACAAAAAGGACTACTCCAAGCCCATTTCTTCTGAGCAGTGAGAAGCCCTGAAGAGGTTAATTTTCCACAAACTCTCAAGAAAGAGGCATTACTCCTGGGAAAATTAACGCCAGACTGGGGTCTTCTCCCAGTATTTATTTTCCAGGGCAGGAGGTTACAGAAAAAGAACATAGGTGGAGTTATGGCTAAGAATAGTTTAACAATAGAAGTGGGTAACATCAGTGAAATAACAAAGTGACATTCCATAACGCAATTAGTAAAAAGTTATGTCGATCCACCAACATAAGCTTGTTCTTAGCAAATACTGTCATTTCCTACAGCAATTTCCTCAGTATGTTTACATAACAATCAAGTAACTTTAGGTTATCCTCCACCAAGGATGTTTGTCCTTGAGCCAGCAATTTTGCTCTGTTACAATTCTTTATCTACAACAGAGACTTTAGCTTGGGAAAAGTTTCCTGTCTTTTGCAAGCTTACCATATTTCTATACGTAATTTTTAAAAGTTAGGTTATACCTGAACCTACGCGTCTTTGGAGTCTAGGCCCTGGGAAATACATTTGCTTTATTAATGTTAGTATACTCCACAAACGAGTTCAGTAACAAATGTCCCGTAATAAATTTATGATTAGCATATTGTAGAGAGAATGGCCAGAAAAACAAATCTAAGGTGCTTAATAAAAATGATTTTGTGAAATTCTTTAACATATTACAATAAAAAGTGACATTTACAATTAAAATATCATTTTTGGATGATTACTACTTGGGACTCTAAAAAAGGCAACCAATAGCAGTGTTTAAGCTAAATCTCTCCTCCAGTAAAAATTGCAAGTGCATTTTTTTAGTATTCCAGATGCAGCCTATTTGCATACAGAGCAACTCTCCCAAGCCTCTTCAGTTTGTCCTGCACTCCCACCAGATGGACAGTGTCTAAATATCTGCTCCTCCAGTCCTTGGGTTCAGAACATGAACTTTCTGCCTCTCTACAATGCAAACATCACATTTGAATGATTCTTCATGACATTTAACACTCATTTTCCAGGACTCCCCAGCATTGGTGATCTCCCATGGGAGCTAAAGTCTGTCATTGTTACCCCTACTCCCAGACCATTACTTCTGCTGCATTCTTCACTTTAGCAAGGACTAAAATAGAACTGCTGCTACTGCAACATAAAAGGAAGCATCAGGCAGGGATGTGGTGGTATGGTGACAGGACACAAAGGCCCTGCTTAATTATCACTGGTACAAGTCATCATGAATAGGTGAGTCTCAGTCAGAGATGGCCACAAAAGATGGAAGGAAGATATCTTTTTCATGTTCCAAGTTCTCATTCAAAGCCACTTCCTCCAGCTAGCCTCCTTTTTCTCCAACTCCGAAAACTGAACAGTAACAGTTATTTCTTGAACCAACTATTTGATATTTATCATTTGTTGCTTTGAGGAAAGAAACTGTTTGTTACACTTCATAATATTCATCATAATAGAGCTGCACATAAGGGATGCCCCAAATACCAGCATCACTGCCAACTCAGAAAGTGAGAGCACTAAAACATTTTAGACATCTGAATATTCAATGACCATAATCAAGAAGTGAGGAAACAGAGATACAAAGAAATTAAAATCAACAATCAAATTAATTTGCAATGCTTATAAAATAAAAATGAAGAGATTTTCAATGCCATATAGAAATCTCAACTGTTCTGACACATAAGGTAGAGGAAAGTTCTTGCTTTGAAGACATGGCATCAAGCCAAATTTCTGCTCAGTTCTATCCTTGTTTTATTACATTAAGTAAGTTATTTTACCTCAGTTCCATTTTGTGTAAGATGAAAATAAAATTCATGTTACATTGGTTACATAGGTTACATTGTTTTAAGCACAAAGGAGATAATGCATTTAAAAAATACATATCATAAAATGATAATAAAGTTCCTTTTGTTTTTACTCTCTGGGCTCTAATTATAGGAAACATGTAACATTTATGTACCTAGGGAATCTAATTGGATAGGAAATAGTAAACTGATTTTTACATTTTAACCAGAAGCTAGGTACTAATAAACTGTGCTATTTTAGAAGAAATCTGTCACATTGATAAGATGTTTGAAAAATATTTTGGCTGGATGGACAGGAAATTGCTTGAATTAGAGCCTAGAGATTAAGAAAACCCCAAGGCTCAAGCAATGTTTTATTGTGGTTCAACCACAAGTATCCATTAAAGATTGAGGCTACTTCATACTGTTAAACAGCAGATATATTTTCAAAGCATGAACAAGATAAATCAATGGTCATTTGACAGTGATCTACTTTCAAAGCAAACTATATTTGGACCTCTGATAATATTCACATCTATAGAAAGTTACTCAGCAGTACGAGGGGGGAAAAAAAGACATTCCAGTATGGGGTACAGGGGTATAATTCAGGTGTAGAATACCAACAGACAGTATTTCAGGTTGTGCTCTGGGTTTATGACCAGAGTTTTGGGTAACAGTATCTATGGAATTGATAATGCTTGGTCCACTATAGCCTAATTTTCTACTATCACTCATTTGTAGCAAGGATGAAATTGAACTCCTGCTACTGCCACATGGAGGGAAATAACGGGCAGTGTTGTGGACTGTCTGTAAGAGGATGCAAGGGCAGTGATACAAGTGATTATATGGTGGGTCCTAAACAGAGGTAGCCCTGACACAGAGAACAGAAGGTAGAAGGTTAAAAGAATACCTGCTTCTGTCTCAAGAAGACAAATTCACATGTTAATATTGTGGTGGTATTAAATATGGAAAAGTTGTGGAAGAAAAATACAAGTGAAAAACGTCAAGGAAAGGGCACTAGGGTAAAGATTAGTATCCAGAAATGAGGCAGAGATTTAAGTAGAGTATGGTCTGTCTACAGGCTTTATGACTTCTCTGGAGTTTATGCTAAAATCAAGTGGATTGTAGTGATTCTTCAGATATATACAAACAGTGAGGACCAAAAACTCAGTCTATGTGTGAAAAATATAGGGGAATCTTAGATGCAGAGTAAAATAAAATGTGATATCAAATGTTTCAATGTGACTATATAACATGGGGACTTATACTAGAGGCGATGGAAAACATGAACAACTAAACTTTCTTCAGAACCCAACATTTACTGCCCTCTCTCCCAGAGACTAAATGTGATCCTGGACACTGGTCTCTGAGTTTACCTAAGGAACTCTAACATTTCCTAACACTGATACGATGAGTAATGTACCTGAGCATTAGTAATATACAGGATCACAATTCATAGGGCAAAATAGCTGAAGTCATAGTACTTTGATAACACCACTTGTATAGTCAAAAGATTAGGAAGGAAGTGAATATACAGATGCCTCCCGAGTATGGAAAGGCATATCGGGCTCTGTGTATATCCTGGAACACGACCATCGTTAATATGTCAGGAGAGTCTAAAGAGGGCGGCAAGTTAGAAATCAGGTAAACGTTTGTCCTTGCCACTTTGATCCCTAAGGAAAAAAATCTAAAATTTCCTTCCATGGATTGCTGGCTCCAGCATTTAATCACATTTACATATTGATATCTTGTCCCAATTGCATTTTAGCTTTTCCTTGTTGCTACTTGACTTTCTGATCCTTTTATTTTCTTCATTAGATGCTAAAGGAACCATTTCAACACTTTAGTCATAAAGGTAATACAACTCTTTCTTCTTCTTCTTTTTTTTTTTTTCCTCATAGCTTTAGTCAATTGTCAGTGGGAAGACTGGGAGAGACTAGCTGTAATTGGTTCATGTCCAGAGAATTTCTGTAGGATGAATAAATGATGCAACTGAAGCAGCCAAGTTGCCTAAACAAAGGCTTCCACAGTACACCTCCTTCCCACCAGGCTTTGTTGAAATAATACATGCATAGATCACCAACATTATCAACTAAAGGCCCCTGAGAAAATAAAGGGATGAAAGAAGTCCAAACTATTTGGGTCCATTGTATTCAAATATGCACAACTCCAAATTACTGATTACCACAAAAAAGTATATAAAAATAAATGAAAGAGTAAAATATATTGTTCATTTTGTTTTGCTCAATATTCTTTCTCAAACGAGGGCTTAAAGTAATTTAATTTTACTTTGCTTCAATTTCCTATGTTTTATGATGATTATTAGTAATATGAAAAGTAATTGTAGTCATCATACTGCTTTACATTTGTAAATTACTTAAAAAGTTATTTTATATATTTCAAAAGTAATCTTTTTGTCAATAAACAAAAACTACTTGCATAATGTCTTCTGTCAATATTGAAAGACCTGCCTTTATTCTGATCACCATACTGTTTTGTGATCCCCATAAGAATTTCCTTTTCTAAAATCTCTTTAATAATATCCCATAATATTCATAAATTTTACCTCATTAATTATAAATTATCAATAAACATTCTGTCTATCATGCATTTCTCTGTATCCAGAAATCTCTTGATGATTAGCTCTACATATGCTGATTATCTTCTATATCCCTCCATGTAACACTAGAGCTACCAACATATTATTCCCATGTTTGAATACATTTATGTATTCCTCAAAGCTATAGCTATGCACTGTAATCATTATAGCCAGTTAGCAAGGAAATTGTGTTGAAATAATAACTAAATGTGCCTTCTGCCAGGCACTATTCCAAATGTTTTATAAGCATTAACTCAAGTAATCCTCATAACTCCAAAGACAGGTGGCATTATTTTCCTTATATTATTGTACTTGAGATAACTGAGGCACAGTAAAAGTGAGTAACTTTCCTTAGTTCACATAGCAATGCTGGGATTTAAACACAAGCTCTCTGGCTCTAGAGTCTGCCTCTCAATCTTTGTATTTACTGCCTTTCTGTGTGAATACATATACATGGTTAGTAACTTATTCTCTATCATTTACTGAGTTCTTATATATGCAATGTATTGGGTAGTTTGAAAAGACAGAAGAGAGAAGAAAATTATGACTCCCCCCCCAAAAAAATATGTAAAACAAACAGGAAAAATATAAATACATTTAAATGACTATGAGGCAAAATTATTGTTTTCTCAATGAGTATATAAGCAACAATTATGAGAAATACCTCTTGTCAACTTTGACACTATTCAGGGAAAAAGAAAGAGGAACAAAGAAGCTTCCAACCTACATTCACTTTACTTGGATTCTTTTGGCTTACTTATTTACTCTGTTATCTATCTATCTATTTGCCATCTACTTCTTTATTTATTTGCAGTTACAATCTGTTGAGAGACAAACTTTTATCTCAAGAAGAAAATATGTAGATTTCTAATGAGCAAATCATTTTAATTTTCTCTACTTATAGCATAAGTTCAATTCATTAAATGTAAATTCTACTATTAATACAAATAACAAGATTATACCTGCAGTTAATGAACTACACAAATAAATAATATACTGTGAATTTAAAGATATTTAGCAAATCTGAAGGAGTCAACAACTTAAAATATACTCTTCAGAAGGAGCAACATTTTACTAGCAAATTTAAACTTTAATTTGTTTAATTTTGTTTAATAATAGTTTTCTATTGATTATAATAAAAAAATTTGCAGAGTAGTACTTTGAAAATACAATTTTAAAAGCAAATAAAAGTCACACATTTTCCCACAACATGGTTTACAACTGCTATTACAACTTGATATACATTTATAGTTTCTTCTACTTTATAAAGTTGTTATCATCTTTTGCTTAATAATTTTGCAGACTTCTCTTTTCACTCAACATTAGGCAATTAAAAGTTCTTAAAATACAGTATTTGAAAGCTTGAGGTTTTTTTTTTTTTTTTTTTTTAAAGCAGTATGTTAGTTTCCTCCATATGGACAGACCATAACTTATTTAAACTCTCCTTATTGCCCCTGGTTTTTCAATACTAGAAATAATGCTGGTAGATAAATCTTTTATTAAAACCCATGGGAATTTCTAAAGGATAAATTCCTTCATGTCAATGTCTAGGAATATTCATAATTTCTTGAGCTATTATTTCAAATTACTTTCCACAAAATTTGTGTCAATTTAAACTCTTACAAGCAATATACAAGAATGCTCACAAACAATGAATATTATAGTTTTTAATCTTTGCCCATTTGACAAGAGAAAATGGCATTTTATTTTATTTTATACCCCTTTACTCATAAATAACATCAGAAATAGCATGGAGCATATTTTTGTGTGTTTATTATTTTGTATTTATTTTGAGAATTGCCTGCTTATATTCAGATCCTGTGATCACTTCTCTATGGAGAATTTATGTTTAAATTTTCTGATTTCAGATGAGATTGGGCATGTGCAGGATAGTATGACATAAACAAGTCTTTCAATTTAAAAGGTTAGGTATAAATCAACAGGTGCCTTGTAAAAAAAAAAAAAAAGTTGTGCCAAAGCAATTAATGAGTGTGGTAAACCTATAAAAGCTTCAAAACCAAAACTCCCCTAAAGGTTTTTAGTCCATGAATAAGCAATGTTAAAATTAATAAGGTTTTGTAATTTGTATACTCAGCTGCATTTATAAATTCCTTCACTAAGCACACAAAACAATAGGCACATAATCTCAGGTCTAGAAATCTTGCTCCTTTTCATTGTTACATTAATCAGTTCCTAGTGTGTTTTATTATTCATTCTACTCTAGCTATT
Organism: Cynocephalus volans; assembly: GCF_027409185.1. Classification (NCBI taxonomy): domain Eukaryota; kingdom Metazoa; phylum Chordata; class Mammalia; order Dermoptera; family Cynocephalidae; genus Cynocephalus; species Cynocephalus volans. The sequence continues at coordinate 223,406,360 of NC_084460.1, read as the reverse complement.
AAAACTTTAGAACTATTACTGGTCTCCCTTAGGAATATTTATTACTTCAAATGGTAGTTAAAATGTACTAAAATAGAACAGATATTAGAGACCATGTTGAGAAATGCTGCAAACATTAACAAGTTTCACTTAGAGAGCACAGCAAAAAAGCAAAACCAACTTGAAAACTACTATGCCTTGAAGGGCATTACTTCATGTATTTTGCATGAAGCCTCTGTAAGTATTTACTTGATTAGTATTTCTTACTCAAACTTACCACAGCTCTTAATTACTACCAAATTGTCGAATGTTTTATAAAATTTGCCTCCAGGTTTACCATACAACTTGGTTTACTTGGGATAGTCCCAGGTTAAAATTAGTCCATGAATTCCATCTAGTTTAGCATTTATCAAAGAAAATGGGTCCAGGTTTGGCCAACAAATTATAGGATTGTCATAAAATATTATAAGGTGCTAGGTAATTATTTTCTGGATGTAATTTATCTCCTAAATAAATCCTGAAACCACAGTGCTTGGGCTTGCATCCCATCTCCACCATTAGTTAAATCCCTCAGTATGGGTAAGTTACTTAAACTCTCTGAATCTCAGTTTTCCCATCTATAAAATGTGGGAAATATTCATATCTAATATGATAGATTAGATGTTTGTTCCCAAATATTTGTTGTCTCTCCTTGTCGGAGGGCAATACTTCTTCATTGAATGTATGACTGATACTGTGATTTGTGGTAGAAACCCAAGGAAGAAAAAAGGAAATCCTTCTCGCAGCAACGTGACACAACAGAAATAGCAAGGACTGTGGTATGGAAAATATCTAGCCTGGTTCCCAACTCTTTCTGTGTGATTTCAGCCAAGTTACTGATACGGTTTGGATATGTTGTCCCCAGAAAGCCCATGTTGAAATCTGATCCCCAATCTGGCAGTGCTGGGAAGTGTTTGGATCATGTGGGCAGATCCCTCATGAACAGATTAATGTCCTCTCTGGGGTTGGGGGGGGGGGCAGTGAGTGAGTTCTAGCTCTCTTAGTTCCCCTAAGAGCTGGTTGTTTACAGGAGCCTGGCACCTCCCCTCCCTCTTGCCATGTGATTTGCTTGCACCTGCTGGCTGCCCTGCCATTTTTCACCTTGAGTAAAAGCAGCCTGAGGCCCATGCCAGGTGCAGCTGTCCCAGAATCATGAGGAAAATAATCCTCTTTTCTTTATAAATTACCCATTCTCAGATATTCTGTTATAGCAATACAAAAATGGACTAACACATTTACCAAAATTCAATGAACCACGGTTTCCATATCATAAAATGATGAATTTAATAGTACCCACCTCAATGAGTTGTGTGAAAAGAAAACAAAATTATGCATGAAAAAACCTGGTTATTCTCAACAAATGTTAGCATCTTAACACCAATGCATGAATGAGGCCTAGTATTATGTGACACTGGTTGACTGATTCTCCAGCTTTCAAGAAAGCAAAACTTTTCTTCTCTTCTGTGGCTCATCTACAGTATTTCATCATATAGCAACTGTGCCTGACATTACTACCTTAAATGGTGATAAAATAGCCAAGTACTAAAACCTTCTTTTGATTACCCTAACTACCAATTTACTTTTAACCATAACTTATTTAAGATCATAATGAAAGTTTATATTATTGAGATATGTACAATATGAGAATATAGTATAGCAGATCTCAAAATTTTGGTCTTAGAATTCTTTTACTCTCTTTAAAATTATTAAGGACCCAAAGAGCATTTGTTTGTTTTGTCTGTATCTATCAATATCTACTGTATTAAAATTAAAACTATAAATTAATATATATATATTTATTTTTGAATGTAAAAATAATAATAAACCTACTATAATGTTAGCATATATAAAACATTGTAATGAAAAATAATTGTATTTTCCAAAAACTCATGAGAAGAATGGCATTTTGTACAATAAAAAATCTCTTTACATACCAATGGCCAACAGGTACATGAAAAAATGCTCAACATCACTAGTCATCAGGGAAATGCAAATTCAAACTACACTGAGATACCACCTCACCCCAGTTAGACTGGCTATAATCAAAAAGATGGTGAATAACAAATGCTGGTGAGGGTGTGGAGAGAAAGGAACACTCCTACACTGTTGGTGGGACTGTAAATTAGTCCAGCCACTATGGAAAACAGTATGGAGGTTTCTCAAACAACTAGAGATAGATCTTCCATATGATCCAGCAATCCCACTTCCGGGTATATACCCAGAGGAAAGGAAATCATCATGTTGAAGGGATACCTTCACTCCCATGTTCATCGCAGCTCTATTTACAATAGCCAAGACATAGAAACAACCTAAAGGTCCACTGATGGATAACTGGATAAAGAAACTGTGGTATATATACACCATGGAATACTACTCAGCCATAAAAAAGAATGAAATACTCCCCTTTGCAACAACACAGATAAGCCTTGAGAAACTTATGTTGAGTGAAATAAGCAAAGCACAGAGGGATAAATACTGCATGTGTGGGAGCTAAGAGAGAAAGAAGGAAGGAAAGAAAGACCACAGTAGTGCATTGGACTTGCAGAGGGAGAGAACATTCCTTGGGCTGCAAAGTGGAGTAGGGAGGAAAGGGGGAGGGAAGGGAGGTTCGGGATAATTGGGTGGGAGGTACAATTACATTGTACGAGGTACAAATGCAATTTTTGGTAATAGGTATGCTGCCAGTATGAATCTGGCCCTTACATCATGGGCACGAGAGGTGACAATCAGGTTTGTATCTCATGAATATTCATAACCAATAAAAACAAAACAAAACTTTTTTTTGTAATTGAAACTTTTAAAAAGATATTACATCCCCACTTCATACAACACATAACAACTACCACCACAACAGATAGAATGTCAATAAACCTGTTAAAAAACAAACAAAAACCCAACTATATAAGCGATACAGAATTTCAGTTAATGGAGTATCTGTTTTTCCACTGACAAATGTTTGTTAAATGAATTAGTTAAGGAATTGGTTGCAAGCCTTAATTTCAGTTGGTTATACTCCCTAGAATCCCTTTTCCTCACTATGAAACTAGAAAAGTTGAACCAGAAAAGCTCTGTACTTGGGGACATGCACAGTGATTGGGGGTTAGCACAGGCTGAAAACAAAAAAGCTGTGAAAGCTTACACACTGAACTGTGAGCATGGCATATTCCCCTCATTCTGATTCAGGAATGTGAGTAGCCAAATATCAATCCAACCCTCACCACTACCATCAGGAAGGAGATTGAACTATTCATCTCTGTAAAAATTGAATGTCCCCAGAGTAAAAACCTGTTTATATTGACATTTAGATGTTTAGATTTTTTTTAATTTTAAAAAATCTCTTTAATATCTGGCTTGATAGAAGCCAGCCAAATTCTCATATCTGCCTTTTATTTCAATCTGTTGCAATATGTCATTTTGCTTCACACATATATTCAGGTACAAAATGGAATAATTTTTTATGGCTTTTTCAGATAATTGACGATAGCTATGCTTTGATACTACAACAAAGCTCAGCAAGTAATAGTTTCTTAAAGGTTACTTGCAATGTGGAAACTGAAGCCATAACAATGAATATTTCATACACTAATAGGTTAAATCTGTTGGTTTATTTGACACTTTGAATGGGTTTTTTAATCTATGAATGTTTTTGCAACATCATGCATTGGTCTGGTCATTTGAAAAACATTTGTTTTTTTGAGCTATGCAGATTTTGCAAATGTTTCATATACAATACAGATTTCATATACAATATATATTTTAAAAATCACTCTTGTTAATACAGTAGTGGCTCCTTATCAGAAGTTTTGCTTTCTGTGGTTTCAGTTACCCATGATCAACTGAAGTCCTAAAATATTAAATGGAAAATTCCAGAAATAAACAATTCAAACGTTTTAAATTGCGCATCGTTCTGAGTGGAGTGATGAAATCTCATGCCATCCCACTCTGTCCTGCTCAGGATGTGAATCATCCCTTTTTCCAGTGGATCCATGCTATAGACACTATACACCCCTTAGTTGTTTAGTAGCCATCTAGGTTATCCCATCAACTGTTGCGATATCACAGTGCTTGTATTTAAGTAACCCTTATTTTACTTAATAATGGCCACAAAGTGCAAGAATAGTAATGCTGTTGATTCAGATATGCCAGAGAGAAGACAGATATGCCAAAGAGAAGCCATAAAATGCTTCTGTTAAGTGAAAAGGTGAAATGTATCAACTTAATAAAGAAAGAAAAAAATCATAGGCTGATGTTGCTAAGATCTATGATAAGAATGAACTTTCTATTGTATAAAAGAAGAAGGAAAAAGAAATTTGTGCTAGTTTTGCTGCCACACTTCAAATTACAAAAGTTATGGCCATAGTGCATGATAAATGCTTAGTTAAGATGAGAAAGGGATTAAATTTATAGGTAGAAGACGTGAACAGAAATATGTTCCAATAAACAGCAATTGAGTTTGGTACTATCTGTAGTTTCAGGCATCCCCTAGGGGTCTTGGAATGTATCCCAGGTGGATAAGGGGGCTCACTGTATTATAACTTTTCTCAGAAAAGTCTTTAAGTATTGGGAAGTTATCAAGTTCACAATGAAGAATAGGAGTTCTCTAAAATTCAAATTTTCACATGAAAGTTAGAGTTTTGTCATTGGTAACAAACACTGTTATTTGTTTTCCTTGAGGTGAATAATTGTCTTCATATATTTTCAAAGAAATGTCTGCCAAATACCCAAATTTGAATACCCATAGTTTCTCTGTCAGTCATAATTTCAGATAAAAATGATGTCCAAGGAAGAAAGTAGCTAGTTCAGCTTGCAACTCAAACAGTTGAACAAGTGCTTTACTCTAGACAGCCATTGCACTTCAGGGTGAAGCTGAAATGCTTTATGTTTACTTCCTGTCTCATCATAAATGATGTGGGCTCACTTCCTTCATTTTTACAAAGGCATCAGCAGTTCAGCAGTTCAAATGTCAACAAAATAAACAAGATAAAGACCATCTTAGTATTATTATTATTATTATTATTTTTAAACTGACTTCTTGAGGGACAACAATTTGAGAATCATTGACATACAGCATATTCACATCCTGAAGTCATGCATATCCTTACCTCCCTGAAGTAGGTAGGAAATTGTTATGCTTTGTTTTATAAGAAAGTTCTCCTGTCTTCATTTAATCCTTTGTGTTTGTGATAACCAGTATACTATTTCCCAGTAAAAATTTGATAGCAGATTGCAGTCTCATCATTCAGCTTTTTCTAAATGCTGAAGTTGCAGCCCCACCTCCAGCTGCTGTAAGGCTTCCCAGGAGCAGACAGATGGGTAGCTTCAGTACTCTACTACTAATGACCAGGCAACAATGTTCTATGGGTTTTGCAAAGCATTTTGTAATCTCTTGGGTGACACATTGTAAACTAGGGAGCATTAAACAAGGAACAGTAGGTATGGACTCTGGAAAACTAGTAACAGTTATGAGCTGTAGGGATAGATTAATTGTTTTTGAGCCAAGTCTTGAATACATGATAATGAAAAAAGAAAAAGTTGCGATCAGGTCCACTGTCTTTGATTGTAAACAACAGACTATAAGCTTTGTTTCTTTTATAGACATAAAAAGCAGTCTCATACAGAGTTCTTATGTTCAAACACAATGACTATGCACATACGTAGATGAAGTATAGTTGATTTTCATTATTTGCAGTAGTTATGTTCTATAAAGTCACTGTCAATGCTGAATTACCAAAGCCTGAACTATTGTTCCTAGGAGAAATACAGAGTACTGCAAAACTCTGGTCACAACATTTTTGCCACCTAAATGCTATTTAGATTATAAGGATTAGTTTGCCAAAGTTCTTGTAAAATAAGCCAGGTGCACCAACATTGAAAACCTGCTCTTTTACTTACCCCTTTCCCTGTATAGATGCTCCTCAACTTACAATGGAGTTATGTCTCAATATACCCATCATAAGTTGAAAATATAAGTCAAAAATGCCCATAATGCACCTAACCTACCAAATATCATAGCTTGGCCTAACCTATCTTTCACGTGCGCAGAACACTAATATTAGCCTACAGTTGGGCAAAGTCATCTAGTACAAATCTATCAAATGAAGTGTGAAATATCTCATGTAACTTAAGTAATGTACTGAAGTTGAAAAACAGAATGGTGCATGGGTACTCAAAGTACAATTTCTATTGAATGCCCATCATTTTTATACCACCATAAAGCTGAAGAATCGTTTAAGTCAAACCATCATACATTGGGGATTGTCTGTATAACACTTAGTAGGTGTTTCTAAAATTCTTCCACAGCTTCCTATCTGCAGAATCTGCCTCACTTGCAAGTTTAACAATTTTATGCTGTAACACCCTTTGAAATGTGTGGGCCACACAGCCCTAGCCCAGAAAGGTTTACCATTATCCTGACCCTGAATAACACGACCATAAATTTCTTTGGCTATCAGCCTTACAACAATGCTATCCATTATGCTTTTTATTGGTCACTATCTCATTAATCCACAAATTTAGCTACTTTTCCATCTTTTCCGTAGCTTCATCAAATACTACAGTTGTTTAGAACTTTATGGAGTAACTTTATGTACAGATCAGCAGATTTCATTTTCTTTTTCTGGATATACCATATTATTGATTCATCAACATTGAACTTACAGCCAAAAGATCTATAACTCATGCCGGACAAAGCTTGTCTAACACACATATTTTCTCTTTGTAGGACATATCATAGCCTTCTTGTTCTTCTTGTTTATCAGAACATAATAACACTTTAGAACTATGCTTGGGGGCATTTTAGACAGAAAAATCACCAACAAAGAGCACAAGAAAGTGAAAAGCTTGGCAACAAATAGATTTCAAAAAGGATGCTTTTTTATAGTATGAGAGCTGAAACAAGAAGGCAGTGCTGGTGCACCTGATTCTCCCTAAGCTGGAACATATGCTTTGGAAAAATCAAGCTTTTCACTGCTCTGTGTGTTTCCACGAATCACTGCAAAAGTGCCATGAGTATTGATTTGAGGGTTACAAATAAATATTATAGCCAGTGGGTGAATTCATAAATATGGAATCCACAAATAATGAGAATTGACTTGCTAACATAGAATTTAAAGGTCAAAGATATTTAGAATCATTAAAATAATATGATCAATTTGTAATGATGAACACACTAGTAACACTGATTTAATCATTACATTTTGCACACAAATACTGATAGTCAACTCTGTATCCCACAAATATGTATAATCATTTATGTTTCCATTAAAGCATAAATTTTATAAAAGATAATACAATCCAGAACAGGAAGATGAAATTGAAAGTATATTTTTTTCTGTCTTTCATAAAGTGTTCATCTATTAATTTCCATTCTTCAAGGACATGTGACACTGCATTAGGATTAATAATATTAAAGTAGTTGGTTACACATTCTATAACATAAAGACCCAGAAATTCTGGACAATTTTAATTCTGAGCTCTTTATCCAAATGGCATCAACCCCCAACATAGATCTCATAAAAAAACAAAAAAAAGTCTGTTATTATGCCAGTTTTTAGTATTCAGTAAAAGATTGCAAAAATCATGATGCTTGAATTAATAAAAAAAAGTGTCGACTTGCAATAAAAAGTCATAACTTAGAAAATATTTCTGAATCTTTCAATTTTATTTTCAAAATTTTCAAATTAGCATTTCCTTGACTCTGATTGATTACCCGAAATTTTAGAAAAGGCAACTACATACAGAAATAAAATTTATAGAACATCTCATTGTTATCCATTTTAAATCACCCAAAAGTATTTTTATTAGTAGCAAAATGTTCCATCTTTTCTTATCACAAACTTGAATCTCTGTTTATCACAATCTTAAAAAGAAAAAGGTAGTGGATTCTTTTTTTCTTCATTTTTATTTTTTGTGAATTTAACAGTTTTTCTTTGTTTCTTTTTCCAAGTTCCCTTGTATTCTTCATTAAGACATCAGCACTACATGATTTCATCTATATTATTTTCTCTTATATCTGCTTTTGATGATAATTTAGATTAAACATTTCTTGAGTCAACTAGTTTGAATGTTATTATCAATATGTGAGACTATATGAAAGTATCATATATTTGCATTGATAATATGTGGAACTATAAAAATGTAGAACTATAAAAATTTTAGAAATCAGTTACATAAATAATGAGGTAGTAACAGAGAAACTACATGAAAGACCACACTTCCATTTCTTCTTTTCCCTGTCCACTTCAACACCAAGGAAAGAACTGTGTTTCATGATAGGCTTAATAAATGTAGAACTATAAATCCCTGGACTGGAGCTCAGTTGTGAATCTCCTTAAACTCAAATCTATGGTCATACATCAAGCACCTTTAGGATCAGTGATCGTTTATATTTCTCCAGCCCTCAAAAGGGAAATTTCCAGGATCCTAAACTACGGGTCATTCGTGTTACTGGTCCTATTTGTGCATCCCAATGAAGTTTTCTCAGTAATGAGGTTCATGTTAATTGACACTGATTCATCAACTATTTATTCAATATCTGTTATATGCCTTGAACTGCACTAGTCACTTAGGAAAGGAAATGAATGATACCACATACGTGTCAATGGTAAATTTCAAGTTAATTTTTATGTATGGAAAAAAGAAATCACCATTTTCATGAAAAGATCATCCTCTCTCCAGTGTATGTGTGTTTGTCTATTTCTACACTCTGTAGTCTATCTGACTGTTTAAGTTGTTGATCCTGTACTGATCCCTTATGCTGTTATCTACTCTAATCTTATAGTGAGTCCTGAAATCTGATAATATGTGTTCTTCTTCTTAAAGATTATTCTAGCAATGCTATGTCTCTTAAATTTTCATATAAAGATTAAAATTATCTTCTTGCCCACCAAAATGAACAAAATATACTTGTACATAAATTAGAACAGTAATAAATCTAAAGAGCAATTATATTCTCCATTTATTTAGCTCTTTATTAAATTCTCTAAGAAGTGTTTTAAGGCTTTCAGTATAGAGATTTCAAGATCTATTAAATTCACTCCTGGGTATTTCATGATTTTTTTGCTATTGTAAATGGTATTTTTAAAGTTTCTTTTTGTAATTGTTTGTTGCTGGTCTATAACAGTACGGTTAATTTTTGTATATTGACTTTATACCTATAGTTGACCGTTCTGATGCTCTTCTATTCTTTCTGCAGTTATGTGCTTGCATTGGGAATTATTTTCCCTCAAATCGAAGAACTTTTTTTAGTATTTCTTACAATACAGGTTGTTATAAATGCACTCAGTTTTTTCTAAATAGTATTTACTTTGCCTAAGTCTTTGAAAATATTTTTTAAAGAAATTTACTTAGTTTTTAGTTGTAACATATTGATTATAGATATTTATGGGGTACAGAGTTATATTTTAATATATGCATACAATGTGTGATGATCAAGTCAGGGTAATTTGCATATTCATTATTATAAAACTTTATCATTTCTTTGTGATGATGTTAGGTACTTGTCAGACATGAACAGGTATACAGACAAACACTTGTCCCTAGCCTACCCTGATCCGACCCAGCCCACCCATATAACGCCCTTTTTATTAGTAAGGACAGGATAAACTTCAACTATATTTAGACCACAAACTGTTGGTGAGATCTTTCAGCTGCTTGAAGTATGCGCAGACAAACATATAATACCGTAGAAATAACCCCTGCCTTATTAAGAGATCATTAGAATAAAATTAACATTGCGAGTCTAACTGGTGTGAGATGATATCTCAATGAAGTTTTAATTTGTAATTTCCCTGATAACCAGAGATGCTGACTACTTTTTCATGTACTTATTGGCCATTTATATGTCTTCTTTTGAAAAATGTCTATTCAGTTCCTTTGTCCATTTTTTAATTGGGTTATTTGTTTTTTTACTGTATAATTGCTTGAGTTCCTTGTATATTATGGATATTGATTCCTTGTTGGATGCACAGTTAGCAAAAATTTTCTCCCACTCTGTAGGTTGTCGTTTCACTCTGATTGTTTCCTTTGCTGTGCAGAAGCTTTTTAGTTTGATATAATCCCATTTGTTTATTTTTTCTTTTGTTGCTTGTGCTTTCAGCTCATGTTCCTATAGTCTGTGCCCAGATCTAGTTCCTAAAGTGTTTCAGCTATATTTTCGCTTAGTCATTTTACAGTGTCAGGTCTTATACTTAAGTCTTTAATCCATATGGAACAAACCTAAATGTCATTTGATGGATGATTGGATAAGCAAACTGCAGTATATATACACCATGGAATACTACTCTGCCATAAAAAAGAATGAAATTCTCCCATTTGCAACAACATGGATGAGCCTGGAGAAACTTATGTTGAGTGAAATAAGCAAAGCACAGAGGAATAAATACCACACATACTCACTCATAAGTGGGAATTAAGAGATAAAGAAGAAAGGAAAGAAAGACCACAGTGGTGCATTGGACTTGCAGAGGGAGAGAACATACCCAGGGATACAAAGTAGAGTGGGGGAAAGGAGGATGGGGAGGGAGGTCAGGGATAATTGAGGGATAATTGGGTGGGGGACACAGTGTATAATCACAATATGTGGTAATAGACATGTGCCAGTATGAATCTGGCCATCACATCTTAGGCACGAGTGGTGACAATCAGCTTTGTAGCCCATGAATATTCATAACCAATAAAAACAAAACAAAACATTTAAAAATAAATAAATAAATAAATAAATTTAATTAAATTAACATTGCAGTTTAAATCCCCCATGGGTTTTTCTGCATTGATTATGGACAAGTAAATGCACAATAGCAAAAAGGGAGATATAAACCTTAGATGTTAATCAAAATGCCAGTCAAGCCAGCTTATGTTTATGCAAGCCAGAGAGATAAAAAGCCACAAACAAGCACTCAAGTTGCCACTCTCCTCTTGGAGTTTGGCCCGGGTTGCACTCTGTTTAGGACTTGATCCATTCCTGCACAGCACATTGCATTTCTCTCTTCCCCCTCCTTATACTCTTGTTTGCTCTTTGCAATAAAGCTTGAGTTTTAACTGTGCTTTGATTTCTGATTCTTTATTAATGCAAAGCAGGAACCAAGGACTGGAGGCCCACCAGGCACTGGCCACCTGGTAACAATGAGAACATTTGATATCCTCTCTTGGAACCATTTGAAAATATAAAATATTGTTGTTCATTATAGATTCCTAGCACTATTATACACCACTAAAACTTATTTTTCCTATGTAGATGTAATTTTGTGTTCATTAACTAAACTCTCCCTATCTATCCTCTCCCCTTCTCTTCCTAGCCTCTAGTAATCACAGTTATACTTTGTACTTCTAAAGTTCACCTTACTTTTTTTTAGCTCCCATATATGAGTGAAAATATGTGGTATTTATCTTTCTGTGCCTGACTTATTTCACTTAACATAATGTCTTCCAGGCTTATACATGTTGCCTCAAATGCCAACATTTTATTCTTTTCATGGTTAAGTGGTATTCCATTGTGTATATATACACCACATTTTCTTTATCCATATATCTATCCATGGACACCTGGGTGGATTCCATATCTTGAATATTGTGATAGAATTCCATGCTGACTTTTTTCTTTTTGTCCTCTAAAGACATCATTTTATTATTTTCTTGCTTCATTAAAAAAAGTCAGCTGTTGGTCTTATTGTTGCTCTTGTAAAAGCAATTTATCTTATTTATTCTGGCTACTTTCTAGACTTATTTTATCTTTAGTTTCATATATCCAACTCTGCTGTACCTTGGTGTTATTTTCTTTATATTAACACTGCTTTGAGACTGGCAGATTTCTTAAATCTGTAGATTGATCTATTTTATCAGATTTGAAAATGTCTCAGAGTATTTGTCTAATATTATTTCTGTCCCATTCTGTCTCTCTCTTCTCTTTCTATTTGTCTATTTCTAACTCTATAGTTTATATGACTGCTTGCCTTGTTGGTATTTGAATTTTTGAATTATTTGTATTTTTGCTCGTTTGACTACATAGTACATCTCTCCAGTAAACTATTTTCTTTTTCTTTTTTCTTTTTTTTAATCTCGTGCCAGTTTGCATGTTTTCTATTGGCATAACTTGAGTCTAGAGTTCACTAATTCTTGTATTCTGCTGCTTTTTCCATTCATCCTTCTATTTCCTGTAACACATTAATAATAGTCATTTCTAAGTCCTTGTTTGGATCAACAGTGGTTCTACTTCTGTTGTCTGCTTTTTCTTTTATTGGTCATATTTGCTTGCCTTTTAGCATGTCCAGTATATATATAATATATATATATAGATATATATTATATAAAAAGTATATATATTTTTACTAATAGTTTATGCCAGACACTACAAATATCTTTAGGTTGGAACTTTAGTTATACTTAGCCCAGCCTTAATTTTCAATTGTCTATAAAGAGAAATCCATTTTGTGATTATGTCAGATCCTTTCCTCTAGTGGGACTTTATCTCTCAAGCATCACAGTAGGAAGGGAAGTTTCACTCTGACTTTCCTAATTAATAAGCTAATTTTTATGACTCCAGAACTCAGCACATGTCCCTTTTGAGGAGAGGGGTAGCTGTCCATTAGATGCTCTTCTAAATTCCAATCTGTCACACCACAGAATTAGCAAAAGTTCCTTTGCTATACCATTCCTTTCTCTAGATTCTTTCTGCATAACCCAAATTCAGTTATCACAATGTGTCCAGACTTGATAAATTCCCGCATAGCACAGAGAGAGAGAAGAAAAGCCAAAGTCAGAGGTTTCAGTACACCTGGGAAGAGATCTTCCCTATCTGAAACTTTAATTCTGATACTTCTCTTTGCTTTCACAGCTCTGATGTCCTTCAAAAATAGATTTTTATAACTTATCTATTGTTAGTTTTTCCTTCTTTTATGGGAAGCAATGGCATGATGCCATCAACTTCATCTACCCAATAATGGAAGTGTATCTGAAAGTTTATCTACCTTTGTTTCCAATATGGGAACATCCTAGCTAAACTTATGTTCAATTTTTGACAGTCAGTTTTAAGTCTTACTAATTTCTAAATACTCTAAATTATAATGATGTTATTTAAAGAAGAGATTAATTATATTAAAATGTCTATCAAACTGATAAAATGACTAAATTGTCCTGTCAACTTAGTCAAAACAATAAATATGTAAACATTTCTATAAAAATGAAGACAAATCAGAACATTTACCATTTTCTCAGAAATTTGCAAATACCTGCTGGTGATTAAGCATTGTTTTAATGTTATTTATGGTTAATTATATCACTACTGGGCAGCAAATTAGCTTTGTGTCACATATGTATTAATAGCAACAGAATATCAAAACGTTGGAAAAAAGGAAGTCTCATCACTTATACGCTTATGTTTCATGCTTAGAGAAACTTTATATAAAATTGCTCTCTTTTATAGAGAACTTTGTACTGCCAAAATTCTCTTCCTTTTGAAACCAGATCTCTCATTTCATAATCAGCATTTATAAAAATAAAATTTTATGTGATTATTTAAACAAAATAACTTTAGATCATTTTTTTTTTAAAGGTTGCCACTGCTATTGCTCTTCCTCAAAATACAGATAAACAGAGATTGCTGGGGTTGGAGAACAATGGTGGTCACTGATTCTGAATATCCCCTATACCCTTCCAAATAAATTATAAAAACAACATTAAAGGCAAATAAATCCAAACATAACCTACCACTTCAACATCACTAGGAGAAAAAGAAAAGCACAACCTTTAAATAAGAGAATAAGAAAATTTCAGCAGAGTTTCTAACAGTTATCTGATATTACAAGTAAGTCTCTGGGTACAAAAGGTAAGAAAGAGATAGCATAAGAGATTTACTGTAGATTGAATGCCCCCTCAAACTCACTAAAGCTTAATCCCCACTGTGACAGTGTTAAGAGGGTGGGAAATCCTACTATGGTAATTGAAAGGTGGGGCCTTTCTAATAAGAGGTGATTAGACTGTGAAGACTATGCCCATGTGAATGGATTGGTCCATTCATGGTGTAATGGGCATTGTTCTGATGGCTTTAAAATGACAGCAAGTGAGGAGTTGCTCTCTGTAGCTTCTGTCATTTTGTCATGTGATACCCTGCATCACTGTACAGCCACCACCAACAAGGCCTCACCAGGTGTTTTCCCTGGACTTTGGACTTCTCAGCCTCCAAAATTGTAGGAAATAAATTTTATTTCTTTATAAGTTACACAGTTTCAGATACTCTGTTATAAGGAACAGAAACAGACAAATACAAGACTCCATGGGAAAAAAGTGAGAATATAAGATATAGAGATAACATAAACCAAATGACTCCCTAAAAGACAAACTGCAGCATAACATGACAAAATGATAAATACAGATCAACATTTGGTTGGTCTCAACACTGACTATACAGAAGGGGATTCATAGTGTTCCAGATCAGAAGTAGCAGCCTTCAAGGAGCACCATTTCCTTAAGAGAATGAGATTAGGAAAAAAAAAAAAAATGCAAACCATTAAAAAAAAGACAGATAATGGGATATGTAAATAAGGAGTTGAAATGAGGCAGTAAGAGCAAAAATGACAGAAAAATTGATTCCTCTTCAACTAGGAATCTTGTTCATAAAATGAATAACACAGTATTAGAAAAAAGCAAATCATGTCTATGCTAAATGACCTTTAAAAAGAGTGTTACTATAGCCTGCCCACCATGTGACCAAGAGCCAAGGTGAGCACTGTTCTGGGCACTGCCATCCCAAGCCCATACCTGAGCTCTGGAGAGGCCCACCCACTGTGTGACCCAGAGCCAAGGTGAGTGTCATCTTGTGCGCCACCACAGGCCCACACCCAAGCCCCAGAAAGGCCTGTTCACGGCCCCAGCAGGAGCCAAAGTGGTCTACCACAGCTACCACCACACCTACTACCACCGCAGAGATAATGCTCCACCACAGTAGCAGCCAGGGCCTCCCTACAGGCAGCCCACTGCACGCTCAGCTGCACTGGTACAAGAAGAGTCAACAGCAGAGCCTACAAAAAAAGGAGGAAGTCTTTCTCCTCACAACCCACTCCAGAGTAATAGAAGAAACAAGTACCCTACCAGACAACCAAACATCAACAAAAAAAATACTAGAACTACAGATAAGTAAGAAAATATGACACCACTACAGGAATACAGTAGTTCTCAAGTACCAAACCCCATAGAGCAGGAAAACTATGAAATGTCTGAAAAGGAATTCCAAGCAATGATTTTAAGAAAACTCAAAGAGATGAGAAGACTCAATTAGAGGACACAATGAAACAAGAAAAAATATCCGGGATATGAAGGATAAAATTTACAGAGATTAATACCTTAAATAAGAATGTAGCAGAACTCTTAGAAATGAAGGATTCACTCAATGAAATAAAAAACACAACAGAGAGCTTTGAGCAGCAGGCTAGAACAAGCAGAACAAAAAATTTCAGATCTCAAAGATGGTCTTTTGGAAATAACCCTGCATACCAAAAAAAGGAAAAAAATTTTTTAAAGTGAAAAAAAATTAAGAGAGCTAGTGGACAACCTCAAGCACACAAACAACAAAAAACCTATCCAAGGAAATAATAACAGAAAACTTCCCAGGTATAGGAAGAGACACAGACCTTCAGACCCAGAAAGCCGAAAGATCCCCAAACAGATTCAACCCAAAAAGATCCTCTCCAAGACATGTGATAGTCAAATTGGCAAAGCTCAAAGACAAAGAGAGAATTCTAAAAGCAGCAAGAGGAAAGCATCAAGTCACCTATAAGGGAGCCCACATCAGAATAACAGCAAACTTCTCAATAGAAACTCTACAGGCCAGAAAAAAATGGGATGATATATTCAAAATACCAAAAGAAAAAAAAAACTGCCAGCCAAGAATACTATACCAAGCAAGGTTATACTTCAGAAATGAGGTAGGAATAGTGTATTTCCCAGACAAACAAAAACTGTGGGAATTCACAACCACACAACCAGCACTGCAAGAAATTCTTAAAGGAATCCTGCATCAAGAATCTGAAAAATGATAATCACAACTATGGAAACACAAGAAAGAGCAAAACCTGCCATTAAAACAAAAATGCAAACAAGAAAGAGAAAGAAGCTAAATAATGCCATCTCAAAAATCCATCCAACATTGATAATGAAAAGTAAAAGAAGAAGAAAGGAACAAAAGATATTTAAAACATCTAAACAAAAAGCAATAAAATGACAGGAGCAAAGCAATACCTGTCAATAACAACCCTAAATGGAAATGGATTAAACTCCCTATTCAAAAGACACAGACGGGGTGGCATTGGTGGTATAGTGACAAGCATAGCTGCCTTCCAAAAGACACACACTGACTGATTGGATTAAAAAGCTAGACCGAACTATATGCTGTCTTCAAGAGACCCACCTCTTCTATAAAGACACACAGACTAAAAGTAAAAGGATGGAAAAAGATATACTATGCAAATGGAAACTGAAAATGAGCAGGAGTAGCTAAAATAGACTTTAAACAAAAAACCATAAAAAGAGACAGGGACATTATATAATGATAAAAGGATCTATCAAATAAATACATAACATTCATAAACATGCATGCAACCAACACTGGAATACTCAGGTATGTAAAGCAAACACTCTTAGAACCTAAAAAAAGATTGACTCTAATAAGATAATAGTGAGTGACTTGAACACCCCTCTCTCAGCATTGGACAAATCATCCAGGCAACAAAGAAACAAAGGATTTAAACTATACCTTAGACCAATTGGACCTGGCAAATATCTACAGAACATCTCATCAAATAACTACAGAATACACGTTCTTCTCATCAACACGTGGAACATTCTCAAGCATAGATCACATGTTAGGTCATAAATCAAGTTTCAGCAAATTTTAAAAAATTGAAATCACTCCAAGTATTTTTTCAGACCACAGTTGATTAAAACTAGAAATTAATAACAAGGAAAACTCTGGAAACTGTACAAGTGCAAGGAAACTAAACAATGGGCTCCTGAATGACCTTTGGGTCCCAGAAGAAATTAAACAGAAAATCAAAAAATTCTTGAAAGTAATGAAAATAAAGATACACCATCCCCAAACCTGTGGGATAATTCAAAAGCAGTACTAAGAGGGAAGTTTATTGCAATAAACGCTTACATCAAAAGAATAAGAAAGCTTCAAATAATCGACCTAACACTATACCTCAAAGAACTAGAAAAATAACAATAATCCAATCCTAAAAGTAGTAGACGGAAAGAAATAATTAAGATCATAGCAGAACTAAATGAAATAGAGACTCAAAAAGTGATATAAAAGATTAATGAAAGAAAAGTTGGTTTTTTGAGAAGATAAATAAAATATACAAACCATAGGAGAAACACTCCAAGAAGTAGGACTGGGCAAAGATGTTATGAATAAGACCCCAAAAGCACAAGCAACAAAAGAAAAAATAAACAAATGGGATTAGATCAAACTAAAAATCTTCTGCACAGCAAAGGAAGCAATCAATAGAGCAGAAAGACAAACTACAGAATGGGAGAAAATATTTGCAAACTCTACATCTGAAGAGGGATTAATATCCCAAATATATAAGGAACTCAAGCAACTATGCAGTAAAAAACCAAATAACCCAATTAAAAAATGGGCAAATGAGATCACACTATTGGAATTTAAAGATAAAATTCTCAGGACCTTCAGGCAAAGAGATGAAATATGTTATAAATGCAAGAGAATTAGAATTACATCAGACTTCTCAGAAATAATATACAAAGCAAGGCACAGGTAGAGTGGCACTTTTAAGAGAGTTAAAGAATAAAAGTGAACCAAAGACATTATATTCAGTCAAATGCTCTTCAAAGTACCAAGGATACAGAAAAACAGTTTTGAATGTGCAGAGACTCAGGGATACTGTACACATGTATCCTTCCTGAGGAATCTACTAGAGGATGAGTTTCATCCAGCTAAGGCAGAACTGAAAAAAACTTTGCAAAAGGACTGATGGTGAGTGTTCCATATGTTTATTTTTACAATTATGACTAAAACAGAGATGGAATCATAAATGGAAAAATAATATATATGAAATTATGATTTCTGACAAAGTACTGAAAAGTCCAGCTCCTGACCAAAATCTAGCCAATGTGTTACAATTTCGGAAGGGAGTTGCAGTCAAGGAATCAGCAACCCTACCCTCCTCAGGTGATTAGATTGTGAGGACCATGCCTAAGTTAATGGATTAATCCATTGATGACTTAATGGTGGTCATGGGCATGGTTCTGAGGGCTTTAAAAGGAGGAGTGAGGATTTACTTCTCTCTCTTGCTTAGGCCTTTCTCTCAATATGGTTGATACCCTGCATCACTTAAGTCACCACCAAAGAAGGGCCTCACCAGATGTGTTCCCTGGACTTTGGACTTCTCAGACTCCAAAACTGTAAGCAATAAATATTGTTTCTTTACAAATTAGCCAGTTTGAGGTATTTCTGTTATAAACAACAGAAACAGACTAATGTAGACAATAATACCATTATAAAAGCCCCACCCTTATGACCTCATCAAAAACTACTGCCCAAAAGCCCATCTCCAAATTCCATCACAATTGGGGTTAAAGATTCGACATATAAATTTGGAGAGACATAAAACCTCAGTCCCTAACAGCCTTCCAAACTTCACTATCCTTGTTGGTTTCCTTTAACCCTGCCCATACCTTTGTAACTATCCCCTTTATTAAACCTTCCTCTGGCACTCTTTTGAGTTTGTTATTGCTTTACTGCAGAATCTTGTATGGTGCATAATGCTAACAGGAAAAATATGAAAAATGTGATGTATTTAAATCCTGGAAATATTTTGAAAACTGTATGTTACAAAACTGTAGCTATTAGAAGAGCTTTGTGAATAAGTATAAAAAAATTAATCATTTCGAAATAACTACATGGGCTGTTTCACAGATGAAAAATGGATGAAACTAATTTAATTGTGTTAAGATAGCATCAGACATTTTCTCAAATGATTTTCATAGAGTAGCTTAACATAATGGTGCATCTACAGTTTGGTAGGAATTAAATATTTATACATGGAGAACAGAAAGTAATGACTTAAAATCAAAATACAGCCCATGCTATTTCCGATGAAGACCTCATATTGTAAATTATTATCACTTCACTTTTATCACTCTCATTGCAACCATGGTCAAGACTCTAAAGGCCATTCAAGGGAAATAAAGGTTGAAAACAGCTAAAAGTAATTTAAATACTAAAACATGACTATTTTTCCTAATTTCCCTTTATCTTCACTCTGTTTTTCTTAAAATGTTCTGTTCATATACTACCACCAAAGCCACTTGAATTCTACCACAGGTTAGGTGAGAGGGGACAAACATTTTCTTTCACTTACTTTATGGTGACTCTATTTTTCCAGTAGCTCAGGCGCAAAACCTTGAAGTTATCCTTGATTCCTATCTTTGTCTCACATCTCAAAGTCTACCCATCAGCGATGCTCCTCATCCCACCACATCCAATCCCCCACCTTTGTTTTACTTTTTCTTTGTTCCACAGGAGTCATTGCCTTATAATATTCACTATGCATTATATTTATATTAGCAATATAATTGTTATATTAACCTTCTTTATCTATTATATTTATTTTTTATGACTGAATTAGTCTGCTGAGGCTACTGTACAAAAAAATACTAGGCTGAGTGGTTTAAAAAACAGAAATTTATTTCTCTACAGTTTTGGATGCTGGAAGTCTGAGACCAGGTGCCAGCATGGTTGGCTTCTGGTTAGGACTCTCTTTCTGACTTGCAGAAGGCTGCCTTCTCTTTATGTCCTCATACGGCTTAGAGAGAGTGCGAGTGAGCTCTCTGTTCTTATAAGGGCACTAATCCTATTGGACTAAGGCCCCACCTTCATGAACTTGTTTAACTTTAATTATCTCCATAACGCCCGTCTCCAAATACAGTCACATTGGGGGTAAGAGATTGACATATGAATTTTGGGAGGACATAAACATTCAGTTCATAACAATGTCATCCTGTGACAATGCAATGACTGGCACTAAGCAGTGTTCCATAAATATTTGTTACATAAATTAATAAATTAACATATTCAAGAAGTATGTTTTCAGTGCCTCCAGAAATGTTGTGTACTCAAAGTATTTATTTTCCTAATAAACATTTAAAGTGTAGATTAGCCACAAAATCTAAATGATATTGAGATCATAATGTGATACAATGATATGGCCACAAATAAAAGAATTTCTAATTTCTCAGTAAATCTTACTCAAATATTTCTGTGCAAATATTTCAAACACACAAAAATGTAAAGATTCTCTTGCCATTGCTCTCTCTTGTCTCTTCTCTTCTCTCCCACCTCAGCACAGAGCTGGGTTATGTGATCCTACTCCTCTTTGTTCTGCCATGGGACTTAATACATTCAATTGGGGTTATCTGTTAATATGTTTCTATTCCACAGTCGATTATGAAATTTTCCAGGGCAATGTCTATTGCATTCTTCAGTTGTATATGCTTAGATAAAAGAAAGTCATTAGTAGAAATTCTTGAGTCATGGAAACCAACCTAAGACTAAAAGGAATCAATTCATATTATTCTTAAATTTTTCTAATACAAATGTTTTACTACAATTAGGTAGTTGACTATTTTCAAAATGTCATATAAATATGCTAACATTTTTATTATTTTGGCACTCTTTATCACCCTTGGAATGCCAGGAAAAACACATTAGAGTTAGTCACATACTCAGGGAACCTAGGTCATGGTGTTTTAAGGAAAGACAAATGTAGGAGCTTAACTGAAATTAAGCAGTTGCTTATCAGCTTTAGGTTTGATTTCAGACTTTCATTTATTTAATGATGGCTCTACCATCAATAACTTTAGGTACTGTGAGAAGAAAGACTAAAAATTAATTCAAGGGCAAGAATCAAAAACCTAAGGTTTTTAAAAGCACTATAAAAAGCACTATAAAAAGATTTATGAATCTGAAATTTTTTAAGCACTATAAAAAGATCTATGAATCTGAAATTATCAGGACAGTTAAATTGATCAGCTAATGTATCAACTACCTCCTAGCAAAGCTGATCAATATTTTGCTTTATATTAAAATCTAAGGATGCTACTAAGATATTTTTATTATGAATAGGATAAATCTAGTCCAGTAATACTTAATTACACATATAAAATGCATTGTCAACTTAAATGTTTCTCTTTTCTTTTTTTTTTCTTAACAAACTGAGGGTATATTTGGAGAAAGTCATACTTAACAGAGTTATATTGACTTTTGGCTGCTATGCTTTCCAATTATCTTTTATCCAGAAAAATATCTTATTGTTGTTTATCATTTGTTTTCAACTGGGCGGTATTAGAAAATGCACAGCTCTAAGCAATTGGAAAAAATCAGCTTAACAGATTTTTCCCACGTAAGTTTTTATCCTTATGGGGATCAGTAACTCTGACATGAAGAAAAACCTATCACAGAAGTATAACTACAAAAATAAAACTTTGTATTGGTCTATTTGACAATAAAATTTAGATTTCAGTTAACCTTCTTTGCCTCAGAAAATAGCCAAGTCTTGATCCAGTGGACAGATACATTACACACTAAAGTTGCAGAATGACCTTAGATCATTCCCTATTTCCCTTGCTCTTGTTAAGCCCCAAGCCTCTAAAAGCTCTACTTGAAGATGCAGTATTCTTATTGAGAATAAATCTGAAACTGTAGCAAGAAAGCATGTAATTTAACAAGATGTTTGTGAATACAGACTCTAGCTTGCCTTTGGAGCTGTCTCTGTAGCTAGCTCCTGATTTTTAAAAGTGAACCTCTTTGACTCTACTCAGACAATTCCAGTTACGTAAAATACCATCCCTCCTCCTATCCGTAGGGCTTTCTTCGCTAAAATTGTAACTCTAGGATTCTTCCTCCAATTAGTCATAGCTGAAACTTGATGTAATCTTGTAATTATCTGCTTATCTCTAACAGTTTTAATGATTATATATTTGTTTTGTCTCTGAAAAAGTGCACATGTTGCAGAGGAAGGGATATATTTAGATTGCTGTGAACGCTGTGGTCACATAATAAATATTTGATGACTAATGGGCTAATCACAGTTCCATTGTATTTACTTCAATCTGTATGCAATTGTAATTTCATGAGCAATACTGGTTCAATTAAAAAAAAATCTACAAGTTGGAAAACATGACTCAAGAGGAAGGACCCCTGCTATGAATAAACCCATCAAAGATGTTATCCTACCTTCTCAGAGGGAGAACTGCTGCTTCACAGTGATCGCTGTATCTGCATAAGCAAAGTAGCAAAATAAATGACAATGCAAAAATTACTACTTATGACGGAAATCATGAGTAAATAATTATGTTGGATTTAGTGAACCAGAGAGCTTATATTCTTGATCAAACCTCCTCTTAACTTAGCCTAAAGAGAGTAATTTGTGATACATATGCAAACAGTTATGACAGAAATTCTTTTACTTTTAAAAAACTTATGTTCCACATCATATTTTAACAATATAATTAGACACTTAACAAGTCAGGTGGCCAACTGAAATCATACAGAACATTTAAAGACCATTTAAGGTGACTTCATAATTTCTAATTTATCTGATATATTATTATGGATATAGCTTTCATAAAGCTTCCTGTAAAGAAACTTCTACCAATAATTTTGCTGTCAATTTGTTGTTTTGTTTTGTTTTTTTCCCCTCCTACACAGGCTCTGTTGGCTACCAGCATGTATTTCTCAAGTGATGTTATGAATGAAAAAATAAAGCATCCACACTCCTGTCTGCCTGGAGGGAGCTGGTAAAGAAAGGGGGTGAATATTTATACAGAAAAATATAACTTTTAGGGATTATGCATATGCCCGCACGTATGATTTATACCTTAACTATAAAAAATGAAAATAAGCATTTTTCCTATTTAACATAGTTTTTTAAGTAAAATGCAAAATATTTCATGAATAAATCTCTTAAGTGCTAGAAGTATTCAATTGGCAGTAACTTCTATATAGTTTATGCTCCTTTTATCACTCTTCTATCTTTTGTTCCTCATTTGAATAATGGCAGAGGCAAAGAATGTCACTTCAGAGCATGAAAATAAAAATAGATTATTTGATATTCACAACACACTTGTTCAGAAAGCATTCTGCAAAAAAAGTAAAGGAAAAAGTAGCATAGCAAACATTCTGAGGGGAAAAAATGCAAACAAGGAAACCACGAAAAAGAACTAAATCTGTATCATAAAAATGAAACAATCACACAAGGAAACCTACTATAAGCATAATCTAGATTCAAAAGATAAAATATTGAGTGAATGTATTTGCCAAAAAAAAGTTCCCATGCACAAACTGCTTCTTATTCATATGCAGAGGTCAAAAGCAAAAGAGAAACACATTGCGAGCATAAAATAAAGGCAAAATAAATAAATCAAGGTTCCTCAGGCAAGAAAGTGATAAAAGGAGAAAGAAAAGTGTTGAGAACCTGGTATTTATTAGTAGGTACCATAATAGAAAAGTCTATGCATTCTGTTCAATGTGTTTATCACAACCCAAAACACGGTAAGACAGATGCACTCTCAGTTTTTAAAAGAAAAAAAAGTCAGAAAAGTCAAAAAAAGGACATTCAGCAATCAAGAAGATCACCTTGCAAATGACTCTCAATACTGGCCCTTTATCCAATGTCAGCCCAGATTCAAATTATGTTTTTTTAAATTCTATTTCTTTAAAATCTAAGATACAAAACCACCCTGAAATGAATTTGGGAGGTAGATGTGAGCAACATATCGAGGTATTGCTAACCTGTAATGTTTAAAAAAATATTTTACTTATACACTTCATCCTAGGAGTTCAAAACACTGCTGTTAAGTTAATCTTCTGGGTTTTTTTTAATATAAAGTAAAGAGATTTTTTTTCCCTATTTTTTGCATATGAGAAATCAAAGACACTAAAAGAAAAAGGTTGAATTGATTTAATTTAAAATCCAGGTCATAAAGGTTTTAGGTCAAAAAAGGCTTAAAAGTCATTTAATAAAATTACTAATTTTAACAGAGAGAGCAAGAAGAGAAAAAAAAGGGAGAAAAGGAAAATAAAGGGAAAGAATAATACAAAAAGGAAAAAGGGAGGATTTATGGAGTACTTGTTACTGTCATGCACCATATTAAGTGCTTCTGCATATGATGTTAATTATATTAAATCACTGATTCTTAACACAACTTTTTTTCTTAACCAGTTTGTAGGGAAGCCAGTCTTGGAACTCAAGATTCTTCCTTCCAAATCTATGTTCTTTATTATCTATACCTCAAGTCAAAAAGTATTTCT
The DNA here is from genome assembly GCF_027409185.1 of Cynocephalus volans. Lineage (NCBI taxonomy): Eukaryota > Metazoa > Chordata > Mammalia > Dermoptera > Cynocephalidae > Cynocephalus > Cynocephalus volans. Next base: position 223,382,020 of record NC_084460.1, on the reverse strand, counting down.
CAAATATCTTTAAGAGCCAAGTTCTGTTAAATTCCCAATGAGTCAAAATTCCTGCAGGAAGTTTTTAAGATATCCAGGGGAAAAAGTGACAGCTAAAAAATAATCAATTATGTAACTAAGTGTGAAGAAAGAAGTACCTATTCACTCAACAATCATTTATTGTGCACCAGCTCATTACTAAATACTGAAGGTCCTATGCTGGGCACTGCTGAAGAAAGGAGTTAAGACACTCTCCTACCTCTTATACTCATTTGCCCCAATGAGATGAGGAATGACATATTTCATAACTGTGATTCAAAAAAAAAAAGAATGAAAGTAAACAAAAGAAAAAAGCTTTAGTAAAGTAAATTCAAATAAAATGCCGAGGGAGTTTTAGAAGATGAAAGAAATGTAAATGAGATGATTAGAAAAACCTTAGGAAGAGAGTAATCTTGAACCGGTTGTTCTTAGAATGAGAGTCAAAATGGACCATGCAGATATGTGTATCGGCCCTTATGGAAGAGAAGCACATAAAATGCATGGATAAAGTGGAGGTATGTACCAGGTACAAGAAAAATAATCTTACTGGGTTAAAACAGAGTGTGTGGAGTTAAAGATATAGGAGATGACCCTGAGAAAGTGACACTGAGGTCAGATAAGGTGGTACCTCGGTAATTATATTTTTCCTTTCACAAATATTTGCTGATTACCTGCTTATGAGGCACAATAGCAATCTCTGACAATGTCAGCCACGAACATGACACACATGGTGTCTGCACTCATGGAAGATAAAGTCTAGATGCTCAGGAATTTGGACTTTTTTCAAGAGATAATGAATATTTTCAAACAGACAGGCTGGATTTAGGGAGGTGAGATGATTATATGAGTGAAGGGTATTAGTGCTATAACCATAGGAACAAGTCAAAAAATTCAAACTGTTTTCTTTTGCATCCTATTTTTGATTTTGCTAACAAGTACGATCACTGAGAAATACATAATGTTTTACACAGGAAAATAATTTCTAAGTATACACTGGAAAGTTTAGGGTTAGGATAGGCCAGTACACTGAATGAAATGTTTTTCTACATAGAAGAATCACAGTTTACTTATAAACAGCATATAATAGATGCTCATAAGTGAAATCCATGATGTATTTAGCTAGAAAGGAAAGTACCTACACATCTCAATAACATTCCTCCATCTAATAATAGTTGTACCAATGAGAATGTATACTCTATTTAGAAGGAAAAACCTCAATGAAATTGATTCTTTAACTTGATTCGAACCCTGATTAACAATTAATTGCTAAAGGCTTAAACTTCAAGGAGGAGTGAGATAATTTTTCACCACCTGATTCTTCCAGTAATTGAGATTTAAACAAGAGTGAAATTTGACAAGTTCTAGTCTATGGAACAGGGTATTCTGCACATTTGATTTCTTCTTGGCATTATCTTCTGATTTCCACCAAAACAACCACTGTTCCATGAGATGATAGGACAGGTATTGTTACTAAGAGTTAGAAGTAGAGCTGGCTCTTATCTGATCACCATCCCTCAGTCTGACACAATGCTCCCAAGCTTTCCAAAAAGACATGCTATTTTGAAGTTTATCATATCCTATGTCTTGGGAGAAGGAGGTCATGTATTGTGTCTGTGCTATAAAACAGACATAAGACACTCAGCTTTGATGCCTGAAACAAGCAATATGCGATTTTGTTTAATTTTCTCTAAGATGTGTTCAAGTACTTTCTATTAGAGTGCAACACAGGAAACAGTAGGACTGAAGTAAAGATTAATTGATTTTGAAGATGACGAGTGTGTAGGAAAAGACAATAAAAAATTAACTGGTAAAATATTTCACTATACTTATTTTTTAAAAGAAAAATAAAGGGGTGTCTGCGTGTGTGTGTGTGTGTGTGTGTGTGTGCGCGCGCACACACACATTGGGTTAAAACCCCTTTTGAATACTCTACCATACCTTATACTTAATTGTTAAAATGTAAATTTATATTTCAATATTATTTCCTCCTTAAATTGGCTGCTATTTCTCAGCATCAAATCAAGGCTTAGTTTAAAAAAAAATAAATAAAACAGTGCGGAGCAGTGTTTAATCATTCTCCAAAACTTTTGACTGTTTTTGTTAATCTAGTTTTACCAATCTATCAAAGACTCTACCAAAGGAAATTACACATCATGATAAGGAACCCCAAGTTCATTTTCTCAGCAACAAAAGTGAAAAAAGTCGATCCAACAGACACTGTTATGTAGCATTAGCGCATGGGGTCTGGAGTAGCAGGAAGTAGAATAAAACACCTCGTCAACCACTTACTGCTCCACCTACCAAGCCCTTGACCACCCGCAGGGTCACTTTTTCCCACCACCGAAATAGTTATGGGAGTAATTACAACTGCATTATTCTACTATTCTAAAATTGAAAAAACTCATGTATGAGAATATTATATAAATATTAATTACTGTTATCATTTAAAGTCTCTTGTTTCTCTCTATTCTTGATTTCAATGTTGATTCTATAAAATAGGAGAAAGAAATCAGGACAGGATAAAAGGAAGTGGGATTGACAAAAATATTGAATCTAATTTGAAATGGCATATTTAAAATAACATATTACTACAAAAATTAACCATACCAATTATATAATAAACATTTAATATAATTGAGGAAGGAAGATATGTTTAGATAGAGTTATATTCTCATTATGGAAAAACTTGCGTGGTATTGGTCAAAGAGAAAAGGTATCCAACAAAATAAAAACAAAATAAGTAATAAAAAAATTCTCATGCTGACAAAAATTGCACAACTTTGTACTTCAAGTGGCAAAAAAGAAAACTTGTTCATACAGATTGAATAATCAATAAAAGGCATTCTTTTTCAGCTTGTCACCTTGCCAGTAAAGGGTTATGTAAAATCTACTCTTAGGATGAAAACACAATGTGGTAACTCTTAAATATGTAGAAAAACTCCTTTATTCTCTCAAATTACTATGATTGTATCCTATAATGGAGAAAGCCAGCTAGATATAGTTCATTATATGTGGTATATGCTTTGAATTCTGGATCTATTTAGATCCTATGTCTCTTGATTTTTCACTGTAGTATGGTGTGTGTGTGTGTGTGTGTGTGTATATATATACACACACCATACATGTATACATATACATACATGTATATATATATATATACACAAAGATATATGAGGGTACTTCAGAAAGTTCATGGAAAAGCAGAATTAAATATACTTTTTGAAGTACTTTCATATATCCCTTAAATTATATATATATATATTTACCTTTTAAATTTTATATACATATTTGTCCTTTAAATTAACTATTAAAGACAAATTCCGGGCCGACCACATGGCGCACTCGGGAGAGTGTGGCGCTGGGAGCGCAGTAGCGCTCCCGCAATGGGTTCGGATCCTATATAGGGATGGCCAGTGTGCTCACTGGCTGAGCGCAGTGCAGACGACACCAAGCCAAGGGTTGCGATCCCCTTACCGGTCACAGAAAAGACAAAAAAAAAAAAAAAAAGACAAATTCCACAGACCCACATGATGTATTTGTCAGCCTGTTCCACCTTGACCAGTATATCAGTGATGAAGCACCACAACTTCCAAGCAGCAAAAGAGTAATGCAAGGTAACTGACATGTGCTAATCATTTTGGTTGACCACAAATAGAGGCCAGAGACAAGATGTGATGTAACATTATACTTTGGGATCAATGCAAATATAGTGAATGTTTTTTAAACTTTCTACTGAGTTCTTGAACCACAATAAGTTCCACTTAATACCCTAATTTAGAAGAGGAGTATATATCCACTTTATTTCTCTAGCAAAATAATATCTTGATGGTACTTTAAAAATTATCCACATACTTCTTTTCTATACATTTAATCATGAGTTATAGCATCACACTTTGATGAATATTTAAATTTCTCTCTCCTGCTCCCAATTCTACCTTAGAAAAAGCTCTGCAGCACATCAGAAATATCAGAAAGTTATTTATATCCATTGCTTATAACATTTAAGCTATCTCTAATAAGTTGCAGTTGTAACTTGTTTCATCTAATACATTTTTTCATTAAAATGTATTTGATCAATTTTTGAGACACCTATATTTTCCATTTTCATGTATTACTATTTTAGAGAACTAGACATATCAAGATATTTTGGCCTTATGCCACAATAAAAGAAATTATGAGCTGATTTCAGCTGACCTCTTTTAATCATATTTTAAAAGAAAAACTATCTTACAAAATTGCAACACTATCACTTAAGATAATTCAAGCATTAGGAATATAGCTCACTTCAGAAAAGACATTAGATATATTATTTCCCCAAATAATTTTTTATTTGTCTATCAAATATTTTCTAATGATTCTCAACTGGGGGCAATCTTGCCCCCAAGAGTTCATTTTGCAGTGTCTGGAGGCACTTTTGGTTGTCACAATTTGGGTGGAGAGGGTGTTTGTTACTGGCATCTGGTAGGTAGACTCTACCGATGTTGCTAAACTCCATGGATGCTGCTAAACATCCTACATGCACAGGACAGCCCTCACAACAAACATTCATCCAGCCCAAAATGTCAATATTACTTAGAGTGAGAAATCCTGCCTTAAATTAATATCACAATAAAGTTCCAGTAGTAACCGTATTAACCCAAGATGATTTTTCAGACTAGGAAGCAATAGGAGAAGATAATTCAGGAAGATGATAACAAAATCCCAGATGTAGGGAGTATCTACCATAAACCTGGTGCTGTTCTACTAATTAGCTTACTTAATTTTCATCACAGCACTATGAGTGGAACACAGCTATTACTACCCCTGTTCTACAGATGAGAAAAATGAGGCTTTCATGTAGTTAATCATCTTACTCATTGTCACCCAGCTTCTCAAAAGCCAAGCCAGGATTTAAACCATAGACCACTAACTTCAGACTATATACCCTTGACAACATAACTATATTGTCTTCATGTGATCAGAGAAGCTGCTTTCAGATATAAGGTTTTTTAAAAAGCATAATATTTAATAAGATCTATAGAAACATCTTAATGATTAGTCTGTACTGGAAAATTTCATTCTTGAAGATCAATAAAAGTTTGAGCATACAGCAGATGTCACTAAATCATTATTTATTTATTTATTGAGATTCTCATTCCAGCTTTAGCAAATGTAATCAAAATGTCTAGAAAAATGAAAAATGCAACTAAGTGAAACACATCACACTAACAAGAAAATGCGAATAGAAAGCACTTAGCTTTGGTATAATATTACAAGTATAAAAGCAAGTTAGGGGAAGAGAAAGGCTCATTAAATCATCAAAGTTCTCATATTTTCAGTCTAGCAAATGTAAGTTACATGCTATCAAAAATTCATTCAGGGAAAATACAATCTTACTACCTGGAAAGTATTTGTGTATTAAGTTTGCTATGACTGCCATAACAAAATAGCACAGACTGAGTGGCTTAAACAACAGAAATTTATTTGCTCACAGTTCTGGAGGCTGGAAGTTCAAGATTAAGGTGTCAGCAGGTTTACTTTATTCTGAGGTCTCACTGCTTGGCTTGTAGAAGGCCACCTTCTCCCTGTGTCCTCACATGTCTTTTCCTCTTCTTCTCCTTCCTTCCCTCCATGGGGTCTCTTCTTCTTCTCATAAGGACACCAGTCACATTGGATTAGGGTCCCACTCTAATGCCTCTTTAAGGACCTTATCTCCAAATACAGTTACATTCTAAGGTACTGGGCATTGGGACTTCAAGACATGAATTTTGGGGAAATACAATTCAGCCTATAATCTCTGACAAGAATAATTTCTAAGAAGACATGGGGCTTAATCTGCCCAGAACTTTTTCCTGGAGAACAAACAGAGCAGTTTGTCAGATATTAGGGAAAAAAATTTATAAGAGAGTTATAGAATAAATAGCACTGTGGCATCCCAAGGTGGTACCACAGGTAGTAAAACTAAAGGTGGATGGCCCACCAGATCCAATATGAAATTTGCTGTGTCTACAAAAGGCATTCAGGGTTTCATTGATAGTCCTGCAATGTTTTCCCCACTAGAGAGAAAAAAAAAAAAAAAACGCACACAAAAATACCTTTACTAAATAGAAAAAAAAAAAATGCTTAGTAGACAGGGAAAAAAACTTAAATGGAATTAATGCAATGACAATAAAAATGCATTGAATCTTTGTCTTTTTCAGTGAGAGGAAGAAGTAAGTCCAATCTGGAGTTTATCTGCTTTAAGTTAGGTTTCTTTTTTGTTTGTTTGTTATTGCTTAGTTTTTTGGTTTTTGATTTTTTTCTTTTTTCTTAAACTCACAAGAATGTCAGAACTATGTTGAATTTAAGAAGGTTGTTTTCTAGAATTTAAAGACTGCTTCTTTGTGCCTGCCAAGAAGACAGCATCATAACTGCAGGACTTGCTTTTATCCCATTTACTACTCCTGAAGCAACAGCACCTGCCTCCAGAGCTGTCAGCCTACTCAGCAGGTCAGCAGAAACAAAGAGACAGAGATGAGAGTCAGGCAGCACAGGAGGAAAAGGACCAAATGAAAAGATGATTGAAGCAAGGGTCACAGAGGAGTATTTTCTTAGAAAACTCAGCTAACTGGAAACAAGATAAGACACAGCATGGAAGCGATAAAGAACATTCTGTACATATAAGTCACTAATACAATTATCAGCCTGTGTCTTTTGAATATAAATTTCCATTTTATTCTTATTCTTTGTCTCTTATATCATGACTGTTATGTTAGTCTCCTATCTCTTCCAACCACAGTAACCAAAAGTCACATGGTTTGACTGTAATAAAGGCATCCCTTTCGACCTCTACCTGATTAGTCATGCTTAAACAACTCTTTTATCGTGTGTATGATTTCATCCCCCTTTTCTAAATGCTGCTTCAATTAAAAAGCACAACATCTTTTAGTCATTCTGTTACTTCCATTCAAAATTCAGCCTCACCCTGCTGATCCATGATCCCTCCTTACTATACTGTGCTGGAGTTTAGTAACACCTGTCTCCTCTTTATTCTACGAACATGTTATCAGTAAGCACAGAATGTTCTCTTTTCTCCTCTGTTGACTGTAACACACTTCATCTTCCAAGGCCCAGCTAAAACCCAATCCATCTGCAAGTTATGGCTTCCAAATGGATAATAGCAGGACTGGACCTGACTGTCTATCTGCCCTCTAGATTCCTCACCCTATATCTCCCAGTTACCTCAGATTAAACATGACTAACATCGAATTCATTTTCTTCTCCAGAAAAGCAGCTCCTGGCCCAGGGTTCTCTTATGTGATCAGTTAGCTAACCCAGACATAAGAATCATGCTTCATTATCCTTCACCTTTACCCACATCAAGTCATTCACTAAATCCTACTGAATTGACTTCCTAAATGCCTCTAACATCCATTCCCTCTCCTCCCTTCCCTTTTTCCTGTTATTCATCATCTTCCACCCAGCCCACTACATTCATGTGCTAACATTCACCTGTGTCGTTCTGTCCTTTTTCAACGCTCTAAACTATAGCTCTATAGCAGAACAACCAAGGTCCACCCTGATCTATCACCTGGAGCAGTGCTCAGCCTCTACTATGATCACATTTTTAAGCCAGTAACATCATCCTGCTACAGGACTGAAATTGAATGCTCCAAGCTTTTGTACAGTGAGGGCTTTTACCTGAAATACCCTTTTTACCCTTATCCTCCCGATAAGTTGCTCTGCATGCCTTAAAGCAGTTAAGATGCCACATATTTGATGAAGCTTTCCCTGACTTCACCTCACAGACCTGCTCATGTTTTTCTTCCCCACAATTCTAGAATATTTTGTACAAACTCTATGTTGACACTTATCATGTTATAATATAGTCCTTGTGTAACATTCCTGCCAGTAACCTGTGAGCTCTTTGAAGGTTTGGGTCCATGCATTTTTTTTCATCTACAGATTCCCAGAAAATACCAGAGTTACTATTCCACAGAGACATTCGATAGATGTATAAGTTAATCAAAAAATAAGGATTAACTATCTAATATATGTATTATTTGAAAGCATTAAATAACAGATAATCCATTAATTATTTACGTAAATATCAGAGTAATTCAGATGTTATACTTAAAAACACTTGAACATTACTTAACTTCTTAATAGATAGGTAAGTCTTGGAATCTTATGAATTATATTAAAAAATGACAGGACTATGTTAATAATACTGTAACAATGATATTTTAAATAAAATCAATGAGTTACTCCATATTATATTGTGACATAATATATTGTGACATATCCCACACAGATCCTAGAACATAAGAAAATATATAACCATTCATTACATGGTATGGAAAATTGATACTCGGCAAGATAATATCTATTGAATTAGTGAATAGTTTGTAACTAATTCAATAAAAAAGAAATCAATATTTTGCTGTTTTCAAGGTATTTGTGATAAAGTCTTTGTATGCGCATTATCATGAATTATTACTGATGCTCAATATTATTTGAAAATGAAAATTTAGGATGTTAGAAAGCAATTTGATGAAACAAAAAAGATGTTTATTTGAAAATGGAAACAAACTTTTAAGAGGGAATTTCAATAAAAATCAACTTTTATTACACGTGAAGATCATTCAAAGTTTCAACTTGTACATAAATAATTATGCTTTAGATGAGTTTGTTTTAACCAGTTTCTCTGTAATATTAACTAGTTGTTGAATTATTTTCCTTCTTGTAATTCAAAGCCCAAGACCATGTTCATTAAAATATTTGTCAAGGTAGCTTTCAATCAAGGTCTAAGTTTTCATACTCTTGAACTTGGTCTTTCTATAAAATTAATCTATTTGTTAATTTTATACACTGCACTAATTCTTACCTCTAAGACATGGGCCTCAAGCCTTTATTATTAACATCTCTCCCATCCTCCCCACTTATTAATACACATCAACTTCTTTTTTCAAAATCCAGTCAAATCTGTTCCCCTACAGAACCTTCTACATTTAACCAAGACCATATCTTACTCATGGATTCCCTTTTATATATTTATAGGTCATGTGTTTGCTATGACAATTTTCACATATATAAGTTTTAATTCTAGGTTAATGTTTTGAAAGTAGAACTAGACTCTTTATCTCTTTCGATGTGAAATACATATTCAATAAATGTTTTGATTTAATTATACATTTATATTTAACCTGACCCATTCTCTATTGTTTATACACTAGAATTGTTTTTAATTCAGTTTGACTGGCATTTTTTACATTCATAAAGGACTATCTGTCTAAAAACAAGTGATTAGCAAGTAATTGTTGATTTAACTGTTTTACATAGATCTTATTTCTATGTACATAGGTGTATGTATGTATGTGTAACATCCTCAGATTTAAAGTGAGAATAGAATAGAGATTTTGGAAATGTTGATAATTCAAAGTAACCAGTTATATCACAGGACAAAGACTCTACACATAATTGAGTCTTTTTTCTTAGTCTTTTCCCTTACGTACACTATTTCCTCTATATACATTTTGCTTTCTTATTTTTATTAATAGAGATAGCAACTATTAATATGGAGTACAGTGCTGTACAAGTTCTGGGTCCAGCATCTCAGTCATGTCTCTCCCATTCTACCGAGTGTCCGCTGGAGTCCATCCATACCAGCCTTCTTTCACTTTCTTAAAAGACCCCTGCTGCCACCACTGCAGAGTCTTTGCACATGATATTCTAGTATGGTTAATTCAAACCGTTTAGATTTTAGCTCAAATGGAAGGCTTCTGATCTTCTATATTAGGGAGATACTTTATTATGCTATATATGCCACCCTGGACTATTACTTAATAGCACTTACAATTGTTTGTAATTGTGTAGTTAGTCAATGTCTTCCCACCAAACTAAAATTAGGAAAGTATTCCCAAAAGCAAGTACTATGTCTCTGGAACACAGCAGACACAAATAGATATCAATCAAATGAATAAAGTATCCTTATCTCTGCTGCCACGGCACAAATATTTTTAAATACCCCTTCATTTATTTATTCAACAAATATTTAATGAAAACCTTATACACAGCATGCATAATTCTAAGGGCTAGGGTAAAGAAATGAACAAAATAAAATGGTACCTGCTGCCATAGGACCAACATTTCATTTGGGGGAGACAGATGAGTAATTAATAAACAAGTAGATAATAAAGAAAATTTAGATAGCATTATACACTTTATAAATGATTGTGATATAGCCTAAGAGACTTCTTCTGCCTGGTGGTCTGGGAACTCTTCTCTGAAGAGGTGACATTTAAGCTGCAACCAAGAGATAAGAATCAGTGATAATGCCATAACCTATTAACTTGCAGTAAGAAAATATTGATATATTGATTTAAAATAAAAGTATTTTACCTTTCCCAAATTTTTTCCTATATCTTGCTGATAAAATCCTTGTTCTTTCCAATTCAATAATTACCTTAAGGGTAAAATATTTCCAATTAACCATTCTGATACATAAAAAAGCAAACAGATATTTTCCCTGAATAAGCAATATCATTAATTTTCAAATAATAGCAAATACTGACCAATCTCTATGTGTCAGACTTCATTCAAAAAACTTTATAGGTATGACCTCATTAATTCTAAAACCAACTCCAAAAGGTATTATTATTATTATTATTATTATTATTATTAATCTTATTGAACAGACGAGGACAGTAAAACACAGAGGTTAAAAATCTATTTAAGATCATATGGCTGATTTGTAGTAGAGCAAAAATTTTAACCATGATTTCAGAGCCTGCACCTTTATCTATTAATTTATACTGCTTCCTAATAAAAACATTTCTTAATCACAGTGTATTTTACTCAGTGCACCAAAATGTCAATGCCTATGAGGCATCAGAAATATGCCTTAGATTTGAATATATTTGGTTTATGCTTTAAAGAGCTACAGAATGATTGTCTTGATTTGACATTTTCATATTTTATTTATGAACATCCCAGACTTTTAGCCTCCTTCAGCCCCAAAGATACAAGAATGTGTGTATATATCTTTCTTCTGCACTAGAGAGTGATTCACAAGACAGAAACGATGTCTCACTTGGCTCTGTATCTTCAACACATAGCAAGTTCTGACAGATATGCAGTAGGCATTGATTAAATAATTATTTAATGAACAAATACATAAATGAGTTAACAGTAAATATGTCATTCAGTAGAGTGATCTCAAAAACTTTTACACATTAAAGATCAGAAGCAGACTACAGATAACAGTGAATAATTACACCTGAAATTTGTACGGCACCTGAAAGTTGAAGAATTTCCTTAATACACGTCGTTTAATATTCAAAATACTATAAGAACTACATTACCATTTGCAATAAGGAAGTAAGTTTCATAAGTGGCCGAGCCAAGGTATTATATGAGGGGGTCTTCAAAAAGTTCATGGAAAATACATATTACGAAAAAACTATTCATGGATTTCAAAAATATTTTGCACCAAAATAAACTTGTACTAACTTATTATAACATGTCTGAACAGGATCTAGTTTGAGTCACTAAGAAGCATAAGACATCAGTTTGAAAAGAGCCCATATCACAGCAACATGAATTCTGCTAAAATTGGTGCAAGAACAAACATCGAATTTATGGTGACGCTTGGGTGGAAGAATGGTGAAATCACTGATGCTTTATGAAAAGTTTATGAGGACAATGCCCCAAGTAAGTCAGCAGTTTAGAAATGGATAACTTGCTTTAAGAAAAGATGAGACAATGTTGAAGATGAAGCTCACAGTGGCAGACCATTCACATTAATTCGTGAGGAAAAAATTAATCTCATTGGTGCGCTAATTGAAGAGAATCAATGATTAACAGCAGAAACAATAGCCAACAGCATAGACATCTCAGTTGGTCCAGCTACACAATTCTGACTGAAAAAGAACAATCAAAGCAATGGCTACCAAGAGGTGGATATAAAAGTGGACCATCCAAAGCAAAGGTCATGGAAAGAGTTTTCTGAGATCTCAAGGCATTTTGCTTGTTGACTTCCTGGAGGGCCAAAGAATGATAACATCTGCTTATTATGAGAGTGTTTGGAGAAAGTCAGAGAAAGCTTTAGCAGAAAAATGCCAGGGAAAGCTTCACCAGAATCCTTCTCCACCATGACAATGCTCCTGCTCATTCCTCTCATCAAAAAAGGGCGATTTTGTGAGTATTTCGGTGGGAAATCATTAGGCATCCAACTTACAGTCCTGATTTGGCTCCTTCTGACTTCTTTTTGTTTCCTAATCTTAACAAATCTTTAAAGGGCACCCATTTTCTTCAGTTAATAATTTTAAAATGATCGCATTATTATGGTTAAATTCCCAGGACACTCAGTTCTGTAAGGATGGACTAAATAGCTGGTGCCATCATTTGGAAAAGTATCTTTACTTGATGGAGCCTAGATTGAGAGATAAAGTTTATATATCAGATTTTTATCTTTTAATTCTTTTTCCGTGAACTTTTTCAAATCCCCTCATATTTAGGAAATGGCAGAATCAGCACTAAAACCCACATTTACTGATTCTTAAGTTGAGTCATTTTCTATTGCATACACTCCACAAGAACAGGCTATATCTTAATTCAAATTCATTATCTTGAAGACTGCAGTAAAAATGAATATATGGTGCATCGAATCACCTTAAATTCCTCATAAAAATAACTTTCATACATTTTTTAAACCATAATGGTTAATAAAATGGTTGATTCTTGTTTTCAAAATACAGAAGAATCTTTATTAGGCACCTGTACAAAACATGTATTTTAGAGCAGTGATTCTCAAACTTTGCTGCGCATTTGGATCATCTGGGAGATTTTTTTTTAATTCTGATATCCAGTCTATACAAAATAAACTTTAAATCAGAATTTTTGGAGATGGAATTAGGTGTTAATATTTCTTTAAAACTCCACAAGTGTTTTTAATGGCCAGCCAGGTGTGTGGACCATGCTTCTGAGTTTTCCTGAAGTCTTACAGTGTTTTGTTTCCCCACTTACTGGATTAGAGTCCAGACATTTTTTAGGTTGTAGAGTTCAAAGTAACAATACGTGATGGTGTAAAGGAAAGTGAAAAAAAAAAATTAGTTAAAAGAGGAATGTATGTGAAAAAATGTGTGTACACATACATGGTACACTCAGACATACACACACACTCATCCTTATAGACAACATGGGTAACTAAGAATATATCTTAAAACACATGTATCTTCTTGCCATTACTTGTGTGCATCATATGAATCAATGATAAGTCAAGGCCGATTTACACTTTAGGAATGGAGTCTGAGATGTATGGACTGCTTGTGGTGAAACAATTAGTCTCTCAGAAGCCTTTGTTTTGCCATAATTCTATAAATTTTGAATAAGTTAAATAGCATTTACTATGATGTTATCTGCAATGCAGAATTTGTGGTTCACATTCTACGCAATTAGATTATATTGGGTTTATCAAAGGATCAATTTTGCTATTTTTAGAATAGATAAATTTAAACAAAGGAGCTATAGTATGAAATACTCTCACTTTATGATTTAAGAAGTCCTATAGGGAAATCACCGTTGCTATAGAAGTATCTCTTAGCTTGGACATTAATAGCTGGCAAATTGCATCAATAAATGGAGCAAAATTTTAATTTGTCTGAATAAATAATTCTTCAGAATAGATACATTTATATAATTTAGGGAAAAATAACCAGTCATCTCTTACTAAAAACAAGTTAAAAATAGTAGGACAATGAAATCAAACCATGTTTATACTTCTGTCAACAAGCAAAGCCTTATTTGTTAATGGCAATATTAGACATGGAAGGAGATATTCATCTCAAAGAGGATTATTTACCCTTTATTCCTTCCTCCCCTATGACTGAGTGTTCAATTCTTATTTGTAACATAGTAATGCTAAAATCCAAAAATACGTGTTCAAAGTGTATATATACACACATACACACATATATATTTTAAATTTAAATGCTTTTTCTGCATTTATTGAGACAATCATATGATTTCCCTCTTTATTCTAAAAATATGGTAAATTACTTTGTTTCATTTTCAAATGTTAAACCAGTTTAGAATTTTCTGGATAAATCCCACTTTCTCATGATATGATATCCTTTTCATGATATCCTTTTCATTTATTGTTGGATTTGTTTTCTTAAAATTTTATTGAAGATTTTTGTATCTATATTCATGGGAAATATTGGTCTGTTGGCTGGTAGTTTCTTTTCTTGCTGATGTCTTTGTCTGGTTTTGGTATTAGATTTGGTATTAGATGAGCTGGAAGTGCTTTGATACTCTGAAAGGGAATAGGTAGAATTTGTATTATTTCTTAAAAGTTTCATAGACTTCACCAGTTAATCCACTGAGCCTACAGCTTTACTCAATAAATAATTAAATGGTTTTTAACTACAAATAGGGCTACTCATGTAATTTTTTTTTTTTAGTGAAATTTGGTGTTTTATATTAGGAATTGATTTATTGTGTGGTACAGAGAAGTTTGTAATAATCCCTTAATAGCCTTTTAATGTCTGTGGAGCCTATAGTAATATACCCTCTTTCATTTTTGATTTGGACATTTCTACCATTCCTTTTTTTTTTCTTTTTCCTCAGTCAGTCTGACTAGAGGTTAATCAATTTTAATGCTTTTTCTCAAATGTCAGCTTTCAATCTCATTGATTTTCTCTATTGGTCTGATTTTAATTTCATTGATTGCTGTTCTTTATTATTTTGTTCCTTTTGCTTGTCCTGAGTTTAATTTGCTCTTATTTTCATAACACCATAAGGTGAATGACTAGGTTACTGATTTTGAGTCCTTTCCTCTTTTCTAATATAAGCATATATTGTATAAATTTTCCTCTAAGGGCTGCTTTAGCTGCATCCTACAAATGTTAATATTTCACATTTTGAATATTAAAAAAATTAATTTCTCTTGAGACTTCTATGGATTATTTATACATGTGTTTAATTTCCAAATATTTGAGGATATTCAGATGTATGTTTTACTTCTAATTTAATTATTTATGTCCAGAGAACATACTTTTTATGATTTCTATTATTTTGAATCTGTTAAAGTTTTTTAAGTCCCAGAATATGGTATATCATGATGAATGTTCCATGTGCACTTGAAAAGAATGTATATTCTGCTGTTGTTGCCTGAAATATTATATAAAGATCAATTAGTCTAATTAGTTGATTGTGTTCCTCAGGTCTTCCTTATCATTACTGATCTTCTATCTAGTTGTTTTATTAAGTAGTGATAGAGAAGTGTTGTATTCTTCAACTATAATTGTGGATTTCTCAATCTATCCTTTCAGTTCTATCAATTTTTGCCTTATGTATTTTGAATCTAGTAAGTATACTGTATTTAAGAGTCTTCCTGAGATTGAAAATGTCTTCTTGGAAAATTTATCCCCTTTTCTTTATTTATTGCTCCTCTTTAGCTCTGTTAATACACCTTATTTGAAGTCTACTGATATTAATATAGTTATTCCAGTTTCCTTTGGTTGAGGTTTCCATGATCTATCTTTCCTCATTCTTTTACCTTTAAGCCTGTCTAATCCTTACATAAAATGGGTTTCTTTTATATAGTACATATTTGAATCTTGCTTTTATTACCCAATTTGTCATTCTGTCCTTAAATTAGTGTGTATAGATTATTTTAATTTAATGTGATTATTAACAATTTTAGATTGAAAATCTATCATCTTGCTATCTGTTTTCTACTAATTCAATCTGTGTTTTTCCTCTTTTTCTACCTTCTTTTGAACAGCTGAAAATTTTTATGATTCCCTATTATATCTACTATTCACTTACAATTTTTAACTCTTTTAAAAAAAAGTCTCATGCCTAGCCTAGGGTTTAAATTACACATCTTTAATTAATTAGTCAACCTTTAAATAATATTATATTCCTTCATATGTATTGTAAGTACACTACTTCCCAATTCTTCCCCACCTATCATTTGTGGTATTTTGTCACACATTATAGTTTTACATGTGCAATAAACAAATGTTCCATTGCTACTATTTTTTTTTTACTTTAGACAGTTATCTTCTAGAGCAATTAAACATATGAGAAAAATAAATTTTACTTTTACCTTCATTCATTTCATTTTCTGTGCCCTTCACTTCTTTCTATATATCCAAATTTTTATCTCATATCATATTTCATATATCTAAAGAATCTCCTTTAACTTTTCTTATAGAGTAATTCCGTTGACAATAAATTCTCTCCATTTGTACTTGTCAAAGAACATATTCACTTCTTCACTGTGATAAATTTCAGTAGGTATAGAATTCTGGGTTGACCATTTTCTTTCAACATTTTAAAGATGTTTTCTGACTTGCTTTGTTTCTAATTAGAAGTCTGCTGTATGTAATGTCTTCTTTGAATGTCTTCAAATTTTTCTTTTTGTCTTTGGTTTTTAGCAGTTTGAATTTGATTTATCTTTACATGTGTGTTTGTGTGTGCATTAATTTGTTCTCTGAGCTTCTTTAATCTGTGCTTTGGTATCTCACTGATTTTTATTTCTCATTAAATTCTCATTAATTTCAGAAAATTCTTTGCTGTTATTTCTTCAAAGATTTCATCAGTCCTGTTCTCTATTTCTTTTCCATTTGGGACTACAATTGCACATATGTAAGACTACATCTTCTGGAATTGCAAATATGTTACTATATGTTGTACTACAGTTCTTGATTTGCTCTGATTTTTTTTTTTTTTTGGACATTTTTCTTCTGTTTTTCAGATTGAGGAATTTCTGTTGATGTACATTCAGTTACAATAATTATTTCCTCACTGTACTGTACCAAGCATACCGATGAGCCCATTGAAGGCATTCTTCACTTCTGTTACTGTGTTTTTCAGTTCTAGTATTTCCATTTGATTCTTTCTTGTGGTTTCCAGCTCTCTGCTAAAGTTACCTATGTGATGTGCATATTATCCACGTTTTTCATTATAGTCTTTAAAGTATTAATAATAGTTATTTTCTGTCTAATAGTTCTATTATGTGCGTCATATCTTTGGTTCTATTGAACTCTTTTTATCTGGGCTATATGCATTTTTTTTCATGCCAATTTGTTTGCTTTGTAAATTTGTTTAAAGAAGGACATCTTGTGCAGGACATTAGAGACTAAGTAAATAGTTTTTAATGTCTCTGAATGGGAGTGACTAGGCCTGGGGTTTGAACCAATCTACTCAGGAGATAAGTAAGGTTTGGGATGTGTTGTCACTTAGGTTACTCTGCATCATAGGCTTCAAACTTCTCTAGTATTCTCTTGTGTTTAGGGTAGGCACAAGATAGATAGAGGGCTTTTCCTCAGTGTCTGCTCCACTCTCAATTTCAGGTCTTCCCTTTGTACTAGGCTTCTAAGAATGTCTTTCCGCATGCTCTTTTACTTTCCCATAAGTATTGCATGGCTTCTTGTTCTTTGAGATTTGTTAACCTGATTAGTGAAGGAGTCATCTGACAGGTGTTGTCTACTGCTCTGTTTCATCCTTTGTCTTAACTAGACTCTGTGACCCTGAGTCTAGCTTTTGCCCTTCTCAGCACTCCAGTCTTTTCCCAGCAATAGTTCTGGGACTAAGAGATAGTCTTGCCCTTTCCTTAGGACTATAGAAAATTTTTCTCTCTTCCACATCCTTCAATGGGTTTTCAGCTGTTCCATGAGAACTATGGTTCACTGTTCTATTCCAAATAGTTTAAGGCTTTACTTTTGCAGGGGAGAAGGATGCAGGTGGTATTTCCTACCTTTCTCAGAGGGACTGTTCTACCTTATACTGTGCCTCTGCCAGAAAAAAAAAAAAATGCTTTCGGAGGACTCTACCCAATCCTTTCTTCTCCTTCTTCTTCTTCCTCTTTTTTTTTTTTTTTTTTTTTTTTTAATAAGTAGCCATTGAGGGACATAAAGAAAAAGTCTGCAAGTGAGTGAAAATTCTCCTTATATTTGCATCCCGCAATTGGCTTTATCAATTAGATAAAAAGTTTACCTAAATTCTTACTCTTGTCTAGTGGCACCTGCCACAGGTAGACAAATGCTCATATCCTGTCTTAAGTTTTATGTTTGTTCATTGCTCTATGACCTCAGCTCTCTGATGAGTCAGAGAAAATTTGTGAATCTGGTTGCTGTTTTAAAGTTGGGAATGATGCTCCTTCAAGTTGTCTGTATCCCTACCAAACCTAGAAATCTCTTGTTTAGTTGTATCATATTATTTCTTTATAAAAACATAGTCAGGTCCCATAAAATGCAGCAGAAATAAAAGCTATGGCAAAAATAAAATAAAATAAATGAACTTTAATAAAGATATGAATCAAGTTAAATAAAAAAAAATTCTATGTACTCCTGCAAGGCCTCAATTACCCTAAAAAAATAAAATAAAAACAGTTAAAATAATCACAGAAAGTTGTGTATCATTTATTAGACCTCATGAAATATTTTCGAGATGTTAGAAGGTTGGAAGGACAAATATACTGCTTTTTTAAAAAGTCTATTGTTAGGTAGAAAGAAGTAGATGGAAGAGTAATCTCCCAAACGTTAGAGATAGCAATCTACAATTCTGTGCACAGATTCAATGCAACTCCCATCAAAATACCAATGGCATTCTTCACAGAAATGGAAAAAACAATCTCGACATTCATATGGAACAAAAAATGACCCCAAATAGCCAAAGCAATCCTGAGCAAAAAAATAAAAAATAATGCTGGAGGCATAACACTCCCTGACTTCAAATTATACTACAAAGCTATAGCAACCAAAACAGCATGGTACTGGCATAAGAATAGACACCTAGACCAGTGGAGCAGAATAGAGAACCCAGAAATCATCACTCAGGCTTATGGCCATCTGATATTTGACAAAGGCAACAAAACATACATTTGGGAAAAGATGGTCTCTTCAATAAGTGTTGCAGGGAAAATTAGACATCTATATGTGAAGAATGAAACTAGACATGCACCTCTCACCATACACTAAAATCAACTCAAAATGGATTAAAGTCTTAAGTATAAGACCTGAATCTGTAAAATTACTAAGAGAAAATACAGGTGAAACACTTCAGGAGCTGGATTGGGGCACAAACTTCATGAACATAAGCCCAAAAGCATAAGAAATAAAAGAAAAAATAAACAAATGGGACTATATCAAACCAAAAAACTTCTGCACAGCAAAGGAAACAATCAGCAGAGTGAAACAACAGCCTAAAGAGTGAGAGAAAATTTTGGCTAACTATGAATCTGACAAGGGATTAATATCCATAATAAACAAGGAACTCAAGCAATTACATAGTAAAAAAACAACAGAATTAACAAGTGGGCAAAGGAGCTGAATAGACATTTTTCAAAGGAAGACATACAAATGGCCAACAGGCACATGAAAAAATGTTCAACATCACTAGTCATCAGGGAAATGCAAATTAAAACCACATTGAGATAATACCTCACCCACGTTAGACTCGCTATAATCAAAAAGACAGAGAATAACAAATGCTGGTGAGGGTGTGGAGAAAGGAAAGCTCCCGCACTGTTGGTAGGACTGTAAATTAGTACAACTATGGAAAACAGTATGGAGGTTTCTCAAACAACCACAGACAGATCTTCCATATGATCCAGCAATCACACTTCTGGGTATATACCCAACGGAATGGAAATCATCATATCAAAGGGATACCTGCACTCCCATATTCATAGCAGCTCTGATTACAATAACCAAGAAATGGAACCAACCTAAATGTTCATCGATGGACGATTGGATAAGGAAAGTGTGGTATATATATACCATGGAATACTACTCTGCCATAATAAAAAATGAAATTGTCCCATTTGCAACAACATGGATGAGCTTGGAGAAACTTGCTGATTAAAATAAGCAAAGTACAGAAGGATAAATACCACATATACTCACTCATAGGTGGGAGCTAAAGGAGAAAGAAGGAAGAAAAGAAGGACCACAGTGATATGCTGGACTTGCAGAGGGTGAGAGCATAACAAAGAATCCAAAGTGGTGTGGGAGAAAAGAGGATTGGGAGGGAGGCTGGGGATAAATAGGTGGGGGATACAGTGTATAACTGCAATTCATGGTAATGGGCATGCTGCCAGTACGGATCTGGCCATCACCCCTTGGGCACGAGTGGTGACAATCAGCTTTGTATCCCACGAATATTCATAACCAATAAAATAAATACATAAATAAAATTCTATGCTTGGAAAAATACTGGAACAAATCATAAAACAAAAAATCAATTTGCAAGCTATAATAAAATTACATGCTATTGGGTATAAAAATAATAATCATGGTCTTGAGAAGAATAAATTTATCAGACTAACCAAATTTATTTCCCTAGCAAAATAAAAAAGGCAAAATAATAAACCATAATGTACTAGGACCTCACATAGCTTCTGATTTTTGCCCTCAATAAAATAAGTATAAAAATCAAGAAAATATTGTTTAGGACAGTGCCAACATTTCCTTCAGTTCAGATCCCTGTCGGTACCCCAAAAGCCCTCACATGCTATGAGGTTGGCATTATTTAAAAGTTTGCCATCCTTCTTTGGCCACAATGCTTTAGACTTGCAGCTATAACCAGGTAAAGATCAAGGGTTGATTTTAACAGCATAAACAAAATTTTGTGGTTTTTTTAGGCAAAGTTTATCCAAAAAGTGAGTATATAATATTAACTTCATTGACAATTTTTTTGATACATAATATGTGGATATATCTAAAGTTAAATGACATATAATATGTATATAATATGTGCTATATTTTTACAACATATATTCTGTTTAATTTCTTGATTTTTTAAAAAATTCAAAATAATGCTAAATTTAAGCCTTCGGAAATGCCTTTCTCATTCAGCTGTTCTAAGGAAAAACCTGGAGATATATTCACATGTTCTATTTATTTATCCCCCCATGATATTTTTAGATATTATATAGAGTTTACTTTTTAAATCTTTTCCTAACATACTCTTGACTCTAGGAAGGACTTTAATATTTTTCCTTCTAAAAATAAAAACTGTTTAATTTGTTTTTTTATTTCTCCTAGGAAAGGTCTTGCTTGACCAAGATCTAAACTTATGTCTTCTCGGTTATATATCTCACATTTCAATCAAACAGCTCCAAACAGAGACCCATCATGGTATGGCATCCAACAGATGACTCACCTGTGACATTTTTTCTCTGATTAGATATATTCTATCCATTCAACAACCTGTCCGTGCTAATCCCAAGCAACCTCTAGTCAGAGATCTTTTTTTAAAAAAGGTCAAACATTAATAAAAATATTAATTTACTGAATATGGAAGAGTAGACACCAAGCAATATTTCTCTGCAGTTGGCAAGTCTAATGTTGTACTATTGATATTGTTTACTATAAGCAATGTAACATAAAACAGTGGTAAACAGGACAATGTAACATGGAACAGTGGTAAACAGGACAAAGAGAAACCAAGAACAAGGAAGAGGTGAGGAATGGATGAATGTCACAAATACCACATGCTACCAAAAGCTAAAGATTGATAACTGACTAGTTTAAGTAGGTTAAAGAGTTTCTCACTCATTTTCTTTCATTTCTATGTCTCATGGGAGACTGTTGAATATTCCACTCTATATAAAACTCTCTGCTTCCCCACATTCAGAGGCATCTGCCTTCTGTTGGTCTTCCAATTTCCTGACCTTTCCTTTTCAGTTTTTTGCTATGTCTTCTGAGAGCCGCATAAATGCTTGAGTTCTTGATTATTTTCCTTTGTTTCTCTGGATGCCTAATTCGGCATATTCATTCATTCTCATGATAAGGCATACCAAATTATATCTCCAGTTCCAAGATGTCACTAAGTTCCAGATTTACATCTAGCTGCTGTGGACTGAATTATGTAAACTCCTCTCCCCACCCGCAAATTCATATGCTGAAGGACTAACCACCATTGTGACTGTATCTGGAGATAAGATCTTCAGGAGATAATTAAAGGTAAATGAGGTCATAAGAGTGGGGCCCTGTCATAAGACTGATAGGACTGTGACATTATAAGAAAAGAGGGTGCCAGTGCTCTCTCCTCCATGTGAGTACATAGAGAGAAGTGGCCATCTGGAAGCTGTGAACACTCACCAGGACCTGTCTGCGCTGGCACCCTGATCTTACTTGCAGCCTCCAGAACTATAAGAAAGTAAAATCTTGTTGTTTAAGCCACCCTGTTGTGGAAAACCAAGCTGACTAATACACGAGGTGACAACTGGTCATCTCTACCTGCATGTCCAACAGGTAACTCAAGCCAAACACATCTAAATCAATACTCATTATCTTTCCACTAAACTTGCCCCCCTTTTTTATTCTATACCTCATGTAATAGTAGCAAGCCAGAAGATTGAGAGCAATCTGAGTTTCTCCTTATCCTTCAACCTCTGACAGCCAACAAGTTGTCAAATACCATAAATTATCTTTTCAATATAGCCATAACTTAATCTCTCTCCCCACAAGTGTGGTAATATTGGATCTCATTTCCCACATGGACTCTTTCAGTAGAGTTTTCACTTCAGATAGCTACCTTGCTTCAAGTTTTATGCCTGAGTAATCCATCTTCTGCTGTCATATAATCAATTTAAAATGCAAATCTACCAAGACCTCCCCCAACACGCACACTTGAAACTTTCAGTGACATTCTTTGCTTATATAATGGCAAAAAAGCCTCCACCCCCATTCCCTCCCTTCCCACCTCATAATCATTATTTTGTTTTTTGTTTAACACACGTGCATTTTTCAAATATGATAAAAAATTATTACCATAGCAAAACAAAACATTAAATGGCATTAAATGTTTAAAAGTCTAAACAATTCATTTGATTTTTAAAATATGGCATAGGTAAAGCTTTGATTTAATTTATGTCTTGGTCAAGGTTCTTAGGGTTCTAAGACCGAAGCAAAACAAATGAACAAACAATACAGGTGGACCTCGAGGATACCAAGAGTGGTAAGTGCAGTCAAGATTCTGGGAACTGGAATCGGGAAATAAAAAGATGTTTTTCGACTTGGGCATGTCTCTCTCTTTCTGTGAGGACAACTAATCTCTTTTTCTGTTCTTCGCCACACATCTGTTTCCTACAATCAACGTCACTTTCATCTCTCCTCTCTCTCTCTCTCCCCGCCTCTCTTCTTCTCTACTCTCTCCCCTCCTCTTTCTTCCTCTCTCAAACTCCCTTTCTTTCTTCCTCATTCTCTCTCCATTTCTTCTTCTCTCTTTGGTTTAGCTGTCTCTGTTCTATACACATAAGCCAAGACCAAGCCCTTCCATCTTGAGTTTATATTAACTTAATCTGACTGACGGTAGAAACTAGTATCTATGAACCCTAATTCCAAACTTCTGAGAGAATCTGATTGGCCAAGCTTGGATAAGGTGTGGCCAATCAGCTGTGTCCAGGTGGCTGGAGGAAGGGGCTGTCAGAATTACATTTTGCAAACATTATTCCTTCTCCTGTCGTTGGGAGTTATAATTTACAGGATGGAATAAGCCCCCAAAGTAAATAACAATTGTAATAATATAAAAAAATGTAAAATAATTTTTTTCACTCATAGATTTTACAGATTTATAAAACTGCAGTTGGGAATATATCATCTGAGATTTCTGAAAAGACAATTCTTAAGTTGCTGTTAGCCTTGAATATCTAAGTATAAAAATAGATAGAAACAATAGAAAATTAACAAAAATAATTATATGTTTGGATACACTGTTTGCTCTTTTGTTTGACTACACAGATGTCTGATTCTCTAAGTCATTCAAAATTGCATTAAAGAAATTAGAGAGATATACAGTAAAGATACCAGACATGACATCAGAAGACCTGAGTCTGATTCCAGTTTTCCTATTTAGTATATATGTAACAATTTTCAAATCACTTAATTTCTCTGAGTATCAGATTCTTTGTGAAATCCAACATGCTTAACTGCTGTGAAGATTAAAGTGGATTAAAGCTACACTGATAAAAAAACAACTTTGCAAGCATAAAAGTAAACAATGGATGGTACTAAGTGTCGACAAAGAACGTATTTCCACCTGTACTAAAAATATAAGTAGAACTTGAAGACAAAACACTCATTTCAGATCTTCTGAAGGTGGCTATGCTGCAATGCCCAAAATTCCTCATACAAAGAAAGAAAATGAAGTCCACAATGTGCTTGTCAAGTTGCAGTGACAAGATACTAATAGGATAAGTTTCAAATTCAATAAAAATGATTATTTAGATGAAAAAAGGTAACACTATATGTCAAACACTGGTTTTGCTTGTGTTTGACAGAGAAATCTGAATACTTCTGTTAGTCAAAAATACATAGCAAATTAATTTTTGCGTGCATTTGGGCAATAAAAAATCAGTCATTTACAAATTACTTGGAAAATATGTAGATTTCTGAATGTTATTATTATGATTGACACTCTAGTAATATATAAATAACAAAACTTTAAATAAGGACTAAAATAATGTTCTTATTGAGTAATTTCCAAGGACAATATTCTTCAGTTCACATTTTCATATCATAATAAAATATTTGTTTAGGAAGAGAATGGCTTTTGATATGTTTGATAGGATACTTTCATATCCCCTCTCCCCCCAAGAAAATTCTCATTAATTCCACATTTTTCATTTCTTAGGTCCCAGCACCTCAAGAAAAAAAAGAAAAAAAAAAAACCCTTCCCTTACCTGATCATTCTTTCCTTTCAGTAATGATCATGTATATTATACCTTTTAGCATTCAATTATAGGTTTTAAAATAAAAATTATTATTGCTAAGTTTCTGGTTATTCCATATAAGTCTTCAAATCATCCAGCTGGCTTGATTTGTTGATTTAAGGGTCTAAGACAACGAAAATCTACTCAATCTCTACTGAGGAGATTGACCATCACAGCTTAAGTTTCAAAGCAATCTTTAAAAATCAACTCCATGCTTTTAAATGAACAATCCAATATTCTAATCCTATACTCAATAAAGTTACCAAACCTATGTTTTGTTTACTTTGTCCCAGCTTCCAATTTTAAAACAGAGATCAACTGCTCATGGAAAATAGAGAGGAAGCCTTCTAAAATTATTTATAATGCATTAAATTTAATTTACACTTACAATATTAAATACTCATCCTTCATTATCAATCAAAGACACTTTTAAAAAATAATCCATGTCAGTCTTTCAGGTATTTGTCCAAAGTAGGACACATAATATTTTGCATAATTAATATACTTTATTACACCAAAGAATAACCTACTTTGCTACCATCTGTGCTGGTAACTGCCTAGCACAAGTAGATTCTGATTAATTTAATTTTGGCTGGCACCTCTGAGTTTGTGCCTAAACCTTCACATTTTCACAACAGCATTCAAATGGTTACAGTTACTTGCTCTTTGTTATGTAAAATATTAGAGGGAATAAGAAGATTAAATAAAAAAAATAACATAGAGTTTCTTTTTCAGGAAAAAGAATACAAAATCATGGAAGTAAACAAGCTATACAATGCAGGATAAAAACTGATTGTGATTGGGAACTTTCAGAATATCTGAAAGTAAAATTCTCCCTGTAGCATTATATCTGTTTTAAATGTAATTTGTTGTTCATTACTTCTAAGCTTTAGGATAACTAGTGTAGGAGAAGGCAAAGTGGTGAGTAACATATATTTACAAGTGGAAATAAAGAAAAATAATTTTTAAATTCCAGAATAAAACAGAAAACGATGTTCACCAACAGGTGTTTTCTCCTAGAGGAATGTTGGGAAACCACAGAGAGATTCCTGAGGTGAAACAGACTCAATGATACCCACCAGTCACAGTGTACCAGACATGATATAGTGGTAGAATCCCACCTGTTGACTGGAAGCACCTATGTCAGCAAAGTGATTTTGTTAAATTCATCTATGATGCCATGGCTTAGAATTTATCTAGTAGTAGGAAAAACTAATTTATTTTTTATTGTTAACTTTTTAACAGTAATTGTTATTTTTTTCTAATACTATTCAGTCACAACTAAAAAATAAATTCACTAAATAAGATTTTGACTTACAGCAATAATTTATATTTTAAGTTACTAAGCAAAACTTAAAATAGCATAAAAACTGAAGCACTCAAACTCTGATATTGTAAAAGAAGTACCTTTTATTTTCCTTTTTTAATTTCTTTTGCCTATATGTGAGAATGTGTTTCTTCAATTATATATATATATATATATATATATACATATATATATTTATTTATTTATTCATTTATTTATTTAGTGAGATTGGGTACATATTTTTCTGTAGAGAGTATTCATGTCTTTTTTTTTTCCTATGTAATAGAAATGTCAATAAAAGGAAATTACATATTTTCTCTACTGGTATATTTAGGGTCAGCTAAATAAAGGGAACTATCAGAAAGGCAAAGCATTGCAGGGAAAAAAAACTAGAAAAGTTAACATAAACAGGAAGAAATCATTAGCACAAGTGGTTAATAAACTAAGGTCAAATAGGAAAAGGATACAGAATTATGTTGCAAGATAATGAATAACCCAAATGTCCCTAAAGGAGAAACCAAAATTTGATGAGCATAGGTATTGCTCATAGGCATCAAGGGAGGAGTGGGGATGGGAAAGGAGTGGGAACACAAAGGGCTCTATCTCTGCACTGAGTACAGGATGAATGCCCTACTGTGTCACTATGTCTAGACTAGGATGTAGTTGGTAATAGATTTCCTTAAGAGTATATATGGACTGTAAAAGCTGAATCCCTTCAGAAGGTGGGTGGTTGCTCACTCTGGTCGGTTGACCCATCTCCCTCTGGCTGAGCTGTTGAGGAGATGAACTCCCTTCTTGGCACTTACATTCTGCACTTCTGGTTTGAAATTCCTTCTAGAAAGAACAGCACAGCTTTGAGGTCTTCCAGTCAATATGATGGAGTAAATGGTTCCTAGCATTGCTCTCTCCCACAAATCAACCAATTTGCAACCACTAAAACACAACAGGAGGCCTGAGATCTGCACCAGAACAGGCAAGATCCATGCACTGTGGGACCCCCAGACCAGGCCAATGCCTGCCCCCCAGAGAGGCCTGAGAGCTGCCAGGCTTTCACACCCCAATTCAGCTGTGCCAGACCAGGCAGGCACTGTGGGACCCACAGCCCAGAATCGGCAGTCCCTTCAGGAACCAGGCCAGACATCAGGGTAGAATGAGTAAACTGTAATACCCCCTGTCACAATGACTAAACACAAAAGGAAAGACACCAGAAATATGAAAAATCAAGAAAGTGCATCACCACCAAAGGAAAATAATAACTCTCAAGCTCTAGATCTTATAGAACAGGAAGTCCTTGAAATGACTGACAAGGAATTTAGAGCAACAATTCTAAGGAAACTAAATGAGATACAAGAAAACTCAGTTAGAAAACACAATGAAATGAGAAAAAAATATACAGAATCTGCTGGAGAGGTTGCCGAGAAAAAGGAACTCTCATACACTGTTGGTGGGACTGCAAAACGGTGCAGGCTTTATGGAAAATGGTATGGAGGTTCCTCAAACAATTACAGATAGATCTACCATATGAACCTTCTATTCCACTGCTGGGAATATACGCAGAGGAATGGAAATCATCATGCCGAAGGGATACCTGTACTCCAATGTTTATAGCAGCACTATTTACAATAGCCAAGAGCTGGAACCAGCCAAAATGTCCATCATCAGATGAGTGCATAAGGAAACTGTGGTATATCTACAGAATGGAATTCTACTCTGCTATAAAAAAAATTGAAATACTACTATGTGCAACAACATGGATGGACTTAAATAAAATTACATTAAGTGAAATAAGTCAGGCACAGAAAGAGAAATATCACATGTTCTCACTTATTTGTGGGAGCTAAAAATAAATAAATAAATAAACACAAACAAATAAAGGGTGGATGTGGGAAGAAGACACAACAATCAACAATTCCTTGAACTTGTTAAGACAAGTGAACAGATATGTGGGGGAGCAGAGAGAGGGAGGGGGGAAAGATGAATGGGTAAAGGGTCACAAAAATCAACTGCAATGTACATTGAGAAGTTAAAATTTAAAAAAAATAAATAAATAAAGAGTATATATGGAAATAATTTTTGGCTCCAATGTGTTATACTGCTGGCTCAAAATTGATATCCAGGGTGTAAAAGAGTGAAGAGTACATAATGCTGCTTCTATCAAATAAAAAAAAAAATCAAAAGTATAGAAGTGCGTAAAGAAAATGGTACAGCCACCTCCCAATCCTACACCTAATGCACTTATAAAACCAAATATTAAGAGTTTGGAGAATATTCTTCTAGGCTTTTCCTAAGTATATAAAATACTTTTCAATAAAACAAAGAATATATCTCCTCATACAAAGTCAATCCTAACAAACTGAATCCAAAATACGATATTAACACAATTTGGGAATATCATGCTTAGAAGTGAAAGGAACTATACAAATTACCTGATCAAAAGCTTTCATCTTTCCATTTGAGAGTATCATAATATCCATGGCACAGAGTCTGGGCACAGCTTAGCTATGCTGAAATCAAGGTGTTGGCTAGGTCCTGTTCCTTATTGGAGTTAAGGATTCTCTGGGGAGCTCACATGATTTTTCAGAGATTAAGTTTCTTGCAGTTTGTAAAAATGACGTCCCTGTTTTCTTGTTGGCTGTCAGTCAATGGTTGCTCTCAAAGTCTAGAGGCCCCTCACAGTTCCTTGTCACAGGGCGTTCTCACAACATAGCAGCTTCCTACTACAAGGCCATAAGGAGAATGTCTCTCACTAGGAAGGTCCCAGTCTTTTAAGAGTTTCTGTGATTAAGTCAGGTTCATCCAGAATAATTTCCTTTGTTATTAACTCAAAACCAGCTGATTTGGGGCCTTAGAACATATGCAGAATCCCTTCACCTTACATATAATTGAACATAACACAGTGATGCTATCCCACCACATCCACAGGTCTTCTCACACACAAAATGAAGGGATGACATAAAGAAGTCGGTCATCAGGGAAATCTGCCAGTCACAACCTCCATATCCAAAGCGTGGCCCTTTGGGATATCAACTGAAAGCTTGGATGTTTACCATAGCTCCTCCTTGGTGTGCTCTGAACTCCATAGTCCTGGAAGACGACCAGAAGCTCTGCTTGGCTTCTTAGTCTAGTAACTGTCACTTGCAAGTTGGACATTACCTGGAGGATAAATCTGTGCTGAACGTCAGGCCCATCTCTCTGTGCTTGCCATCTTTCCAGGATCTTGGTCCCTCATGTGCTCCCTACCTTGGTAACTATTTGACTTTTGAACATATATGCTCATTATGTGTGTTTTTAAATTTATTTTCATTTTATTTCATTTTTTACAATATTATCCAGATTTTCTGGTTGTTCTCCTTAAGAATGCTAATATGCAACAATATGATTCACTATTATTGCAACCCAACATGAAGCTTCTGATATCTTATGAGATTTCATTCACAAATGGTTAGCACCAATTTACAAGATCTAACACACCAATAATAAACTAGCAACTGGTACAATTTCAAAGAACGTTCATTTTATTTTAATCAGTAAAAACTGTGATGAATTAATGAAAAATAGATTTTAAAATCCGCTTTTAAATTTAATCATTAATTTAAGTGTAAATTTGATTGATAATACTCCACAACCTCAAAGATATAAAGCAAAAAGAAAAAAAAAAAAAAACCTATATATTTCAGACATGATTTTTAAAAAATTTTCTCCTCAAAATAATCAATAATCCACATTTTTTTATATGTAAGCAATCACTAATAGAAGCAGCTTCCAATGAGCTTTGGTAATTATGAATCTCACAGGATCATGCTAAAGTAAAATTTTTATGGAACAAAAATAGATGTTCAGCATAGTTACCATCAAATTTGCATCCTTAAAGTTTGATTTATCACTAATATTCACACATGTGGAAGATGCTTTTGTGTGCTTAACTAATAAATGTACTCATTTTTCTCAAAGTTTTAAACATTGGGCTAATATCTCTGATTGGTTCTCATTATCCACCCCAGGGCTATTCATAACTGTGGCCCTTGAAAAGGCAGCAGCTGCGATACCTAGGAGTTTATCCAAAATGAAAATTCTAAAGCACCCATTTCCAGACCTACTGAATCAGAATCTCTGAGGGTTATAGCCAGGAATCTATGTTCAAACCATCTCTCCAGGTGATTCTTATGCACAATAAAGTTTGAGACGAATTTACCTAGCTACTCTTTATAGCAGGAGGAGTTTTGATTTTAACCACAAAAGACAAATAGATCAAAGTACATAAATTTTTACCCTTACTTATATTTGTTCTCCTCTGTGAATTAGTCGATAAACTGTCCCATCAAAAAGAAAAGGGATAATAAAATCACTCCATGCTTGGATAAGCCTCTGGAATAAAGGGCAAAGGGCCTACGCCTGAATGTAGATTCAAGTGTTATTTCTCATTTCTGCACTATGGTTTGAGGCCATAAATTCTGCCATAGTGCAGACAACTAAACAATAAATCAAAGGTACTAGCACTTCAGTCTTGCAGATTATGTAGTGAAGAATTTTAAAGCAGCTTTTAACAATATAATAGTGGGCACAAGTTTCCAACATACCAAGAATCACATAGAATGAAAGCATAAAACTGAAAATAAAATTCACAACAAGTAAAAAATGATATAAATCAAACTTCCCAAACTATATGTAGAGGAGTATCTTGCTTGTAATTCCTCTAAAAGATAAGATAATTATTGCTTGTAAATCAGTACCAATATGACTTAGCCACTTCACCAACTATTTTAAATCATGTTCATTATGATATAAAGTTAAAGTTTAATTATTTAATATGACCGAAATAAAACAAAATTTAAAAATATATGTAGTATTTACACAAGTCTAAACCAGAAAATTGCAAAATTAAATATGCACAGAATATGTTTTCCTCCCAATAATGGAATTCTAAAGCAACAGATCATACAAATATTATATTATAATTTACTAAATTTGTTATTCCATTCTTTCTAACTTTAAATGCACCTTTTAATGATTAAATATTTTGCTGAGACTATAAGCAATAAACTAATATATAAATGCTGATATCATTGATGGAAGCTGGCTGTTCAGTTCAGTTGGTTAGAGCATGGTGTTGTAACACCAACATCAATGATTCAGATGCCCTTACCTGCCAGCTGCCAAAAAAAAAAAAAAAAAAAAAAAGCTAATATCACTGATCCACCTGACCCACTGGCATGTTAATTTGTTTGCTTAGCATTGTGTAAAGATTTACTCTCTTTGCAATCACAGATACATATTTGAAAAATAGTGATGCTAAAAAGATTCTCCTTATCATGAAAAATTTTTAATACCCCCACCACCTCAATGACCAGACCTAATTGAGAGATGGCAGACCAGTTTTTGTAACACTGGTGCCATCAGAAGTAAGCATTCATCTATGGTACCACTGAGCTAGTTGCAAATAAAGTCATTGAGAGATTAATCCACAATAAGGAATTAAGAAAGGCTGGCACATATTTATTTGAAGTTCCATGTCTGTCAGAAACAAATCTCTCTGAATCTATTGCATTTAGTGCCATCTTATGAAGTCAGGTCCATAATGAATAGTTTAGTATTGAAAGGGAATTGAATACTTTATTTGGATACTCTATAGCAAAGTAATAACAATGTGGAATAATCCTATGTGGAAAAATTAAAGGTAGATAACAAGACTGAAAGAAAATTAAAATGTCAGTAATAAAAAGCTAAAAATATTTCTAAGTTGTCTCTAACCTCCTGAGAGAAACAGCAATGTCTTATTCTTATTAATTTATATATAATCTTTCTTTGGTTCCAGAATGAATATGCAGTGGTATTTATTTGTATATATGACACAGCACTGAATTTAGAAGAGCAAACATAAAACAAAATAAAATATGTTTTAATTAAAATCAGTTGAGAGCTTAAAATTTTTTATTAAATAAGCAAATCAAAGGTGTTGAGTTATGCATTTTAACCAAGTTACCAATATGTGAGTTTTAAAATTATTAAATATATAAAAAAACTGAAAAATAGAAAAATTTTTATATAGATATACAAACGTTTTTAACTAATCTATTTAAAAGTTGATCAACAATTTTTGTATATGCAAATAATTCAAAAGTGCCCATGTTAACATAAGGTATATAAATGACAAAATTTTCTATGTTATTTAGAAATATATAGGCTCAATCCACTTTATTTTCTTACTTTTCATAAAAATGTGTGTAAGCCCCTGTGCAACACATGATTACACTTTAATTACTACAAATAAAGGAAAATTTTTCTTATGATTTAACTCATATGCATTTTCAACAAAACTCTTCTTTATTTTCTTAGTAGAATTATAAAATTAATTAAAGTATAATGATGGTTGCACAGGGGGCTTATACAAATTTTTTTTGAAAAATAAGAAAATAAAAATCATTACCACCAAATTTTTGCATCCTTGTGGCATATCATCTAATATGTCAGTAGAATTTAATCATATTAATAGTGACTTCTACAATGAATATTGGAAGAAATCATTTTTTAATTTTACTAATATAACTGTTATGATCAAACCAGTATATTAAATAATGCTATTACTTTATTCTGTTTTATTTAGTGAATTTACAATCACTTCTTATTTTTACACATCTATTCAGAGTAAACTAGGTGTTTAATTCATAGCAAACATCTATAGTTGCTAAATATACCAAATTAAAATATCCAAGAGTGTTGACACTTTGTTGTTTGAATAATTTAGATAATTTTCCTGTCCTTATAAATTGACTTCACTTAATTGGCAAGAATATAAAATGTATTAGCCATAATATATCACTGTCTGAATTTTTCTTTTTTCTTATTTTTCCTGGCAACTGGCTGGTAATGGCATCTGAACCTTGATCTTGTTGTTATAACACCATTATGTACCAACTGAGCTAACCAGCCAACCCTAAATTTCTTAATATAACTTGATAAAGGAGAGCTTGCTCAGACTGTATTATGTCTGATTTCACAGTATATTTTATAATAATGCAAACATTTGTAAGGTTTTAAAGTTTTAATGATGGAATAAAATTGAATATTAGGAAAAGATATAAGATGTGGAAGAAAAACAATCATGAAAATTAGTTTATTTCTACAGTCCTCAAGGAAAATAATTAATTTCCCTAATAGGCATGGGTGACGAGACAGCACTTAAAGCACATCAACTTTCTCACTGTTAGTGCTACCATGAGTTTTCTACTTTTTGTTCCATTATCTTTTCTAAAAAAAAAAAAAAAAAAGAAATATATATATATATATATATAAAGTACTGTATTGTTTTCACAGACTAAAATGATAACCCATGACAATATATGACAAATATACTTCGTTGTTTAGAAAAGTTACTAGGGAGGGAGACATTTGTTCCAGAACCACCTACCATCATTATTAGAGAAACAATTCTGTCAATCTAGGAGCCCAGAAACAAGTTATACAATCAGATCATTCAATGTTCTGTTTGAACTCAACTTTGTCCATACATGTATTTTTCAATGAATTTTATGTAAAATGAATAATTTCAAATTAAATTACTGGGTCCTATTCCATTTTAGTTACAGATATGTTCCACAGACTAAAATATGTTCCAACATGCATTTTTGAATAGCACTAAACATTTCCTGACACTCACTTATTTTATTTTCATTCAGTTCGTGCCTGAACTTTTCCCTTAGAAATGAGTAAAATGAACAAGTGTATATTATCTCAGCACAATAACTATAAACATGCATATGAGATATTAAAGTACACTATTATTAATTACCATTTCATTTCTAGTTCTTTTATTTCACAATAGTCAAATACTTAAACACAGTGGTAGCTATTTCTTTATTTATTTTGAGGAACTTATTGATTGGAAGCATAGCACAAACATATAGCAATGATAATTCACTCACGTATCAAACTCCAGGACAAAATAATCAGATATTATCCCTCTGAAAGGTTTAGTTCCCCCCCAAAAGCTAACAATTATCAGATTAATATACCATCTATATGATTTAATTCTCCCATTATTAAACACACTGTTGACAACATCAACCTTCCACAGAGTTTATTTCTATCTTTGGCAAAAAGTACGAGTTTGTCCCTAGTAAAGTAGGAGTGTTTGATGACCTTCAGCACACTAATCCAAAATAACAGCCCAATAACATTGGTAATATTTTTCCCCCCTTTAAGGAAGTGAAACTAGAAATCTAGAAATTAAATAATTTCTTAAGGGCAGCACAGCTAAGAATGGCAGAATTTAGAAATATTGCAGATCAAGTACATCCCTTCAAAAAACTGTACAATACTGTCTTCGTTTAACACACTATAGTATAATTATTTGTTTACAGGTCTATATCCACCACTAGTTTATAAGTCCCTCAATAGCGTTAACTACTCCAAATTCATTTTTTTCTTTAAAAGTGGTCAAACAGGGAATGAAAGCTCCTCGAGATGGCGGTGGCCGAGGAGCAAGGAGGATATGGAATATTACCTTGTAAAATGGAAAGGATGGCCAGATTCTACAAATACTTGGGAACCTTTGCAAAATCTCAAGTGCCCCATGTTGGTTCAGCAATCCTCTAATGATAAGCATAATTATTTATCTCACGTAAAGAGAGGCAAAGCAATAACTCCAAAAAATAATAACAAAGCTTTGAAACCTGCCCTTGCTGAGTACATTGTAAAGAAAGGTAAACGAAGGATAGCTCTACAGAGATGGCAGGATGAACTCAACAGAAGAAAGAATCATAAATGAATGATATTTGTTGAAAACACTGTTGACTTAGAGGGCCCACCTTCAGACTTCTTCTACATTAATGCATACAAACCAACTCCTGGAATCAGCTTAGTAAATGAAGCTACCTTTGGTTGTTCCTGCACAGATTGCATCTTTGAGAAATGTTGACCTGCTGAAGCTGGAGTTCTTTTGGCTTATAATAAACACCAACAAATTAAAATCTCACCTGGTACCCCCATCTATGAATGCAACTCAAGGTGTCAATGTGGACCTGATTGTCCTAATAGGATTGTACAAAAAGGTACACAATATTCACTTTGCACCTTTTGAACTAGCAATGGCTGTGGCTGGGGTGTAAAAACCCTTGTGAAGATTAAAAGAATGAGTTTTGTCATGGAATATGTTGGAGAAGTAATCACAAGTGAAGAAGATGATAGGGGCAGTTATATGACAACAACGGCATCACGTATCTCTTTGATCTGGACTATGAATCTGATGAATTCACGGTGGATGCAGCTCAACATGGAAATGTGTCTCATTTTGTGAGTCACAGTTGTGACCCAAATCTTCAACTGTTCAATGTTTTCATTGATAACCTTGATACTCATCTTCCCAGAAGAGGGTTATTTTCCACGAGAACCATAAATCCTAGAGAAGAGCTGACCTTTGATTATCAAATGAAAGGTTCTGGAGATATATCTTCAGATTCTATTGACCATAGCCTAAACAAAAAGAGGGTGAGAACTGTATGCAAATGTGGAGCTGTGACTTGCAGAGGTTACCTCAACTGAATTTTTGGAAAATAGAGCTGATGATAATTGTAGTTTTGTTTTTTTCTAATTGTTAAAATTTTTTAAAAATAAGTATTTGGGACTCACTTTTGTATTATGAAGAGTATACCTAAGTTAATTTCCAGTTCATGCTTCAAGACATTTGCCAAATGCATTACTGATGCTTCTGAAGAGGGACACAGGGTCACATAGACTGATGTGATTATGTGTATTTAGTGATCAGACACCAAACATGGAAGGTGAACTAATTACCCATCAGCATATGCATACTTAAGAAATTTATGTGAATAGAGAAATGCCTCCTTCAGTGTTTGAACAGTGTTAACTGCTAACATAACAGTTGCTGGAATCAAACATTCAACTTGCCATACAAGTTGAATTTGGAGAAATAATTCAATTTGGACAAATATGCAAGTTCTATTTTTGTTAATCAATGGAATAGAATAGAGAATTCAGAAATCAACCCAAACACCTACAGCCATCTGATCTCTGACAAAGGCACCAAGCCTATAACACTGGGGAAGAGAATGCCTCTTCAGCAAATGGTGCTGGAATAACTGGATATCCATAAGCAGGAGAATGAAACTAGACCCATACCTCTCACCATATACTAAAATCAACTCAAAATGGTATAAAGAATTAAATATAAACCCTGAAACAATAAAACTTCTTAAAGAAAACTTAGGAGAAACACTTCAGGAAGTAGGAATGGACACAGACTTCATGAATACGACCCCAAAAGCATGGGCAACCAAAGGAAAAATAAACAAATGGGATTATATCAAACTAAAAAGCTTCTGCACAGCAAAAGAAACAATTAACAGAGTTAAAAGACAACCAACAGAGTGGGAGAAAATATTTGCAAAATATACATCTGACAAAGGATTAATATCCAGAATATACAAGGAACTCAAACAACTTTACAAGAAAAAAACAAGCAACCCAATTAAAAAATGGGCAAAAGAGCTAAGTAGGCATTTCTCTAAGGAAGATATACAAATGGCCAACAGACATATGAAAAAATTGCTCAAAATCACTCAGCATCCGGGAAATGCAAATCAAAACTACGCTGAGATACCATCTCACCCCAGTTAGGATGGCTAAAATCCAAAAGACTCTGAACGATAAATGCTGGCGAGATTGCGGAGAAAAAGGAACTCTCATACATTGTTGGTGGGACTGCAAAATGGTTCAGCCTCTATGGAAAATGGTATGGAGGTTCCTCGAACAATTGCAGATAGATCTGCCATATGACCCAGCTATCCCACTGCTGGGAATATACCCAGAGGAATGGAAATCATCAAGTCGAAGGTATACCTGTTCCCCAATGTTCATCGCAGCACTCTTTACAATAGCCAAGAGTTGGAACCAGCCCAAATGTCCATCATCGGATGAGTGGATATGGAATATGTGGTACATCTACACAATGGAATACTACTCAGCTATAAAAGTGAATGAAATACTGCCATTTGCAACAACATGGATGGACCTTGAGAGAATTATATTAAGTGAAACGAGTCAGGCACAGAAAGAGAAATACCACATGTTCTCACTTATTGGTGGGAGCTAAAAATTAATATATAAATTCACACACACACATACACACACACACACACACACACACACACACACACAAAACCGGGGGGGGGGGAAGAAGACATAACAACTACAATTCCTTGAAGTTGACACGACAAGCATACAGAAAGGACATTGTCGGGACGGAGGGGGGAGAGGGAGGAGGGCGGGAGGTATCGGTAATGGGCCACGATAATCAACCACATTGTATATCGATAAAATAAAATTAAGAAAAAAAAATGTTGCGATAATAGCTATCACCGTTTGTACACTAATTTTCTAAAATATTAGTCTGAACTTGTTAAAAGTGGCAGAAACATTTTTAGTTCTGCTTTGTAGGCTGTGTAGCTAGGAAACTACATGTTAGATTATTTAGATTTGTTTCTAGCAGTGTTTGGGGATACCTATCATGCCATATTCTCAAACCTACTCTTTTTTTATATTTTCCAAAGTAACAGAGCACCACTAAATGTAATTAATGTCATATCAGACTCTGAAACATATTTTTAAGATATAATTAAGTGAGCCTAATTCCCTTGTAACAAGGATTTCTAAAATTTATCATCCTCCAATGATTCATTTCCATTTTTACATTAAATGTGGAAAGACTTTATTCTAAGAAACTGAAAGTACATATTAGTTACTCATTTATCTATTTATTACAAGTATACCTTATACCACAGAGATTTAAGTTTCTAACATTGGGGATCCACATAATTAAGTGTGGAAAAGTTTTCTAAATAGAAATTATGATACAAAGAACACACTGTTGTTAAATATATCTTCTCTCTTGCTCTTCTGTGACAACTGCCACCTTTCTTACACCTTTTTTTCTTCTTTCTTAAATGATAGCTACCTTCCTTAGGATGCCAGCTTGTGTGATCTTCAGCAAGCTATTTAATCTCTCTGTGCCTTAGTTTTTTTTGTTGTTTTTTTGGTTTTTTTTACATCTGACAAAAAAGAATAACAAAAGCTCTCACCTACAGAAATGTTCATAGGAAGCCTTCAATGAGTTATAGTTATTATGTTAATATTATGCCTCCTCTGGATCAAGAAAGATTAATCTCTGATATGTTGTTCTATTTCAACCAGCATATTTCCATATATTGTTGATCCTTTCTTCTTTTGTTTTATTTCTGTACGTAAATACTATCTTTTTCATATTGGAGCTAATTCCATTGTCTTCTGACAAATTTATTTACCTCTAGACTCTACTTTGTCCAAAACACCATGTATTCTGAGATCATACGAACATGCCTAAAAACATCACTTCAGTCAACATCTTTCACTTTCTAAAACTTCCAACTAGATTCTTAAGACATATGAGGGCAGGGAAAGTGTTTTGCACCTTTTACTGCTGCAGTATTTTGCAGTATGCATAGATATAGTAAATGCTCAACAAAGAGTTTCCTGCAATATTCACTTTCTCCCTGAAATTGCCCTGTGCTTTGCTACATTCATATACCTTTCTTCACATAATTCACCTTGCCAAAAATACCATTCCACATCTTTGCAGATATCTGAATTCTATCCATGTTATATTCAAAGAGAAGGAAGTCTTCTTCACTTCATCTCCATGTTTCCTCACACTCTACCCCAAAGGAGAAAAATTAAATTGGTTGGGTATTATCACAATAATTGGACTATAGATTTAATGATCAGTGCTTATAGGAGGGAATATAAATAATCAGGCAAAGACTAAGCACTCTCTACTCTCTATTTCCTTCTTTCTGACCTGAAAGAATGTGATGTGGCCTTTTCAAACAATAGAAAGGTATTATTTGAGACTTGGATTTATATTTAGACTTTAAAATACAAAATGCACACCTATCACTGTATATTCATTCTAGACTACTAAGGCCAAAAAAATCAGTTAATGGATTTTTCAGCAGAGCAAAATCTAGCTTCATAATATCTTACTTTATTCTTTTTTTTTTAATCATTATGCATTAATTTCTTAGAAACTTCCCAGGAAAGTTTAATTAGGAGAAGATTCAGGCTTTCCAAATGTACTGGCCAAAATATTTTAACAATATGTCATTTTTATTCCTTAAATGAACCTCCATGTATTATTGCAAGCATGTGGCATGGACAGGATTAAACAAATTTGATAGAAATTACCCCACTTTTAAGGTTTAATTTAAATGGCTCTGAAAGAGAGAAGGGATTATCCCTTTTTTCCACCATTCCTGGCATTACTGTTTATTTGACTCTATATTTTCCTGATTTATACATAAATCATACTTTTCACTTCAACTAGTCTCCTGAGTTCAATTTTAAAAATTAATAAATAAATAATCCAAAGACTTAAAAAACTGTAGCTTTTACTTTATTTCCTCACCATCCTCTTAAAATTTGCTCAAGGGCTGGGGTGGACTCATGTACTCAGGAGGGCCATCAATGCTCTTGCTTCCCACAACCACATGACCTCAGCTACTTAGACATCACTGCCAGTGCTTTATTCCAACATTGCCGATATTTTTAAATTCCTGGTCCATGATCAACTTAGGTGTCCATCAGTGGGTAAATGGATAAGCCAAATGTGGTATATATACCCACTAAAATAATAGTCAGCCTTAAAAAAAGAAGAAAATGCTGCCATTTTTGATAACATGAGTGCACCTGGAGGACATTATGAAATGAAATAAGCCAGGCACAGAAAGACAAATGCTATATAATCTCATCTATATGTCGAGTCTAAAAAAGTTGAATTCATAGATGTAGAGAGTAGAATGATGGTTACCAGGGGCTGGGCAGGAGGAGGAGGGCAGGGGGTAATACAGGAGAGCAGCTGATGGGCAAAGGGTACGGTTTCAGATAGATGGGAGGAATTAATTTTGAGATCTATTGCATAGCGATGTGACAATAGTCAATAATAATGTATTCTATATTTTAAAATAAATCTCAAATGTCTCATCTAATTGGCTTGATTTACTCATTTCACATTGCATACACACATACACACACATATAGATCAAAACATCACACTGTACTCCATAAATATATACAATTATAATTTGCCAATTAAAAATAATGTTAACTTAAAATATGTTTTAAAAATCCTGATTCTTTGTGCTCCCCCTTGCTCCCGCCATGTCCTTAAGAAGCTTAATGCTCACTGTAGAGATTGCCTTAGAGCCCACAATATTTCAACTCTTTTTAATTTAAATTAATACTGTTGCAAAGGTTGCAGTGGGGTTTGTCAAAAAACTAAATGAATGATCCCATTACATCTTTCTCTGCAAACAATGTATTTCCACTGCCTTGAAGTCAGTTATGTCCAATTTCAGGGTGGATTCCTACTTAGTACCATGCCCAGAAAGTTAAGGGGTAGATTCTATTCCTATTATTGTCTATAAGGTCAAATCTTTGAGGTCATCTCTCAGCACCTTGTTTTTCAATATAATTCCTCCGAAGACAACTTCTACTAATATAATCCCTAGCTTCCTCCTCTGGCATGAGTTAACATTTCCAAATTCCTCACAATAAACACAAGAGTAGGATCTACTATAGGACCATCTAAACATGTGCATATAGAATTAATCTCTCGAATTAAAGTGAAATCTTTCAACACCAGGATTGTCTCTAGTAATATTTATCCTCTTTCATGACCAGATAGGTACCTTCTTCTTCCCTACTATTTGTCTTATATTCAAGGCACAGGCAGTAAATGTCCTCTCCCTTAAGCCCAGACTAATTTTTCAATCACTTATCTAACAACTCCACATAGATGAATTATGAGCCTCTCAAATGTAATAGATAAAACCGAATTCTAGTTTTACAAGAAGTCTCTCTCCCTCTCTCCTTTTACTTCTGGCCAATTCCTCTCCCCACAGGCTTGCCAGATTTTATTTAAATGACATCAGCATTTATACATTTGCTTGGGCCAGAGATCTGGCTCTCATCCTGATTCATCCCACTCCTTCATCCTTCAGATCCCATCTATTACAAAGACATGTTCATCCTGTGTATGAATCTCAACTCCATGCATTTCTCTCCATCTTCTTCTCCTAAGTTCAAACTATCTTCCTCTCTTCCATTGGACTATTGTAATATCATACATAATGTTCCTCATGCTTCTCCTGTTATTGATCTCCAAACTAATTGCCAAACAATATCTGGAATGAGATTTTTTTTAATGCATATCTAACTATGTAATTTCCTCTCATCCCCTTCCTCTGCTGTTAATATTCA
Organism: Cynocephalus volans; assembly: GCF_027409185.1. NCBI lineage: Eukaryota > Metazoa > Chordata > Mammalia > Dermoptera > Cynocephalidae > Cynocephalus > Cynocephalus volans. The sequence goes on along the minus strand of NC_084460.1, from coordinate 223,340,705 downwards.
TCAATGGCTTCCCACTTCAGATGAAATCTAAAGTGTAACCAGGACCTAGACAACTCTGTATGAGCTTTTCATAATTCTCTCTCATAATTCTCCCCCTCATACACTTTACTACACCAATATGGTTCAATTCCTTGGGCATTCTGAGCTCTTTAAGAGGCTTTACATAAACAGAGGGTGTTTTGCTTGTTAAAACACTAGTAGAGAATACGGTCTCCCAATATGACATGAAAATCTAGTCACATTGATTGGGATAAACCTGGGCTAAAAAGAATTGCATCAGGAGATTGATTAAAAAATAAATGCTCAAAGCAACTTTACAATTGTGAATGCCCATAAATTCAAATTAGGAAACTACTGCCGAGAGCACATCTCCAGATTAGTGATTTTCAAATATGTGACTACCAAATCCCAATGTTCATATCATTGATATTTATTATATAGTAAACTTACTGTTGAAATCTTAGTATTTATTGATTACTATACAGATGGTCTTCATCTTAAAATGGGGTTACATTGCAAGAAACCCATAGAAATTTGAAAATATTAAAAGTCAAAAATGCATTTAATACACCTAACTTACTGAACATGATAACTTAACCTAGCCTACCTTAAATGTGCTCAGCACTTCTACTTATGTTAGTCTACAGCTGGGCAAAATCATCTAACACAAAGCCTATTTTGTAACAAAGTGCCGAATAGCTCATGTTAATATACTGAAGGCTGTACTGAAAGTGAAAAACAGAATGGTTGTATGAGTAGTTGAAGTACAGTTTCTACTGAATGCATATTGTTTCCGCCAAAAATTATAGTAAGTTGGGGATAGTCTATATATAATATATAATTAACACTAAAACATCTCATTTGGAACAGAGCCAGTCTTTCTTTTTGGTTTTAAATAAACTATATATATGCACACACAAATATGTGTATATATATATATAAACTATATATACATATATAAATTATATATAGTATAAAATAGTTTTCCTCTGATTTGGAAGTCCAAAGTCAAAGAGAAAGTATTGCAATTCCTAAGTGAAATTCTTCTAGAATAAACCACCTCTATGTTAATTCATGTAGCATTTGATATTTTGAAGCCAACTCTTTACTATATAAAGCAAACATAAAGTAATGATTTGGAAAGGAAGCAAAGACACACAGATACAGTTGTCTTTTTACTTCCAGATTCAAATAGGTGGCTGCCCAATGTTTCTGTACCTCATCTCACTGGTAATGCTATCTAGCAATTCCAGGTGGCTTGTAGATAATGCCTATAAATCTGGCCAAGAGCCAGTTTCAGAACAACCACAAAAGTGCAAAAGTGCTCTGATCTGGACAACCATGTTGAAATCATGTAACAGCTTACACCAAGGAAACTAAATATAGCCAAAGATTTCCAATAAAAATGCAGAATTGTAAACCATCACCAAATTCAGCTTCCTATTGAATAGCATTTTAATAAAAAATGAAACAAGAAAATGAACCAGCAAATAGGCCTCAGAGTCTTCCGGGAGACATTCAGGCAGGACACGATTTCATTTGATGTCAAGCAGTGATTGAGGTAAACTGTTCATGTTCTATAGTTTGCTGAGATAGGTAAGAAGCAAGTCCCTTTGTGTTAAGCTGATGTATTCCACTAAAACTGCTGAAATTAAAATGGCATAAGCAAAAGTTAATTGTTTTTCCTAGAATTTGTTTAAATTTTTGTATATTGTCCTTCAATATTAAGTAACAATGAAATCCTGTCATTCGCAGCAACATGGATGAGCTTGGAGAAAATTATTTTAAGTGAAATAAGCCAGGCATTGAAAGAGAAATACCACATGTCCTCACTTGTAAGTGAAAACTAAAAACAAATAAAAAAGAAAGAAAGAAAGAAAGAAAGAAAGAAAGAAAGAAAGAAAGAAAGAAAGAAAGAAAGAAAGAAAGAAAGAAAGAAAGAAAGAAAGAAAGAAAATCATAATAATATGTTGAACTTTTAGAAGGAGAAAACAGAATTGTGGTTACTAGAGGTGGGAAAGGGAGAGAGGGAGGGGGGCTTGAAATTGGTTAATTGGCACAAAGAATGATTACATTTTGTAATGAAGAATATGCTAATTATCCTGATTTGATCACAGCATATTGTACACAGGCACTGATGTTCAACTCTATACCACACACGTGTATAATCAATTACATTTCAATAAAAAAAAATTTAGTAGCTATTATGCTAGGTATTGTGTTTGGTTGTTGCAAATACAGCAAATGAGATGAAAATCTACTCTCTCTAGGACTTCACAGTCCATTGGAAAGGAATTCATAAATAAATTATGGAAGTCTGATGTAAAAGAGGAATACCAAGTAAACAGGGAGGAAATTCTTCACACAGCTCAACTGTAGAAAAAGTACGTTTACGTATTGGGTTGAGGACAGGAGTCTGGTCAGGATGCTGCCAAAAGGACTTCAAGAAATATTGACTCTTGGATTCACTTTGGGAAAACGAGGAGTTAAGCAGGAAGTAAGGGGTCTTTTCTTAGGACAGTCATGCTCTCAGCTGAGAATGACAAATAATGAGCATATTTAGTTATCTAAGAATGGGCATTTGGTAAGTCAAGAATAGTTAATATTAAGCAATAATAAAAATAAGAGATAGTGTCCACTAAGAGTTTACTTTCTTCTTTTAAGTGTTATGTAGATAACTGCATTTAATCCTATGAGATAGATGCAATTGTTTTCCCATTTTTCAGATAAAAGGCCCAAAGGCACTGAATAGTTAAGTAACTTTGTCAAGTTAAAACACCAATGACAGAATATGATCCTAAATAGTCATTTAAAAATTTATGCATATTCTATTACAGAAGTCCTTGTAGAGATAAAACATAATAAAAGAAATAAACAGTGAACAGAGTAACAATTAACAGCACACTTGATACTGGAGAAGGTAAGATCAGTGAACATGATAGTGATGAAAACTATCCAAAATGAAACAAAGAGAGAGAAAAAAATAGTGAATAGAAGCATCATTGACATGTAGAACAATAAACTATAATTTAAAAAAAAAAAAAAGCAGATCAGTGATTTCCAGAGGATGGAGTGAAGGGAAGGGATCATGTTGGTTACACAACTGTATACATTTGTCAAATGCATCATAATGAGCACTTAAAATTGGTTAATGTTGTTTATAAATTATACTTCAATAAAGCTGATTTAGGGAAAAAACTAAACCAAGCTCACTATTAGGCTTTTAAAAAGATGGTGATATAACTCATGGAAATCGAAGAGTTGAAATGTATGTAATTCAAATAATAACATTTAAATAATACTAAAGGTAATGGAAATGTTGTTTCTGTAAAATTCACTATTAGGATATATTTGAATGTTAACTTCTCTAGGTATATTTATTTATTTATTTATTTTTATTTATTTATTTTTTTGACCGGTAAGTGGATCGCAGCCTTTGGCACGGTGTGGTCCATACCACGCTCAGCCAGTGAGCGCACTGGCCACCCCTATATAGGATCTGAACCCACGGCCTCGGCCCTACTAGTGCTGCACTCTCCCAAGTGAGCCACAGGGCCGGCCCTCTCTAGGTATATTTAATATACCATAGTCTTCTCAAGCTAGTATATATAGCAATATTCATTACATAGCTCCAAATATACTTCCAAGTATCTAGCACAAGACCACACACATAATGATGTTTTATATATGTTAACTATTGCCAATGATCTAAATAGTCAATTATAAAGATAATTTAAGATTCCAATAAACTCAGCCTCTAATTTTTTTTATTTTAAATTCTACATAAATCCAAAGCCACAATAATTCAAACATTATATACTATTAAAAAACATCTGTGACCACAATACAGTTTAAGAATTAGGTATTTCATTAACTTTTAAAGCTGTAGCTCCTATAAATCAAAAAAAAAAAAAAAAAATAGCATTCACTGGATTTCCTTTGAATAAAGGGAATAAAAACATTAAAATTAAGGATGACAGGTAAAATATAGTAGATCTTTCCTTAAGTTAACCAATAAAATTGGTGCATTTCTGTGATATCACTAAACATTTACCTGTCTTACTCTCACATTATCTTTCTTTTTCTTTAGAAAGAAGCACATTTTCTCTAAAAGGAACAAAATAAGAGACACCTTTCTTGAAAATGCCAGTATGGCACAATACAAAGGGCACAGAATAAAATATGTTCATTTCATTCAGACCAGTACACACTGCCACATGTTAACGGGTATTAAAAATTAAAATAGAATGCCAAGGACATAAAAGGTTGCGATGAAATACATTACACTAAAATTCTTTCTTCAAACTTTATTATGCAAATGAAATCTCATGTTATTTTGTCATACGTGGAAATCAGGGTTTGAGAGAATGTTTACAGCTTAAATCTTTCATTACTGTGAACATAAACCATCTACTTAACACTTTAGTGTATGCTACAGACTGACTTTATCAGATAACCCCAACCAATCCAAAAATTAAAGGGAGGAAGAAGAGGAAAGGGAATTAAATTACATTATTTTAAAAGCACAATCTAAGTCACAGTTTCCAATACTTATAGAATTTATAAATAAATATAAATATAAACCCGATCAACATTTATCTTAACTTTTAGGTAGAAATTATTGAGGTATCTTTTCAAAAGAAAAATAAAAAACCAAAACTATTCGGAGGTAATAATATTATAATACCATAAATAATTATATTTTTCTAAACTACTGTAATAGCCTGCATCAGATTTCTTTGGAAATTCTATCTTAGCCCAGAATTGATAAAGATTAAAATAACATTTGTATCTACAGAAAAAGTTTAGTAAAAATTGAAGAAACTATAGCAAATTTCACTATTGCTACTGATACCAAATTTCACTGTCTATGTAAGAGAGAATTAGTTTATAAACAGAATAAACTCACTTTAAGATTGCTTTTTATGTTTCTGACAGATTAACTTTATAAAATATACCTTACTATCTTTTTACTTCCAGATAGAAACAGTTCTCTTCAATAAATTCAGAAAATCCAGTTTTGTTTTATTCTCTTCAAATGCTAAGAAAAATTTTCAGCACCTTAAATATACTCAGTACCTTAAATATTTTCAGCACTCTGGTACAGAAAATACAGAAACTTCTTATTAAACACTCTTCCTTTTCCCCCCCCCAGATAGATTAAAACCTACTGTCACTTAGAATTGTTTTTGTATAAAATGACATTTATTAGATAATCTACGAGTCTTTTCAGAAAATGAAACTGAAATATGAAGTTTGTTTAAGATCATTCCACATATCTCCAAAAGTCAAGGTAGAAGTTATAGCATCATCATGCCACTTGTTAAAGGAAATAGCAAGTGTATCTTAGAACAGGCCCTATATTACCTTCTAAAGATAGTTAAGTTTCTCACCTATAAAATGAGGCAGCTATCTATACTGATAGATGCTAGGCAGAAACTAATCTGTCCTTGTCACTATTTCTCCTTAGGTACACTGACTTCAACATCCAGACTTGGTGATGGGTCACTGTTACAACTTACAACAGAATTTTCAGTTATGCAACCTATTTACAGACTTGTAAAATGACATGGCACAGTATTTGTACCACAGTAGAAAATGCTTGCACACATTATATCTTCTACATTTTGAAATTTACTTCATCCATCCACTGAAAACAGATCAATATTTAAATAAATATTTATTTAAATATATATCTATATTTAGTGGCATTTACTTACTAAGATTAGCCAAGTACGTTTTCATCCTTGCAAATGGATCGTGAAGTTTTATTCCACAATATAACTTCTCTCTGAGCCTGTCACTTTGGTTCCTAATGTTTCACTTGCCTAAAATGATAAATGTTGGAACTGTGTTTGTTCTTGTGGGTTGCAGTGAAATATGAGAGGGGGAAAAAAGTGTTAATTTCCCCCAGCATACATTTCTTTTGTTTCAAGTTTTTTGGGGGTTTTTTTTGTTTTGTTTTGTTTTTAAGATGACCAGTAAGGGGATCTTAACCCTTGACTTGGTGTTATCAGAACCACACTCTCCCAAGTGAGCCACGGGCCAGCCCTCTGGTATACATTTGTTAGAGTTGAGGGTCACTTTGAAAGAGCATCAGAAAGCTGGAATTATAACTTTTCAGTTCCTGTAGTAGCTGGACATTCTGTATGTGGTAATTATTTGTCCTTCATAGCAAGAAAGAGTAAAAGACTACTCACTAATCCCACAAAAGAAATTATAGTAATAGACACGATAAAATATATAGTAAATTACTAGACTGGAAAAAAATAACTAGCAAGAAAAGAAAAATCGTGTATCTCAGGCTATTCCACCTCAGGGAGAGAAATATTGATCACTGGTCTGTATTCCACGCCTCTGGAAAAAATCTGAAGGCTGAAAAGAGATAATCTGGATCAGCGAATTGCTGATCTTGGGTTGTAGAAGGTTATAAATCTTGATTCTCACTCAATTTTTAGGATAGGGTTTTTAAGTAATGCATGCATGAGTGAAAAGTCTCTGGCGAGGGGACAAAAGTCCACAGATAGCACGGCAAAGCACGGCAAAATCCCATCTAATCAATTCCCATCATTGTATAGGGATGAGATTATGTACTTTAACTATTTAACATGCTGATTGTTGTTAAAATACGTTGAAGGAATTGCTGTAAGGAAAAATGTGAAAAAAAATGTTTGCTAAGGGCAAGCTGTTTGTTGGTGGAAACTTTAAAGATTGTTATCATAAGAATGTAACTTTTGCTTAAATCATTTGGGGAGAGGATATATTTTGGGGTAGATAATGATCATAATCTTATCAATTTATTTTCTCACAAATTGTACTTTGGAATGTCAACTTGTTAATTTAAATAATGTTACTAGTTTCCATCATATAAGCTATACTTAGCTATAGATAACTTTTGTCACATTGTCCATGTCTTTGTGTCCTTTTGAAATGATTGAACCAAATGATTTTTTGGTGAAACTTTGTCTTTACAATAAAAAACAGAAGCTGACTTTGAGTCATGGCTGTACCCAGTTATTTCTTGCGAACAGAGGAGTTGCTGAGGTGCAGTCCCTTCGGGCTTCTCATTGCATTCATGCTGCTTTGAGTAATCTTTTTATCGTCTCTGTTACACAGTGAGAAGCGTAACATGGGGAGACGAAGCAAAATTCACAATATTAAACTGCGAATTGAAGCAACTTTCGCCCTCCTGTTTCTGAAAATTATCTTTCAAAAATATAACAAGAATGAAAATACTTTTCTATGATATTAAATGAGGAGTCCCTTCAATCCAATATTTAGTCTCTAAAGAAATAATTCAGGAGACAAATATGATAGCTGCCCTTCCTGGCTTCATCCTCCTATATTAAAATGTCAACTGAGATTCCTCACTGTCCTTTCATTATGTATCAGGGAATTTTCATCCAGGAATGTAGATATTTTTAAATTTTAAAAATGAGTCTTTTAAAAAATTAAATATCATTTGAAATTGCAAGTTATAGAATAAATAAAAGCAAAGTTCTTTTACTTGAAAAGGAGGTTAATGACCTGGCCTCCTACACCCAGACACCTCCACAATATGCAGGGTCCTCTGAGTTACCTTCACAAAACCTTACGGTCTGGGAAACAAAGCTTGCCAACCACTGCATGCCTCTAAGTCCTCCGGTAGCCTACTCTATTTCCTACTTGTGTTTCAAGAAAGGTGAGATGGCAAGTTTCCTGAGCTTATATGAGGAGTACAAAAGTTTTTCCTTTCAGATGATAGTTTTATTTATTTATTTTTTTTTATTTTTATTTTTTGTTTTTGTTTTTTTTTTTTTTTAAATTTTATTTTGTCGATATACATTGTAGCTGATTAATGCTCCCCATCACCAAAACCTCCCTCCCTTCTCCCTCCCCCCCTCCCCCCCAACAATGTCCTTTCTGTTTGTTTGTTGTATCAACTTCAAATAATTGTGGTTGTTATATCTTCTTCCTCCCCCCCCCCCCGGTTTGTGTGTGTATGTGTGTATGTGTGTGTGTGAATTTATATATTAATTTTTAGCTCCCTCCAATAAGTGAGAACATGTGGTATTTCTCTTTCTGTGCCTGACTTGTTTCACTTAATATAATTCTCTCAAGGTCCATCCATGTTGTTGCAAATGGCAGAATTTCATTCGTTTTTATAGCTGAGTAGTATTCCATTGTGTAGATGTACCACATTTTCCGTATCCACTCATCTGATGATGGGCATTTGGGCTGGTTCCAACTCTTGGCTATTGTAAAGAGTGCTGCGATGAACATTGGGGAACAGGTATACCTTCGACTTGATGATTTCCATTCCTCTGGGTATATTCCCAACAGTGGGATGGCTGGGTCGTATGGTAGATCTATTTGCAATTGTTTAAGGAACCTCCATACCATTTTCCATAGAGGCTGCACCATTTTGCAGTCCCACCAACAATGTATGAGAGTTCCTTTTTCTCCGCAGCCTCGCCAGCATTTATCGTTCATAGTCTTTTGGATTTTAGCCATCCTAACTGGGGTTAGATGGTATCTCAATGTGGTTTTGATTTGCATTTCCCGGATGCTGAGAGATGTTGAGCATTTTTTCATATGTCTGTTGGCCATTTGGATATCTTCCTTAGAGAAATGCCTACTTAGCTCTTTTGCCCATTTTTTAATTGGGTTGCTTGTTTTCTTCTTGTAAAGTTGTTTGAGTTCCTTATATATTCTGGATATTAATCCTTTGTCAGATGTATATTTTGCAAATATTTTCTCCCACTCTGTTGGTTGTCTTTTAACTCTTTTAATTGTTTCTTTTGCTGTGCAGAAGCTTTTTAGTTTGATATAATCCCATTTGTTCATTTTTCCTTTGGTTGCCCGTGCTTTTGGGGTCGTATTCATGAAGTCTGTGCCCAGTCCTATTTCCTGAAGTGTTTCCCCTATGTTTTCTTTAAGAAGTTTTATTGTCTCAGGGTGTATATTTAAATCCTTAATCCATTTTGAGTTGATTTTAGTATACGGTGAGAGGTATGGATCTAGTTTCATTCTCCTGCATATGGATATCCAGTTGATAGATGATAGTTTTAATTTTTAAAATTGCCTCTTTGTTCTCTAAGTTTTAGAAAGTTATCTCGAACTGCCCACTCAACTCACTTACATGAATCTCTCAAGGAGAGAACAAGTGCAAAATATCCGAGACTAAACTCATTTTATGAGCAAAGGTCACTATCAGCATGAAACAACTCAAGGAGGAAACTTGGAGTCATCTTGATCGTTCCCTCTCACTGTTCCCAAAACAATTTCCAACCATCTCTAAACCACACCCACTATGCTTCCTGAATCTTTCTTTCTCATCTACTCTTCCTAACGCCCATGTCTACTGCCACTAATCTGGTTAAGGCTTCTGTTACATCTATTTCTGTGCTATTGCAATAACTTCCTAATAGGTCTTCCTTCCCACCCACTTTTCATGTTTTCTAATCTATTTTTTTCACGTAGCAGTTAGTTATCTTTTTAAAGTGAGTATCCAATGTTAGGGCTTCCTTGTGTAAAAACCTTCAGTGGTGTTCCACTGCTTTTAAAATTAAAAGCAAAACTCTTAATATGGCCTAGAATGATTTGACCATGCCACTAACCCCCTTGGTCTCTGTGCTCTAGCAATATTAGCATCCTCTCAGCCTTTCAAATACTGGCAGTTCCTCCTTGTCCCAGGGCCTTGGCACAGATAAGATCAGACCATCCCATTTACATGCCATCATATCCTTTATCACAATAGTAACTCAACATGCAATCCTGTTTCTAAAGTTTATGTTTCTTATTGGCTGGGCACTCTGGCTTACCCTCATATCCCAGCAAACAGCACAACATCTTGCACAGAATAGAGCTGTGTGAGCCTCTGTCAGTTGAACTAGTAAATAATAATCTGGGATCTAGGGATAAATATGACCTACACTTTATTTGATTTTATCAGAATTTTGACTAGATTAAAACATTTTAATCCTTCTAGTCCCTTTGTAAGAAGCAAATGAGCATCACTTAGATGCTGAAACTGTCCTCTATATTTTTGCAGCTTGGTTAAATCTTTAATGAGTTTGAAGAATGTCTGAATTGTACATACATATGTTGTATTTGTGCATATGATGTTATATAAAAAGATTATACTAGAGAATGATTATTATTTTTGTTTATATTTTCAAAGCTATTACTGATTTGAAAGTACAACTCTTCAGTGCCCCTTTAAGCATCCACATACATAGATACCTATTAAATTTGACAATCATTACAGAAAGGGAGGATTGGAGAAGAAGAAAATATATTCAGGTCACTAAATTTTTCAGAGACCAAAATCTTATTTCCCTAACTCAATCCAACAACAGTGAATCTATTTTTAATTCATTCCTGGACATTTAGTTGTAAGTGCCTCTAGTTCACTTACAGATATTGATCTGTTCAAAAGTAAGGAAGCCGTTATTGCCACATTAATTTTTGATCCTCTGCTCCCTAGCAACTCGGCATATTATATAAATAAGTGTGGCTAGCTGAATCACTGACAAGATTTATGAAAAATATTCATACTTAGAGTTCAAAACCATTGATTTTGAGTAATTCATTAATAGTAAACATAAATTAAATAATTTTATTTTAAGAAATTGTATATGAACTTTCCTTAAATAGCTTCACTAAAAGTAACCTAGATTTAAAATAATAAAAAAATAATAATTACAGTAATTATAATAGCCACTTCAGCATGTTCATTATATGTATATCAAAGACTGCAAAATTTTCTAATCCTAATAATAACCCTATGAAGTAGGTAGCATATTATTGTATCATTATTATCTCTACTTAATAAATGAAGAAACTAAGACATAGAAAGCTAAGGTACGTGCCAAAGGTCACACAGGGCAAGATGGCAAAGCAAGGATTTTTACCTAGCCTAAATGCAAGTAAAGATGATGAATCAAGCATAAATATATAAGATCTCAGACATAATGAAAATGTAGGGAGCCTTATACTGGATTGAATTATGTCCCCCCAAAATCAATGAAGCCTCAGTTGTATTCCCCAAGTTTTATGTATTAGAAACTTAGCCCCCACTGCGACTGTTAACAGGGTGGGAACTCCTATTATGGTAATTGTAAGGTGGGGCCTTGAAGAGGGTGATTGGTTGTGGATTAAAAATGGTGGTCAGGGGCATGGTTCTGAGGGCTTTAAAAGAAAAGGAGAGTCTGTCTCTCTCTCCCTCTGCTTTCTCTGCTTCCACCATCTTGCAATGTGAGACCCCTGAGTCACTGTCACCATCACCAGATGGACTTTGGACTTCTCAGCCTCAGAAATTGAAAGCAGTAAATGTCATTTTTCTTTATAAATTACCCAGTTCCAAGTATTTTGTTATAAGCAGCAAAAATGGACTAATACAGAAAATTGGTACCAGAGAAGTGAGGTGTTGCTTATAACAGATACTTGAAAATGTGGAAGCACCTTTGGAACTGGGTGTTAGGCAAAGGTTGGAGGAGTTTGGAGGACTCAGAAGAAGATGAAGAGATGAGAAAATGCTGATAGAAATATGGACTGTAAAGACCATTCTAAGGAGATCTCAGGTAGAAACAAGAACTTTATTGGAAACTGGGGCAAAGATCACCTTTACTATGAACTGGCAAGGAACTTGGCTGCATTGTGTCCATGTCCTAAGGCTTTGTGGAAGTTGGAATTTAGGAGTTGTAAACCTGAGCATTTGGCCAAAGAAATTTCTAAGCAGCAAAGCATTAAGGAAGCTGCATGGCTACTTGTGACAGCCTACGCTGAGTTATGGTGGCAAAGGCATGATGACATAAAGCCAGAATTTAAAAGGGAAGCAGAGCATAAATATTTGGAAAATTGGCAGCCTGGCCAGGTGGTAGAGAAGCAGAGAGCATTTTCAGAAGAAAAATCCAATGGTTCTAAGAAGATTAGTACAAGGGAAAGTGATCATCAAGCAAAGGAGAAAAAGGCCCTGAAGGCATTGCAGAAGGCTCTGGGGCCAACCCTTCCATTTCAGGCCCAAAGACCCAGAGAGACAAAATGGTTTTGGGGAACAGGCCCAAGGCACCCTCCATGGGCTCACTGCCCAGGGCTACCTCAGGAATCTGCTTCCAGCACCAGCACTCCAGCTGCTTTGGCTACTCCAGCTGTGGGTGAATTGGCCCCAGGTGTGGCTGGACATGCAGCTTTGGAAAATATAAGCTGGAAGCCTTGGCAGCATCCACGTGGTGTTAGGTCTGAAGGCTTGCAGAATGCTAGAGCTGTGGAGGCTTGGGAGCCTCCACCCCAATTTCAGAGGATGTATGGAAAAGTCTAGGGGCCCAGGAAGAGATCTGTCATCGGGCAGAGTCATGGCAGACAACCTTCACTAGAGGAATGCCCAGTGGAAACCTGGGGTCAGAGTTGCAGCAGAGAAACCCCATCAGCACCATACCTAGTGGAGTTGTGAGAGCAGGATCACCATGGGGACCCCAGACCTGTGGTGCTACCTGAAGTGTGGCCTGAGACCAGGAAAGCCTTAGGAGCAGAGCTGCCTGAGGACTTAGGGACCCAACCCCCACACCAGCACGCTGAGGAGGTTGAACATGGAGTCAAGGTAGCTTTGAGATTTAATGTGTGCCTTGCTGGGTTTCAGACTTCTTTGGGAACTATCACACCTGTCTTTTGGTCTATTTCTCACTTTTAGAATGGTAATATGTACCCTATGTTTGTCACACCATTGTATCTTGGAAGTAGATAACGTGTTGATTTCACAGATGGGACTTTGTCCTTATTTTTTTTGGTGACTGGTAAGGGGATCGCAACCCTTGGCTTGGTGTCGTCTGCACCGCGCTCAGCCAGTGAGCGCACTGGCCATCCCTATATAGGATCCGAACCCGCGGCGGGAGCGCCACTGTGCTCCCAGTGCTGCACTCTCCCGAGGGAGCCATGGGGTTGGCCCACAGATGGGACTTTGAACTTTGGACCCTTGAGTTGAAACAAGTTAAAGACTTTGGGGATGAAATAAATGTATTTGCATGTGAAAAGGACATGAGTTTTGGGGGGCCAGGGTTGGAATGTAGTGGACTGAATTGTGTCCCCCAAAACTCAGTGAAGCTTCAGTTGTATCCCCCAAGTTTTATGTATTAGAAACTTAGTCCCCACTGTGACTGTTAACAAATTGGGAACTCCTATTATGGTAAATGTAAGTTGGGGCCTTGAAGAAGTGATTGGGTTGTAGGACTGTGCAGTAATGAATGGATTAAAAATGGTGGTCAGGGGCGTGGTTCTGAGGGCTTTAAAAGAAAAGGAGAGTCTGTCTCTCTCTCTCTGCTCTCTCTGCTTCCACCATCTTGCAATGTGAGATCACTGTCGCCACCACCAGATGGACTTTGGACTTAGCCTCAGAAACTGTAAGCAGTAAATGTTGTTTTACTTTATAAATTACCCAGTTCCAAGTATTTTGTTATAAGCAGCAAAAACGGACTAATACAAGCCTCTTCGGTTTTCTGTTTCTATGCTACAATTTTAGTCAGGGAAAGAGAAGATAGAAGATTTCTGACTCTGAGAACCAGCAGTTCCAGCAATTAAACAGTAGCCTGAGGAGTGATACAGACAATAATCTATCTTCTTACCTCTGAGAAATTTAGCTTTCATTAAAGACAGTACTCCATTTGTAAAGTTCTGGGAAGCATGAATATAATTACTGAGACAACATTTTTGGAAAATCTACAATATCCATTTTTCCTGGGGATAATTGAGACAAAAATGGCATCCTCAAAGTGCAAACTTGTCCACAAATAACAGGAATCAAAGGCACTTTTAAAAATACAATAATTCCTAGAATTAAGAGATCATATTTCTCTAGAGAATCCAGAAAAGGCTTCAATATGTAGTGGGCATGAGCAAGGTCTTGAAAAAAATTTTGATTTTCAAAAATGTAAAAGTTAATGGGGAAAGTATTGTGGACCTTTGTTCTACATTTTGAATCTGTATATGATTCACTGATGACTGATGGCTTCACTGCTAAATTCTACCAAACATTTAAAGAACTAATGCAGTAGTCCCCCCTTATCCATGGAAAATAAATTCTAAGACACCTAGTGGATACCTGAAACCATGAATAGTACCAAAACTTATATGTACTACACCTTTTCCTGTGCATCCATACCTATATAGAGTTTACTTTATAAATTAAGCATAGTAAGAGATTAACAATAATAACTATTAATAAAATAGAACAATTATAACAATACACCAAAATTACTACCTACTCTTAAGTAAAATAAGGGTTCCATGATCATATAAGCTCTGTGATACCATGACAGCCAGTCTGATAACTCAGATGGCTAGTAAGTGACTTATGGGTAAATGGCACATACAGCATGGATGTACTGAACAAAGGGTTGGAATCGACCATCTTAGGTGGGTCAAGTGGGACAACATGAAATTTAATCACGTGACTCAGAACAGCTCACAATTTAAAACTTATCAATTGTTTATTTCCAGAATTTTTCATTTAATATTTTTGGAGCATGGTTGACCACAGGTAACTGAAACCATGGAAACTGGAGGAACTACAATACCAATTCTCCACAAACGTTTCCAAAAAATCAAAGGAGGGAATATTTCTCAATTATTTTTGTGAGTCCAGCATTATCCTAATACAAGGGCATCACAGATAAACTACAGCCCAATATCCTTGATAAACAGATACAAGAATCCTCAACAAAATATTAGCAAGCAGAATTCAGCAACACATTGAAAGAGTAATTCACCATGATCAAGTGGGATTTATCCCTGGGTGCAAGGATGGTTCAAAATTCACAAATGAATAAATGTGAGGCATTACAATAACAAAATAAAAACCAAAAATCCTATGATCAACTCATTAAATGCAGAAAACACATTTGACAAAATTCAACATCCTTTCATGGTAAAAAGACTCAACAAATTAGGTATAGAAAAAAGTGTACATCAACATAATAAAGGTCATATATAATAATCCCACAGCTAACATTATGCTTAGTGGTAAAAAACTAGAACCCTTCCTATAAGATCCAGATTACAACAAGAATGCCTATTCTCATCACTTCTATTCAACATAATACTGGAAGTCCTGGCCAGAGCAATAAGAGATAGAAATAAAAGACATCCAGATAGTAAAGAAAGAGATGAAAGTGTTGCTGTTTGCTAACAACATGATCTTATATACAGAAAACCCTAAAGATTCCATAAAAAAATGGTAAAAACATATAAGCAAACTCAGTGAGGTTGTGTGTTACAAAATCAACACGCAAAAATCAGTAGCATTTCTTTATACTAACAACAAACTTTCTGAAAATAGAAATTAATAGAACAATCCCATTTACAATAGCTACAAAAAAAAAACTTAGAAATAAACTTAGCCAAGGAGGTGAAAGACCTATACGCTAAAAACTATAAGATATTTGCTATGGATTGAATTGTGTCCCCCCAAAGTTTAATGTTATAGAGGATCAGCCCCCACTGTGACAATGTTGAGAGGCTGGAAATTCCTACTGTGGTAAATTGAAAGGTGGAGCCTTGGAGAAGTGATTTGATTGTGAAGACCATACCCTGGTGAATGGATTAATCCATTGATGGTTTAATAGTGGTCAAGGGCAGGGTTCTGATGGTTTTAAAAGGAGAGTGAGTGAGAAGTGTGCCCTCTCTCTCTGTTCAAGCCATCCACAATGTGACACCCTACATAGCTGAATAGAATCACCACTAACAAATGTGCTTCCTGGACTTTGGACTTTTAAGTTGTTTCTGGAACAAGCTAAAACTTATGGGATTATTGGGATGAAATGATTGCATTTTATATGTGAGAGAAACATGAGTTTTGGGGGAGGGGACCAGGGGCAGAATGACATAGTTTAGATTTTTGGCCCCCCAAAGTCATGTTGAAATATGGTCCCCAATGTGGCAGTCTTTGGGTCATGGCAGCAGATCCCTCATGGATAGATTAATGCCTTTCCTGGGGGTTGGGAGTAGTCCGTGAGTTATCTATCTTTTAATTCCCATGAGAGCTGGTTGTTAAAAGACCCTGAAAACTCCCCTCTCAGTCCTTCTTGCTTCCTCTTCCCATGTGAACTTCCACCTGCCAGCTACCTGCTGCTTTCTGCCATGAGTAGAAGCAGCCTGAGGCCTGCATCAGATGCAACTGTCCCAGAATCATGAATCAAATAAACCTCTTTTATTTATAAATTACCTAGTGTTGGGTATTCTACTATAGTAATGCAAAAATAGACTAATATAGAGAATTGGTACCAGAAAATGGGGTGTTGCTTATAACAAATACTTGAAAATTTGGAAGCAGCTTTGGAACTGGGTATTGGGAAAAGGTTGGAGGAGTTTGGAGAATTCAGAAGAAGACAAAAAAAGACAGGAGTAAGTTTGGAATTTCTTAGAGGCTGGCTAAATGATGGTGAGCAGAATATAGATAGAAATGTTGACAGTAAGGGCTATTCTGAGAAGATCTCAAATGTAAATGAGAAGGGAATTACTGGAAACTGGGGCAAAGATCACCCTTGTTATGAACATGCAAGCAATCTGGCTGCATTTTTTTCATGCCCAAAAGTTTTATGGAATGTGAAATTGAAAGGTGCTGACCCAGAGTATTTGGCAGAAGAAATTTCTGAGCAGCACAGCATTCAGGAAGCTGTATGGATGCTTGTAACAGTCTACACTAAGTTATGGTGGCAAAGGCATGAAGCAAAGCCAAAATTTATAATTTAAAAGAAAACAGAGAGTAAAAAATTGGAGAATTCTCAGCCTGGCACTGTGGTAGAGAATGAGAGAGCATTTTCAGGAGAAAAATTCAAGGGTGAAATGGCAGGACTGGTTGCAAGCATGACTATGAGGTAGCTGGGTACCAGTAGCCAAGACAATGGGAGAAAGGCTCTAAAGGCATTTCAGAAATCTTACAGGCCACCCCTTCCATCACAGGCCTAGAGGCTTAGTAAGAATGGCTTTGGGGAACAGGCCTGAGGCACCCTCCATGGGCTCACTGTCCAAGGTCACCTTGGAATGCTGCTTACAGGATCAGCACCTCAGCTGCTTTGGCTGCCCCAGCTGTAGCTTAATTGTCTCCAGGTGTGGCTGGACCCACAACTTCAGAAGATACAATCTGGATGCCTTGGCAGCATCCATGTGCTGTTAAGTCTGCAGGATCACAGAATGCCAGAGCTGTGGAGGTATGGGAGCCTCCACTCAGATTTCAAAGGATGTATGGAAAAGCCTGGGTACCCAGAAAGAGATCTGTCACAGGGGCAGAGTCATCACATAAGGCCTTCACTAAAGCAAGCAGAAACAAAAGTTCAGATTTGCAGCAGAAAAACCCCACAAAGGCAATGCCTAGTGGAGCCATGAGAGCTGGACTGCCACGGAGACCCCAGACTTGTGGAACTACCAGTGTACAGTACCAGCCTGCAAGAGTTAAAGGAGAATATGTACTCTATGTTTGTCCTACCATCATGCCTTGGAAGAAGATAACCTGCTTTGGTTTCACAGATGGGACTTTGTACTTTTGATTGAAACAAGTTAAGAATTTGGGGATGGAATGAATGTATTCACCTGTGAGAAGAACATAAACTTTATGTGGGATGGTCAGGGAAGGTACATTGGAATGTGATATTTAGTTACTTGTGCTTTTCTTCAGCTTTATTGACATATAATTGACAAATAAAATTGTATATATTTAAGGTGTGCAGAGTGTTGTTTTGATATATGTATATACTGTGAAATGATTACCATAATCAAGCTAATTAGCATATCCATTACCTCACAGCTACCTTTGTTTTTGTTTTTTGGAATGGTAAGAACATTTAAGAACTATGTTAGCAAATTTCAAGTATACAATACAGTATTATTAACTATAGCCACCTTGCTATACATGAGAACTCCAGATCTTATTCATCCTGAATAACTGAAATTTAGTCCCTTTGACCAACATCTCTCCCTTGAATCCTTTAATGATGAGAAGGGGGCAGCCAGGCTAAAAGGGATTTGTTAACATTTTTTTTTTTTAAATTTTCAGTTTCATCCACAGCAGGAAGAGTGGGTGAACAATAAATATCTACTGTAGTACAAAATAGATAAATCTAAGAAAAAGCATTTTGAGTAGAGTAGAAAACGCAAAGGCCCTGAGATGAGACTTGCAATTTGGATGGGTGAGAAGAAGGCCTAAGTGCAAAGAAAGGTAAAGTGATGGAATAAATGGTAAGAGATGAGGTTAGAGAGAGGCAAGTGCCAGGTCCCCTAAGCTGGTGGTTCTCAGGCCAATTATATCAAAAAAGAGGATTGCGGGAGTGGTGTCCAAGGAGAAGCACTTGTTTTCAAGTCCTGCAGGTAAATCTGATGTGTGCATTCATTGTTAAGAACCAGTGATCAAAAACTTGAAGGCACAGGGAGAATCCAGGTTTCAGCTAATTGTGACGGGATGCCATGACAGGATTACAATCAGGGTAAAAGCAATAATGTAATTAAGATGTAATTGCCTTAAATTAAGGACCAGAATAAAATCTTTGCCCAAATTCTTCTTGATTCTTTCCTTTCTAATATTTGTATTTACACTGATGGAGTTTGGATGTGTTGTCTTCTCTAAAACTCATGTGGAAATTTGGTCTCCAATGTGGCAGTGTTGGAAACTGATTGAGTCATGGGGGCGGATCCCTCTTGAATGGATTAATGCTCTTCCTGGGGGAGGGGAGATTAATGAGTGAGTTCTCACTCTATTAGTTCCCACGGGAGCTCATTGTTTAAAAGACCCTGGCACCTTCTCTCCTCTCTCTTGCATCCTCTCTCTTGCTTCCTCTTGCCATGTGATCTGCCTGTACCCACTGGTTCCTTGCCACTTTCCACCATGAGTAGAAGCAGCCTGAGGCCTTTGCCAGATGCAGCTGTCCCAGAATCATAAACCAAATAAACCTCTTTTCTTTATAAATTACCCAGTCTCAGATATTTCTGTTATAGCCACACAAAACAGACTAATACAGAAAATTGGTACTGAGGAGTGGGGTGTTGCTATACAGATACTTGAAAATGTGGATGCAGCTTTGGCACTGGGTATTAGGCAAAGGTTGGAGGAGTCTGGAGGACTCAGAAGAAGACAGAAAGATTAGGGAAAGGTTGGAATGTCTTAGAGACTTATGTGGTGGTGAGTGGAAGGCTGATAGAAATGTGGACAGTAAAGACCATGCAGATGATGAGGTCTCAGATAGAAATGAGGGACTTATTGGGAATTGGACAAAAGATAACCCTTGCTACACCATAGCAAGGAACCTGGCTGCGTTGTGTCCATGCCCTTGGACTTTGTGGAAGTTGAAACTTAAGAGTTATGAACCAGAGCATTTGGCCAAAGAAATTTCAAAGCAGCAAAGCATTAAGGAAGCTACATGGCTACTTCTATCAGCCTTCTCTGAGTTATGGCAGCAAAGGCATGATGTAAAGCCAGAATTTAAAATGGAAGCAGAGCGTAGAGATTTGGAAACTTTGCAGCCTGGCCATGTGGTAGAGAAGCAAAGAGCCAGAGAACAATGCAAGGGTGAAGCAGATAAACTGGTTGCTAAAGACATTATCTTGGTGGTGAGGCAGTCAGAGTTTAATAACCAGGACAATGGAAAAAATGCCCTAAAGGCATTTGAGAAGTCTGGAAGGGTGCCCCACCCATCACAGAACCTGAAGCCTAAAAGGACTGAGTTATCCTGGAGGACAGACCTGGGGCACAGCTGCTGTAGGGAACCTGCTCCCTGCATCCCAGCTGCTCCAGCTGGAATGGCCCCAAGTGTGGTTCATGCAGCAGCCCTGGAGAGTAGAGGCCCAAAACCTTGGTGGCATCCACGTCATGTTAAGTCTGCAGGCCGGCAGGAAATGAGAGAAGTGGAGACGTGGCAGCCTCCAATCGTAAGCCAAATAAACCTCTTTCCTTTATAAATTACCCAGTCTCAGGTAGTTCTGTTATAGCAACACAAAACAGACTAAAACATACACACAGAAAAACAGAAAGAAAATAACAATAATGACAGTCATATACAAACAAGGAAATTGGTATAAAATAATTTTCATTCTTACTAATGGTGATAACTATAAAATATACTAGTCAAAAATTCTAAAACCTTCTCACTCATCAGACTTAAGAAAAAAATTAATCTGTTTTGTGTTGCTATTACAGAAATACCTGAGACTGGGTAAATTATAAGGAAAAGAGGTTTATTTGTCTTATGATTCTGGGATAGCTGCATGTGGCATGGGCCTCAGGCTGTGTCTGCTCATAGCAGAAAGTGGCAGGCAGCCAGCAGGTACAAGCAGATCACATGGTGAGAGGAAACAAGGGAGAGCATTAATTTATGAGGGATCCGCCCCATGACTCAATCAGTTTCCAACACTGCCACATTGGAGATCAAATTTCCACATGAGTTTTGGAGGGGACAACACATCCAAACTCCATCATTCCACCCCTGGCCCCCCAAAACTCATGTTACTCTCACATGCAAAATACAATCATTCCATTCCAACAGTCCCAAAAACTCTTAGCTTGTTCCAGCACCAACTTAAAAGTACAAAGTCTCATCTCAGACCAAAAGCAAAAGTCCTTCCAGCTGTGAACCTGAAAAACAAAACCAAATTTATTTACTTCCAAGATACAATGGTGAAACAGACATTGGGTACACATTCCCATTCCAAAAGGGAGGAATAGACCAGAAGAATGGAGAAACAGGCCCCAAACAAGTCTGAAACCCAGCAGGGCAGACATTAAATCTTAAAGCTCCAAAATAATCTTCTTTGATTCCAAGTCCTGCCTCCTGGGCACAATTGGGCAACTGGGCCCCCAAAGAATCAGGTAGCCTCACTCCCACAGCTTGGCCAGGTGCAGCCCTGTGGGCTGTGCTGGTACCTGCAGCTTTTCCAGGCCTGTGTTGCACATTACCAGTGGCCCCAGAGTTCTGGGGTCCTGGCAGCAGCCCTACTGCCTTGGCTCTACTAAATATTTCCCTGGTGGGAGCTCCCAGTTGGGGCTCTGACCTCAGTTTCCTGACCGACATTGCTCTATAGATGGCCTCTATGGTGGCTCTGACCCTGCAGCAGGTCTCTGCCTGGGTCCCCAGGCTTTTCCATACATCCTCTGGAATCTGGGTGGAGGCTGCCATGCCTCCACTGCTCTCATGTCCTACCAACCTGCAGACTTAAAATGACATGGATGCCACCGAGGTTTCAGGCTTCTACTCTCTGGAGCTGCTGCATGAACCACACTTGCGGGGGGCGGGGGGGGGCACGCATTTGAGGCAGGGCTGCTCCAGCCAGAGTGGCTGGGATGCAGGGAGCAGGTTCCCTGCGGCAGTTGTGCCCCAGGTCTGTCCTCCGGGACAACTCAGTCCTTCCAGGCCTCAGGTTCTGTGATGGGAGGGGCACCCTTCCAGACTTCTCAAATGCCTTTAAGGCTTTTTTTCTCATTGTCCTGGTTCTTAGCCTTTGGCTGCCTCATCGCCAAGATAATGTCTTTAGCAAACAGTTTATCTGTTTCACCCTTGCATTTTTCTCCTGCTCTCTGCTTCTCTACCACATGGCCAGGCTGCAAATTTTCCAAATCTTTGTGCTCTGCTTCCCTTTTAAATTCTGGCTTTACGTCATGCCTTTGCCACTATAACTCAGAGTAGGCTGTTAGAAGTAACCATGCAGCTTCCTTAATGCTTTGCTGCTAATAAATTTCTCCTGCCAGAAATTCTGGTTCACAACTCTTAAGTCCCACCTTCCATAAAGTCCAAGGGCATGGACACAATGCAGCCAAAGTCCTTGCTATGGTATAATAAGGGTTATCATTTGTCCAATTCCCAAAAAGTCCCTCATTTCTATCTGAGACCTCATCATCCTCATGGCCTTTACTGTCCACATTTCTATCAGCATTCTGGTCACAACCATTTAACCAATCTCTAAAACCTTCCAAACTTTCCCTCATCTTTTTCTCTTCTTCTAAGTCCTCCAAACTCCTCCAACCTTTGCCTAATACCCAGTGCCAAAGCTGCATCCACATTTTCAAGTATCTGTATAGCAACACCCCACTCTCCTCAGTACCAATTTTCTGTATTAGTCTGTTTTGTGTGGCTATAACAGAAATATCTGAGACTGGGTAATTTATAAAGAAAAGAGGTTTATTTGGCTTATGATTCTGGGACAGCTGCATCTGGCACAGGCCTCAGGCTGCTTCTACCCATGGTGGAAAGGGGCAGGCAGCCAGCATGTACAAGCAGATCACATGGCAAGAAGAAGCAAGAGAGAGTGAGAGGAGATGCCAGGTTCTATTAAACAACCAGCTCTCACAGGAACTAATAGAGTAAGAACTCACTCATTAATCTCCCCTCCTCCAGGGAGAGCATTAATCCATTCATGAGGGATCTGCCCCCATGACTCAATCAGTTTCCAACACTGCCACATTGGGGATCAAATTTCCACATGAGTTTTGGAGGGGACAACACATCCAAACTCCATCAATTTCCACCATCTAGTCTACTTTATATTACAAAGACCTAGAAAGACCAAACCTTCTTTTCCTTATACATGCCTCTAATGCCCTAGGACTACTGACAGAACAAGTAATATGAAGCTTAAATCAGTCTTTTTCTCTAAAATCTGAATTCTTCTGGTAACTCTATAATTTATGGAAAGCAAGGAAGAGTACCTCATTTATGTCAAGACTTATTCCCACCCCTCCCCTTTACCACAACGCTTTCCTAATTCTTAATATCCCTTACCCACTTAATTTTTTTTCATTCCACTTACTGTTTTCTAACATACCATATAGATTATTTATTCATTTATTTATTGTCTATCTCCCTCCACTGGCATGCAAGCTCCACAATAATTTTGTCTATATTGTTTTTTGATTTATCCCAGTGCCTAGCACATAGTAGCACTCAATAGATATTTCTTAAGGAAGGAGTAAAAGTATATGTGGTCATTATTTTTATTTTCAAGACGAAGAAATCACAGCTCACAATGGCAAATGAATTATACAAGGTCACACCTTTAGGAAATGACAGAATTATGTTTAAAATGCAAGTGATTTGTCTCATACAGACTTATGTGTTAACCACTATACACTAAATATTTATAAAACTATTTAAAGTTAAGACTAGTATTTAGTGCTGCACCCAGACTATAAACAGTTTCTACTGCCAGAGTAAGAAGTTATGACTTTGAGCTGCCATTAGTTGGAAGTTATTGAAGGACACTGAGCAGACAAATAACAGCCTCCAACTAGTGTTTCAGGAAGATTTATCTGCCACTGGTGTAGAGGAAAAGAGTGGAAGGAGAAGAACATGAAGGCAGCAAGATAGTTCAATGATAAAAGCACCATGTCAAGATAATTTCAGGAACTAGTCAAAGTGAAAGCCTGTAAATCATTGGTACATCAAATTGTTCTTCAGTTTTGAGATGCAGACCTATTACAAATGTTCATTCAAAAAATATGTATTGAGGGCAAAGGATGTTTATAGCAATCATCAATGGACTCCATCAGATATTGCATGTCAAGTGGTAAGACAAGATCATCTATATATGGTCATGTTGATTTCATTCCATTAGGCAGGCATATGCATAGCACAAACAACTTAAAGATCTTCAAAGAACCCCTATAAAGTAAAAGTAGGAAAGGATATACAAACTAAATCATTTTTTTCATTCACTAAATGTTGGTTCTGTACCTGCTCCATGAAAGACACTTTGGTAGATGATGAGGTCACTAATGAATCATAAATCCTGAACTCAAAGTGCCTTTAGTAAGACAAAAAAAAAAAAAAAATGCACCCATGTAACCTGAAAATAACGAGATTATGATGGGAGATATTTAGATAAGGTATTATGTGAACTGAGAGGAGAAATGGGTTATTGTAAGCTTGAGATTGCAGAAATCTTCAATGACTTCCTAGTAACTGAGCTATAAAATACATTCCACCAAAGTGCATCAAAAAGAGTATATTAATGGATTTTGGGTAATTCTTGGTAAACATCAGTAGCTCTTGATATTGGGTACAGCAAATATAATGACAGTGATGCATTTCAGGAAAAAAACCCCATAAAACTAATGAGGCTAAAAGTAGGACTGTAAATTGTACAGGCCCTTTCAAAGTTACTATAATTTCTAAACAGAGCACAAGGTCAGAATCCTCAAGGTTCTCAGTAGTTTTACCTTGGCCTTTACTACTTGTTTAACTTTGATAATTGATGCACTCTCCTTAGGTGCCATTTCATTGTTAGAAAAAAAAAAAAAAAAATAGGCCACAGGCCACTAATCTACCTTTACATAAAAGAGTCCTATATTTTATCAACTGCTAAATTATATTTACATAAGATTTTACTTGAAAATTTATTCTATATCATTGAGAATTTTGACAGTTTGAAAGTTAGGACAACAATAGACTAGATGATTTCTAAGACAGTTACCAGCTCTAAAACTCAATGACCATCTTTGTATCATTCTTTTCTTTTGCTCATCTCATTTGGGTACCACTTCTACAGAGTTATTTAATATTAATTCTATCAATCACGCTAGTTCATAAATTATCCTGAGTGATGCAAATTAGTAAGTTTCATTTTGTATACCTAATATAAAAAGTTATAAACACATATTATACATAGCTTCCAATTCATTTGTAGCTCTTTTTGTTATGAGAATTTCAAATTAGGAAATACAAGTCAGCAGACTGCTTATACAAATTGATTTTAAAAAGCTTATAAATTCTCAATATTTCTTTACTTTTCTTCTAATGTAGGTTACTTTCTTAAAAATGTACTCATATCTTTACAGAATTATAAAATATTTTCACTTTTATCCTGATATTAAATTTAGAAAGATGGAGAAGTGTATTTGCGATAGCATCTTGAACCAGGAATGAAGACTTCTTAATATCACCTCAATATCCTGACTGAATCATTTTGTGATTCGGGACAAGCCATGTCTTCACTCATCCTGTTCTGTTCCTGTACAGAATATTTGAAAAATGGTTATTAGTTGCTGTGTTAGTTTTCTAGGGCTGTTGTAATGAAATACCATAAATTTGGTGGCTAAAAATGACAGAAATTTATTCTCTCACTGTTCTGGAGGCTAGAAGTCCAAAATCAAGGTCCCAGCAGGGCCATGCTCCCTCCAAAGTTTTCAGAAGAGAACGTTTTTTGCTTCATCCATCTGTTGGTGACAACAGAATTTCTCGGCATGTGACAGCATAACTCCAATCTCTGCTTCCATTTTCACATGAACTTTTTCTTCATGTGTGTGTCTCTTTGTCCACTCCTCCTCTTAGAAAGACACCAATTATTGGATTTAGGGTCTACTATAATCCAGTATGATCTCATCTCGATCTTTAACTTATTACATCTGCAGAGAACCTATTTCCTTGTAAGGTCACATTCTGAAGCTCCAAGTTGACATGAATCTTTGTGGGACATGATTAGACCCAACACAGTGGTTATAAAAATTTGACCAATTTGTATGTAATATAAAAAACATATAGTATGTACAATAATGCGTGCAGTTTCCTTAATACTATAAAGTTATATCATAAAAGGAAAAAATCATTGATGCTTTCAGCTGTTGGAAAACTTCAAGCTTTCTTTATAAAGAAAATTTTTTAAAAATATATATACAACAAAAATAGTATATAAATATGATCAACCTATCATATTTATATACTATTTATGTTGCATATATATATATATATATATTTCTAGTTAGAGTCTTGAAATGATTCTCTCCAGTGGTATATTATTTTTGGAACAAAAGTTGAATTCTTGCTCTGCAGATCCTCCCATCATGACGGCATTAGCAAGTAATCACTGAGTATTTTTTCCCTCATTAACACATCTGATGTGCCAGAAACTGTTAGGAGACATAGCAGTAAAATAAATAGACTTACATTAATGTCTTTGGGCAGGGAGGCAGAAAAAAAAAGAAAAGATGTAAACAAGTAAAATATATAACTTGTCAGGTGGTGAAAAATATAATGGTAAAAAACAAAGCCAAGAAGAAAGATAGAAGATACAGGGATTAGGAACAATTTACATTTTCAAATAGCGTGGCCGTGGAAGTCACACTGAGTCAGTGACATTTGAAATACTGCCTGAAAGAGGTGAGGAAAAAAAATAAGACATGAGGAAAACTGGAGAAAAAAACATTACAGGCAGAAAGAGTCAGCAAGGCACAGGCTTGAAGACAAAAGGACACCTGACATACTCAAGGAAGAGTAAGAAAGTCAGTGTGACCGGAGTGGAGTGTGAAAGAGGACAATGACAGATCATGAAATCAACATGACTCCAGTTCACATGGCATAGAACTTGGTAAAGCCATTGCAAGGACTTTAGCTTTTACTCTGAGTAATGGGAAGCCAACAAAGAGGTTTGAGCAGAGGAATGGCATGATGTGACTTAAGTTTGAATTCCGAATAGAGTTTGAAGGAAGAATAAATAAGATCTGCTAATGTGAAATGTGAGAGAAAGAGAAAAGTTGAGAATAACTAAGATTTTTGGCTTAAGCAACTGGAGTGATAGAGCTGCTAAAAACTGGGATAAAGAAGAACACAAGAAGAGAAGCCACTTGTAGAAGATTGGGAGTTCAGTTTTGAACACAGTAAGTTTGAAGTGTTTCTTAGAATCCAAAAAGAAATGGTAATTAAGCCTTGGTCATAAATGTCTAAAAATTAAAAAAGAGGTGTCAGATGAATATATAAATTTGGAAATTGTAAAATTATAACATGACATATAAAGGAATGAGATTAGATTGGATAAGATCACTGGGGGAGTGAGCATAGACAAAAACAGATCAATGCAATCCCGTTTCCTGGGCCACATCAATGTTGGGAGGTGAGATGAAGAGGGAAAAGCTGCAAAGGAGATTGTGAAGTAGTCAGCAAGGCAGAAAGTCAGGAGAGTGTGACAGCCTCTAAGACAAACAACAACAGTATTACAAGGAAGTAAGAATGATTAATTGTTTCAGATATTATGGATAGACAAGTAAAACAAAGGCTGAGAATTGGCCATTGAATTTAGCAATACAGAGGTCATAAATGCATTTCTGGTGAAGTCATAGTGAAAAGGACCTGATTGGAGTAGTTTTAAGAGAGAAGATGTAAAGTGAATTCAGAGACTGTGAGTACAAATATTCTGTCAAGATAATTCTCCCTTAACTTATCTGTACAGATGTTTGAAGATTAAGTGATACACACATGGAGCTTTGAGTTCGGGGCTTGACATACAGTAGACACTTAGTAAGTGCTAACTCTAATAATGGTGAAGATGTTGAAAATAATGCAAGCACACAAACCTAATTCAATAAGAGTACCAATTTTCTCAAGAACCGTTTCTCACCTCCAGAAATCTATCTTTTGGGGTCCAGCTCATATCTAATAAATAATAAGTAGGATTAGGCATGTCCAAAATAGGTACATTAATAATGAAATAAATTATATCTCACAGATTACTTTAAAAAAGGAGAGAAAAACACAATAGAACCATACTATATGGCAGCAAATAATAACAGTTGTGAGTGAGGAACTAATAATGATTTTTAATTTTTTATCCTCCTTTTAATGTTAAATGTTAAACAAATTATGATGTAATAGATGGAACAATGTAGAGCCAGTAAAATTGAGTTTTCAGGAATATTTAGTAATGCAAGAAAATGTCCAAAATATAAATTCAGAAAATTAAAGCTGAATATAAAAATGAAATAAAGTAGGATCCTTGTTAGAAATATTTTAAAAACCCAAAACTGTAATTATAATAATCTATATATGATTGGCTTATAGGTGTTTTTATATCCTTTCTTATATTTTTTCCAAATTAAAAAAAAGTTTTAAATAGGGATCATATGTTATTGTAACTCAGAAGAAAAAATAAATCTTCCAAAGAGTGACTCACATATTATATTTAGTGATTTTTAATAAAAACTGTATTTAAAAGCATTTCTAGTTAAAGGAATAAGACTTAGTTTTTAGAACTATTTTCAGGTAAATTGGGGGTTTATGCATTAGTGCCTTTTTTGGAGAGCCCTTTATAATTCCTAACGCTTTTTTTTGTTGTTGATGTTTCTTTAATCCTCAAAAGATGGAGGAAGTAAGACTACATCTGGATCAGAATTTTTGTTAATACCAGAGACGCAGCAATACCCAGATCTTCTAACAATAGCACCAGTGTTCTTGCTGCTATACTATTTTATCTCCAATATCCTCACTCAATGTACCAATAAAATCAATACAACAGACCTGTAAGAAAACACCTGTACATGTACTTTGAAAAAGTATGAAACAAAAAAGAGAAAGGATACTGGTTATACTATTGCCATGTAGATTTTTTTAGATGAATATTCTGTCATATTTCCACAGCCTGATTATATTTAAAAATATGGTGAGCTCTGGTGATAAAACAATATTTCTATTCATTGATCATTAAAAAATCATAACATTTGAATACAGAAGTAGGGTAGGTCTGCACCAAGCCTCTCATTTTATAGATCAAGACAGTGACACACTGATACAGGAAACATGCAGAAAGTAGCAAAGCCAAGATCAGTACTAAAATGTATTCATTCTCCAGCCCAATGAAGTCTGCAACCTGTCAAGTATTTCATCGGGTAATATAAAGTAAAATAATCAAACTAGTTTAGCTCTGGTATATGATCTTAAAGACAAATCAGTGGAATCAGATAAACAGCCGATATACAGATTCTGGTATATACATTACAAAGATTTTCTACATGTTAGTTTGAACAGTGCAAATCAGTAATAAGAGAAAAGATGGTTCAATATACATCACAAGTGAATAATTATCAAAAATATTAAAATAGGTCATTATACTAAAAATATAAATGAATCAAATAATTCAATGTGAGAAAAAGTAAAAACAGAAAAAGTCAAAGACTTTGTGATTAGAAAGTAATCTAATTGGCAAATATGTTTTCAATTAAGCTATAAATATTGTGCTAAGAAAAGTATTCTCATACACTGTTCATAAGATTAATAGACATCCCGGAAAATCACTGAAAATATCTATCAGGAGATTTTAAAATATATTTATGCCTTATAAAAATTAATCCATAACTAAGAATCTAGCCTACAAATATAATCAATAACATTTTCAAAGATAATTTCATAAAAAATGTTCATAATAACATTATTTAGTGATAAAACATGTTCATAATGTATTGATTTTAAAAATTCAAAACTTAAAATTTATTTTAATATGAGGCCATTTTCTTGGTAGAATTCCAAGTTATTTTTTTCTTTATTTTTATTATAATTTTTTCTATGATGACTATTTATCGATATTATTGTCAGAAAAAAATAAATAGTACTATTTTTAAAAGAAATTAGAGTGGATTTTTTATTGTCCTCCAAATCAAATGTCTAAAGAAGATTTGGTCAGTAACATTTGGATATTTTTCAAGTTGTCTGACAAATTTTAAATCAATTATATATAATGTACAGTAAATTCTAGAAAGTAAACTCCAATATTTATAACCAAATTATTCATATAAGCAATAGAAACCTTATAGGTGAATACTGAGAAATATTACTTGTAAATGTATTCTTATTTCTAAAATTCATGCTGCTACAATTTGAATGTATCCCCCAAAGTTCATTGTTGGAAACAATTGCCAATGCAACAGTATTAAGAGGTGGAGCCTTCAAAAGGTGATTGTGTCATAAGGGCTCTGCCTTCATGAATGAGTTAATGCCATTATCATAGGAGTGAGTTAGTTTTCGCAAAAGTGGGTGTTATAAAAGCAAGCTCAGCTTGCCATTTCACTTTCTGCCATTTTATCATGCAGTGCAAAAGCCACTGACAGAAGTTGCTGCCACGCCCTTGGATTTCCCAGTCTCCAGAACCATGGACCCCCCAAATTTTTTTTCTTTATAAATGACCCAACCTCAGGTATTTTGTCATAGCAGCAAAAAACAGACTGAAATGCATGCCTTTCTTATCTTTAAGGAACAAACGTTTCTGGAACAACTGGGTTTCTATTTAGGAAAAAAGAAACTTGATCCTCCTCACACTGTACACAAAAATTAACTCAAATCTTAAAAGCTTAATCCATGTATCTTCTAGAAAAAAAAGATACAGGGAAAAATTGTCATGTTCCTGTCATAGCAAAGATTTCTTAGATAGGACAGCAAATAGAGCATAAAAGAAAAAAATACATTCACAGTTTCATCAAAATTTAAAAATCTCTTCTAGCACAAAGAAAACACTAGAAAAAAAAAAAAAAAGGCAAGCTACAGACTAGCAACCTGGTTAAAAAGGAGGCAAAACAAATTTGAAAAGGTAGCTCATAAAAAAAACTGAAATGATGTTCATTATCAATAGTTGTCAAAAAATGCAAATTCAAATCACAAAGAGATACCACAACAAACTTGCTAAAATGGCTAAAATTTAAAATTCTGGCTATGAAGTGTTGGCAAGGATATGGAGTAAATAGATCTCTCCTATGTTGCTGATAGGAATAGAAAATAGAATAACAACTTGGGAAAACAGACTGGCAGTATCTCACAAAATTAAACATACACTTAGCATATGACTCAGCACTCTACTTCTTGGTATTTTCCCAAGAGTTGTGAAAACATATGTCCACACAAAGACTTGTATATAGATAGTAGTTTTATTCACAATAGCAAACAGATGGAAACAACCAAGTGAAAGGATAAGCAAATTGTAGTCTATCAATATGCTATAGTCTGAAGGTGTCCTCCACATTCATGTGTTGGAAACTTGAACACCAGCATGAAGGAATTGACAGGTGTGGCCTTTTGTGAGATGTTTAGATTATGAGGGCTCTGCTCTCATGAATGGAATAATGCCACTTACAAAGGGCTTGTGGAACTGGGTTCTCTATCTTCTACTCTTCTGCCATGTGAGGACACAACTTTCCTCCTCTGCAGAAGACAAAGCAACAAGGTGTCTTCTTGGAACCAGAAACCAAAACTGCCAGTACCTTGATATTGGACTTGCATCCAGAACAGTGATAAATAAATTCATGTTTTTTATAAATTTCCCAGTCTCACGTATTCTGTTATAGCAGCACAAAATGGATTAAAGCACCATACAATAGAATACTTCTCAGTAATAGAACTACCGATACACTCAACACCATGATTAATCTCAAAAGCAGCCAAACACATGAGTTGACAGTGTCCAATGCTGTTCATCAGATTTTCTAGTACATGCAAAACTAACCAATAATCACCAAAACCAGATCAGTGGTTGTCTGAGGCCAGAGTGGAAGAATTGATGTCACAGAGGTATAAGGGAATATTTGGGGGGGAAATCATGATTGTGGGGGTCAACTCGGGACCCATTTGTCAAAACTCATAGAACTGTACACTTAAAATGGAGCATTTTATTATACATTTCAATAAAGTTGATATAAGAAATAATATTCCTTAATTGTTTTCAAAGCTATATTTACATGCAGTTTAATTTATTGATTAACCATGAGTCCTGCTTACAATCACATCAGCTTACTCTTGGTAATTTTTCTTTTTAATTGGATTTTTCACTCTTAGAGCTTTCCAATATTACTTTCTTATATTCATTATCCATAATCTCCATTTCTTCTATCTGTCTTTTACAGATGAATACAATATATCACCAACCCACAGCTTTTTCAAAGTTGCTCTATCAAACTCTCATAAATGTTCCTACTGTGTCCCCTGTGTATTGATTCACTCAACATATCCCACATGATATGCCTATTCCAGCTAGAGCTTTCCTCACTGATACCACTAATGCAATGCTAATATGTAATGATCTTACCTAAGCCTCTGCATCACAGAAACAGTATACAAAATGCAGCACAAGGCAGAATCTGAAGGAAAAAAAGGTAGTCCCCAGGCTCTAAATTTTCCTATTTGTGCTATAAATCAAATTTATGGAACAATAAAAGATACAAGAAAATATTCTAAGTTGGGCTATGTGTGTAAACTAAACAATTTTTTAAAAGCCTACTTTACCAATGATAATATTGAGGCACTTCAAGTTTTTTACTCAAATAGATAAATTGGCTACTCTATGATTGGAAGAACACTCAGAAAGGGCCAAGCTGGTCATGCATTCATTCTTCATTCAATCAACAACTATTAATTGAGCGCCCACTACGTGCCAGGCACTGTTTGGGGGGCTGAAGATAGAAGCAGACAAAACTCATAAAAATTCTGTCTTAGCTATTTGTCTCTCCTACAATGTAGCCCTTTAGGGACAATGTTTTCTAGTGGGTAGAGATAAGATTTGTCCATTACTATTTTATTGGTGGACTATTTGGTAAATAGATTTGTTCCCACTCTCTATTCAATCAACTCCAGACTTTATGAAATTGAAAATTAGATCTTGTCTTCAAAGTACAGATAGTATCTTATTGATTTTTTGTCTTTATTCAATATATTCTCTCCCCTCCTGCTATCACAGCTTTGATAATGCTCACATTTCATTCACATAATTTTGAATTCCTTTCTCCCCTGCTAAACATGAAAACAAGAACATGTCTTTATCTTTCTTTTTTCCCAACAATTTTTTTCTTTGTTTTTATAGCAGTTTTAGTACTGTAGAGAAATTGTGCAGAAAGTACAGATAGCCCCCCATCCACATTTAGTTTCTCCTATTACTGACATGTTACATTAGTGTGGTACATTTATTTCAATTATGAATCAATACTGATGTATTATTACTAACTTAATTTTATGTTAGGGTTACCTGTTTGTATCGTACAGTTCTATGGATTTTGCCTAATGCATAAGGTCATGTATTAGCTACTACAGTATCATACAGAATAGTTTTGCTGCCCTAAAAATCCTCTATGCTCCACCTAGTCATCCCTCCTTCCCTCCCTCCCTCATCCCCTGAAATCCTGGACCACTGACTTCCTTTTTTCCATTACCTCAAACAGCTCTCATTTCTTTGTATTGGGAACATTCAAAGTCTTCTCTTCTAGCTAGTTGAAATTAGACAATAAACTGTTGTTAATTACAATCCCCCTCCAGTGCTAGAGAGCACGCGATAATATTCCTCCCATCTAGTTGTACTTTATCTGTCAACCAACCTCTCACTATCCCCCCTACCCCCCACCCTTTCTAGACTCTTTCTAGCCTTTGGTAACCACCCTTTTACTCTCTACTTCTATGTGATCAACTTTCTTAGCTTCCACATATGAGTGAGAACATGTGGCATTTCTCTTTCTGTTCCTGGCTTACTTCACTTCACACAGTGTCCTCCAAGCTCACCCATGTGTCTTCTTTATCGTTCTATCTCCACCTCTGACACAAATCAGCACACAAATAATGTTTACTGATAATGCTCAATACTAAATAACTAAAGATTTTGAGTAGTACTTTTTTATGCTTTATTGATATACAAAAAATGCACATATTTAATGTATACATTTTGATAAATTTGGATAAAAGTAACTTAAATAGTTACTTTTAAAAATAATATCTAAATTTGATTTTACAAAAAGGAATCTTTCTTGTGCCAAGTAATCAATTTGCAAAGAGAGCAATTTAGGTGATTTCATATTCCCATTTAGTTACCATCTAATTCGTGTGGTTTTAATTAATAAATAATACCTTATATTGGAGGCTTTATTTAAATAAAGGTAAAAATGTCTTAGTGATACTGTCTTGTATATGTAAATAACAGACTTGTATTCTCCTTCTAAACTTCAGCTGGTGATCGATAAACACTTCCTTTTCCAGAAGTCTTCAATGGCTCTCTTTTTCCTAGAAAACAGTTAAAATTCCTTTTCCTACCACTTAAAGTCCTTTAAATCTGTCTTTATCCTAATTTCAACCTAAAATTTAGGTAAGAAATCACTTTCATGGTTGATTCTGCTCCAATCAGCTAATTCACCATTTCTTATATCCTTAATTTGTGAAAGGGAATGGCGTTCTCCCAGTACTTCATTTCCTCCTGCTATCCCCTCCCTCCCAGTGTTCAAATGTCTACATAACATATACATTTCTAGGTCTCTTAACTCTCACCATGGTTTGTCTTTCTTACAGCAGCCTCCACTTTGTTTTGTAATGTAGTTATTTATGCACATGTCGTGTCTACACTGGACTATGTGATTTTTGAAGACAGATGTTCTATGTGATCAAACTCTGTGCATTACAGAGGACTTAGCCTAGTACTTTTACTGAAAAATGGATGAAACATTAGTATTAGTTATTCTCATTAAGTTTGATAAAAAACAGCGTTACTCCATTGTTTTCAGCTTTTATCTCCTTTCTAACACTTCAGAGGGTTGGCCCCAAAAGTCACTGCTGAGGAAAATTGCAACCTAAATTAATCAGTATACTATAGAGACTCAGTAAATGCAAAATTGCAGTAAGGCAAGGTGAGCTTGGTAGAGGCACTTTTCCCTTAAGTTATATTAAATGGGACATTTTTAACCTAAAGTCATCTCCTTTTAAGTCCTCCAGAAATATCCTTGTTTATATAAATATTTTATAAATAGTATATAAATATTAAGATTACTTTACCTAAAAGGAGTCCAGGCATCCCTGAGTCAGGGACACAGCATAGCCTAGTAGTTCAAAGTATGGGCTCGAAAGTCTGACAAACCAGCTTTGAGTCCTTTCTTCCCTCTTTCTAGTTTTGCGACCTTGGGGAATTTAATGGAACTTTTTATATCTCAGTTCTCACATGTAAATGAATATAATAATAGTACCTACCCTCAATGATGCTTTGAAAATTAATTGAAATAATGTATATAAAGCACCTACCACACTAAACCTCATAATTGCTTATTATTACAATTTATCTTCATTCTTGTCATTGATATTTCTGTGTGGACTGTCAGAAGGATCACAGTAAACTGTGAATAAGAGTATGAAAGACCAAAGCAAATATCAGAAGCCAAAATTTTATGAGGCCTATTCATTTTTGAACACTATATATAGAACTGACTGAATATTATCTGGGAAATACTCATATATGCCCTTAGTTCGTGCCTCACTTTTTGTAAGACTATAAATATTTTCACCTGAAAGTTTTAGTGGTCGTCATAATTTATTCAGGGAAATTCTAACACTGACAATGCATTTTAATCAATCACACTTGTCTACCCATCTCCCAAAAGGTGAAGCCATATATTTTTAAAAATAGAGAAAATATGATGTTAGTTTTAATATTTTAATTCACCAGTCTTTGTTTTCCCCTCAAACACTGGAATCCTCTCCTGAAGCACTAAAGATTAATTAAAAAATCAACAAAAAATTGCTGTTTAAAAAATGAGTACATGGCTACAAGTGGCTGGCCTGTTAGCTCTGTTGTTTACAGCACTGTATTAGAACACCAAGGTCAAGAGTTCAGATCCCCATACCAGCCAGATGCCAAAAAAAAGGGGGGGGGAGGCTTACACAAACAGGCCATTGTCAAAAATTCAAGAGAGCAAGGCCACCTGTCTCCCTGGATTCATGAGAAGAAATCAGTTAGTTTGCCTGGCAGAACCAAGGGTAATATGGAAGTATTAAATTAAGATCATTCATTGGTCAGCAATTCCACTCATTTTCCTGATTTCCCCCCATTCAGGTCTGAAGGACACAAGTAGATAAGAGTAAATTTGCAGAACCTTAAAATGCCAGATAAGGTAATGTCTGTTTTATAAATGATCTTCAGGCAGAATGATCCCTGGTAAACATTTTCCTGGATGAAACTTACACATCCTACTGGCCAGGGAGACCTGGAGAGTCTAGAGTTTCTCAGAAAGTCAAGTCAAAACATTCATTTCAAGTTTTCAGAAAACATACCTCTACATTGGTATCCAAGTGAAAGCACAGTACTTGAACGCCAATGCA
This sequence comes from Cynocephalus volans, assembly GCF_027409185.1. Taxonomy (NCBI): domain Eukaryota; kingdom Metazoa; phylum Chordata; class Mammalia; order Dermoptera; family Cynocephalidae; genus Cynocephalus; species Cynocephalus volans. The sequence continues at coordinate 223,304,892 of NC_084460.1, read as the reverse complement.
TACTGTCATTTATTGTCAAAGCCCTTTACTGAATTTGTAGTGTAATAACCAAATCCTGTTTTACTTGTTAAAATTCTGGCAGGTCCCCTAAGCCTCACTCTCCCTCAGTTCTTTATGTATAAAATAATAATAATAATAATAATAATAATAATTAATAATAATGCCTAATTCACAGATTTTTTATGAGAATTAACTATACTAACATTTGTAAATAATTTCAAATTCAGTTATTTAGTTAATACTTAAAATTATTATTTTGTGTTATCATTACTAGCTAATGTACCTATCTTTCTTCCCATGCAAACAGAAATTCTTTCTTTGATATTTTCCCTTTTTATGAAAATAAGTTTCATTACATTTCCTATATATGTGTAATATGTTTAAGATTCAAGATAGGGTAAAGAAAAATAGGTTTCCTTTCCTTCTGAAATGTCATAATACTATACCCTTTCTGCCCTCTGTTATGATAGGAATGCCCTCTGGGCTTCTAAACAGATCTCTTCCCATCGTATCACGTCTATTTCTCATTTCAAACCGCATATTATGAACTGATCCAAAGCTAGGCACTAAAGTAGTTCACTTTCCATAGTTTTTTTTGAAGAAAAAAAAAAAAAAGCTAGAAACATATAATCATTCATTTGGGGACTAGCATGATTCTAAAAATCATGATGCTAAAAATCATGATTCATATTCATTTCACTTTACAGATGACAACTGAGGCCCAGAGAGATTAATTTACTTGCCTAAGGACACAGGCCATTAGTGAGGGAGCCAAGACTAGGATCCACCATGACACAATGCTCATGCAAACCTGCCACACGACCTCAAATTTTCCCGAAGTGTTTGCAGGTGCACTGCAGCATCAATGGGCTTTTAAAATACCTATTCACTCAATTATCTATTCTATCTGTTCCGACTTGAAAGTGGCACCACTTAGTATTCCATACCAGTTAGGATTTAGAAATATCCTTCTGTGCGTTTGAGTTCTAGGTGGCACTATATTGGCACAAAAGAAGTAATATGCTCTCCCAACAAGTACTTACATTAACAAAAAGCAATCCTTTAGAGAACAGGAAAAGAAATAGGATCCATGAATTTATCTAATATTGGAATAGGTCTGCATGCTCCCGTAAAGTCCCTAGATCATCTCTTTTTTAAAGCATTGTTCAATAATTGATGTGTAATGATAATGCTGACTCAGTAATAAAGATCCAATTATATTACATACACTTTCCATTTAAAAAAGAAGGTAAGAATGTAATCCATCTCAGAAGAATGGTCTTAAAAGTGATTTTTTTTTAAGTTTGATATTTAGAGTTTAATAATGTAGCCAACTTCCTACTGAACAATTCCATTCAGTTGCCTAACAGGTGCCTCAGACTCACCATCTCCATAAAGACACTCAATGCTCACCCTCAAATCATCTCCTCCTACATTTTTCTCTCTCTCAAAAATTGAATCAAATGGTGCCTTGCAAGAAACCCAAGGTTTGTCCTTGACATTTCCTGCCAGAGCCCGTCAAGCATCCAGCTCTCTTACTCTCGTATCTTTAATGCCTCTTGATTTTACCTACTTCTCTCACACTTCACTGCCACCACTCTGCTCTAAGCAGGCATTACTTCCTACACAGAACACAAGAAATGCTGCCACAGCCTCCTACCCAGCCCCCTGAGGAGAGTGGCTCTTCTCCAGTCCATTCTCTACATCACATCCAGAGCAATCTTGCCATAACACAATCTACTCTTGTCTGCTCTGATTTTCAAATCCATTCAGTGGTTACCTGCTTTTGAAACCCATTCAGTGGATCTTATTTATTCATTTAGTTATCCATATAATGTAATAGACACATTAAACCCATATCCCAAACAAATCTAGGACCTTAGTAATGCTCCATATTCATTCAAAATGTTCACTTTCTCATCCCATGCTCCATCTCCCCCGACACCTGACAGCCAACATCCTAAATCCTATATTCATAATTAGTCTTACTTGCTTTCTATAAAGTCTTGTTGCATCTCTATATATTCTTAAAATGTATGTTTTCAAATTTTAGTTGTTTTTAGCTTTTTAAGCTGTATTATATTGGCAGTATTATATTGGAGGAGTATAACTTTTACATTTAACTTACTATTGTATTGTCAAGATCATTCATGTTGATGACAGTGTCTAGTTCATTCATTTTCACTACTGTATAATATCTCTTTTTATTGATATACCAATGTCCATTCATCAACTTTTCCAGTGATGGGCCTATGATTTATTTTCAGGTTTTATTTTTATGAAGACTAGTGCTATGAACAATATTTGTACATGTGGAAGAAATACTCTTGGATATATGACTGTGAATACTGAGTCATATACGAATGTTCAGATTTCAGACATAATGCAAAACTGCTATCTGAATTTATTTAAAAAATGTACAGATGTATTATCTCTTGCAATTGGTATTATCAGCCTTTGTAATTTTTGCCAGTTGAATGGATATAAATGATATGTTATTGTAGGCTTGATCTGCATTTCCCTGATTACAGTTGATGCTAATTATCTCTTCATAAGTTTATTAGCCATATGTGTTTCCTTTCATATAAAGTGTCTATTCAGGCCTCTTGTCCATTTTTTCCATTGGGTTATTTGGGCTTTTTAAAATTAGTAATAGGAAAATTTTACATATACCTGATATTCTAATAATCAAGTTATTTATATATACTTGACAATAATTTGTCAGTTGCATTTTCTTTGAATATCTTCTGCAATCTGAAACTTGTCTTTTTACTTGCTTTAAGGTATATTTGAATAAACCAACTTTCTCAATTTTAATGTAGTCAAATTTATCAACATTTTCTTTTAAGGCCAATGTATTTGGGCTTTATTTAAGCATTTTTTCCTTATTCCAAGGTCGTATAAATGCCTAATATTTTTTTCTACTTAAGTGTTAGTTTTGTTTTCGGCATATGAGTCCTTCATACATCCAAAGTTTATATTGGCTATGACATGAGTTAGGCACCCAATTACATCATTTTTCAAGTGGATTAACATCTTATTCTTAGCTCCATTTATTGAACACCCCCTCTCTACGCCATTGATCTTCAGTGTCTTCTCTGTCATATACTCAATGTTTGAAATATATGGGGTCTATATGTAGGGTCTCATTCTATTCCTGTGGGCAATCTTTCTTCCCTTGTGCCCCTCTGTGCCAATACCACAGTCTTACTTTAAATTTTAAGATCTGTTATTTGATTAGTCACACTCCCATTCAGTATTTTTCTCCTTTAGAAGTATCCTGAGTGTTCTGGAATCTTTATCATTCCATGGAAATTTTCTACTTTAACTAGTGATTTTCTATTTTTATGATGTAGACCTCAACTTTAATGCCACAGTCTCTGTGAAGTTTTATCTAATGTCCTTGATCCAGTTTTCTCTACTTAGAGCATCCTTCTTCCTCACCCTAACATCCATTATATGTTGTAACCATTTCTAAACTACTTTACTTTTATAGAGATACACACATAAAAATATGTATACATTCATATATATGAGAGAGAGAGAGAAAAGAAAAGAGAATGAGAAAGAAAGAGAAATATTTATTATTGACTATAAGCTCCATATTAGCAGGGACCTCAGTGATATACTTAGGACTTAGGACACAGTAAGTACTTAATAAATAATTGATGAATTGATTAATGAATGAATGAAAATAATCTCAAGAATTAATTGAGCTTGTATGCAAATACTGGGTACTAACAAATTGTTCAGAATTTAGAAATACAAGGGATCTTAAAAACTGCCAACTTAAAAGCCTTTGTATTAATAATGTAGACACATAGGTACAGAAGGATCACGTTTTTAGAAGTCAAAAACTTGCTTTTAGCAGATTTAGAACATGAAAATTTCAGTCAAGTGCACTCACTTTGCACAGCATCATCTACCTGTAAATAAAATATTTTAAATGCATGGTGCAAATTCCTAAATAAAGTAATATTCTGAAATAATATGTAACAATAGACAATGGAATTAAATCCCTCAAGTCTATTTCTTATTTATTTAAGATAAATAATATTAATGTGCAATATTAAACAAGTGCAATGTATTCAATGTTTGTGACACCCCCCCCCCCCCGAAATTTATATGTTGAAATCCAAATACCCAAGGTGATGGCATTAGGAGGTAAGGCCTTTAGGAAGTTGTTGGGAAAAATAGAATAATTTAATCAGGCCCCCTCACCTTACATCCAGTTGAGGGTAGTGTGGCACATTCTTTGTAAATAAGTTGTGTGTGGGTGGAGTTAGTGCACATGAGCAGTGCCACAACTTGGCTAGCATTGGCTGCTTTGAGCATCCACCCGTGGGCAGCCATGTTCTCGGGCCTACAGCTCCAAGGACCTTTTTGCCAGTTACCTAGCTCATAGACCTTCGTGTGGGGGGTCTGGTGAACCAGCCTGGCATGTGAGGGATCTGGGGACCCAGCCTGGCATGTGAAGGGTTTGTGATGCAGTCTGGACAACGGGCTTGAGGGGTCTGTGAGCTCCAGACCCAGCCCTAGCTCAACAATAGGCCCAGTTAGCATGATTACGGTCAGGTAAAAGAGCTAGACAGAAGTGATTAGGTCATGAGGGTGAAGCCCTCATGAATGGAATTAGTGCTCCTATAAAAAAACCGCTGCAGAGGGATCCCTTAACCCTCTGTCATGTGAAGTTAGTGAGAAGACAACCGTCTCTGAGGAATAGGACCTCAACAGACATTCCATCAGCCAATGCCTTGATCTTGGACTTCCCAGTCTTCAAAACTGTGAGAAATAAATTTTCTGTTGTTTCTAAGCCACCTAGTCTATTGCGTTTTGTTACGGCAGCCCAAACAGACTAAGATAAGTCTTACAAATAAAGAGAACATACTCAATTTTACAGATTAAGTACAAGGAAGACTTACTATTTTCACCTTTCATTATTAAATTTCACATTTTGAAATTTAAGACTGACATTAAGAATTTAAATCAACAAAACTGTACTTTTTTGGTACTTGCAAAAAAGGCTGTCATAGTTTTTCTGAATCAGGATGTAACATTTTTTTGTGACCAGTCCAGATGTCTGTGTTCAACAAATGACAAAGTGATCATGCTACACTGATGTGATCCATCAAAACATATTTCTGCTTTCAGCCAAGCAGCAGCTCAACTGATTCTAATGATGAAGCAGGGAAGGCTGATTTATTCTGGGGTTTTAAGTAAAGATCAGCAAATCAATCCCCATGTTCATTTATCAAAAACTGATGGACTCATGAAGTTTTCCTCTGTGAATAAGTGTAGTATAGAAGGCATAAAAATTCATATCAATTACCTCAATGGGTCTAGGTTCAGTCACCTCCAAAATACTTTCTCTCAGTTCTTTGTATTAGTCAGAAACTACATTGACAGAGTTAGACCCATTTTAAAAAGATACTCAGAATTTCTCCAACTGAGCAAGAACACTTTTGCAATCTAGAGCAAACTCAGGATACTCAAAATAGTCTCTAAACAAAAGTTAATTTATTGGAAATGCTCTATGTTTCCGTAAACCTCGTACAACCAGGGAGTATCAATAAAAGTTTGTTTATAAGAACATTTTTATTAATAAATAACATCAAAATATCTATAACATTAAAAGCAGATTTCATTCATTAAACAAATGCAACTCTCAACTTGGTAATTTAGATTCACTTTTCCAAAAGGTACAAACATTTCAAATGGGACTCAATGTTTACCTTTTGTAATATTTATGCAGAAAACTTCTGCTAAGCAGAGAATTCATGTAGTTCAATGACAACAAAATGAGCACTCGAGTAGTTTAGAAGCATCCATTTACTAAAAATATTGCAGAAATATATTTACAAATCTTGAAGTTAACAAAAAGGAAAGCATAGAGAATACTGTTTGGAATCACTTTGCAGTAATGAATCTCTATGCCTTCACTGATAAATCCCATTCATACAAATTATTTCCTTTCTTTGACATTCACTCTTAGCTAGTCATTGAAACTGGTCCCTGAAGAGGAAAATACTGAGTTAAAGAGACTTTTATAATACACAGTACTTGAAATTATTTTTGGCATTTAACATAGAGCTAACAATCTGGTGGTCCCCAGGGTGAATATGGCCAACAACATGTGTTTTGTTTCAAATATTAGTTTGTGTATTTTTTTCCAATTGTTTTGAAAGTCTTTAGGGGTGTCATGCACAGTTCCAGTTTGCTACAATCCCCACCTGTCTTACTTTAGTAATTTTTTCCTTTCATGTCATGCTTTGTCTTTGAAGGCTTCTGGCTTCTGGTAGCCTAGATTTAAAATTCTGTCAAAGTTGAATGTTCCTTAAATTGTTCTTTCCGTACAGTCACAGAATACTGGAATTATTAGGTATCTTTGAGGTTAGCTAACTCTCTTCACTTCTTCCAACAAAGCCCCTAAGGCCAAGAAAAATAAAGTAACTTCCCCCTGGTTAAACGTACATTAATATTTCTGCCAAAATGCTTTTCTAATTTAATAAGGCAAAACCATTCTTATTTGATGTTTCATATTTTGCTAAGGGTCACGACCCTTTTCATCTCTGTAAATACATTTGCTTCATAAGCACTTACCCCTCAATGCAGGCAGCAGGGATCGCTCCTTCTTGTCATCACATTTGTTACATTCACTGAAGTATAAGAGTAAGAAGACATCAACGAGAACCCACATCAGTGAAGTGGCTAGAACCACCTTGCAGTAAACAAATCTCCTCATGTCTTTCCTTGATTTCTAGTTAGCACACAGATCGAAGACAAATGCTACTGTGATAAATCCAAGCCACAGAGGTGAACTCCAGGATAAAAACAGGATGCATTCCACTGTATTTAAAAAAAAAAGAAAATTTAATTATAGTACAGTTTTGGGGGGCTTTTTTGCATTAAATGACATATAATATGAAATATAGGACTTATTTAATGTTCTCAAATATATCTATAACAGCACTCAGGCCCTCAAATCCATAATTAAAAGCCCAAATAAATAAAAGTTGTTAGCAAGCCATGTGATCAAAATTCTAACACCTAATGCTAGATCTTTAGATCTGCCACTACTATGCTGGGGCGTTGAAAAACTGTTTCATTTCTTTGAGATGCATCATCTTTACGTTAAAGTCCTATCATGATATTCTGTACAGCACTAGGTTGTTGAATAGCGAAATTCTAAATTTGCCTTGATTCAGTACTTTGGGTGAGCTAATAATACTGAAATAGAAACCATCCTGGCATACAATATATTATAGTGGCTAAGAGCTGACCTTTACAGCCAGACAGGTCTGGTTCTATTCACTTCCTAGCTATGGGAGAATCTCTAAGCCTTGCTTTTCATATCTATGAAGTGAGGATAACAATGCCAAACCTAAAGATTTGTTATGAGGATTAATTACAATCATGCTTGTAAAGCAGCATGCAGAACAGACAGTTATTAATAATAAGATATGAAACAGAAAAAAAACTGTTCTCAGATTCTCAAATACGGCATTTACAAGAAATAAATCAACAGTTATTTAGCCCTAAAAACCCCATCTGGTCTGCATAGAAAGTATCCACAACAGATGTGTATTTTAGAATAGAGAGCATGCATGCAAACTATTTAACAGAGGAGTAACGACATATTAATGTAAAATGACTTAAAATAACCAGAGCAAGAATTCTAAGGGCATAATAAAGATATGTGCATAATTACCAAGATAATCAAATTCAGTATAGAATTAATACCACACGCATATTTGTTTTTACACTATATCAAGCAATAATTACCTGGTTAAGTAGTTTCTATCTATGTAGTCAATAAATCAGACCAAAAATAATCTGATATTATTTGCCACACTTAAAACAACATCAATTGAAGTATAAATTTATGGATGTGACTAAAATAAGTAATATAGTTTTGACATATATTCGGGGTGAGCAGTATGAAAAAAAGGTACTTGAAATATTTCACAAAAATTTGTCCCAAACAAAAGCGTCATACAATTTGCTGAAGCAGAAGCTCTTTAAATTAATGGCAGCTGACTGAGCATTGCAAAGAAACAGAAATGCTGCTGCCTGTTACAACCAACCCAAACTAGTAACAAATTCAAAATCCACATAAAGTGACAGTTAAAAAAATAATCATTATAACAGAGAGTCTTCATAAAATTTACATTTATACAGAATATGTACATTTTACAAAAGGATAGATACATCATGTGAAAATCCAAAAAATATATGATATTTGGGGTTTATTCATTTTCCAGGGGGAAAAAAAGTGGAATGCTAACTATTTTTCTTATTGTTTCATTTCAACTTCACTTTTCTCTAAAAATGACAGCTAAATCTTGGAACCCAGCCTCTAAATATGATAACAAGGGAAGTGTTCTCTCAGCAGGATACACACACACACACACACACACACACACACACACACACACACACACACACACACATTTCCCGTTATTGTGTGCATGCTTTTCTAAATGTGAGATACGAAACAATCCAAGCTATCAAATTTTCTGTCTTTCTTTGGACCTAAGATGGAGTAGGTCCTTTCAGGTCATTTTAGAAAAAAATTCAATGGAAAAGTACTTGTAACAGTGATGGTTACTGAATGACCATCTCCAGATTTAGAAGGAATACTTTATAATGATACTTAAAGATGTAAATAGCAACACTCCTGGCTCTGCCATCAAGTGAGGAGATGACTGTAGGGAGTCATCTTGCCTTTCTGTGCTTCATTTTCTTTATTTATAACATATTTCCTGCCCTAACCATCTCAAAAAGTATTGTGAAGCTTAAGCAAGATAAGAAAGGGAATACTTTAAAAAGAAAATATGAAGAATATTATTATAGTAAAAAATCTGAAATCACTGAATATTAAATATTAAAATGCATAAGATAAATCATTGCCCAATAAGACTCTAACAATTGAGATTATTGAGAATTTAATTTAAACTTACTTGTGATAGAAAGTCAAAATCATATCTTATTGCCACTCAAGCATTATTCAAATTATTTTAATTTTGTAGCCTGCTAGATCTACATATTAAGGCATTAGCACTGACAGAAGTCCAACTTTACTATTTCATGTTATAAAACTAACTTGCAGTTTAAAATTTTTATTTGTAAAAGAATCTTTCCTTACATATTTCAGGTTTTTAATTCTACCTATACCTTGAAAACACCTGCATTTTGAAAACAGCCTGAGCATTATCATGCACAAGGTTCTTATCCCTTGGCACTTGTAAAGTAATAATCTCATATACTGTTTTCCCATTAGTCCTCTTTTCATGGGAACAAAACCGATAGAGTAGAAAGATGGTTCAGCATACACAGTAACACTAACCAACATAAGCCCAGTTGGTGGCCCAGGTTTATTTAAGCAAATCATCATGTGTATTATGTTTTTTAATCCACTAAGCTCTTATTTACTTGCAAATACTGTTCTGTTTCTCAAGCAGCCAGGAAATCCAAGTTCTGTAATATGCTTGGTTTGCCAAGCCAATATGGAGCATGACCAACTTGCATAAACTACAGGCTCTTCTCTCTGGTACTATGATTCCTTAACTAATTGTTTCAAAAATCTTTTAAACACAGATATTTCCTGCTTTAAAAATATTTATCCATATAGAAAAACTTCAAGAGACAGAAAACTACCAAGTACCATCTTGCTAGTCAGATTGCCTTTCCCTTTTCTTCTTGACCACCTAAATAATAGTATCAGCCAGATGTTCTATGAGATATTATAGGATTTTTATTTGCAAATATAACCATTTTTCCTCTTTATTAAAAAAAGATTTCAAATATAAAAAATAAAATGTAGATTAAGGTTAGGGTCTGCTAACTGTGTTATTAAAACAAGAAGAAAAAAGTCTCTGGCCTTGTTTTGTTTTTTTATTTGTTTTATTTTGGTTTTAATTAGGACATTATTATTTACCCAGGGAATCCAGTTTTGTTGCTATTAGACATATTTTTATCTGTAGTCATATATTTTCTTTTGTAGAAAATTGCATAATGGGTGCAAATTTATTCAATCTATTTTATGAGGCTATACTCTCGGGGCTGCCAAAGGATCCTGGAAGCTAGTGTAAGACTGTTGGTAGTGCTTCCAGAAGTTTCAGGCACCCAGCACACTTTAAATATTTTAAATAGCTATGCAGGAGCTTCTGTGAGCTGATGACCAGATAATCATGCAGAGTTTGGTTTATGGATTGATAAATCTAGTGGGCAAGCACTAAAAAAATAACCTAAACTAGCTCCAGGTCTGACTGATAGGAAGACTAATCTTTGCATGGATGAGGATCAAAAATTAAGGTAGACCTGGGGAATCCACTCACAGCCTAAGCCAAAGGGTCCACTGAAAAACTACACCACACTGAAAGTAATGTTAAATAAATGCCTTTTGTGGAAAAGTGGTGGAATAGAAGACAAAAAATTTATTTACATATATATATTTGCCCTCACTTGCATTCTTGCATTTTAACTAAGGAAAGCTCAAATATTCATATCGTAAAATTCTACTGTTAGGAGGCAACCTAGCATAGGTTCTAAAAATATATGTTGCAGAGTTACAGTGTCATGATTTAAATCTGGGTTCCAGCACTCACTAATTGTGTGATTTAATTCAAGTTATTTAAATGTTCAATACCTTGGTTTACCTATCCACAAGATGTGAATAGTGGTAGCTACCCGATAAAGTTAGGATGAGTGAGAATGAATGAATACACATAAAGCTCTTATAGCAGTGCCTGGCACATAGGGAGAACCTGATATAAATTAGTTATTAGTAGAAGTAGTAGTTAGTAATATTGTTATTATCAGGAACATCATCAAAAGAATTAGAAAAAAGAATGAGGATTCCCCTTGCCTGTCCTTCCAGAAGCCATGCCTGTTCAGTATGTGAGTGTGCAGTGGGATGGAGAACAAAAGAATCAGAAGGCAGAGATATTTTATAGATGTAGTTTCTGATTATGTATGCATTACAAAGGGTTTTACAATAGTCAAAACTCATTGAACTGTATACTTAATATCTGTGCATGTCACTCTATGTTAATTATAGTTTATTTTCTAAGGTGAAAATAAGATAAAATGCCTAAGTAGGTACCATATGATTCCTTGATGCCACCGACTTTTGGTTAATTAAAGAAATTATAGTCACAATTTGCATCAAATAGGAGAGCCTCTACTTAATACCTTTCTGATCTCATCTCCTACCATCATTCTCCATGCCAGTCACGTGGGTCCCCTCGCTACTTTAAAAAATATGCCAATTACCACCTTGCCTCAGGGCATGTGCATGTACTATTTCCTCTGCCCACTGATATTTTCATGTGCCCCTGCTCTTATTTCCTTCAGATCATCCTTTCTTCCTGCTCAAAGGCCACATCACAGAGAGCTTTGTTCTCATCCCATATAAAATAGCACATACACCTTAGCCACTCTTCACCTCCTTACACCACTTCATTTTCTTTCTGAGCCCTTGTATTCACCTCCAACATATTCGAACATTATTTTTTATTACTATTATTTGTCCCCCCCTTCTTAAACAGTAAGCAATATGAGAAATGGATTTTATTTTTTAAGTGTACAGTTTGGTGATTTTTTTAAATTAAATTTATTCATTTATTTTTATTTTGGGCCACAAAACAAGTCTAATTACATTTTAAAAGACTAAGATCATAGCGTATATGTTCTCTGACCACAATAACAGAAGGAAATTTAGAAAATTCGCAAATGCTTGGAAATTAAATAACACTTTTCCTAAATAGACAATGGGTAAAAAGAAAAATCACAGGGAAATGAGAGAGTATTTTGAGATAAAAATCAAAGTGCAACATATCAGAATTTGTAGGATTCAGGGCTCATGCAATGCTCAGAAAAAATATTTGTGTTTGTAAACACTTATATTAAAAATAAGAAAAATCTCAAATCAGTAATGCAAACTTCTACCTCAAGAAAAGAGAAAAAGAACAAACTAAACCAAAAGCAAATATTAGCAGGAACTATCAAAGATTACAACAGAAATATATGAAATTAAAAAACAATAGAGAAAATCAACAAAACCAAAAGGTGATTCAGTAAAAAGATCAACAAAATTTGCAAACTTTTATCTAGATCGACCATGAAAAAAAGAGAGAAGACTGAAATCACTAAAATCAAAAATGAAGCAGGGGCATTTTTACATTGTCATTATGGACTTTTGTGGTAGTAAGATTTAGTTTTATTCTTTCTCATTTCCATTTTTTTTTTCTGCTAGTGGGTTTTGTTCTTTCTGTGTATTCATGGTAGTGATTATCATTTTTTGGATTCTAGATGCAGGACTTCCTTGAGGATTTCTTGTACGGCTGGTTGTGTGGTGGAGAACTCCCACAGATTTTGTTTGTCTGGAAAATATATTAATTTTCCCTCATTTCTGAAGGATAGCTTTGCTGGGTATAGTATTCTTGGCTAGCAGTTTTTCTTTCTTTTAGTATTTTGAATATATCATCCCATTTTTTTCTGGCCTGTAGAGTTTCTGTTAGGAAGACTGCTGCTAGTTGGATAGGTAGGGACTCCCTTATAGGTGATTTGAGGCTTTTCTCTTGCTTCTTTTAAGATTCTCTCTGTGTCGTTGAGCTTTACCAGTTTGACTATAATGTGTTTTGGAGAGGATCTTTTTGGGTTGAATCTGTTTGCGGATCATTTAGCCACCTGGATCTGAAGGACCGTGTTTCTTCCTATACCTGAAAAGTTTTCCATTATTACTTCATTGAATAGGTTTTCCATTATCCTCCCCTTCTGGAACACCTATGATTCAAATGTTTGTGTACTTAAGGTTGTCTGCTAGCTCCCTTAGATTTTATTCACTTTTTAAATTTTTCTTTCCTTCTTTTTTTTGGGGGGGGGGCTGCCTCAGCAATTTTGAAAATACTATCATTCAAGATCAGAAATTCTTTCTTCTGCTTGTTCTAGCCTGCTGCTTAAGCTACTATTTCTGTTTTTTATTTTGTTGAGTGAATCTTTCAGTTCCATGAGTTCTGCTACATTCTTTTTTAAGGTATTAATCTCTTTGTAAATTTCCTCCTTTATATTTCTGGACTTTTTTTTCTTATTTCATTATGTTGTCTGAGTCTTCTCATATCTCAGTGATTTTCCTTAAGATTGTTGCTCAGAATTCCTTCCAGTCATTTCAAGGGTTTCCTGATCTAAAGAGTCTGGTATTTGAGAATGACCATACTCTTTTGGTGGTATCAAATTTTGTTGGCTTTTCATATATTTGGTATCTCTACAGTGATGTCTGGTTATCTGGTAGAGCACCGCTTCTTCTATTACTCTGGAGTGGGCTTTGAGTAGGGAGACATCCTCTTCTTTTTCCACTTTCCACTGATGACTCTCCTTGTGTCAATGCTGTCAAGTGTTTGGAGGGCCACCTGCATGGTGGCTGTGGCTACTGCTGTGGCATCAAACTACTTTTAAGGTAACGGTAGTTGTGGCAGTGGCTATGGTGGGCCACCTGCATAGAAGTGGTGTTTTCAACATGCTCTCTTGCCTGCTTCCAGGTGGCAAGAAATGAATTTCATGTCTCTTATATATACCCTCTCTCACATCAACATATTTAAGTTTTAAAACTCCAGCACTTGTTATTATGCACTAAATTGTGCTCCCTTTCCCCCCAATTCATATGCTGAAGTGCTATCCCCTACTACCTCAAAATGTGACTATATTTGAAGACAGGGCCTTTAAAAAGGTAACTAAGGTAAAATCAGGTATTATGGGTGGCACTCATTCTATATAACTGATGACTTTATAGGAAGAGGAGATTAGGACATTGACACACACATAGGAAAGACCATGTGAAGATGCAGGGAGAAGACTGCCATCTGCAAGCTATGAAGAGAGGCCTCAGAATAAAACCAACCCTACTGCCTTCTTGATTTGGGGATTCTAGCCACCACAACTATGAGAAAGTGTCTGTGGTTTAAGCCACCCAGTCTGTGACATTTTGTTATGGTAGCCCCAACAAACTAATATGCTAATTAAATCTAACTTTCCCTAACTCTAACTGCATGCAAGCAGTTAAACATGGCTGGAAAGAAGCCCAACATATCTGACCTGTTCTCAGATCTATGAGCCCACACCACAGTGGACCTTCAGTGTTTTGCAGCAATTCTGCAACAGTTCCTAGTCAAATCAATCCCCATCACTTAGACAACTATTTGCACCTTGTTGGCCTTCATCATACTGCCATCCTCATGTTTTTTACTCATGGCTCATCACTATGCTTCTACATTTAACAGAGAAGATATAAACAATCAGAAGAGAATTTTGATCTATTTTCAGTTGATTTTAGTATATGGTGAGAGGTATGGGTCTAGTTTCATTCTCCTACTTATGGATATCCAGTTATCCCAGCACCATTTGCTGAAGAGGCAGTCTCTTCCCCAGTATATAGGCTTGGTGTCTTTGTCAAAGATCAGATGGCTGTAGGTGAGTGGGTTGATTTCTGGATTCTCTATTCTATTCCATTTATTAGTGTGATGGATTAAAAAATTAAATATACACCCTGAAACAATAAAACTTCTTAAAGAAAACTTAGGAGAAACACTTTAGGAAGTAGAACTGGACACAGACTTCATGAATACAACCCCAAAAGCAAGTGCAAACAAATGAAAAATAAACAAATGGGATTATATCAAACTAGAAACTTCTGCACAGCAAAAGAAACAATTAACAGGGTTAAAAGACCACCAAGAGAGTGGGAGAAAATATTTGCAAAATATACATCTGACAAAGGATTAATATCCAGAATATACCAGGAACTCAAACAACTTTACAACAAAAAAAACAAATAGCCCAATTAAAAAATGGGCAAAAGAGCTAAATAGGAATTTCTCAAAGGAAGATATACAAATGGCCAACAGACATATGAAAAAAATGCTCAACATCACTCAGCATTTGGGAAATGCAAATCAAAACCACATTGAGATACCATCTCACCAAATTTAGGATAGCTAATATCCAAAAGACTGTGAATGATAAATGCTGGCGAGGTTGCAGAGAAAAAGGAACTCTCATACATTGTTGGTGGGACTGCAAAATGATGCAGCCTTTATGGAAAATGGTGTGGAGGTTCCTCAAATAATTGCAGATCGATCTACCATATGACCCAGCTATCCCACTGCTGGGAATATACCCAGAGGAATGGAAATCATCAAGGTGAGGGTATACCTATTCTCCAATGTTCATCACAGCACTATTTACAATAGCTAAGAGTTGGAACCAGCCCAAATGTCCATCATCAGATGAGTGGATACGAAAAATGTGGTATATCTACACAATGGAATACTACTCAGCTATAAAAAAGAATGAAAGGGCCAGCCCCATGGCACACTCGGGAGAGTGCAGTGACACTCCCGCCGCGGGTTCGGATCCTATGTAGGGATGGCCGGTGCGCTCACTGGCTGAGCGCGGTGCGGGCGACACCAAGCCAAGGGTTGTGATCCCCTTACAGGTCACAAAAAGACAAAAAAAAAAAAAAAAAAGAATGAAATACTGCCATTTGCAATGACATGGATGGACCTAGAGAGAATTATATTAAGTGAAACAAGTCAGGCACATAAAGAGAAATATCATATGTTCTCACTTATTTGTGGGAGCTAAAATTAAATAAATAAATACACAAACAATGGGGCGTGGGGTGAGGGAAGAAAACACAACAATTACAATTCCTTGAAGTTGATATGACAAGCAAACATAAAGGACATTGTTGGGAGGGAGGTTTCAGTAATTGGTCACAATAATCAACCACATTTTATAATGACAAAATAAAATTAAATTATAAAAAATAAATGAAATAAATGAAATAAAAAAGGAAAAGAATTTTGCATGCTGCCATGTTGAATGTATCAACTTGCTTGTTTCTGTTACTGCCACACTTACATCTGCAAGTTGAACTGTTACAATGGATGAATCATCCTTTAAAAGACTGCAAAAGTCTCTGCTCTCACATATTCATGGATTTTTTGATGCACTTGTCTCTTCTGCATCAATTTTCCTTCTCTAATAAGTCATTGCTATTAAGATACAAAGATACTATATTAATAAATATCTTAAAATAAACTACTTTGACCCCATATCCCTCTCCAGCTAACCCCACATCTGTCTGTTCATTTTTAATGCAAAACCTCTGGAAAGAATTATGTATAACCACTATCTGCACATCCCTATCCTCCTATTCTTTCTTAAAACCAACAGGCTTTAGCCCCAGCCAGTATATGAAAATAGTCATGAAAACAGTGATACAGCATGTTTTCAGTTAGTATATGAAAACAGTTATACAGTAATGGCTAAATCCAATGGTCAATTCTGTCACTACCTTACCTAACTCCTAACCAGCATCTGACACAGGTTAGCCAAAAACCCTTGAACTCGTTTTTGGTAACTCTTTTCTTTTACATCCCATATTTGATCTTGCAACAAATTCTGTTGGCTCTACCTGCAGATTTGACTTGTTTCTCATCAATTCCACCACTATCACTCCATACCAAGCAACCATCATCACCTTGAAATATTGCCTTAGATGTTTTTTCTTTCTTAAATAAACATGTTTATTGAGATATATTGCACATACCATACAATTCACCCATTCAAAGTGTACAACACAATGGTTTGTAGTACAGTCACAGAGTTGTGCTTTCATCACAACCAATTTTAGAACGTTTTCATTACCTCAAAAAGAAAACCATTCCCCTTTGCTATAACCCACAATCCACTCATCATCCCTAGTCCTAGGTAACCACTAATCTAATTTTTGTCTGTATAGATTTGACTATTCTGAATATTTCATATAAATGAAATCATATAATATGTGCTCTTCTTTCACTTAGCAAATTTCCAAAGTTCACTTATGTTGTGACATACGTAAATACTTCATCTCTTTGTTAATGACAATATTCCAATGTATGGCCACATTATTTACCTATTCATCACTTGATGCACCCAAATGTTGGTTCTATTTTTTAACTATTATAGAAAAACGCAGCTACAGACATTTATGTACAAGTTTTTCTGTGGACATATTTTTCCATTCTCCAGGGTGTACACTTAGGAGTGGGATTGCTTGATCATATACTATGCTTTATCCTCTTAAATGCACTCCCATAATAATCTATTCTCCACACAGAAGGCAGGTTGATTCTTCTAAAATTTTAATTTAATCAGATCTTTTCCCTGTTCTGCTCATTATTAACCAATGGTTTTCTATCACGTTTAAAATATATTCCAAATTCTTACCTTAGCCTATAACACTCAGCCAAATCTGGACTCTGACTACCTTTCAGATCTCATCTTCTAATCCTTTCTCCTTTACTTAGCATGCTCCAATATCTTTGTATTTGAAGTTTCCTCTGTCTGGAACACTCCTCCTGAGTTATCCAATGGCACACTCCACTATTTATTTGAATATCTGCTCAAGCATCCAGAAAAGTCTTTTTTAGACCAAGTTATCTAAAATAATGCCCCTCCTCTGCCCTAGTTTGTATACCTTCAGGTGGCAGCCCAGCCAAAAGAGGGGCTAGGGTATTAAAACTTAATTCTCATCTAGCCACCAGGATTCTCTTGTTGGATCAGAATATTCCTAGATCATAAGGATAATAATCACTTGGCTGGGTATACTGCTAACTAAATCCTTCTACAATGGCCCACATGGGCCAACATGGGAGGTATAATGTGTCTCAGTAAATTTTGTAAAAATATCTTTGTCCCACTCACATTAAATTCTTTTATGAAAGTTCTGGGTCAGAGTAATAAATGATTGGAAAAAAAGGTGAAGTTACATTTACTGATGGAACAGACCGAAGTTCATGGCCATGGAGGAAGACTTTGACAACTGGTGAAGAAACAGCTCTTACACCAAGAGGTGTGAAAGAGGGGTGAGTCAATTAATGTTCTCTTTGTGTCCTAGATCCAGCATCAGAGCTTGACAAAATAATATGGCCTGCTTGACTGAAGCAACATTTGTGGCTGGCATTCTGACCTGCTGTTTTGTTTCTTACCTCATCCAAGTGCTATGAAACAGAAAAACTCATGTGGGCATGGCCAGTCCTGAACAATCCTGCTGTGACTAATGCTCTCAGTGCTCAGTCAAAAAGAGAGATCCCTCTTCCTACCTATACCAACACAAGAACAGGCATAACTTTGTTTCTATCTGGCTGACAGAAATTCACCTATTTCTTCCGATGTCTGAGCAGCTTTGATGTATGCCATGTCTGTAATCCAGGTGACAAATCATTGGTAATACAGCACATGCTTAACCAAACCAAGTAATAGTGATGCAAATCAAGGTTAATAACAAATTCTGAGTTGGAGAGATTTGTGCCCCTTTGGGCTATATGTTTGTATGTGGAATAGAATGGGCCATGGACTATCTCTCCACTGGGGATTGGGGTTCTGTATTATCTATTGCAATGACAACCAAAGACCAGCAGATCAGTCTAAAACTCTCTTTTACCATTTGCACTAGGTAATAAATTGGCCTTGGCCTACATCTTGGCTTTATAAAATTGGGCCTAATCATACTCTCTGAGATGCATTCACAGGGACTGAGTCCAGGACCTTGAAAGACATGGTTGAAGTGAATACTGCAGGTTGGCTTAAACATGCTGCTTTAAGTTCTGTTCATAATAGCCTTAAATAAATACTGTATGAAAAAAACTGAATGGGTCACAGTTTGTCAGATTAATTAAGGTGTTCAATGGCATTGTAACTCATGTGAAAATCTATCAGAAGCCAAGATGATGGAGGACCAAAGGGTGAACAGTGTTGGGAGATCTTCCTCCACTTTCTCCAACTCCCACACTTCTTGCTGAGTATGCCAAGAATGCAAGGCCCCCAACACTCTTCACCCAGGCCATTTCTCAGGGTTGTGTTTGCAGTGAACAGCCTTGAAGAATGAAATGAGATATATCCTCTGGGACAAAGAGCAGCCTTTTACTGCTTGCTATGAAATGGGTGGGTTCTTTAAGGTTATTGGGTTTTTTTCCCTGTAATGCAACCCATATGTATATAGGCATCTGTTGAGGCTCTTCACATATTCTCCATGGGATATAGGATGCCAGTGGAACTGATACCGATACGTTGATGCTCATACTACTTGCTGTGCCATGACTAAAGATTTATTTTGCTCTAACCTAGGAGTCTATTCCGCTGTATTAGTCCATTTTGTGTTGCTATATCAGAAATACCTGAGACTGGGTAATTTATAAAGGAAAGAGGTTTATTTGGCTTACAATTCTGGGACAGCTGCATCTGGCATGGGCCTCAGGCTGCTTCTACTCATGGCGGAAAGGCAGTAGGCAGCTGGTGGATACAAGCAGATCACATGGCAAGAGAGGAAGCAAGAGAGAGAGAGGAGGTGCCAGGGTCTTTTAAACAACAAGCCTTTGTGGGAACTAATAGAGCGAGAACTCACTCATTTATCCCCCCACCACCAGGGAGAGCATTAATCCATTCATGAGGGATCCGCCTTCGTGACTCAATCAGTTTCCAACACCACCACATTGGGGATCAAAATTCCACATGAGTTTTGGAGGGGTCAACACATCCAAACTCCATCATCTGCCAACATCCATGAAATTGTAACTAACTAACTTGCTAACTTTTAAGTAGGGTAAAATTAAATTCCACACCTTTCACAGATCTGAGATCATCATACAAAGAAAAACTAGAAGCTATGTATGTTTGCCTATGTGAATTTTCATACACTGGCTAAACTTGGTAATCTCTGAGGAATAGAATTGATTTAGTCTTTTGTAGGTTTAAATTTTTAATATAAGGATGAATTACTTTCAGAATAAAACTACTACCTTAATTATAAGAAGAAAAATATTCCTTTCGTTTATCCTACAGATATAATTGAATCCCACAAGCCAACACTGTGCTAGGCACTAAAATTGAAATGGATAATAAGACACAGTCCCTGACTTCTGGCTTATAATCCAGCAGAGAAGACAGACAAAGTCACTGGAGTAGGGATAAGAAAGGGGATAAAAGAAACATTTGGAATGATTCCAAGATGGAACTCTTTTTAACAGATAGTTTTTATATGTAATTATTAGTGTTAAGAGAATGCAACAACAAACAGAGTAACTGGTCATAGAGTGAATGAGAGAAGAGAGGAGCTTCATAGAGAATGTTATAAGGTAGCAACATATTTATAAGGCAGATGTCATGTGTCAAGGCAGTTTGTTACACACTGGTGTTTTCAGCCATGCTTGCATAAAGGTACATCCGTTCTACAAAGACGTTATAACCGTCAAAGCCAAAAATACATGGTAATGGGACCTTACAAGCAATAGATTATCATTAAAAGATAATGAAATTAAGTCTTCATAAAGAAAGTTTATAAAAAAAATATATGACCCTCAAAAAGATAAGGAAATTAAGTCGCTTTGAAAATCATATTCATCAACCTAAAAATTGCTCAAAATTCATTTGTTTTACTTATTTAATGACTGTTTGGTATTCATTTTATAACGTGGCATAACAGTGGCTCAAGATTGTTCATTAATAGTCACCAAGAGGGGAAAACAGACATCCAAAACGTTCAGCTGGATATAAAACCTAAAGTTTTAAGACAACACTAGAACATTTAGACAGTTCCCAGTAGACATATACTAGCTAGCTGTCCATCTTCTGCCTTAGATCTCATGATTAAAAAGAAAATAAATGTTTCCACTGAGATAAACCATTAGAGAATCTTAACATTAGTTTCCTAGTTGGCCTTAAATCTTCTAAATTCTTCATGAAAAAGACGTTAGAAATGAATTACAAGTGTTCTTTCCTTGAAATGTGTCGCGTAATGTGGCCATTTTTTGTCTAGACTTTCTTTTCAAACCAAGGTTATTTATTTCTAATAATAATAATAACAATAATAATAATAATAATAATAATAAAGAATAATATTAATTTATATTGGCAATTAATGGGAGACAAAAAGAAAGTGAAATCAATTAAAATCACCAAATTCTAGAGCACAAAAAGACCCCCAGCAACACAAAGAAAAGGATGCAGAAGGGATTTTGCCACAGAGTGCTCTGGAAGTGTGTTAAAATTGCATAAATGTAAGCAAAATTTTATTTCTCTGCTCACTATTTTAATTCATGATTATTTCTTTTCTTTTTTTTTTTAACCACATTTGAACCATGGGAGAAAAGTACATCTTTCTTAAAATTAGTTTAAAAAGTATTCACAAGTGAAATACTTAACTTTTTCCACTCCAAAAATAAAAACACCTTATTAAAGTTTAAATATATGTACTTATTAACTTGATTTGCAGCTTCAGTTTTTTTCCTGCAAACTTTCTGGTGAAGTTATTAATCATAAGTTAAGTGCCTTAAAAGACAGGCAATTAGAGGGAAGAAGTAAAGAAGTAAAGAACGAAATATTCCAAATATTCAATAACTGGTCTCCAGTTAATTAACAGTAAAGTAAAAATATTATATCTCCAAGAACTTAAAATTCACATTCTTGTTAGCAAACTATATTTGTCATATGAAATTGCTAAAGAATGTAACTTGTTAGTCAATATAAAGCAATCTAATATTATGGAGTATATAATCCAAAAGTAGAAACAGAAATACTACAAAATAGGAAATTTGCCAAAAATACATGTGAAAGGGAAAGATACAATGTCTTTCTACAAGACTTAACAGTTGAGAAGATTACTATTATGTGTACAAGCACATGATCAGGTAACCTGTAAAAGAGGAAACATTTAACACATAATCTGGGAAAATTAATTAATTTAATTGGTAAATGTGTTATTTAAAAAATTATAAATTAAAATTAAAGACTGTTTTGAACAAAACTGTATTTTAGGAAAGGTGGGATGATGATGAGTCCTTTTTCACTTTGTAAGTGCATATATAAATTGGTAAAAACTTTTTTGGAAAGAAATGAGATTTGCTACAAATAAATAGGATTTTTTACCTAGTTTTTAAAAATTATCATATGATTTGAACTAGTAATTTCTCTACTGGTAACTCTCTTTTAAAAATCCCATATTAAAGAAATGGCTTTAAGTTCAGAGATGTTATGACAGCATTATTTATTAAAAATAGTTCAAAATAGATACAGAGCTAATTGACACAATATTATACAGCTATCAGAAAACTTATGAACGTTTGTAATAACATGAGAAACGTTTATATGATAATACAAAATTAAACAAATCATGATTATCCACTTGTTTGTGCACTATGAATGCAGCTAGTTTTTAAACTTATTTACGTAAAAGTACTGGAAAAATAAGTGGGACTATGGGGATTTTCTTTGTGCTCCTCTTACTATTTTTGTTAATTTATAAATTACCCAGAAATAGTATATAGACCTGAATGTTGGTGAAAATATATGTTTTACTTTAAAGTAAACAAGAAAACCACCGATAATAGCGATAAAGATTTGGATTGCGAGCTATCCGATATTTGTGCATATGAATATGTGAGTACATGAGCATACACACAGTTATGATGAAAAACTGAAAATACAGAGTAACAGACCCAAAGGACTGTCAAAAGCTATGCACAAAAAAGAGTAAATAAATGAGAAAGAAAAGGAGGGCATTAATTAATTAAATAACCAATTAATTAATTAATCAATTAAAATAAAGCCTGATTTAAGTATTGTTTCCAAAATTCTAACTTTTACTAGTTTCCAGTATTACAGAAGCTATATACTCTGAAAAGATAAAAGTTTGCCCCACCTCTCAAATTCTACTAAAACTCCGCATTCCTTTGAAGAAAATGGCCAACTTTCCAAACCTGGAATCTTATCCAATATTCAGGAATATCTTTTTCTGGTTGTATATATGGCCTTTGCTTCAAACAAATACTCTCTTAAAGCCATCAGGACCAGTATTTAAAAGTGATCATTCAAAGTAGGGAAAAAAACTCACTTTTCATTACTCTCAATACTGCAGTCTATATTCCTCTCAAAGCCAGCTAAGTTTTCAGAAAAGAAACGACAAATGAATTTTGTATTCCCCTCGTAGGAAAAATTTAATATATTGAAGAAACATACCTACTTGGACCCCAAAATGCCCTTTCTTTTTATATGATTTAGATTAAAATCACATGCTCATTATCACATGCTAATTAAGGTACTTGAGAACTACAGTGATTGCTGCTAGAGAAATTATTGTTTCCTATCAATAGTATACCGCAATGGGAAAAAAAATCAATGACAAGAAAAATCAGATTCCAAAATCAAATGCCATGATCAAAAAACCCTCCCTGTTAAAAGCCAGCAAACTAGTGTTTGTTTTTATTCAGACAAAAAAAATGTAGTACATAATCTATTGTATCTAATGTAGTATATAATCTATTCTAGTTTGGTTTTAAATGTCTAATGTAAACATGCTATTTTAAATGATCTTAGTATTTTAATATATCTCTGAGTTTTTGAAAGATGTATTTCCATTTATCACTTTGCGTCAGTCATTGCCAATTAAGTCAATTCCTGAAAACAATTTTCCTTTCACAATTATTTGCCAGAAATTATCTGTGGTGAACATGGTGGTGGCCTAGGGGGGAGGGGCGCAGTGTAGGAGGGGAGCCACTATCACTCTACTCAAGGTTACCTCAATTGTTAGGTTTCCTTTCTAGAAATGAGATCTTTACAGTTGCTATTACAGCAGTGAAAAGCAATGAGTTATTAACAGACAGTTTTTCTTATTAAAGTTTATTTATTTATTTATTTTTTTGTCGTTTTTTCGTGACCGGCACTCAGCCAGTGAGTGCACTGGTCAGTCCTATATAGGATCCGAACCCGCGGCGGGAGCGTTGCCGCGATCCCAGCGCAGCACTCTACCAAGTGCGCCACGGGCTCGGCCCTTAAAGTTTATTTTTGAGTCAAGGTCCAAATTCTAAAAGCAAACACTTCGTAAATTTTCTGCAAAGGTTATATAGTTTTACATATCAAACAGAAAAGGTATAAAGCTTCAAGATCAATCATATCTGTTTAATCCAAGGAAAAGCTCCACTATTTGTGTGGCTGAATGGTTATAATAGTTTCTTTTGATTTTGATAAGCACAGTAAATACATTCTAACCAATGATTGACATCAGAACAAATCAGTAGGTGTGCTCCATTCCAAAATCTCTTATCTGTAAATTTCTGTGGAATGAAAGAGTGTTCAAACTGAGAAAGAAAATGCTGGTATGATTCTCCTCCAACACAAAATCATAATCTGTATCAAAATCCTCTAATTTCCCACATTTATTTAGCTCTACCCCAGCAGAACAGCAATCAACATTTTATTTTCCTTTTTGCTTCAGAGATAGGTACAAAGGCAGCAATCAGAATCAATGAAGCCTATTAATTGATGCATGGAATTTTTTTCTTTATGCCATTTTAATTCCTGGTTATTTCATTCCCTCTCAATTTTAAAAATTATACTTATCTTTTAAGATATTTAAATTATGTTTCTCTTTATCATATTTTTTATATCCTTTATCATTCATCTCATTTCCTGTCCAGTGTCTCTCTTTCATCAGTTATAAAAATCCCCTGACCTGAATTTTTCATTTCAATTTGCTATTGGCACTGCAGGATGTATTTGTTAATTATTTTTCCATATGTCAATTATTCCTCCCACTCATTTTTCCCAATTTTCCTGCATTTTCTTTCTCTTTTATGGAGAAAACACCATATTTCTTGGACATCTCAATATTTCTCCACAATCTCCACTTGCCGTAGTACAGAACCTTCTTTTCTCTTACCTAAAGCCCTAAGGCATAGTCTAAGTTCTTTCTTCATATCAACCCAAACTTGATGACATCTAGGAAAGATGTGCAAGGACTGAGACACTGAAGAGGCTAAATGATAGCAGAAAAATTGAAACAATGAACATCTGTACCAAAGAGCCAGAAGTATAGAAAAGACTATTCTTTTTTCTAAAACTTCAGTAATACCGTATATAGCACTGTTAGGTGTATTAGACAGACTTTGATTCAGGTCCCACCCCCATCACCCATTTATTTGGAGATACTGGACAGGGTTAAATTGCCCAGTTAACTCCAGTTTTTCCAATGCTTATAAAATTACAACAAGAGCTATACTTACTTATAGGAAGAATCATGGCAAAAATTATGCACATGAAATGAGAATCAAAGGAACTGCACACAGTAATTAATCGGTATATGTTTACCCATTATTATTATTGTGATCAATATTATGACAAGCAAAATGATTTAATACAACTCATAAAGAGAAAAGTATTTAAGATTGATTCAAATAGTAAGATATGTATTTCATTTATATGGCAAATAATTATTGAGTACATTATATGCTCCTAGCCCTAGCCCAAGCTATATGCTTACATACCTCAAGAATATAGAGTTTATAATCTAGTAGTTCTACATAAAATCAACAACAAACTAGAAGAAAAAGACATCAAGAAAGCAAACCCAAAAAAATAAAATACTTAAGAATATATCTAACCAAAGAAGTGAAAGATCTCTACAACGAGAACTGCAAATCACTTCTGAAAGAAATTAAAGAAGACACTAAGAGATGGAAAGATATTCCTTGTTCATGGATTGGAAAAATCAATGTAGTAAAAATGTCCATACTACCCAAAGCCAGCTACAGATTCAATGCGATTTCCATCAAAATACCAATGACATTTTTCGCAGAAATAGAATAAGCAATCCTAACATTCATATGGAACAACAAAAGACCTGAATAACCAAAGCAGTCCTGAGCAAAAAAGTAAAGCTGGAGTTATTACACTTCCTGTCTTCAAACTATAGTATAAATCTATAGTAACAAAACAGCATGATACTGACATAAAAACAAACATATGGACAAATGGAACAGAAAAGAGAACTCAGAAATCAACCCATGTATTTACAGCCAACTAATCTTTGACAAAGACATCAAGAACATACACTGGGGAATAGACTTCCCATTCAATAAATGGTGCTGAAAAACTGGATACCCACTTGTAGAACAATGAAACTTGATCCGTACCTTTCACCATATACCAAAATCAACTCGAAATGGATTAAAGACCTAAATATGAGGTCTGAAACTTTAAAACTCCTAGAAGAAAACATAGGGGAAATGCTCCAGGATTTAGGATTGGGCAATGACTTTATGAATAACACCCCAAAAGCACAGGAAACAAAAGAAAAAATAAACAAATGGGATTACACCAAACTAAAAAGCTTCTACACAGCAAAGGAAACAATCAATAGAGTGAAAAGACATCCTACAGAATGGGAGGAAATATTTGCAAAATATGCATCTGACAAGAGATTAATATCCAGAATATACAAAGAGCTCAGACAACTTCACCGCAAAAATAACAAATAGTCCGATTAAAAATGGGCAAAGGAGATGAATAGACATTTCTCAAAGGAAGACATACAAATGGCCAATAGGTACACACACAAAAAATGCTCAACATCCTTAATCATCAGAGAAATGCAAATCAACACCACTTTGAGATATCACCTCACCCCAATCAAACTGGCTATTACAGAAAAGACAGAGAATAACAAATGCTGGCAAGGATGTGAAGAGAGAGAAACCCTCCTACACTGTTGGTGGGACTGTAAATTAGTACAGTCACTATGGGGAACAGTAAGGAGGTTCCTTAAACAACCACAGATAGAACTTCTATATGATCCAGCAATCCCACTCCTGGGGATATATCCAGAGGATTGGTAAACACCAGGTCGAAGGGATACCTGCCCTCCCTTGTTTATTGCAGCTCTATTTACAATAGCTAGGCGATGGAACCAACCTACATGTCCATCAATGGATGACTGGATAAGGAAAATGTGGTATTTATACACAATGGAACACTACTCAGCCATAAAAAAGAATGAAATTCTATCATTTGCAGCAACATGAATGAGCCTGGAGAAAATTATCCCTAACCCAGGTACACAAAGAGAAATACGGCATGTTCTCACTCATAACTGGGAGCTGAATCCATAAATAAACAAATGAACACTAAAGAGAGACAGAGAGAAAGAAAGAAAGAAAGAGTAATCTCAGTAATATGTTGAACTTTCAGAAAACTAGAGATGGAAAAGGGGAGGGAAAGGGTAGAGAGAGGAGAGCTAATGAGGAATTGGTCAACGGACATAAAGAATAAGTTGCATATTGTAATGATGAATAAGCTAAGTATACTGATCTAACCACCACACATTCTACACAACTATTGAAAATCAACGTTGTACCCCACATGTATGTATAATAAAAAAATAAATAAATAAAAATTAAATTAAATTAAATTAAATTTTAAAAAGGATAATATGGTCTTCACAGTAGCAGTGCTGAGAGTACTATAGCAATGACAGCATCGAAAATTCAGCAGCTGTGCCTAAGTGTTGTTGGCATCAGCAGTTCTGCAGTAGTGGTGCTGGCCCTGCAACTCTGCAACCAATTGTCCCAGATTTGTGACATTAGCTGTGTTTTCCTATGACCTTCTTCTGGTTCCTGACTACATCCTGAGACTAGGATTAATGCTTTTCCAGCATTTCTGTGACATCCCCAATATCTTTATAATAAAGCCTTTAACAGCTGCTCCCCCCCCAAAAAAAGATTAAAGTTCTGGGGCCAACATCATTGTTGAGAATACTAATTTTATTATTTTTATTTTGTTCTTTGTGCACATAAGTACTATATATATACACACATACATATACATAAACATACATATATATATTCTTAAATTTTTTATAATGGAAACAATAGGAGTATTCACTGTTGTCTAATTTGCTGTTAGACTTTGTTGATTTTGAGGGTCCCATAGGATAAACAAGTGGAGCTGCCTGGAAAGCAGGCAAGAATAGGAATTGAATTACAAGAGAGGCAAAGATAACAAAGTCAGCAAACCAATATTAGCTGAAACCATAGAAATTGATGAAATTTGCTTAGTGAGAATGTGAGTATGAGAGAGAGAGAGGATGCCACAAAGAATCTTATAGAGTACCAATTTGTAAGAAAGATAAGCCCACAAATGAGATTGGGCAAGGGCTATCAAGGGCAAAGAAAACAGAAGTGCGGTGCTATAGATTCCAACAGAAAGGATATTTTTTAAATAGAGGGAATGATCAATAGTACAAAATTGTACTAAAAGAGCAAAAAAGTATACTTTATATACAGTCATTAATTTTGGTGACCTTAGAAAGAGCGCTTTCAGTCAGGCAAACACAGCAAGCCTCAGTGTGTTGAGGTGTGAATGGATGTGGGACAGAATATAGTCAAGTCTTGGAAACATTTAGCTGTGAGTAGAGGTAAGAATTATGGTGCAGCTAAAAGTGAACTTAGAATAAAAAGGAGGATTTACACACACATTTATTTTTGTTTTCAAGGGGGAAGGTATTTTGACATGTATAATACCAATGGGAAGGAATCAGGAGAGAGGGAAACAGTTGAACATGTAGAAAGAAAGAAAATATTCATCTGAATTAGGGCTTTGAGAATGCATTCTGGTATAAGACTCAGAGGCTTGTTTATAGAGGAAGAGCCACCGTGGAAGGGAAGACTGAAGGATTTGTAAATACTGGTAAGCTAGCAGTAACCTCTGTTCCTATCTCACAAATGCTATTTTCTTTGTATGTCATCAATTAAGAAAGAAGAATGGAGAGTGGTGGTGGTGTTAGAACACAGAAAAGTACAAAAGTTTGATATAAAATTGTCAGGAATGGAAGATACCTGTTTAGAAAAGCACATACAAGTTGCTGCTTCACAGAAAAGAGGGCTCAGTTGAGATTGTCATCCCAAATTTTCAATCCTTTTGTTTGGTGTGGGTCATCTCCTCTGAGGCTTGCCCAAAGGGCCTTAGGAACACCTCCCTTTCTATTCTTTTTTACTTTCCAAAGGTTTAACTCCAGGTAGTAAATATTTTACTTTGTATTTCCAAATTTTTTAAATAAAGTGTATCAATTTAAACATCAAATTATTTTAAACATGAGTAAATCAAATGTAATGCTGTACTCACTGAACTCTTCATTAACATGTTTTAAGTAGGCTGAAAATGATTTGTGATATCTTTCTGTCCTAAAAATTAATGATGATGCAACTTGTTGAACCTCTGTACTCACTCATACATGAAGACACAACAAAGGAGAAAAACAGTGAAGGAAGTAGAAACCCAGGTAATTTTTATCTAAGCTAGGTGTGTGTGACTAGAAATAAATTGTTTGTGGCCATGATCAACATGAATAACTGCTCAAATGACACTGTTCTCTCTCTCTTCTTCCTCCCTCCCTCTCTTTCAGTTGGACCTTTCTGTTTCCAAGATACCTCCTAGTTTGACTCTATGGCTGCTCAACTGGGTGTCTCTGATACTGACTGAGGTTGCCTGGCAACATGACCAATAGAATACTCACCAGCCTGTGTGGTAGCTCTATTTTTCAGCTTGCAGGTGGGAGATTTGGATAGAATTTCATGAGATTTTTCACGCTGCAATTCTGTTTCATTTCAGTGGGTACGTAATTAAGTTTATTACTTGTAATATTATTATAGAAAGCATTTTTCGGTATGACATAGAGATTTTTGGTTTTGTCATACTTATTAATACTTCTAGAAAATTTTAAAAGATTGAAATTGTCCTTTAAGATACTTCTTACCTTTTTCATACTTATTATCATAAAGCAAAAATAAAAAATATTAAAAACTGAAAGGTTATTGATGAAGAAGAGATGTAAGGGGATTGGAGACGTTCTATATCTTTATCCGAATAACAGTAACAGAGATATATTACTATGTAAAAGACCATCTATCTGTACACTTTCTGTTAGCACACTTTACACACTTTAAAATACATATGGTATACAGCCATCCCTCAGTATTTTTGGAGGATTGGTTCCAGGACCCCCCTTGAAATCCATGGATGCTCACGTACCTTACATAAAATGGCGTAGCATTTGCATATAACCTGCACACATCCTCCTGTGTAATTTAAAACCTCTCTAGACTACTTATAATACCTAATACAATGTAAATACTATGTAAATAGTTGTTATACTGTATTGTTTAGTGAATAATGACAAGAAGAAAAAACCTGAACATATTCCGTACAGATGCAATCATCCATTTTTTTTTTTTTCAGTCTGCGGTTGGTTGAATCCACAGATGCAGGACCCGTGGACATGAAGGGATGACTATTTCAACTCAATAGTTTTTAAAGGTGATGACAATATGAATAAACATATACACACAAACACAAACAGTGTCTATGCGAGCTTGGCATTAGTTTTGGAAAAAAAAATAATCTATAATTTTATCACAAAAAATATCATCTTAAAGACCGGGCATTTCAGTAGCATTTAATCAGTTTAACAATAGAGACTAGATTGCCATATGTCAACCATGCTTTTACTAATAACCTGCTATTTATAGAAAGGGAGCTTTAACTGTCAATTCAGATGGACAAATTCAAGAGAGCAGACAGCACTAATGGCCACACACTGCAAATGATTTGTTATCTGTTTCAGCCTCACTGAATCAGAAGCAGAATGCTACAGATGCACAGAAAGATTACATATGGAAATTTACCTCAATTAGACATTTCATACACAAAGTCATAGTCATGCCTTGCTCATCGGGCCTTGCCTCTGCAGAGTACACTAGATCCCCACTTGCTACAACTTCCCATGGTGTAATGTAGCACAAATAAGTTGATTGGCAAAATCTAGCACAAACTTTAAAACAGAGATCCCGAGTAGCTTTATTTTATCGTATTTTATTTTTTAAACTTTACTGTATAATCTCCATGCCAGAGTGTGTGTACACATTGCATCGTCAAAAGAACCCAGCATTAAACTTGGACAGATTTTTAAAGTACATTTATGTTCTTATTTCATTTGATCCTTGTAATGGTCTTAATAATATATTTCCCATTTTATAAATTTTTAATCGAAGACTCACATGATTTATGTGACTTTCCCCAAATTACACACTTTGCCTAAGCCAGCAATCTTGACAACCAGAATTTTAAGCCAGTTGTACAACATACAACACCATGTTGTTCAATTAAAATCTACTGTTTCATTTCAGAACTGGCAAAACCTGGCAACAAAGCCATTTTCTGTAAAAATTAAACCTTGATTTGGGTAAACAAGTCTTTATCAATTTATTTTGTAGTCTTTAGGCTATTTCTATGGACAAGAAGATCTGACTGAAGCAAAAAAAAAAATACACAAAACTGTGGTGCTTTATACCTGTTAAAAAGGTAATAGAGGTCAACTCACAACTTTATTCATTTATCAGCTGAGGAAACTGAGGCCCAGAGGGTTATAATGCTTTTCACAAGTTTTATAACTTATTAATGGAGAATTCAAACTATCTTATCTATTTCTTGGTTTGACATTACATAAAGATTGACTATCATAAACCTACATTTTGAGAAATATTTCAGTATAGTTCAAAGTATAAAACTGATATATTAAAGAGCAGAAATTGTGACTCAATCCCATCTAAAAGATATAACTCTACCCAAGAGAAACAAGGTTGTCTTTGTACTCTATCAGTATTTTGTATGCATAGACTCTGTCCTTCTTTAAATAACTGAATTTATGCTAATTTAAGATGGGTACAATAAAACATACCATTTATTGATCATTCCTATGTGACAGACCTGTTCAACATATTATCATATTCAATCCACACCAAAACATTTTAAGATAGTTATTAGCATTCCCACCCTTTAACAGCTAAAAATCTAGAACCAAATAAGAACCATGCTCAAGGTCCATAGCTAGTAATTTTCTGAACTGAGATCAGAACCCAGTTCTGTATGATCCTAGAACCTGTGCATTTTATTTTTTTTTTTTTTTATTATTTTTTTTTTTTGTGACCGGCACTCAGCCAGTGAGTGCACTGGTCAGTCCTATGTAGGATCCGAACCCACGGCGGGAGTGTCGCCGCGCTCCCAGCGCAGCACTCTACCGAGTGCGCCACGGGCTCGGCCCGAACCTGTGCATTTTAAACCACACCATTCTGTCTCAGAAATCAGATTACCTAAATGTAATTCCCATCCTCCTGTTGTGAATGAGACTACTGAGAGTTTACCCAATACCTATTTTTCCCTTCATCCTTATAGGTATACAACAGAGCAGTTGTGTATGCAGATAAAACACTACATGTTAGAGAACCAACACTGAGAAAAATCCTCTGGTACTCCAGGTTCTACACTAAGCAAGAAACCTATGGGGGAAAAAAATCAATATAAATCTTCAATAATCTGATGATTAAGGGAAATGAGAAAAATCATTTGATAGGTTTAGTAGAAACAGAAACATTTGATAAAATTCAAAACCTGTATATGATTAAGAATCCCAGTAAGATCAAAGTTAAAATAAATTTTCTCAATCTGATATATGCTATTTAAAAAAACCTTACATTAACATCATTCTTAATAGTAAAATGTTGAAAGTATTCCCTCTGATTTGGGAATAAGACCAGAAAGTTCATTCTTCCCACTTTTATTCAGCATTGTTTTGGCTATTCTAGCCAAGTGAATAACACATGGAAAAGGAATAAAAGTATAAAGTTTTAAAGGTATTAAATAATATTATCTTTGTTCACAGACAACGTAGGTCTTTATATAGAGAATCCAAAAGAATCTATTGAAAAAATATTAGAATTAATAAGTGAGTTTATAATCTGCTTTATGCAAGGTCAATATAAAAAATGCATTATCCAAGGAACAAAGAGAAAATAAAATATTTTAAAATATGTAATATATCTTATTATTAAACTGCATAAAACTTCTAGGCACAAATTAACCAAAATGTACAAGATCTTTATGCAGAAAACCATAAAATGCAATTAAGAGAAATTAAAAAGACTGAGATAAATGAAGTATGTTCATAGATTGAAAGAGTCAATACTGTAGTTGTGCCATTTCTTTAAAAATTTACTTAACAGTAGATTATTGAATGTAATCCCAAATAAAATCTCAACTATTTTTTGTCAAACTTGACAATGTAATTCTAAAATTCATATGAAATAAGGCACTCAAAATACCCTTGAATAAAAACACAGTAAGAGAACTTGTTTTAATAAATATCAAGAATAATTTTAAAATGTCCACAGTTAAAATAGTGCTATAAGAAGTAAAAAGAGACTAAAAGACTAACTAAACAGAACAGTTCACCTCAGACATAAATGGAAATTCAATGATAAATATGGCATCAAAGAGTAGTGGGCAAAGGAGAGAATTTTAAGTATGGTTCTGCAACAACTGGATATCCATTTGGAAGAAAGCTATAGTTTGACTTCTACCTTATATCATTCACAAAAATCGACTGCATGTGGAATGATCTAAACATAAAGAGGCAAAAGGATGATTGAAATTAAAATTAAAAACTTTTCGTTATCAAAAATCCTCATTCAGGCTGCGGCGGCTGGCGCGGAGTAGCTGAGGTGGAAAAGGTGGCCACTGGGCCTCAGGCAGCCGGGAAACTTGTGGACCTTCCTCTGGCCATCTCTTAAGGGAGGACTGCTGCTGCTGGCCGGTCGTGGGGGCTCAACGCCACTTTGCCCCCGGCAGGAGAGGCTGCCTCATTTACAGGCAACAGCTTTGAAGTGTGGAGCAGGAAAAGAACTGATTCTTAGCTGCAAAAGCGAGTCTTGAAACAGGGAACACGGCGCCAGGGCTGCTGTGGATGCAGCCAGGATCCCAGAGGCTGGGGCCGCACTGAAGGCGGCCAGCTGCCCTATTCAGGATTCGAGGTTTCAGGCCGGCATTAAAGAAGATTCCTGGGAGCGCCTGAGCGGCACCGCGACTGAACAGCCCGAGGTGGCAGCGCCGAGAACACGGAAGGCAACAAACCAGAGACAGAGCGAGCGCCCGACCTGGCACAGCACTGTGAGTGATCCCTGGCACAGCTCTGTTCGGGGGGTGGATGCCCACGCGGCTCTCGCCTGCACCACCAGGCCACTCACTGCCCCGGTGCTGCCTCCATTTTCCCAGGTGCGGGCAGCTCCGCCCTGCTCGGCCATCACTGAGCCCATTTGCTTGGCCTGGCGCGGGGCTTTCCGGACCCTGCGGCCGGCCTCCTCTCCCACTCCCTCCGCGGTTCTCTGGCGGGGCTGGGGGTGTGGGGCGTCCCGACCAGTGTTGGGAGGGCTAGCAAGTACGGGCGGGCCGACTGTCACTCCACCACACCCTGGACTCCGGCCCCTGTAAACTTCCTGTTACTGGGA
This sequence comes from Cynocephalus volans, assembly GCF_027409185.1. NCBI lineage: Eukaryota > Metazoa > Chordata > Mammalia > Dermoptera > Cynocephalidae > Cynocephalus > Cynocephalus volans. Next base: position 223,270,687 of record NC_084460.1, on the reverse strand, counting down.
GGCAGATACCATCTCTGCGACCACCAGTTTGGAAAAAAGCCTAACGAATTTCTGGTTGGGAATAGTGTGGTAGGAGAGTTCCCAGGTCCGCTTGAACCTGCCGGAGAGCAGGCTGTAGGCGGGCACTAGTCTTGGTTTATACCGGGGGGATACAAAGGTGAACAAGACCCGAGAAAGATCTACACAGTGCTACAAAGGCACCCAGAGAGACCGGTCGTCTGTGCCTAGCAGAAACCTGGTAGACTTCCTGGGTGAGGCAGTGCTGAGCAGGGACTTGAAGGCCCAGCTGATAGACGAGGGGTGCAGAAGACACACCCCAGCCCAGCACAGTGCGCACAGAGGGGGGAGACGTGCGGCCAGGGAGGCGGAGACTCGACAGAAACCACATACCCGGTGGGGTCACCACTGCACGATCTAACAGCCTGGGCCAGAGCACACGGAACGGGGAGAAGTCCTGTACAGAAAGTGAAAGCTCAACAGAGATCACACACCCTGTGGTACGTGATCCACCAGCCCAGCAGAGTACAAGCTGACCAGAAAGGTGGATCCCCGGAGAAGCCCAAGACCCGAGGCAACCACACACACAAGACACTAGAGGCCAACTGAGCAGTCACGGCGGGAGCCATACCAAATTGGCAACCACAGCAACATCCTAGTTAGTCATTAGTCTCAAACTGGTGGACTCTGAAACCCCCTGCCACAATGAATAAACACCAAAAAAAAGACACCAGAAATACAAAAAATCAAGAAAGTACACCACCAAAAGTTAATAAATCTCATACTCTAGATCCTATAGAACAAGAAGCCCTTGAAATAACTGACAAGGAATTTCGAGTGATAATTCTAAGGAAACTGAATGAGATACAAGAAAACTCAGCTAGACATCATGATGAAATGAGGAAAAGTATACAGGATCTGAAAGAGGAAATATACAAGGAAATCAATGTCCTGAAAAAAAATGTAGCAGAACTTGCTGAACTGAAGAAGTTATTCAGCGAAATAAAAAACACAACGGAGAGTTTAACCAGCAGGCTTGTCGAAGTTGAAGAGAGAACCTCTGAACTTGAAGATGGGCTGTTTGAAATAACACAAGCAGACAAAAAGAAAGAAAAAAGAATCAAGGACATGGAAGAAAATCTGAGAGAGATATCAGACAACCTCAAGCGCTCAAATATCCGAGTCATGGGTATTCCAGAAGGGGAGGAAAATGGAGATTCCATTGAAAACATATTCAACAAAATAGTGGCAGAAAACTTCCCAGGTATAGGAAAAATCACAGATCTTCAGATCCAGGAAGCTCAACGATCTCCAAACGTATTCAACCCAAAAAGGCCTTCTCCAAGACATGTCATAGTCAAATTGGCAAAACTCAGAGACAAAGAGAGAATCTTAAAAGCTGCAAGAGAGAAGCGTCAAATCACCTATAAGGGAGCCCCAATCAGGTTAACATCAGACTTTTCATCACAAACCCTAAAAGCTAGAAAGGAATGGGATGATATTTTCAAAATACTAAAAGACAAAGATTGCCAGCCAAGAATACTCTACCCTGCAAGGCTATCCTTCCGAAATGAGGGGCAAATAGTATATTTCTCAGACAAACAAAAACTGCGGGAGTTCACTACCACAAGACCACCCTTACAAGAAATCCTCAAGGGAGTACTGGGTTTGGTTCCTGAAAAATAACTACCACTGCCATAAAAACCTAAGAAAAATCTAAACCCGCTAGTACAATAAAAATGGCACTCATGAAGAGAAAACAAGCTAACAAAAACACTATCTACAACCTAAGGAACCAACAAACAAAGAAACCAAACAGTAAATCAGAAAGCAAGGAACAAAAGACACCTAAGACAACCAAACAACCAATAAAATGCTAGGAATAAATCAACACCTTTCAATAACAACTCTTAATGTTAAAGGCTTAAATTCCCCAATTAAAAGACACAGACTGGCTGACTGGATCAAAAAGCAGGACCCAACTATATGCTGCCTACAAGAGACCCACCTCACCCATAAAGATTCACACAGACTAAGAGTGAAAGGATGGAAAAAGATTTACCATGCAAACAGAAAAGAAAAACGAGCTGGAGTGGCTATTCTTATATCTGACAAAATAGACTTTAAACTAAAAACCATAAAAAGAGACAATGAGGGACACTACTTAATGATAAAAGGACTGATCCATCAAGAAGACATAACAATCATAAATATGTACGCACCCAATGTTGGAGCAGCCAGATTTATAAAACAAACTCTATTAGACCTAAAGAAGGAAATAGACACTAATACCATAATAGCAGGGGACCTGAACACTCCACTGTCAATATTAGACAGATCATCTAGGCAAAGAATCAGTAGAGAAACACAAGATCTAAACAAGACTCTAGACCAATTGGAATTGGCAGATATCTACAGAACATTCCACCCAACAACCTCAGAATATTCATTCTTCTCATCAGCACATGGATCATTCTCCAGGATAGATCACATATTAGGTCACAAATCAAGTCTCAATAAATTCAAAAAAATTGGAATTATCCCATGTATCTTCTCAGACCACAATGGATTAAAACTAGAAATTAATAACAAACAAAACTCTGGAAACTATACAAACACATGGAAATTAAACAGCATTCTACTTAATGACATATGGGTCCAAGAAGAAATCAAGCAGGAAATCAAAAAGTTTATTGAAACTAATGAAAACAATGATACATCATACCAAAACCTGTGGGATACTGCAAAAGCAGTATTGAGGGGAAAATTTATTGCGTTAAATGCTCACTTCAGAAGAATGGAAAGATGGCAAGTGAACAACCTAACACTTCACCTTAAAGAACTAGAAAAACAAGAACAATCCAATCCTAAAGTTAGCAGACGGAAAGAAATCATTAAGATCAGAGCAGAACTGAATGAAATTGAAAACCAAAAAACAATTCAAAAGATCAACGAATCAAAAAGTTGGTTTTTTGAAAAGATAAATAAAATTGACAAACCATTAGCATGGCTAACAAAAAAAAGAAGAGAGAAGACTCAAATAACAAAAATTAGAAATGAAAAAGGCGATATTACAACTGATTCATCTGAAATACAAGGAATCATTCGAGACTACTACAAACAACTATACGCCAACAAATTTGAAAATCTGGAGGAAATGGATAAATTTCTGGACACACACAAGCTCCCAAAACTGAACCGTGAAGACGTAGAAAATTTGAACAGACCAATAACAATAAAGGAGATTGAAGCTGTTATCAGAAGGCTCCCAACAAAGAAAAGCCCAGGACCAGATGGATTCACAGCAGAATTTTACCAAACATTCAAAGAGGAATTGACACCGATTCTTTACAAACTATTCCAAAAGATTGAAACGGACGCAAATCTCCCAAACTCATTCTATGAAGCAAACATCATCCTGATACCCAAACCAGGTAAAGATATAACCAAAAAAGAAAACTACAGGCCGATATCCTTGATGAATATAGATGCAAAAATCCTGACTAAAATACTAGCAAACAGAATACAGCAACACATACGAAAAATTATTCATCACGATCAAGTGGGATTCATCCCAGGGATGCAAGGTTGGTTCAACATACGCAAATCAATAAATGTGATACACCATATTAATAAACTCAAACACAAGGACCATATGATCATCTCTATAGATGCTGAAAAAGCATTTGATAAAGTTCAGCACTCATTCATGACAAAGACCCTCTATAAGTTAGGTATAGAGGGAAAGTATCTCAACATAATTAAAGCCATATATGACAAACCCACTGCCAATATCATCCTGAATGGGGAAAAGCTGAAAGCTTTTCCTTTAAGAACAGGAACTAGACAAGGATGCCCACTCTCACCACTCCTATTCAACATAGTGTTGGAAGTACTAGCCAGAGCAATCAGAGAAGAGAAGGAAATAAAGGGCATCCAGATTGGAAAAGAGGAAGTCAAACTGTCCCTGTTTGCAGATGACATGATCCTATATATCGAACAGCCTAAAACCTCTACAAAAAAACTGTTGGAATTGATAAATGATTTCAGCACAGTAGCAGGATACAAAATCAACACACAAAAATCACTAGCATTTCTTTTCTCCAATAGTGAACATGCAGAAGGAGAAATCAAGAAAGCCTGCCCATTTACAATAGCCACCAAAAAAATAAAATACTTAGGAATTGAGTTAACCAAGGAGGTGAAGAATCTCTATAATGAGAACTACAAACCACTGCTGAGAGAAATTAGAGAGGATACAAGAAGATGGAAAGATATTCCATGCTCTTGGATTGGAAGAATCAACATAGTGAAAATGTCCATACTACCGAAAGTGATATACAAATTCAATGCAATCCCCATCAAAATTCCAAAGACATTTTTCTCAGAAATGGAAAAAACTATTCAGACATTTATATGGAACAATAAAAGACCACGAATAGCCAAAGCAATGCTGAGCAAAAAAAATAAAGCTGGAGGCATAACACTACCTGACTTTAAGCTATACTACAAAGCTATAATAACCAAAACAGTATGGTACTGGCATAAAAACAGACACACTGACCAATGGAATAGAATAGAGAATCCAGAAATCAACCCACACACTTACTGCCATCTGATCTTTGACAAAGGCACCAAGCCTATTCAGTGGGGAAGGGACTGCCTCTTCAGCAAGTGGTGCTGGGATAACTGGATATCGATATGCAGGAGAATGAAACTAGATCCATACCTCTCACCGTATACTAAAATCAACTCAAAATGGATTAAGGATTTAAATATACACCCTGAGACAATAAAACTTCTTAAAGAAAACATAGGAGAAACACTCCAGGAAATAGGACTGGGCACAGACTTCATGAATACGACCCCAAAAGCACGGGCAACCAAAGGAAAAATAAACAAATGGGATTATATCAAACTAAAAAGCTTCTGCACAGCAAAAGAAACAATTAAAAGAGTTAAAAGACAACCAACAGAGTGGGAGAAAATATTTGCAAAATATACATCTGACAAAGGATTAATATCCAGAATATATAAGGAACTCAAACAACTTTACAAGAAGAAAACAAGCAACCCAATTAAAAAATGGGCAAAAGAGCTAAGTAGGCATTTCTCTAAGGAAGATATCCAAATGGCCAACAGACATATGAAAAAATGCTCAACATCACTCAGCATCCGGGAAATGCAAATCAAAACCACATTGAGATACCATCTAACCCCAGTTAGGATGGCTAAAATCCAAAAGACTATGAACGATAAATGCTGGCGAGGCTGCGGAGAAAAAGGAACTCTCATACATTGTTGGTGGGACTGCAAAATGGTGCAGCCTCTATGGAAAAGGGTATGGAGGTTCCTTAAACAATTGCAAATAGATCTACCATACGACCCAGCCATCCCACTGTTGGGAATATACCCAGAGGAATGGAAATCATCAAGTCGAAGGTTTACCTGTTCCCCAATGTTCATCGCAGCACTCTTTACAATAGCCAAGAGTTGGAACCAGCCCAAATGCCCATCATCAGATGAGTGGATACGGAAAATGTGGTACATCTACACAATGGAATACTACTCAGCTATAAAAACGAATGAAATACTGCCATTTGCAACAACATGGATGGACCTTGAGAGAATTATATTAAGTGAAACAAGTCAGGCACAGAAAGAGAAATACCACATGTTCTCACTTATTGGTGGGAGCTAAAAATTAATATATAAATTCACACACACACATACACACACGCACACACAAACCGGGGGGGTGGAAGAAGATATAACAACCACAATTAGTTGAAGTTGATACAACAAGCAAACAGAAAGGACATTGTTGGGGGGGAGGGGGGGAGGGAGAAGGGAGGGAGGTTTTGGTGATGGGGAGCAATAATCAGCTACAACGTATGTCGACAAAATAAAATTAAAAAAAAAAATCTTTCAACTTAAAAAAAAAAAAAAACATTTTCAATTGCAAAAAAATAATAAATAAATAAAAAATAAAAAAATAAAAAATAAAAATCTCAAAAAAAAAAAAAAAAATCCTCATTCAGAAATTGAAAGAGCAAGTCACAGACAGGGAGAATATATTTAAGCATATTTAACTGAAAGGGGCTCTTAATCCAAATATAAGTAACTTCTGAATATTAACAAATTAGAAAATCAACAATAGAAAAGGAGGCAAGACATTTGAAAAGAAATGTTTAATAAAAATTTAAATGTGAACAGAAATTTATGGACAATATATATAAAACAATTAAACTACATGACATAAACATATTATTCAACAGGGAAATGTAAACCAAACTCTCACCAGAATGGCTAAAATTAAAAGGACTGATTATACTTCGCTTTGGTAAGGATGAAACAATCAGAATTCTAATACACTACTGCCTGAAGTATAATTAGTATAACTACTTTGGACAGCTCTCTGGTAGTATCTACTACAATTAAAGGTTTGCATGCAATATGACCCAGCAATTCTGTTGCTAAGCATAGGAGTATATCCAACAGAAATGCATATACCCATGCAGCAAGAAACATTTAAAGGAATGTTCATGGCAACATTAATCATAATGGCCCAAACTTAGAAATAGCCCAAAAGCCCATCAACAATACAATGAGTAAATACTCCATTGTATTTTATATAAAGAATACCACATAGCAATGAAAATTAATGAACCCCACAAAAATATTAATGACACTTTTAAATATACATTCATGAAAGGAAACCATTCAGAAAAGAATACATGCAATATGACTTTTACACATATAAATTAAAAAATCAGGATAAACTAAAATTTTATATTTAGGAATACATGATGAAATGTTAAAACTATAATGAAAAGCACATAAGTAATTACCAGGAAAATCAGAATAATGTCATCCACTTGGGAATTGATGGAAACGGGGTAATGTTTGAGAGGCAGAAAAAGCAGGGTCTGAGATTCAGAAAATATTCTATATCTTGATCTGTATGATGATTATATACATCATACATCTGTATGATGGGTCTTTGCTTATTAAAATAATTGTTTTGTGCCCTTAATGCATAAAAATCCACAACAAAAATTTTGAAAAGGCAACAATTCTGTAATTAAAATTGATAAATTAAAAATTTTTACATATGAGATAAAATTCAATGAACATAATTAACATTGGTTGAGAATTTATTGAGTGTCAAGAGCCACTGTTAGTGATTTATCTCATTCTAACTTTTGCAGTATTCAGAAGACGTAGTACTATTACTATCACATTTCAAAGGTGAAGAGACAGAGGCACAGAAAGTTTAAATAATTTACACAAAGTTACACAGCTAAAGCTAATCTGAATCAATGCAGCAGAATGATTCTGGAGCCCATGCTCTTAAACAGCACATTCTGCTACTTTTCCAATAAAGAAAAAGAGAGATGTTCCCTATGCTGGGTGTTAATTTTTTTCTCATCAAAATTATTGTTCAGTGTGATAGATAAACTAAGTCTAAAATATTGGTCTTTCATGGACCCAAGATACTAAATCTTTAATTCAGCACTCTATCCTTGTTTCATATTAAGCACTGCTAAGGAATAAAGACAAATCACATTAAGATGACATATTTACTATTCTAATTTATAATTGAGTAATATCATAAATTACACTGTTCCTGTTGCCCAGCATAAAAGTGAATATATACAAGAGATTCATCACTAACCATAAGGGATATTTCTCCCTAAACATCAGAAGATTTTTCTCCTTATTCAAAGACCTACCTAAAGAAAGGGTAAAATCTGAAAAAATCTATTTCTCAGCCTATTGGCAAAATCATTTCCCACTTCAGCCAACATGGAAACCTCAGTTATGTTTTAGAGGAATACACTACAGTGGTCAACTGCAGAGTGTACAGAGCTTGATTCAATATGCTCAAATTTCAGTCCTGCTACTTTTTACTTAAATGACTTGAGACAATTTGTTTAATTAATGTCTGCCTCAGTTTTCTCTTGTGCAGAATGGGAATGACATTAGTCATTAGCATTTAAAACAAGTCTGCTACTTAGTAAATCCTGAAGAAATGTTAATTTTTAAATAATTCCCTGAATCTATTTTCTTCCAAATCTCACCCACAACTATTTCTTCCTCTCCATTTCCACTATGACCTCAAGTCTTACCCTCATCCCTTCCTTCTTATGCTACTACAATAGCCTAAAAATTGATCTTGTTTACCGGTCTTCCAACTACAATCCACTCTGAAGAAATCACCGGGCTAATATTCAAGAAAAGAAACTATTCTTCATAATATTAGCCCTCACAAAATATTCTCTCTCTTTTTAATTGCCAACCAACTAAATTCAAATTTCTCAAATGGTTATTAGTATTTCCTACAACCTGGCATCAGCCTTATTTTGTTGCCAAACTAATTAATCTGTGATTCATTGAATGTAAAATATGCCTCTTCACTTCTAAACTTTGGTATGCAATTTCGTTGATGACTCTGCTAACATTTTCTACCTGCATTAACATCTAGCCCAAATGCAATCTCCATGATGAAATTTTGGACCAATGCAGTTTGGAAATATCTCCTTTCTCAGTTACCCTCTAACACATTATTTTTTTCACACATTTATTATTTTCATTATTTCTCAAATTATTTAAAATGGCTTTTTAAATTTGGTTAATTTATACCATTCTCATGATATAATTTACCATATCCTCTGCTTTGTTTATACTTGAACATATCTTTTCTCTTAAATTGAAAACAATTTCATTGAGAGTAATTTTTGTCTTCCCTCCCACTTGCTCTGGTACTTACTAGCCCAGTGCCTCTCACATTTAGGAGCATGAAATAAATATTAATTGAATTAAATTAAACAACATTTCTAAACATAATCACTAGCTTTGCCTTCCAGAGACCAAATCTGGAAATTGAAAGTGGAAGCATTCTATATTTCCTTCACTTTCAAAACCACGAGTGTATGAGAGCACGGAAGACTTGACCTATTGATTTGTAGAGCAATAGTCTTTCCAATACTGGTAAGTTTGAAAATATTCTCCAGATAAAATGTTACTAATGATTTGTTTCAATTGAAGTGTAAAGGGATGGTACTAGTGAATGGCTAAAGCAGAAGATGAAGATCACCAGAGTAGACAACTGAAATCATCAGTGTGGCCAGTGTGTTGTAAAGGGTGGCGCTGTGAACGCTCCACACCTGAAGATGACAAAAAGGGAGGAGAATGACATATCAAGCTGCACTCCTTATTCCAAACTTCCCTGAACTGCATGAGGAGGCTAAAGGGCTGCAAGAAAAAGGTGTGGTCAGTCACTTCAATTTCTTTTTTTTTTTTTTTTTTTTTTTTTTTATAATTTTATTTTGTCGATATACATTGTAGCTGATTAATGCTCCCCATCACCAAAACCTCCCTCCCTTCTCCCTCCCCCCCTCCCCCCCAACCATGTCCTTTCTGTTTGTTTGTTGTATCGACTTCAAATAATTGTGGTTGTTATATCTTCTTCCCCCCCCCCCCGGTTTGTGTGTGTATGTGTGTATGTGTGTGTGTGAATTTATATATTAATTTTTAGCTCCCACCAATAAGTGAGAACATGTGGTATTTCTCTTTCTGTGCCTGACTTGTTTCACTTAATATAATTCTCTCGAGGTCCATCCATGTTGTTGCAAATGGCAGTATTTCATTCGTTTTTATAGCTGAGTAGTATTCCATTGTGTAGATGTACCACATTTTCCGTATCCACTCATCTGATGATGGGCATTTGGGCTGGTTCCAACTCTTGGCTATTGTAAAGAGTGCTGCGATGAACATTGGGGAACAGGTATACCTTCGACTTGATGATTTCCATTCCTCTGGGTATATTCCCAACAGTGGGATAGCTGGGTCGTATGGTAGATCTAATTGCAATTGTTTAAGGAACCTCCATACCATTTTCCATAGAGGCTGCACCATTTTGCAGTCCCACCAACAATGGATGAGAGTTCCTTTTTCTCCGCAGCCTCGCCAGCATTTATCGTTCATAGTCTCTTGGATTTTAGCCATCCTAACTGGGGTTAGATGGTATCTCAGTGTGGTTTTGATTTGCATTTCCCGGATGCTGAGTGATGTTGAGCATTTTTTCATATGTCTGTTGGCCATTTGGATATCTTCCTTAGAGAAATGCCTACTTAGCTCTTTTGCCCATTTTTTAATTGGGTTGCTTGTTTTCTTCTTGTAAAGTTGTTTGAGTTCCTTATATATTCTGGATATTAATCCTTTGTCAGATGTATATTTTGCAAATATTTTCTCCCACTCTGTTGGTTGTCTTTTAACTCTTTTAATTGTTTCTTTTGCTGTGCAGAAGCTTTTTAGTTTGATATAATCCCATTTGTTTATTTTTCCTTTGGTTGCCCGTGCTTTTGGGGTCGTATTCATGAAGTCTGTGCCCAGTCCTATTTCCTGAAGTGTTTCCCCTATGTTTTCTTTAAGAAGTTTTATTGTCTCAGGGTGTATATTTAAATCCTTAATCCATTTTGAGTTGATTTTAGTATATGGTGAGAGGTATGGATCTAGTTTCATTCTCCTGCATAACGATATCCAGTTATCCCAGCACCACTTGCTGAAGAGGCAGTCCCTTCCCCAATGAATAGGCTTGGTGCCTTTGTCAAAGATCAGATGGCAGTAAGTGTGAGGGTTGATTTCTGGATTCTCTATTCTATTCCATTGGTCAGTGTGTCTGTTTTTATGCCAGTACCATACTGTTTTGGTTATTATAGCTTTGTAGTATAGCTTAAAGTCAGGTAGTGTTATGCCTCCAGCTTTATTTTTTTTGCTGAGCATTGCTTTGGCTATTCGTGGTCTTTTATTGTTCCATATAAATGTCTGAATAGTTTTTTCCATTTCTGAGAAAAATGTCTTTGGAATTTTGATGGGGATTGCATTGAATTTGTATATCACTTTGGGTAGTATGGACATTTTCACTATGTTGATTCTTCCAATCCAAGAGCATGGGATATCTTTCCATCTTCTTGTATCCTCTCTAATTTCTCTCAGCAGTGGTTTGTAGTTCTCATTATAGAGATTTTTCACCTCCTTGGTTAACTCAATTCCTAAGTATTTTATTTTTTTGGTGGCTATTGTAAATGGGCAGGCTTTCTTGATTTCTCCTTCTGCATGTTCACTATTGGAGAAAAGAAATGCTACTGATTTTTGTGTGTTGATTTTGTATCCTGCTACTGTGCTGAAATCATTTATCAATTCCAACAGTTTTTTTGTAGAGGTTTTAGGCTGTTCGATATATAGGATCATGTCATCTGCAAACAGGGACAGTTTGACTTCCTCTTTTCCAATCTGGATGCCCTTTATTTCCTTCTCTTCTCTGATTGCTCTGGCTAGTACTTCCAACACTATGTTGAATAGGAGTGGTGAGAGTGGGCATCCTTGTCTATTGCCTGTTCTTAAAGGAAAAGCTTTCAGCTTTTCCCCATTCAGGATGATATTGGCAGTGGGTTTGGCATATATGGCTTTAATTATGTTGAGATACTTTCCCTCTATACCTAACTTATAGAGGGTCTTTGTCATGAATGAGTGCTGAACTTTATCAAATGCTTTTTCAGCATCTATAGAGATGATCATATGGTCCTTGTGTTTGAGTTTATTAAGATGGTGTATCACATTTATTGATTTGCGTATGTTGAACCAACCTTGCATCCCTGGGATGAATCCCACTTGATCGTGATGAATAATTTTTCGTATGTGTTGCTGTATTCTGTTTGCTAGTATTTTAGTCAGGATTTTTGCATCTATATTCATCAAGGATATCGGCCTGTAGTTTTCTTTTTTGGTTATATCTTTACCTGGTTTTGGTATCAGGATGATGTTTGCTTCATAGAATGAGTTTGGGAGATTTGCGTCTGTTTCAATCTTTTGGAATAGTTTGTAAAGAATCGGTGTCAATTCCTCTTTGAATGTTTGGTAAAATTCTGCTGTGAATCCATCTGGTCCTGGGCTTTTCTTTGTTGGGAGCCTTCTGATGACAGCTTCAATCTCCTTTATTGTTATTGGTCTGTTCAAATTTTCTACGTCTTCACGGTTCAGTTTTGGGAGCTTGTGTGTGTCCAGAAATTTATCCATTTCCTCCAGATTTTCAAATTTGTTGGCGTATAGTTGTTTATAGTAGTCTCGAATGATTCCTTGTATTTCAGATGAATCAGTTGTAATATCGCCTTTTTCATTTCTAATTTTTGTTATTTGAGTCTTCTCTCTTCTTTTTTTTGTTAGCCATGCTAATGGTTTGTCAATTTTATTTATCTTTTCAAAAAACCAACTTTTTGATTCGTTGATCTTTTGAATTGTTTTTTGGTTTTCAATTTCATTCAGTTCTGCTCTGATCTTAATGATTTCTTTCCGTCTGCTAACTTTAGGATTGGATTGTTCTTGTTTTTCTAGTTCTTTAAGGTGAAGTGTTAGGTTGTTCACTTGCCATCTTTCCATTCTTCTGAAGTGAGCATTTAATGCAATAAATTTTCCCCTCAATACTGCTTTTGCAGTATCCCACAGGTTTTGGTATGATGTATCATTGTTTTCATTAGTTTCAATAAACTTTTTGATTTCCTGCTTGATTTCTTCTTGGACCCATATGTCATTAAGTAGAATGCTGTTTAATTTCCATGTGTTTGTATAGTTTCCAGAGTTTTGTTTGTTACTTCAATTTCTAAAAAGTAAGAATAATAGAAGCATAAAACATGGTCTCTGCCATCAGAGAAGGAGCTTTATTTTGTTTTGTTTTGTTCTGTTTTGTTCTTTTTATTACACATACATGTGGAATACAAAATGTATTGTGAAGAATGTGTGGTGGTTAGATCAGTACACTTAGCTTATTCATCTTTGCAATACACTATCATTCTTTGTGTCTGCTGACCAATTCTTCATTAGCCCCCTCCCCTTCCCTTTTCCATCTCTAGTTGTCTAAAAGTTCAATGTATTACTGTGATTGTTGTTTCTTTCTTTCTCTCTGTCTCTATTCATTTGTTTATTTATGGATTCAGCTCCCAGTTATGAGTGAGAACATGTGGTATTTCTCTTTGTGTACCTGGGTTAGGGATAATTTTCTCCAGGCTCATTCATGTTCTTGCAAATGATAGAATTTCATTCTTTTTTTATGGCTGAGTAGTATTCCATTGTGTATATATGCCAAAATTTCCTTATCCAGTCATCCATTGATGGACATTTAGGTTGGTTCCATCACCTAGCTATTGTAAATAGAGATGGAATAAACATGGGAATGCAGAGATTCCTTTGACCTGATATATTCCAATCCTCTGGATATATCCCCAGGAGTGGGATTGTTGGATCATACGGGAGTTCTATCTGTGGTTGTTTAAGGAAGCTCCATACTGTTCTTCACAATGGCTGTACTAATTTACAATCCCACCAACAGTGCAGGAGGATTCCACTTTCTCCACATCCTCGCCGGCATTTGTTATTCACTGCCTTTTTTGTAATAGCCAGTTTGATTGGGGTGACATGATATCTCAGAGTGGTTTTGATTTGCATTTCCCTGATGATTAGTGATGTTGAGCATTTTTTCATGTACCTGTTGGCCATTTATATGTCTTCCTTTGAGAAATGTCTATTAAATTCCTTTGCCCATTTTTTTAATTGGATTGTTTTTTGCTGCAAAGTTATTTGAGCTCTTTGTATATTCTGGATATTAATCACTTGTCAGATGCATTTTTTTGCAAATATTTCCTCCCATTCTGTGGGATCTTTTTGCTCTGTTGATTGTTTCCTTTGCTGTGTAGAAGCTTTTTAGTTTGATATAATCCCATTTGTTTAATTTTTCTTTTTCTGCCTGTGTTTTTGGGGTGTTATTCATTAAGTCATTGCCCAGTCCTAAATCCTAGAGCATTCCCCCTATGTTTTCCTCTAGGAGTTTTAATGTTTCAGACCTTATATTTAGGTATCTAATCCATTTTGAGTTGATTTTGGTATATGATGAAAAGTAAAGATCAAGTTTCATTCTTCTATAAATGGGTATCCAGTTTTTCAGCACTATTTATTGAATAGGCAGTCTATTCCCCAGTGTATGTTCTTGGTGTCTTTGTGAAAGATTAGTTGGCTGTAAATACATGGGTTGATTTTTGAGTTCTCTTTTCTGTTCCATTTGTCCACATGTCTGTTTTTATGCCAGTACTATGCTGTTTTTAATACTAAAGATTTGTAATATAGTTTGAAGTCAGGAAGTGTAATGCCTCCAGGTTTACTTTTTTGCTCAGGATTGCTTTGGCTGTTCAGGTCTTTTGTTGTTCCATATGAATGTTAGGATTGCTTTTTCTATTTCTCTGAAGAATGTCATTGGTATTTTGATGGAAATCGCATTGAATCTGTAGCTGGCTTTGGGTAGTATGGACATTTTTACTACATTGATTCTTCCAATCTATGAACAAGGAATGCCTTTCCATCTCTTAGTGTCTTCTTTAATTTCTTTCAGAAGTGATTTGTAGTTCTCATTGTAGAGATCTTTCACCTCTTCGGTTAGATGTGTTTGAAGTTTTTTTTAATAAACAGCATTTTTTTTTCAAGCAATTCATTTTGGATTTTTGAGCGGTCTTATTAACACTGAATATAAGACAATAGTTATTTCTTTTATTTGAAATTCAGTGATAAAATGGCCATTTACTAAAGTCATCTTATGTATGATCTGAGATTTGGGAATAGTGTTTTTATGCAAATGAAAGAGTTAGATCAGCCACAGAATCTCTGTGCTTAACACCCAGGTTAAGAGGATAAAAAAGCTTTAGAATTAAATAGGCTGAGGTTCATTCACATGAATGATAGATTCAAATTTTCTGTGGTATATTTTCCTAATATGAAAAATGAGGATAACAACACATGTGCGTGAGATGTCAAATGTAAAATGCATGGGATAAAGTCAATACTTAATACATATTGTTTTCTTGCCCACAGTCCTTCAATTTCCATGAATTGCTTAATAGAACATTGGATGAGATTGTTCTTCCAAATTACTGACAAACATTTCAATGATTATCTTTATAAGTTTGCTCTGTCTCCTTCAATGTAAGTGTTTCAGATTCCACAAGCAATTCGCAATTGCCCCCTCTTCTCTCCAAAAAGCTCACAAACACACACTGTCAGCCTAGGTCTGCAGCATATTTATTTTATATACTGTGTATATACATACTGATTGACTAAATGGTTTGTTTTTTCACTAAAAACTCAAAGTAGTAAAGGCACCTACTATAAAAGCATCTTGCTCTCTGTTTACAAGGAAGGTTGAAATTTACTTTCTTTCTGAATATGTCAAGCAACATTATTCACTGAACGTCTTTACTATGTACTTTATATGACATGATTATGAAGTCATGATACTTGATTAGCAAACATACCTGAATTAAAATGTCCAAATAAATCAATTCCAATTTAATAACAAGTAACATTTACTGAGCATTTACTATGTACCTGGAACTGGGCTATACTTTACATGTACACTTTACCTTCACTCATCACAAATGAGGTAGGTCCTAATCTTAAACCATTTTAAAGAGACATTAGGAAATTTGTTCAAAGTCACACAGCTACTAAGTGATAAATTCAGATTTAAAGCCAAGTATTCTGAGTCTGGAGGCTGGATTTTTAAACCACTATACTATGCCATTTTTATTGAAGTAGTTACATCAGGAGACAATGTACAAATATCAATGCTGCCATTATCGCTTCTACATTTCTTGGAAATTCTATTTTAAAATTGTCCTCCAGATCATTCTACTTCATCAGACAAGGCAGTTGAGCATGTGAATTCTAGGATTCTTTGAGTCCGTGGTCCCTTCCAGCTCTAACATAATACAATAACAATCGGGGTTTTTTTAAAAGATAATTTATTACACATGTATGTGGGGTACAATGTTGACTTTCAATAGCTGTGTAGAATGTGTGATGGTCAGATCAAGATAGTTAGCTTGTTATTCATGATGATAGTTATTCATCATTACAATACATAATCATTCTTGGTGTCTGCTAACCAGTTTATCGTTAACCCCCTCCCTCTCCTCCTCCCCACCCATTTTCCATCTTTAGTAACAACAGTTCTTTTCTCTCCTTCTAAAAGTTCAATGTATTATTGTGATTGTTTCTCTCTCTCTCTCTCTCTCTCTATATATATATATATATATATATATATATATATACAAACTCTCTCTCTCTATATATATATACAAACTCTCTCTCTCTCTATATATATATACAAATATTGTTTCTCTCTCTCTCTCTATATATATATACAAACTCTCTCTCTCTCTCTATATATATATATATATATAGAGAGAGAGAGAGAGGGAGAAACAATTACAATAATACATTGAACTTTTAGAAGGAGAGAAAAGAACTGTTGTTACTCTCTCTCTCTCTATATATATATATGGAGAGAGAGAGTTTGTATATTTATGGATTCAGCTCCCACCTATGAGTGAGGACATGCAGTGTTTCTCTTTTAGCACCTGGCTTGTTTCACTTAGCATAATTTTCTCCAGGTTCACCCATGTTTCTGTGAATGGCAGAATTTCATCCTTTTTAATAGCTGAGTAGTATTCCATTGTGTATTTATACCATATTTTCCTCATCCAGTCCTCCACTGATGTACATTTAGGTTGGTTCCATAGCCTAGCTATTGTAAATAAAGCTCTAATAAACATGGGAGTGCAGGTATCCCTTCAACTTAATGATTTCCAATCCTCTGGATATATACCCAGTAGTGGGATTGCTGGATCATATGGTAGCTCTATCTGTAGTTGTTTGAGGAACCTCCATACTGTTCTCCATAATGGCTGTACTAATTTACAGTCTCATCAACAGTGCAGAAGGGTTTTTTTTAATGTATGAAAGAAGACTCCTAGAGAACTTTGGAACTCTTGATTCCAAACCCTTTTCATTAAATAATGATTTAGGTAGTTCATAAATTTTCTCTTGGGAATCTACATTTTCACTTATTTCCTACTAGTTCAAAGCTGTCCAAGTCAGAAATTGGAAGGCATAATTTGAAAAGGGATCAATGACATGATAGACAATGAAAAAAAGAAAAAAATGTGCACTGCAACATTGTCAAGGTAATGCTTAAGCAGAACTAAAATCTAAAAGGAATAATCAGCACATGTTTGAACTTTTAAATATTTAGGCTCTTAAACTGAAGTTATTTGCTTATTCTAAACTACTGGTGGAGGCAATATTTTGTGACAAGTATTCTGTTTAATGCCCAGATTCATCACTTTGAAAACATATTGAGCAAGCTATTAAAATGTGGGGGCTCTCAGTTTTCTTATTTATAAAATAAAAATACAAATAATGCTCTTAAAATACTTGGGGGAGGATTAAAGGCAATGCTTATATAAATTACCTGGCACACAGAAAACTTTAATGCATATTAATTCATACTCTTTTATAAAATTTCCATATCAACATTGGCTAAATCACTAATCTTTCCTTCGCTCTTTTCAATTTATGGTTAAGAGAAAAACAAATTGCACTGAAAGAATAGTGAGAAATTATATCTGTGGGTAACAGAACAATTGTAAAATCAGTCATTAGATAGCTTGAAATTATACAAGTTAATTCAGACTAAAAATAGCTCATCCAATTTTTTTCTTTTGTATACATTTTTCTTCAATACTCACAAATATCGAGCTGTAAATAGAAATGTGTTCTTTTATGACTGTCTGCCAAGTTCATTCAGTAAGACTGCAATTGAGTGGAAAAATAAAAATATATATTACTTACTGTATGTGTCACTTGGAAATTTCAAAATGAGTTGCAAACATTCGTCCTCAAAATACTCCTACAAAATGCATCTGTGGAGGAAGAAAAAGATCCAAAAGAGTAAGCAATTTGCCAGGGTCACAGAAAAACAAATCCAGAACACCACACACTTAGATACTATACACTTTAAAATACTGAAATAAAGTTTTGCAAAATATAAATTACACATCGAGCAAAGTATAATTGGCTGATGAATAGGTATATGAACATCAGTAAAGGAGGACACATTTAAGTACAAGGTAAGAAAAGTCTGCCCAATGGCTTCAGAATAATATGCAAGAAACAGAGTGCCCCAGAATATTGGGAGAACAGCATGAAAATAATTCAAAAATATGAGATATTTATAAGTAAATTTAGTTGGATATTTAAGGTGATTGTTTAAATAATTTGAGTTTTTAAAATGTACTTTTGTTTGATATATGAAGATCACTGAGTTAGAAGAGAATTTTGCTTGATTTACTAAGAGAATTGCACCAACACACTTTGTAATTGCATCTCAATCCTAATTGAAAATCATGCACTGAGAAAGATGCAAGCATGCCACTTGCACACCTCACAAAATACACAAACAGATCCATTCTCTGCTTTCCAGAAAGTCAGTATGATTGTAAGGAGAAAATGATTTACTCAGGTTTTACTAATTAATTTGCTGTCTTAGAGGAGGGGTGTTAAAAGAGCACATTAAATTTGAAGATCAAAATATTTCAAGTAGGATTTTATGCCACTGAGTATACTGTTTTATAAAAGAACTGTTCAAAAGAAACAAAATGAAATACAACTTAATGAAAATTATATGTAACCCTTTCAAGTGCATTGTGTTGTTTCAGACCTATCAGACACACTATGAACAATACAAATAAAAAAGCCCCCTAAGTAGCAAGTATCCTTAGAGGAATATCAGTTTCATTGACCAACAGAATTTCTACCCAGAGGGATTTGGGTCTTTAAGAAGCCAGATTAGAAATATCAGTTCAAGAACCCCAGCAGATATCAGTTTATTAATACAGGAGTTGTGCTTTTGTCTTCACCAAAACCAATTCTAACTGAATCAGCAGTTCACCATTCAGAACAAGAATTCTGAGTAGAAAGTCTAATTAATCTTCCCCTAGTGTGTGAAAGACATCATAATGGCACTGGCTTCTCCCTAGCCCGTGACTGGATGATTTTACTAATTCCCAAACAAGAGAAAACTAGATATAGTTAGCAAGCTTATAGTTAAATGGCAAACATAAATCAAGAAATTCCCAAGAAACTATATTTTTATAGATTTCATTTTTCTAAGTTTAAAAGTTAGAACTTAATAAAAGATACAAATTCATCTTCACATATAATTTCAGTAGAATTATATAGTTATAACAATTAACATATCTGAATATTTATTCATACTTTAGCATATTGATGCTCATAAAAGAGGACTGAGGTTAACATTCTTCACATGACTTGCCCAATTTGACACAGCTAATAGGAAGTGAGCCTGGGCTCAGAATCAGCTTTTCTGACCTGGCTTTCATCTCATTATGATACCTGCATCCTGTGCGGAGTTTGCAAACTGAGGGAATAAAATAAAATCTGGCTTATTGACACATTTTGTTTGTCCCACACCACAGTTTTAAAAATATTAAACAATATCCAAATGCAGAAGGCTTCTTCCTCATTTCTAGCTTTTTTGAAAGACTGACAATTTTGTAAGGCTGGGCTCAGAGATCCAACATGGTATGTGCCTGTCTTAGAAGGCACATGCTTTTTGCACTCACCTAGTCCATACTTTGCCAACCATCTTCTACTCTACCAGTTTCAAGCACTAGAATGTCTTGCCCTTGATCCAAGCCCTCCTTTTCTACTAACTACCATCAGTTCTCTTTGCTGTAAAATTGGAGAAAGGATTTTCCTTTATTATGTTCAAAAAGCTTATTTCACCAGTTGAAGAAACCACTTATAATACTGTATTTCACTAAATTCTTATAATTAAGTGCTATTGATTAGTTATTTTGTTTTAATGTATGTATATGTTTTAAAATTTTGTGGGTTTGAACTTCCACTTATTTAAATGTGTATTTGATCATTTTTAAAGCTAATGGAAAAAGTTAGAAACACAATTGATTAGTAGTACATCATCAGGAAAATTAATGATCTCAAATAATGATTTTACATTTACCATGAACATGTCTTTCAGAAAGATACTTCCTGGGTTAATAGGTACATAATGTAATTAAACAGTTATAATGATAAAGGACAAAATCTTTCAATTTAATTAAATAAATTGGATTAAGAGAACACTGACCACTGTAGTTGAAGCTACACAACCCACAAATTTTGATTAAAAGATGGCATATTGCAAATGCCTTCAAATCTCAACATGTTTTGCAAAATGCTTTAAAAATGTGAACCTGGAATTCTGGGCAGCTCTAGTAATAGGAGACACCTGAATCTGAAATCCTTCACATACCCTGCAAAAAATATACATCCAACAAAAATAAAAAATGCACAAATCCTAGGCCTTCCCTGTAAATGGAAGGAAGATGGAGAACAAAAAAAAACGTCAAATTACTTGAAAACTGAAAATTAAACACCAATTTGTAACATAGCTATCTTTCAAGCTCCCATTACATACATTGCAGAGAGCTACGGAGTCCAGAAAAACTGTGAGGAAGAGAGAAAAAGAAATGAAAGGTCCTAAGAGTGACACAAAATCACTCACAGAAAGTCCGCTCAAACTGAAAAACTATCCTGGCATGTTAGAACATGAATGCAAGGAGGACACATAAAAATATATGGAATTCGAGGTGACAATATTTTTTTCCGAGAGAGGAGCAATTAAGGTATTTAAATGAGGGGATATGTCAAAAGGACACAGGCTCTAGGTTCATGAGGCTCTCATTGGTCAAATCTGTGACAATTTGGAAATCAAAATAAACAATTATTCTAAAGGAATAAAATTCATTATGGAGATGCAATATAAATAAAGAGATGAATAAAGTATAAAACAAAGAAAGGAAAACTTCCTCTGAATAAAATGCCACCTATAAAGTATAAATGGATTGAAAGAGTTAGGAAATCACCATTAAGAAAACCTTATAGTAAACTAATTCAGTCAACAAAATACCAGTAGATCAGCACTAGTAGGTGAAAATGTGATAACAAATTAGGTATTTCCATAGTCTGAAAGTATCTTCCCACAAATCACTTGTTAATTGCAATTAGTAACTTGCAGTAGAGAAATTTGGCAGAGACTATCTTAACTAATTGACCAAAGACAACATCATCAATAATGGGACAAATACACATGACATGTCTCCAAGTATGGTGCACCTGAGAAAGACACAGCATCACTTTTGTGCAATGCCTGCCAAAAATGCATAACCTGAATTAATCATTATGAAACACCAAGCAAACCCAAATCGAGGATACTTAACAAAATATCTGGCCTGAATTCTTCAAATGTCAAAGTAATTAAAGACAGGAAATGTTTCAGATCAAAGAAAGTTTAAAAGACATGACAGCCAAATGCACCTGTGACCCTAGATATGTACTGTGAGTTACATAATAGTAGTATGTGTCAAAATTAAAGTTTCTAATTTTCACAATTATACTCTGATTTCATAGGACAATGTCCTTATTCTTGGGAAATACACACTAAAATACTTCAGCTAAAGAAGCATGATATCTGCAGCTTATTCTCAAATGATTCAAGAAGAAAAAGTGTGTGTGTGTGTGTGTGTGTGTGTGTGTGTGTGTGTGTGTGTGTACAGAGAGAGTAAGCAGAAATAATAAAGCAAAGGGGACACAAGTTTTGAAGCTACATCAAAACTTAAAATTAGAGAAAAAAGTTAGAAATAAATAAAAATAAATAAATGTTTTACTTTCATTTAGATATTTTGGGATCACAGAATAATAATCAAACAAATTGATAAAGTGCTTTTAAATCAGAAAATAATAAGTTAAAAAATAAATAAGAATCATTGCCCAATGTTTTTGGATAACTAGGATAACAAGAAATCCAGAATGATATATGTACATTCTCTTGTATTTTATATATTATATAAACATATGTAACTTATATCTTTATACACTATTTATATATTTAAATTAAACATATCTTAATTCATGATACATATTTATATTTACATATTAAATACAGAAGAAAGAATACAAATGTGGAGTCAAGTTTTAGATTTTTAAATAAACCACAAAAACAATATTACATTATAGCTACAAATTAAGCAATGTAAAGTTAAATAATAAACTGATATTCACAAAATAAATGAATATATCAGTAATTTCAGTAAAAAGTAAAGAAAAAGATGATCAAACAAATAGTCTTTAAAGATTATCAATAATATGATTTTCCCTTATGTAATTGGTTTTAATTGGTTTTCTAAATCAAAAGTTCCAAGTGATTTTTTA
Source organism: Cynocephalus volans (assembly GCF_027409185.1). NCBI lineage: Eukaryota > Metazoa > Chordata > Mammalia > Dermoptera > Cynocephalidae > Cynocephalus > Cynocephalus volans. Next base: position 223,248,511 of record NC_084460.1, on the reverse strand, counting down.
ATTCAGAAAAAAGGATATATAATAATATCATGTTTAATTCCTGAAACAATATATTTCCATGTATATCCATCCTGCCCTTTTTCCCAACTATTATTTAAAGAATTATACCATATGAACTATTTTATAATTAGATTCTCTTTTTTCATCATTGTGATTTTCTTTGTGTGGCAATTTTACCATGACTTATCATTACACTGCAAGATTGCTTCACCGATTAATATCCCATTGCTATCACATGACATCAATTATTATTTTTTAGATATATTATCATCAAATATTTGTTGCAACAAAATACTGCAAAGGTCCTTTTGTATATATCTTCTGCCAAAAAACGATTGTTTCTTTAAAATGATTGCTGGGTCAATTAGCAAGAGGCTGTTAAGACTTGTTAAATCATAAATCATACTTTATTAATGCTGATAACACAGTTTTCTATTTGAACATCCCTGAAATCCAGTTTACATTTTACAATCACTGCAGCCAGTGGTAGTTATAACCTAGTGTGTGTTGTCTGCTTATGCCCGACTTTGGCCCTAGCTGTTCATATTTTCATGTCTTCATCTGAGTTGTATGCCTTCTTGGTATTACACATGTTGAATTTAATTATCTGTTAAAATGTCTTCAAAAAGATTGCACCAAAAGTTAGGACTGAAACGAAAAATTTTTTATATGGAAAGGCACGGAAACAGACGCTTTAGTAATTATTTATTTTGGAGAAATTAACACAATTCCTTATTTTCTTACAAAACAGCAATCAAATACTCTACGAGACCTAAGGAAGGAAAATTCTCACAAGTACATGAAGACGTGTTAACATCTTGTAACTAAGAACACACAAAAAAATCGATTATTATATGACAAGGTATGCAACCAAATGCAGGAAACGCTACAGATTTTCCCTAAAGAATACAAATAGCTATGCCAAGTCTCATTTCCAAGTTATAACAACGTGTCAGATTGCCTCCTCAATACTAGATATGATTATTTTTAAAAACTGCCATTTTAATCAATGGTTCTCTTCAATCTTCAACTTATTTCAGCCCGCCTTTCTTTCTTCCCAAACTCGCTTTATTTACTTGGGGGGGGGGCAGTTCAATGAAGGTTTTTAATTCCTTTTCTTGTCTGTTATGTTTTTTTTTCTTTTCTTCATTATACAATGTAAACAATTTTGTGGCCCTTTACCATATTCAGTTTTTTTTTATTTGAACTTTTCAATATACATTGTAGTTGATTTTCGTGTCCCTTTACCTGTTCCTGTTTCCCCCTCCTTCTCTTCCCTCCCCCCCAACTACATCATATCTGTTCAGTTTAGATTCCTGCAAATTCCCACAGATTTAGGAGCTTTCCTAGTCTGTAGATTCCATATTTTGCATTCATAAATTCTGGAGATTACTACAAATATCATTCAGTATGAGCACCCAATCAACACTTCTGGAGTCTTACTTGGTTTGCCACAGCAGGTCGCTGATGCAGTCACAGATAACAAGCTATTCCTCTTTCTACACAGAAGACTGCATTTTCCTTACTAGTTGATGACACCATGATGTGAGACAAAACCTAAACCTTTCTGAAGTAAAGATATATGAACTCTTTTGCTTCCCCCCATATTTAAGTCCTGTCATAGTGTCAGAGAAAAAAAATTAGATTAAGTCAGAGCGATTTACTTCTCTCAGTCATGTTGGTAGTTACCCATTTTTTTCCTACTCTTCCAGGTGAATGGAAATCAATTGTTGCTTTGATTTATTCCTCTGTTTTCCTAGATTTCAAAGCAAGCTGATCTATAACTTCTAAAGACATCACTAGTGTGTCCTCCCCTCCTTCCTCTCTCCTCACCCCTTTCTTTGGCCTTCAAGAACCGTAACTCCCTTGTGCACTTTCTATTTCACATAATACTTGGTAACAATCCTGTGATAATTTCAATCATAGGCATGACAAAGAAGAATCTCTTAATTTGTAGGCAATCAATATTTAAATGTAATCCGCCTAAAATCTCTTAGCCAACTTATGTCAGTACATCATTCCACCATATCTACACACTATGGTTAAATGCCATATTTGGCATTCCCTAACTGAAGACTTTTTCATCCATTCCTCTTCTTTATTCCTACAGTTAGGAAGAAGTCAGAAACCTATTTCTTAACTCAGGTGGGTGTTCAGTCAATTCTCAGTTCTCCTTATTTTTTTTCACTTATTTTCATTGAATGTTTAAGCAACTGGCAAAGTGATTGTTGCAAATATTCACTAGTCTCTATGTAAAGTGTTGAATGACTTGTTCTTTATCACCTGTCCCTACCTACCTGAAGAAATATGAGAAAATGCTGGTTCCTTCATCTTCTGAGGTGAAAGAACATTTCTGCTTTACTCACTCTACCTCTCTCCCAGAAAAAGTTCACTAAAGCATGGCATATTTTATACCCTTTACACATGATTTCCTAGTCTCTGAAGAAATTTTGCCTTCTCCTTTGCATATCCTTATCTTTTTATCCATTCCACGTCCGTTAAGTTATTCTTAGAAATAATAAACAGGCAAATATTCATGTTCAAAGAGTATCATCAGTGTCATTTATAATGTTTATCACTATAAATCCATAAAAGCACCTAGAATGTCTAACAATTACGGATCAGCTAAGTAAATTGTGATTTGTCCATGCCATGAATTCACAAATCATGTGTCAAATAGCATTTATTTATATGCAGAAATCTTCAATACATATTTTCAAAACAATGTAAATCATCTCTAAAATAATATGAAGAATAAAGTAGCAATTGTGTAAATAATTAGGAATATACAAAATGAAGACCCTTTTGAACATTGTTAAACCTATATTTAGAACAGGTACTTTTCAAATCACAAGGTCCAATTAGAAGAGTAGTATGAATATGGGATACAATTAAATGTTTTTTAGCATCCTCATGGACACATGATTTTGATAAATCTGTAGTGATTATCTTTGCAAGAGATTATGTTAACATTTTTATATCCCCATCACATTCCAGAAAAAGATACAAGGGGTGTCACAAAGATTCATTCAATAGTGCATCATTAAATTCATAGCCCTTTATCCTACAGAATCAATATTTAACAATTCTTCAAGATGTTTGTTGAATGACTAGCTATACTATGGACTTTGGTAGGACTCAGGGGAGCAATCAGGAATGTGATGCCTCCACTACGAAAAAGCTTATCATCTAAAATGGGAGTCACGTGAGGACACAACTATGATAACATGTTGTAAGTTAGCAACAGCAACAGGAACAAGAACAGAAAAATAGAATAATTTTGCCTTGGGATATGGGAAAATCCTTTAAAAAATTTGCTCATTTGAGCTGATCCTTGAAATGAAGAGATAGGTAATTCAGAGCTGAATAGCAGTGTGAGCAATGGAACAGACTCACGGACATCCATGACAAGCCCGGGTAACAGAGTGAATCCTGAAAATAGATTAGGAAGGGGTAAAAGATGAGATACGAGGCTGAAAAGGTCATTTGGGATAGATCTCTATGAAAGGCCTTGAATGATATGATAAAGAATTTGAAATTTAATCTGTAGAGCTTTCGAAGGTTTTTAACACCCAGGAGTTACAGGCTCAGAATTATATTTAGAGAGATCCCTCTACTGACAATGCATAGTATGTAACAAACTATACACTGTAGGGTAGCTTTATTTTAGAGAAACATATCAGTCTTGGGTTTAGATTAAGCACAACCTTGACTGAGGGCAGGTGGGGTGATAGGATCACCCCTCAAGACCCCTTTCAATCTTAAACTCTGTAAGTTATGCCTCCTGCAGAGGAAACAAGTTCTGAACAAATTCTTAAAACTGACAGAAGTGGCAGAACTCTTGAGCCATGCTGGTGAAAATCACAAAGGCATTACTTTTTCAAATACCTAAGGAGTTTGACAGGAAGTGTATAAAGTGCACAATCTCTGACTAGCTGACAATACAATTTGAGAGGGAAAAAAATTCACATAGAAGACTTTCTTATAGCACAGTGGAAAGGCAGCTTCAACTATTCTGCTGGGAAAGCCAGATAAAAATTTGACTGACCTAAATCCTTTTAGGCCTGCATCATTTTCCAAAGTAGCCACTACTGCTTAGGAAGGCCCAGGGGACTTATCTGTGCATGTGCAAGTCAATTAAATGCATGTAGTCAGGACTTAATTGTGAAGGGCATTTTGCTAAGTATGGCACAAAAAGAACCCTGTTTGACTGCCTTCTTGGATTTTATAACCTACAAAAGGCAGATCGATGTAGATGTATACATGTAATTTAGGCAGAAGAAAGGATTTATTAAACTGTCGAAAAAGGCAAAAATATGCGTACTAACATTGAATGCCTCATGAGCATCAATTATTTGATTAGCCCCATTTCAACAGGAAACACAGTTAAGGGTCAGAGAATAAATGCCAGTGACCAAATCTCACTCCTGAGATCTACTAGAAGAGAAAAAGAAACCTCTGCCCTATTCAAGTTTCACAGCACTAAATGGCAAGGTCAGTCAAGCAGTCTAAGGGACAACATGCCACAGGAGCGCTGGGCTTGAAAGGAGGAGAAATAGGCCAGCCACGACACAGCATCAATCTGGAGATACAAGCTCCTTTTGTCTCCTTGTTTTTTTTTTTTTTTCATTGCTGTTGCTGCTGTTGTTGTTACTGGGCCATTCTAACAAGCACATTTGGCCTTACAGAGGGAGACCCAGGCATGGGTGTCAGTAAAAAAGCAGGCACTCATGAAACTTCTAATAAATATGAACAGAAGATGCCAACCTGGATTGAGAAAGTAACATGTGAAAAAGTTTTAAATTGGGGTGCATTGTGAATTTTATCCCTGAGACCAAGTACTGCACAAGGTGTGTGAGATCAGAATTCTTAAGTCCTCTGAATGACTTGTTTCATGGCAATCAGCCAAGCATATCATCAGATCAGAATTCTAGCTACTAAAGAACCTCCTTGTCCTTGAAGCCCCTGCACAGTGGTAAATGAACAAATGAGGCACATATTTTCCTATAAAATACAGCCATGAATAACATAGTATGAACACATATACTACAAAATCCAGAAAAGAAAAACTGAAAATTCTGCATAGGAACAATGTGTAATGACACACACTCAAGATTCACAAATTTGTGATGTTATTTATATGAAAAGATGATATTTATACTTGTTTATGATAAAAGAGACCCTTTCTTGATAGAATGGCTCGGGCTTATGAAAACATGGAGCTCTGCTTTGCAGATGTTGTCCATTTCTAAATGAGAAGATAATCCTCAGAAGCATGAATGAAAAAATCATCTTCTTGATAAGAGATTTCAGTAAGGCAGACACTTGGTAGAAAGCTAGCAGAATTGTACACAAACAGAAAAAAAGATTTTGCCTCATGGACCCCCAAGGTTTTACAAAAGCACTTGGTAATTGCATGCCATAAGTATGAACCCATTGCTGAAACCCATTTGTAAGTATATGTCTCTTAATGAAATTTGAGAGTACCTAACCTTGCATTTACATAGTGCTTTAGACTAAGTAAATCACAAAATCACTGACCAGATATATTAATTGATTATGTATGCTGACTGCCTAAGCAGGAATCATTTCATGCACCAATGAAGTGCAGTCAATTCTGTATTAGAATGTGGCAACATTTAATGACGCACAACTGTATATATCCAGCTATTTGGCTCTTTGACCAAATAAAAGTTCATGGGTACTTACAGAATTATAATAAAAAGACGGATACATTAAATGCAATTTGATTAAAACTACATCATAAAATTTTTCCATGGCAAGTAATGAATACAAATGTCATTTTAAAAAACAAGTAGGTGGACAGAAAATAACTCAGCATCAGTTAAAACATTATTACATGTGGGAGTTCTAGGGTGTGTTAGTGGGGGATGGGACATGGGTGTACAAAAGGCTTTCAGGTTGGCTAAAAACTCAAAACTGCAGAGTAAAACTTAACAAGAAAGTTATATTGAACATAAAGTTTTGGATAGAAAAGTTAAAAGCAATCTAGTTGGCAAAACTTAATTTGATCAAATATAAGGTCGAAACAAACTCTATAGCTAATAAAGCAACTGAAAGTCAAGAATAAATCTGAATTATCATAAAATAAGATCAGTACTTTATATTCAGTTTGAGTGGTGCCCAAGAACGAGATTGTGGAAGTCCACACTTGAAAACAGCCAGGAAACCCATAAAAATAAGAAGCCAACTTTCAGTAGGAGCCTGTTGGAGAAACATACACACAGACACACAGACCCATGCGCACACACACACATAGTTTGCATCAGCCCCGCCCTATGCCAGGAAACAGTATATCTCTGATTTAGTGCTGGTCAAAATACATTGCAAAATTAATTATATTGCTAAACATTTCTATATCTTGATTTATATTTACAACAGTGGAGAACATTTTTTGAGCAAGTTAGTAACTTCCAAAATACTTGGTATTAAATAAGATGAAAACTGTTCAGAAAGTAAGCTGACAAGGATAATTAATAGAGGATCATCACACTATAAAATAATTACAGGTGTTATAATATTTTGGCAGATAGATGCAACAGCACAAGAAAAATGAATCAATTGTCTGTCTGTAAAAATATAACCTTGGTTGAAGTGGTTAACCTCATGCATGATCTGCAGACATGGCAGGAGTGATTATTTGATTTTAAATATTTCTCATGTAAAAATTATTTACAAAGTTATTGAAGCTTTTATAATAAAGTTTTATTTTTATCACTTTTAAAATATGTTCAAGTGGCACATACAACTTCAGAATGAGAGGCAACAGGAGCACTGAGGAAACACAAGCTGAGAACTCAACATTAATTTTAGGCAGCACTAGAAAATTGTTTGAATCACATGGGAAAAGTAGTCATATGTTATTTAAATAATTTAATTACTTGTATTATGAAAAGTTTTTAAAGTATAGATAAATACATATACTATTGAATAGCCTATAATATTACTTCTAATATAATAAATTCTCATAAAACATAATGCAATTTAATCCTTTACCAGTTTGTTTTTTTAAAAAAATAACTGTTCTATTTTACTAACTATGTTTTTGGAGTTGAGAAACTTGTAGGTTACATTTAAAAATTAGTCCTAGTACATTTCAACATTCTGCAAATGATTTAGAAATAAATCAAAAACAGCGTGAAGCATCATTAGATTCCCACCAGCAGTTTATTAATTAATGTGTAATTATCATTTGCACAAATTATTGTGAAGGAAATGACAAACTATCAGTGCTCAAAACAACATATTCTCCTCATAAGAAAATTAGAATTCAAATATTTCTAAAAAGGAAATCAGTTACGTTTATTTCAAATTATGCTTCCTTCTAAGTAAAAAAATAGAAAATATACAATTAAGCATTTATAAAAATCATTAAGAACAACTATACATCATATACCAAAAATAAAATCTGTGTCTCTAAAGAATGAGAAATAATAATGTTTCATCTTTTTCATTCAGGAACAAAGACTGGGATGACAATATGTCTTAAAAATTTCACTATTTTTCATATTCACACACACAGAAAGCATTCATCTTTCATTCAGTTTCTCTAAGGATCATCCAAAGAAAAAACAGAGCCGTCAAAGATGATCAAAAAACTAAAAGGAAAATAGAGGATGGCTGCTCAACTTAACCAAGAACATCTAACAAAAATCAGCAGTGACATTGGAATTTTCCAAATAAAGAGAATAGGAGATGCTTACCACCCTTTTTCTGAGCTAGATGCACTCTTTGCAAAGTGGAATTTCAGCATCAAGCACTATGTACAGTTTGTGCAATATTATAATATTTATCGTGATATGAATATTTCTTTGCCTTCACACATTTTCCATCCATTCTCTTATAAATTAGATTTCTAAATATTTCACTAACAGTTTTACTATTTCTGTTTTGCTTGGCTTCAATCCTATCTTTGACTCCTACAAGTATTTACTTATTTTCACTTCGGGCCCAATTTTGTAATAATTCCTTACAATAACTCTTCCAGGTATGAGAATTTTATTTTGGAAATCAGTTAAGCAGGCCAGATTTAGGAGGCACCTGTCACACTAACTGCCAGTAGACGAGCATAGAAGAGGAGATACACCAATAATAGCAAGCATCTACTGAGCACTTGCTAAGTGCCAAGCACAAGAATCAGTATACTACATGCATTGTCACCTCAACCCTCATGTGAATGAATATAAATATCTAGCTGACAGTGTTGGAAGAATTAAAGGAGTTAATGTTATCTAAAGCACGTAAAGAGAACTTCATACCCAGTAAGAGACCTGGGTGGTATTAGAGTCAGCTATTATGACTATTACACCCATTTTAAAGATGAGGTAACTATATTCCATAGAGGCTTTGTAATTGTCTTCTGTCATACTGCTAGTAGTTGGAAGTCAGAATTTTTAAACCACATTTGTGTGACAGCAAGCACCATAATCTTAAACTTGTATCTTTAACACAACAGTTTTACCGTCTCCTCCTTACTTTAATCTCTGCATTTTTCTTATCTTAGAATCAAGGGGTAATTAATATGCTGAAAGGCTCTAATTAATCGTGAAGAACTTCACCTTTAATAGGAAGCTTAATGGACCCCTGATTCATCATGCCAGGTGAAGTAACAGGCCAAAGCAGTTCTAACTCCCCCAAGTCACTGTCCACAAACCAGATCACCCATTAAATGGTAAAAGGAGGTGATCCAATAGACTGTAATTATAACCTGCCAACAGAAACCAACTACTCACAGCTTTAAAGAATGCCTCATTGTTAATTTGCTTTTTCTCATTTCAGAATTTCCTATCCTTCCATACCACAAAAATACTAGGTTTTAACATAAGAATTAAATTAAAAGTAACCTTTGTTCTCAGTTTTTCACAATACCTTTTTGTGTTACACATGTCCTAAGCTATGGGAGGGAACTTGAAAACTTCCTTATTTCTCTCTCTATCTCTTTCTCTTTCTCCTCATTTTTACCTATCTATAGAAAGGCAACTACATTATTTTCAGTTTTCTGAATTAATGTTCATAGTTAAAAGATGATCAAGTATGCACACATGTGTGTGTGTGTATGCAGGCACACACACACACACAAAGAATTCTTCCAGCAGCCAGAAGGTTAGCTATTTCTTGTGGGAGCTATCCGTATTCTCACATTCATTAGGAATAGCTAGCATCTTTAAAGCAACTATTTCTGATCAGCTACAAACTAAAGTGCTAGCCCAAATGACAGGAAGCAGTAAAAACTTCAAGAGCAGCTGCCAACCTGAGATGGCAATATCTTCGCATCTGTTTAATATTGAAACGGCCATCCTTCATCTATCAGTTCTGTGAATCTGCAAGCGCATCAGGTAATCACAGTAACTGGCATAATTTAATAACAGATGAATATAAAATTTACTATCTCTATCTGGAAACCACTACAAAATGTTGTAAAATTGTTTAGTGGTTTTAAAATGTTCGGGAAAACAGACCTGAAATAGTGATAGGATCTTTTAAAGAATTATCTGGTAATACTCTGCATTTTCACATGAGCAAAAAAATAATAAATAAGGTATTTTTTTTAATTATAAGAAAATAAGGCCCCAAATAGTGAAAAACATCCTATCAAAACAACCCTATTTGAGAAGTGATTACTACAGATTAATAACACTAAAGATGCGTGATTCTGATTTGAGTGATAAATTCAGTTAGACAGAAGGTAAAGAACCAAACTTAAAGGACCAAGGACCATTGCTAAGAAGGCAATTAACATCTTTAGTAAAGAGCTAGAGCAGATAAGAAACTTCAATCAGTCTTGGGACTTAGCATACCTAGAAAAATTAAAATTCATTTTATTCTCAACTTTGTAAAATAAACAAACATTAGAATATAAAGTGATACTGAGTATTTTTACACCAGTTGCTTAATTTTAAAGATGAGGAAACAGATTCAGAGAACTTAAATGACATGCTACAAAGTTTAATGGCTTTATCAGGACTAGAACTCAATTCTCTCCTCTTAGTCCTCTTAGAACTGTAGGAGATATTTGCTGCTATGTTTCGTTTTTTAAAAAAAGTTCCAAGTGTTTATATTTCTTTATATAGTGCATCCCCTCCAATCCCAAGCATTTCCTTTCCCCAGAGGGAATCACATTTAATCATTTATTAGCTCTCCAATAAAATCCTTAAATTCAAATACCTTTATGGACCATAGTGTCTCAACAGAGAGTGATCAAAATCTGTGGAAAACTGGAGAGTGCACACCCACTAAAAAGTAATCACATTTACTTTAAATCAAAATTAAAGCATACTTGGAACAAACAAATGGACCAAAAGTATTTTAGACATTATCTAAATGATCTCACTTATCACACTCCCAATTTTGCTCATAACGTAGTCATTATTTTTCCTGTTGCTTATCTTTGTAAATCCAAGGACTATATCATCACTGCTATTTCTTGTATTGACTATAGACACTATCTATTTACTCCCATTTTGTAATATGCTAATATTCCAGTCTCTATCCTTTCCTTCAGCTTTCTCCAATCCCCATACCCAATGCCAAAACTCTACCAACTGTATGGTTATTGTGAAATTGCCAGTGTTGATAATATTTGCATTATGTTCTATAGTCATGATCATTTCCCACATTTTATCCAAAGATTAAAAATCAATCAAAAGTTGAAAATGAATAAGTACCATTTATATTTAATTAATATAAAAATATCATTCATTCCAGAGCTAACTAAATTTCTATGGTTACTTTCCTTTCTTGTGTATTCCTCTGTTTTTCCTGCAACTTGTACCTTTTTTTTCCTTGCCCTATTTCTGTTTGTCTTCCAAATACTCCTTAAGCAGTAAATATTCTATAATTTCCGCCTTTTGACCCACACCCTCCCACCAACCAAAGCCCTACATTTTCTTACACTAACCCTACACCAGATTAAAACAATATAAATTGTTTGCCTTCTAAGGCAATTTCATAGCTATCATAACATGTCTTTTCTTTCTCTAAATTGTACTTTGCTGGGGCCGGCCCGTGGCTCACTCGGGAGAGTACGGTGCTCATAACACCAAGGCCATGGGTTTGGATCCTATATAGGGATGGCCAGTCCGCTCACTGGCTGAGTGTGGTGCTGACAACACAAAACCAAGGGTTAAGATCCCCTTACCGGTCATCTTTTAAAATAAATAAATAAATAAATAAATAAAAATAAATTGTACTTTGCTAAAATTTGAGGGGTTCTACCTCAATTAACTTTGTAAGAAAGGTTATATTTGAGGAAGATATCCTTTGTCTTTATATGTCTCAAAATGTCTTTATTCTACCCTTGCACTTAATGGATATTTGACCAGATATGGAATTCTGAGTTCCAAATTATCTTTCTCAGAAATTTGAGAATTATCTTCTTAATTCTTTAATACTTGCTAAGTGTATTGTTTGTTTTCTTCCTAGAACTCCAATTAATAGGAAGTCACACTTCATGGAGATGCACTATGACTCATATTTTCCACCTTGTTTTTTTTGTTTGTTTCAATTATTGAGAGATTTTTCCCTATTTGAAATTACAAATTCCCCCTTAAACTATTGATTTGAAAATCTTTATATTAATTTTTAAGAGTTTCCTTGTTCATTTAGTGTTCCTTTTCATATCATCTCCTTGTTTTATGAATGCAGTATTTTCTCGAATCTCTTCAAGGATTCGTATTTTTATGTGTGTCTCTTTTATGATCCTTTAATTATCTGTTTATTGCAAGGTCATTTGTTGTTACTTGTTTTCATTTGCCTTTTTGTTTTTTTCCCCTCAAGTTATAGACTTTTCTTAATTTTATTTTCTCAAATTATTTCTTAAATATCTGGTGATCCTTGGTTGCTGTTTTATATATAAGAATGAAGGAATAGAAAATGCAGCGCCTTCTCTTCATTTAAGGAGGTCTTGTTGACTAGAATACTTTGCTTTAGGGTAACAAGAAGCTAATCAGTAGGCTTAAAGACCCTAACTGCCAAAGTAAAAGGGGCTTTATTCTATGGTTGTAATCCATCTCTAGTTGACTTGTTGTCCCTTGACAGTTCATGCAATTTCATTAGTATGTGTTAATGGGGGGATGTTTGGGTGGAGTAGTGAGAAAAACTTGCTATAGGGATATTTGTATAGGAAGTAGAGTTGGTGAATAGAAGGTTGCTATTGCTTTGTGTTGCTTTGCCCTCACGGATTTGTCACCCCACTTCCCCTGGGTGACGGAGATGCAAAGGATGACTCAAAGCCCATCTCTTCTGAGAAGTGAGAGGCCCTGAAGTGGTTAATTTCCCAAGGAAGGGATCCCTCTCGCTGGATGGTCCCAGGGAAGTTAACCACTTCGGGGCTTCTCAGTGCTCAGAAGAGATGGGCTTTGAGTAATCCTTTGTGTCTCCATCACCCAGGGGAAGTGGGGTGACAAATCTGAGGGGGGGGCAAAGCAACACAAACCAACAGTTGCTTATTCCATCTATCCGTGTTTGATCAATTATTTTGTTTCAGCCCGGTGTCTCATTTTTGCCCTCTACTTTCCTTGCCATGATTGAACCTCAAGTTTTGGGGGGTTTCTTAAGGCCAGAATGACTCCCTCCTCAACCTCATGCCACTCCCCCACATCCTAGGCAGTTTCTGCTGTCTTGCTTTACTTGGTCCAATTTGTAACAGTTTTATATCTCTTTAACCCCTTAATTTAATGCTTATTAAGTTAATGAGTTTTCAGAAGGCAATTTAGATAAAAATATGTCTCAATCCTGCCTCTTAAAGTGGATTTGTGACTGTTGAAAAGCAACTCCACTGACCTAAAGAAGCTACCCTTAAAACACTTAAAATGAAGGATAGCCAAGAACAAATAAAATTATTATGTTGTTGCATATCACCATAGTCATGATGGTAATGATGTTGTTCAGAATGATTCAAACAGGACTCTGCTGAAAGAAGATGCAAATTACCCATCTGCACAAATCTTAAGGTAAACAGGGTAAAAGTAATACTACCAATTTCACGTTTCTGAAATGCCTTATACTTTGCTCTTTTTGTGGGAATGAGACAACTGATTAACCTTCTCAAAAAAGAAAAAAAAATGAAAAAAGATTAATTGAAGTTCAAAATTATTTAATGAGAGAGCTGCAAATATCTTACATTTGTGGAGGTTATTCTTCCTGACAAAAGGAATGGAAATGATGCATACATGTTATCCCACTTGAATTTGAATTTTATATAGATAATAAGAATTTGTGCATTGTAGAAGCAAAATGGGCCTATTGTTGTTGGCAATAGCAAATGAAGTGTCTCATAACTAGCAATTCAATGCGTTAATTCAGCTGTACCATCCAATTACCTACGATTCATCTCAACTTAGTGCACAACAATAAAAGTCTTTTAAAAATCTGTGACAAAATGTCTGCTCTAGGTTACCAGATAGGGAAAATACTATCCCTAAATCTGAGAGTGGGACTCACAGAATATATATTGTTAAAATTGTTTATTATCTTTTAATATCACAATGAAGTTTTCACATGAATTCAATAGAATTAGCAATGAAATGTATACAGGTTGTTTTACAAGAAAAATCTGGCCAAGGAATGTGAGAACTGTGCAGTAACTGAAATTGGCATCCGCTCAAATAACACAGCATTCCTTTGGAGCCACAGGCCTGCCAACTGCCAACTGACCACAGGGCCCATGAACACAATTCTAAAAGTAGACAAAGGTAATGAGACATGAATTTAGCATCCCTAGCCTCCTGCTAAATGACCCAGATGCAAGAGGAATAGTGTCTGTCTCTTACCTACTCAGAGATTAAATGATGAAATGAACAGTAGTTCTTTTTCATTTTTTATGTTTTACAGAATCAAGAGCACCAATAGGTAGTTCAGTCCTGCTACATGAAGATTTATTAAATTACAAAAAAAGACAATTTGAAGTAGAGAATGCTATGAAGAAGGAAGAAAAGAAGGGTGGAGAAAAAGATATGGGGAAAAGAAAACAAATATTAAGAAACGATTAACAGTATTTACTTAAAAATACAGAGATGCACTTAAAATTTATAATGTATGGGTAAAATCTGAACCACGTTCAGTGAGAGACTGGTTTCTACTATTTTTCAGGACAACTGAGACTGAACTACCAAGAGAATCAAAGACATACGAGCCTCAGGATTCAGAAAAATAAGTGGAATTTGCTATAAGAAAAAAGAAAAATATTGTACTGTGTCTTGAAACTAGGATAGTCAATAGTCCCATAAACCCTCAATTCATTTACAGAATAGTATTGTTTCTAAGTGCTGATTTTTATTAAAAGAAAAAAAAAGACAAGTACAGTGATTTATTATTGTGGTTTGGGGTATTTATTGAATTCAAATAATTTACATAATCTAATCAAACATCAGTCAGTCTAAAATAAAATTTATTTTTAAAAGACTTTTAAAAAAAGCCATATTAAATGACTGTCTTATTGCATTAAACAAAAATATTAAATAATGAAAAAAGGTGCTGAAAATCAACTAAAGGCCAGAGGTAAGGAGAAAATGCACCTCGTCAAAGATTAATACGGTAATTCTTTACAGATTAGAAATGATTACAAATTATTGTAGATATTTCATCATATAAAAGCTTATAAAAAAACATTCTTGAGAAAAAAAATCCAAAAATTTCAGTAGGAGTTCCCTAATCTTTTCATAAATATGAATATTTCCTAATGTAATTTTAAAAACTTATAATGAGTAGCACAGAAAAATAAGCTATTTCTTATTCAGTTTAGTTACAGAAGTAAATATTAGTTATGGATTGAAGTCTATCTATGAAGATATTATTCCATTAAGGATTGAAACAGTTATTTCTTTTCCAAAATTTTAAGTTTTAATTTTAATTTAACTGTATGTATCACTGCAGTTTTTTTTGTTTGTTTGTTTATTGTAACATAACATGACTGGACATGTCTGTGGGGTACAGAGTTGAATATCAATACCTATGTGCAATATGTGATGTTCAAATCAAGATACTTAGCATATTCAACAATGTACAATGTAATCATTCTTCATGGCCCTTTATCAGTTCTTCCCTTACCTGCCTTCCTTCCCCCTTTCCCATCTCTGGTAACCTGTTCTCTCCTTTTGAAAGTTCAATGTATTATTGTGATTGCTGTGTCTTTCTTCTTTTTTCTTTTTTAGTTATTTATTTTTTAGCTTCCACTTATGAGTGAGATCATGTGGTATTTTTCTTTCTGTGCCTGGCTTGTTTCACTTAATTTTCTCTATGTTCATCCATGTTGTGAGAATAGCATTATTTCTTTCTTTTTTATGGCAGAGTAGTATTCCATTGTGTAAATATACCACATTTTCCTTAGCCAGTCATCCAACAATCGGCAATTAGGTTGGTTCCAACTCTTGGCTATTGTAAAATAGAGCTGCAATGAACATGGGAGTGCAGGTATCCCTTCAATGGAAATCATGATTCCCATTCATTTGGATATATACCCAGCAGTGGAATTGCTGGATCACATCACAGTTCTATCTGCAGTTGTTTGAGGAATCTCTGTACTATTTTCCATAATGGCAACATTGATTTACAATCCCATCACCAGTGCAGGAGGGTTCCCCTTTCTCTGCTTCCTTGTCAGCATTTGTTCTTAATTTTTATTATCATCATCATCATCATCATCATCATCATCATCATCACCATCATTATTTTGGTATGCGTCTAAGAGAAGACCGGGTAGTGATCTCTATTCAAGGAAAACCACTCTAATTTTTCCACGTTTGTTGTCCCATTCAGAATATTTCTTTCTTAATCTGGTGCTATGACTTCTAAAAGATAAACATTTTTTTGGTTTCCAACTCTAGCAATCTTTCTTCATCAGGTTTTCTTTCTTCACTTTCAAAGGCAAAACTTACTCAAATAGGAAACAAGACATAGAAATCTGGGTTCCATTTTCAATTCTCCTATTTTGAGTTTTGAAACTTAAAGAAGATAGTTTTAATGATTTGGTCAAAATAGTACTGCCCTTTCCACTGATCTTCTTACCCTAGACAACTTACTTAACCTTTCTATGCCTCAATTTTCTTGTCAGTAAAATGGGGATACTAATTAAAATGTACTTTTGGAAGTTGCTATGATTAAACAAATTAATATCTGTAAAGCACTTTGAACAGTCTCTGAAACATAGTAACTGCTATATTTTGTTAAATAAATAAAAAATTAATAAACAAATCTGGTACTTAAAGTGTAGTGATTCAATGAAATGTCATTGCACATCAGAATCATCTATGAAAATGCTTATGAAGATAGATTCTGTGGATCCATCCCAGGCAAATGAGAATGCATATCAGTGGGAACAGACAACCTGTACTAAAAATAAATAAATAAATAGGCTCTAAAGTAATTTGGATTTACAAACTGGTTTGGGAGAAATGAGATTAAATAATGCCGTAGGCCAATTTAGCTACATTTCACACTCCATCAGCATTCTTTTCCTCTTCAATGGCCATAATAGATACTATCTAAAGCAACCTGGGATTTAAAACCAGCAGTAAGGTTTACAAAAGCACTTAGAAGTTCAGCTTTGGAATTTGTTTTCTTACCTAAAGCAAAATTGCTTTACCCTCACCAAGACAAACAAAGAAGTCAAAAAAGGAGCAAATTGATCCCTGAAGGTTGGGACACAGTGGTTAGGAGGAAGAACAGAGGACTACTTCCTTGTGACAAGCTCCTTTTGTTTTTGCCCAGCATTCATTCCTTGTCTCAGGACACAGATTGGCATTATCTTAAGGACAGTGATTTGTGATTAACTACTGCAAAGGAACAAGTCATCTCCAATCCTCCAATCATTTCAATAAACACTGACAGAGTAAACTAAGGCTAAAGCAATTGCTAACATCTTTCCCAGGTCCAAATTTTACTGCCCAGACTGGCAACCAGAAGGAGAATGGAATAAGCTATCATTCTGTTCTCGTTATTTCATTAAGTCATGGATATGATGACCATGCTGGCCTGTGCTGTGTGGTTGCACTGGGTAGGAAGTATATCATGGTGGTTCAGACTAATAAGGGTGTCCAAGCACAGCCTACAGAAAAATTTCCCATGATGAAATTTTCATCAGCCTTTAGTTAAATTAGAAAAATAAATGCAATATGGAAAAATGCACAAAGGAATTAAATGTATTCTATTTAAATAACTATTCTTTATTTTTAGATTCAGTTCTTCCATCTCAGTTGGTGTTAAAATATCTATTCTTATAAAATTATGGTGATATAAGTAGGCTTTTTAAATCATTCTTACTCTGCAAAAGAAAATGTTCACATGGAGGTTGGTACTCCCATTTTTTACAAAAATTGTATTAGTCAATGAAAGTGTCAGATTGAGAACTGTTAAGAACATTGGCTTCAGAGACAGAAAAAGGTGGTGGCATCCTTTGCCTTAACACATGTTAGCTGTGTGATTCTGTGCAAGTTAGTCCTTGTGATTACAATGGGGATAGTAATATTGCTTATTACTCTAATGGTGGTCATATGGATAAAATATGGCAAGACCTGTCAGATGTTTACTTACCATAGTACAAGTACAAAGTAAGCATCCAATCAATTTTAGTTATTTTATAAACTTATAACTCAATTCACCATTTTTAACTCCTCCATAAATAAGTTGGAGTGGATATACTTTCATACGTATTTTGTTCCATTTCTCTTTCTTTAAACTAATGGTAGTATTACATTAGGGTCTGATAATTATATAAATTTCACTCTCTCTATCTGAAACTAATTATATAAAAAAACCTCAAGAGGAAATTAAGTCAGTTATTATGCTTCTGATCTACAAGAAGCTACATAATCTTCCTCATATATCAAAATCCATTTATTAACAAAAAAAGAGGTGCTTCACTTATAATATCAAGGCAATTAATATAAAGCAGGAGACTATGTTGACATTTATTACTATCTCTGAGGTGTAATTTGGATGATTTTTGATCTTGCAGGCTGTGTTTTAAATTTGTCTTTCTGTTTACATTGGCTACTCACCACATGTATCATGTTTGCCGAAGTGCCAGCCACCAGTTTAATCACACTCTTTCTATAATGCTCTACAAGAGCTTAAATAAGATTTAAGTGACAATTCAGTATAGTATAATGTATGAAACAGAGTCCCAGTTAATTCCCCATCATGTGAAAACCCTGATATAATTTGGATAGCTCCCATCTGTCTTAACAGTAAGCAATTCTAAAAAATTACAAAAGAACTCTGAATATTTAATATGGGCAGCATGTTTAGTTTTTCACATAACATACAGTATGATCATAAATATGTTTACATCTGTGATAGCAACAGTCACTACTCTCCCTATATTCCTTCAAAGCTGTCTTGGGAGGATTAACCACTAATACAGAACAATTTTAACAACTGACAGTTTGAATCCTGTTTTAGTAAAATTGTGAAGGGTAGATGATTATAGAAGAGTAGACATTAACAGAGAGCCCGATAGTTCATGAAGACCATAATTACGTGGACATCAGAATGAAGCTGGTCCCTTAGAGGAAAAGGATGTCTCCCTACTTACAATTTAAATTTTAAGGCCCTTCAATGTCTCAATAACCTGTAACAATAACTTTTTAAAATGAAGAATTCCAACTTAATTCCTTAAACTTATTAAGACAAGTGAACAGATATCATGTGGGGAGGGGAGAAAGGGAGGGGAAAGAAGAATGGGTAAAGGGTCACAAAAATCAACTGCAATGTATATTGAGAAGTTAAAATAAAAAAATAAAAATAAATTTAGAAAAAAGTTTCAGCTTAAATAGGTCCACAACACATACTAAGAAAAATAAAAACTGGAAAACTTATAAATGAATTTAGGGTCATCAGAGTATACATTAATCATAATCACACAGATGTCTTTAGCCACCTGTAGTCTTTTCTTGGTAATCAAGCTAAGAACAATTAAATATATTATTATAAATATAACACATTGAAAACATAGGCATAGGTCTAAATCTGGATCAAGGAGAAACAAATACCAAATGAATAAAGTCTGTTTGGTTTATACTTCTGCTCCCAAAGATAATTACTTATAACACCCCAAATGAATGACTATTACTGAATTAACATATGTATTTATTTTCATAAATTTTCTTGAATTCTCAAAGTACTTTCACAATGAAAAGCAAGACTCTTCAAAAAATATGTATGACTGTAATTGAACGGCAGTGTCCTTAATTAAACAACGTGCCTTAAGATAGAAATCGTAAATAGAAGTCTAATCTGTTAAAACGGTAAATGGTTTATCAAAGCAGACAGTACCAGATCTTTAAATGTGATTTATGTTTTCAAACATATGCTTGGGGTGCGTGCGTACGTGCGTGTGTGTGCGTGTGTTTGGGGGGATTGCCTTAAGAAAAGTCCTCAAATAGATTGTCAGAATCAGTATGAGTACGTACACTTAGGTCTTGATTTGATGTTTCACATGTGTTTATTCTGACAACAAGAGCAGAAGGAAAGATTTAGAACCAAAGCCCAGTTTAAATCCTTTGATAATTAGGCATATGGTCACTCAGACTTTAACGTAGTGATTCTGTTAGATCCCATTAGATTTAAGATGGCAACATGTTCCTACTGATAAGAACACAAACCCAACAAGGTGATGCATTAAAAGTCAAAGTCAAGAATGTGTTGTTTATTACACGAGGTGTCACTTGAGAGTATTATGTCTGATAAGGCATATTAGTTAAAGGTCACAACAATAGAACTGTCCATTTTCATAAAGAACAATGAACACCTATCAGAGACATGTAGAATTGTCATTTATTTTACATGGTAATATTGCATTCTATTCATGCTTTATTCTCAAGTATTTTCTTTACTTTTCCTGTTTTTCAGAAATACCAGTGTTCTCTTCATTTGCCCAGAGAAAATAAAAATACCCATTTGTTGCTTGTTCTCTCACTCTCTTTCTAAAATTCAAAGTTTTCATAAACTGCATAATCTCTATTACATGAATTTTTACCTTCACTAGGTCTTTCTAATTTTTAAATACAAAAATTGGGTAGAGGAAACTGTCAAATGATTTATAAGTAATATTCTTAAAGCAAAATTCCTTGGATATGCACAATACTCATAGTATATCACTAAACATTTTAAGAAGTCACTAGCATATCATCAAAAAAAGCAGTACTGCAGCCCATGGATTCCCACTAGTACTTTGAACCAGGTGGCATTATGTCTCTAGGTACTTTGGCAAATTCTCATATGCACATAGTAATCACAACTCATATATATTTGAAGCAGTAAGGGAATATATAAATTATCTAGAGTAAGTGATTCGGCTTGCAGATCAATTTATAGTCCCTAAATACTTTAAGCTGATACATCTGTTCTTTATAGTAAAAGAGATAACTTTTCACTTGTTAAAAAATACACAAAAGCATTCACCCCAAAATGATGTCACATTCCAGTTTAATTTCAAGTACGGAGGTTGAGAAATGCCACCTATCAGAGCCTCTAAACTCATTTCTTCAATTCTGCAATGACTATTAAAAAAAAAAATCAGCCAAGTTAAAGACTTGCAGAGAGGGGCAGATTTAAGCAGTGAAATGAGCTAGAAAGAAGCAGAAGACTATTTTTACATCCTATCTACTAGCCCTCAATTCCCATTCACAAAAGACACGCAAAAAAGGGGAGGTAGAATTCAACTTCTAGTATGTGGGCTCATTAGCATAGCTGGGTGACTTGGAAACCTGTAATCAGCTGTACAACAATCAATCAACCAACAAGTTTTTATTAAGCACTTACTAGCTTTCCCACACTGCCCTGGGGTCTGCATATGTGAAACAGTGTCTAGTCTCACTCTAGACTTTCTGATCCAGAATTAATCTACATCAGCAGCACCCTGTAATTCCTTTGGAAAAGTTCTTTTGTTCCTCTTCAAAGCGGATCTGAGACACAGTGCCCCTACTTAAGCAAGCAGCATAAGCCCTGGAATGGGATAAGCATCACAAAAATGGTGAATTAAAAGCATTTCTTTAAACAAGCAGGAGCAGCCAGGGAAATTCTCAATGGAGTTGAAGGTGGGCAAGGGAGTAAAGCAGAGAAGTGAAATCATGGTTTGTGGCAAATGGTGCAAAGAAATGCATGTTTATGTTCGAAGCCTGCCTTAGGCTATGAAAACTCCAAATCTATCCATCTCTGAAGTCAGATGAACGGGGTTTCAATATTAAAGTTCTAATTCTGCAGGAGAGGAGAGCTTGTAGCGATCAGGGGGTAGGAAAGATTGGTAAGGCAATGCAAAAGTCATTGAGGAAAATTAAAGGTGAGAGGTCCAAAGTGAACCACCAATAGGTTGACGTTACTTTTCAATAGTCCCAAACCAGCAGGTTTAACACTAGAGGGCACGAACGCAAATACACACACACACACACACACACACACACACACACACACACACACACACACACACACACACACACACACACACACACACACACACACACACACACACACACACACACACACTCACAGAGAGGAGAGGGAGAGACAGAGAGAGACCCTGAGCAAAGACAGCTTTCACACAAAGCTAAAAATCTGGGGGTCCCCAAATAAACCAGAAATTTCAAAGCGCTGTGGAGGCCAGCGTCTTTAGCCCTGCAAACAAAACCTGTACGCTGTTTCTGGGAAGAATGACCACGATCTCTCCCAAGGAAACCGCTCTCCTAGGGACTGAGTATACGGCAGTTTAAGGCAGGCATGACTCCTCTGTTCCCAAAGCTCTTCTCCGCTGCTAGCACCCACCTTTGCCTCACAAAAAGCTCCCACCCTTTCGAGGTTAGTTTTCCCTGAACCCCGAGGCTTCTGTGTTTGCCGTTCACTCTCTCTTCTCCTGCGGCTGGTTGTAAAGGCTGAAAATGCAGACTGTCCACCTGAAATTTTAATTAACCCTAGTCAAAGAACGGGATACGGAGAGGGGCTCCCACAGCTTTTGCCCTCCAGACCAGCAGCCTCGGTGCGCCTGGGTTCACGGCAGTGCAGCGCCCTCGGACCCAGGGACCGGAGGCTGGAGCGACATCTGCCGCTCTACCCCTTGCGCCCCTCATTCAGCTCCACGACAGCCCAGACAGGGGCAGACTGCCTCCATTCTCGCGGCCCCGCAAACCGCGAGCAGGGAGGTCTCTGCACCTGGAGATGCCCAGAGGTGGGCCGGGACGTGCTCCCCTGTCCAAGGCGCCTCGAAATCAGGGGGCTGATGCTCCGGAAGATGGGGCAGTTGGGATGACAGAGGGAGACAGAGATGGGCAGCGAGAAGCAGAAACAGAGAGAGACAGAAAATGCTGCAAGACGGAAAGACAAGCGGACGAGACAGAATGCCAGAGACAGATATCCCAGGAAAGACAGGAGGAAAAAGAGTTAAAGGGAAAACCGATACATGGCCAGGGGTGGTACCCAGGCAGATCGAGAGCCATAAAGAGTCAGAAACAGATAGAAACTGAGACACACAGAGAGAATGAGAGGCGGATAGGCGCTGAGGGAGGCAAAGGGAGACAGAAAAAGAGAAAGGCAGCCGTCCAGGAAGACACCCAAGACCCGGTGTTGGGCTGAATAGAAACCGGCACCGCAGCCCGTGGCTGCCCGCAGCTGGTGGCAGAAAGTTTCCGGGGTGGGGAGGCCGAGGCACCCCCGCCGCAGAAGGGCCAGCACGCCCAGCTCACTGGATAGCGGGAAAAGCGGAGCAGAGGGCGGACCGCGGCAGAAAGTTCCGCGCCTCGCAATCCCCCGCCGCACCTGCAGCCGCGGGCCGGCGCGCTCCAGGCTCCCGGGAGGCCGCCTCACCGGGTCCACCCGTGCCCCTGCCGCGGGACCAGACCCGGGCGCTCGGTTCCGTGCCCTGGCACTGGCTGCGGGACTTAGCGGCGCCCAGCCCGAGCACTCCGGCAGCCCAGAGAGGGCTCGTCCCAGACAATCACAAGGAAGAGAGGGGGAGCGAGAGAGAAACGGAGACCTGCTATCGCGGCCAAGGATCCCGCGAAGAGGGAACGGCGGTCCTCGCACGGGCTTCAGCCTCGGATCAAGCCCAGCAGGGGCCGACCGGCCGCGCGGAGTGCCGGGCTCGCAGAGCCCGCGCTCACCTGGAACCCGCGCCGGCCCGTCAGCGCCGCGCGCAGCGCCGGCTCCCGCCCGAGCCTCTCTCTTCACACTTCCCCGCCAGCAGCGCGAGCCGGCTCCGGCCTCGGCCAGCCCCAGAGAGGGGCCCTCATAGCGCGGCGGCGGGCTAGAGGGCTCGGCGAGTGCGGCGAGAGCGGGCGCCGCGGCCAAGGAGGCGCAGGAGACCGAGCGAGGGCTCCTAGCACATTGTCACCTCGGCAGAGCCGCCGCCTGGCCACTTCGCCCCCGGCCCCCGCCCCCCTCCCACCCCAGGCCGCTGCCTCCCAGCCCCTCCTCCTCGCGCGGCCCCTCCCCCTCTCGTAGCCCCAGCCTGGAGGCCTCTCACTGGGCTAGGATCGTTTACGTAACCAGCACCCCAGCCCTCCCCGCTCCCGGCTCCCGCGCCTCCCCAGGCTGGGGCGGTGCGCACGGAGCGCGCTCCAGCTGCTCCTGGAGCTGCCGCTGCTGCGATGTGCTCAAGTCCCGCGATACTTGGCAGGCACGGCCCCCAAGAGCAACCGTGGAGTTGGCTCCTCTCCCTGGAGAGCGCCTCGCGACCTCTGGCCGCCTTGGGGCCCCTCGGGGCCAGAGCCGGCTTGCGTACACTGTGTCCGCCCAATGCACCAGCGAGCGTCTTAGAGGGGAGCTGGGGGGAGCAGGGACTGCCCTCGGGGAAAGCTCCAGGAACCCCACCCCTGCCGTCGGCTTTCCAGTAGAGAGATGCTTCAGGGCACTTGAGGTTTCGGCGCCCTGAGGCAAAAGGGACTAACAGAGTTTGGCTTCTTGTCTATTACAGTTCACGCACCCTGACAGGATCCTAGCGTTTTGGTTGGCGGCGGCGGCTGCCACCAAATACCCTGTAGAAGGACTGGGAACGCAGAGCGCTTCTTTGTGCTCTTCGATTTTTTAGGCAGACGTAGAGAAAAAAAGTGCAGTTTTGAATTTCTTTTTCAGTCAGGAAGGTATGGTATTGAATACACATACACACACGCACACACCCCAAAGTGTGTACCTAAAGGCTTGCATGTCTAAGTTAATGTGCAGTGTAGCAGAAGATCAACACATGGTACTAAATGAGTTAAAACATATGTAAGGATTTTAGAATTGAACAGTGCCTTACACAAGACTTAAGACTCAGGTATTATTAGTATCTGGGAGACTGGGGACCTATTCCCCACTGCCATGTTGGAGGACTTCTTTTAGGAAATTGGGATTGCTGAGTTCAAGTCCCTGCTTGGTTTATTCACTCTTGGCTCTTGGTTAGTTTTGACCCTTGACTTTCTTCAGTCTCAGTTTTCTTGTTTGTAGAAAGGTATGACCTAGTGGTACTGTCTTCTTCTCACGGTGTCACTTCACAGTGTCTTATGGTTCATTTGGCAGAAATTGGAGAGGATATGAAATTTATGTCAAAGATAGTAAGAGCCATGTTGTGCAAACATATCTAGAGTGCCAATGACATTCTTGATTATACTCAAGAAAGGCAATTTCTACAGATATTATCTTTATATTTTTCGTGAATCAATTAACATTTAAATTGGTATGATAATAACTATATTAATGTCTTCTCCCACACTGTCCATCTTGCCACTCCTACTCCATCATCAACTACGGAGCATGTACCAGAAGTGCTTCTGTACGTGTGTGAGGGCACAGCGTCCCATTCATTACACCTGGGACACTGTGAGAGTTCCAGTTCTGTCATCAGGTCACTTACCTCTGCATGGTATGTTGAGAAAAATTATGGTCCACCAGGTAAAAGATTAGGGTTGCGATGCTGGCACAGACCGTTACTAGTCATATGTCCACAGAAGACATATAAGCCCCATCTTTACATTCTTCATCACTAAAAAAAGGAACCATTTTGCAGTCTTTATAGTAATATTTAACCTAAGCAAGATTCACAAATGTATTTGGTAAAAGTTATATGTGTAACAGGATATTTATGTAGTCCCAAAGTATCTCCCTAAAAATTATTAGCTTTTGCTGCATAAACACACCATCCCAAAACTTATTAGCCCAAAACAGTAAACATCTACAATTTCTCAAGGTTCTCTGAGTCGTGTGGGTGCTTTTCTGCCCTGGGTAGCTCAGTCTGGGTTAGAGGTTTGCGATGGCCTCACTCACGTGTCTGGTGGTTAGCAAGCTTATTGGTCTTGGGGCGTGGGGCTCCGCTGCAATGGCTCATCTTTGTTCAGCCTGGCCTGTCATCCATCAGCAGGCTAGCTGTGTCTTCAGTGGTAGTAGTTTCAAGGTTCCAAAAAGCAACAAGGGAGTGCTAGCTCCAGTGTGGAGCCCTTTTCAAGGTTCTGCTGACCCACATTCACCTATGTTCCATTAGCCCAATGAAGCCACATGATTCAGTCATGGGTACTACTCCAGGGTACTTCAAAAAGCTTATGGAAATATTTGTTTCACCTTTTCATTCTATTTTTCCATAAGCTTTTTGAAGTCTTCTTGTAGTCCATGCCTTGATGCGAAAAAGTCATAGCAAGGAAAATGCACACACGATTGAGAACCACTTGAGGCCGCTTTTGTAATTCAGCATAGATTATTAATTGTAAGGGAATAAAAATTACTTTTATAGGATAAATTTGATAAACATCACCTTAACCAAGTGATCAAGTTTGAAATCACCAATAATGGGACCAGGTGATATCATGAGCCTCATGATGGAATGCACTGAGTACATAATCTTATTTATTTAGTATTCTAGACAAAAAAATGTATAATGACTACATAATCTTACTTATTTAGTATTCTAGGCAAAAAATGTATAATTAAATTTAATCATGAGGAAGTAAAGAAAAACCCAAATTAAGGGTAATCCTGCAAAATATCTTGTCTGTATTTTTCAAAAATGTCACTGTGATGAAAGTCAAAGAAAAGCTGAAGAACTGCTCCAGATTAGAAGAGATTAAAAAGACATGATTGCTAAATGCATTGTATAATCCAGAATTGGATACTGGATTAGGAAAAATAATCTATAAAGAAAATTATTGGGACAATTGGAAAAATACAAATAAAAGCTACAATATTTTATCTATTGGCTTTTTATTTATAAATAAGTTACAATTATTTTTGTATCAATATTACATATCCTAATTTTGATAATTTTATCATGATTGCATATGAGAAAGCCCTTAATCTAAAGAAATATATAATGAAATACTTTGGAGTAAGAAGGGTGTAGGGGTTTCAATTTGTTAACAGAAGATCCAGAAATACCTACAGAGAGAATGATGAAGCAAATGAGACAAACTTTTACTGTTGATAAATGTGCATGAAGGGTATGTTTGAATTGTACGTAGACATTTTACAACATTTCATTAAGTTTGAAATTACTTTTTTTAAAATGAGGGGAAGGAAGAAACAATCTTTACTTATCTCACAAGATTAAGTGTAATAGTTTATATGAATGAGTGTAAAAATTAATTAAAGTTATATTGTACTTTTTTCAAATAAATATCTAAGAATTAATATTTAATCAAAAAGGAGCTATTGCAAATATTTGTTTAGATAAATAAGATGGTCAATATTTCACAATTTACTGGCTATAAGGCATATAGCGATTTAGACTGAGAATTACTAAAGGAAAGAAAATAAGTTTAGCAGCTACAGTTGCCCATTATGTGATTAACCAAGGCCCTAATTTAAATGAGAGATAAAGGGTGAGACAGCTATATCTTGCTGAAGCTAAATTGTCAGGTTTTCGCAAAGTATTAGGTATGAAGGAAAAGGAAAAAAAGTGTTATATCACCTTAAGAGTTTAAGATTGGATGAGTAGGACAATCTAGATAACATTATTAAGAGAAAGAAAAAAAATTTACTTTTCTTAAATGAAAATCTAATGATGTTTCTTTCTAATTATAACTTTCAGTGGATTCTTATTGCTTTTAAGAAATAATATAAAATGTCTAACATGCCCCATGTGTCCCCCAAAGTTCATTTGTTAGAAACTTAATCCTCAATGCAACAGTGCTGAAAGGTGGGACCTTTAAGAAGTAATTAGGTCATGAGGGCTCTACCCTCATGAATGGATTAATGCCATTATCACAGGAGTTGGTTTTTGACAAAAAGATGAGTTTGTCCACTTCAGTTCGCTCGCTCTCTCACGCTCTCTTACTTTTCCATCTTCCGGCATGGGATGACACAGCTCAAATGCTGGTCCCTCGACCTTAGAATCCCAAGTCTTCAAAACTGTGAAGAAATACTTTTTTTTTTTTTTTTTAAATGAATTACCCAGTCTGTGGTACTTGATCCAGGACAGAACTTTTTAAATCTGGAGGCCTGCTTACATCCTCAGTATCAATAATGACCTAAGGATTAGGGTAGGTGATGAAGATAAAGAGGAAAATAAAGACAGCTCATAGAGTTTTCTCTTTCATCCAGTGAATTTGCATTGGCTAGTTATAGCAAGGCAATTATTTGCTAGGCACTGGAAATACAACACTGAGCAAAAAGACAAAGACCCCTTTTTCAGGACTGCTACATTTTAGTGAGATATGTTCTGAAAAAATAAACTAGTAACTATGTACTTGTGTCAGGTGGTAATAAATTCTAGAAGAAATATTGAAACAAGCTAAGAGCTGAACTTTCCAACTAGTATACCACAAATGGCTTTTAGATGCTGTGGATTGATGTCCCCCCAAAACTTGGTCCCCACTGTGACAGTGTAAGGAGGGTGGGAATTCCTATCATGGTAATTGAAAGGTGGGGCCTTGAAGAGATGATTAGATTGTAAGGACCATGCCATAGTGAATGGATAAATAATGGTGGTCATGAGAGTTATTCCGGGAGCTTTAAAAGGAGAATGCAGGAGGAGCTTTCTCTCTGCTCCACCATTTTCTGCCATGTGAGACCCTGCTTTACTGTAAAGCCACAACCAGAGAAGGCCCTCACCAGATGTGTTTTCTGGACATTGAACTTCCCAATCTGTGAAACCATAAGCAATAAATTGTTTTCTTACAAATGACCCAGTTCCAGCTATTTTGTTCTATGGAACAGAAACGAACCAATACAGAAAATTGTTCTGAGGCCAAAACAATTGTTATGAGACAAATTGTTTAGAACAATTGTTCAGAGAACAAGATTTTTCTCTCCCAGGCTGGCACTGCTTGCTGGTAGCTCCACAATTCTGGGGTCTTCATGGCAGTCCTGCTGTCATGGCTCCACTCAGCATGGCACTGATGAGGTTTCTCTGCTGCATCTCTAACCCCACATTTCCTCTTAGTGAAGACTCTATGTAGTGAATCTGCCCCTGTGATAGTTCTCTTCCCAGCTACCAGGCTTTTCCATAAGTCCTTTGAAACCACGTTGGAGGCTCCCAAGACTTTGCAACTCTGGCATTCTGCAAGCCTGCAGATCTAACACAACATGAACGCCACCAACGCTTCCTGCTTGTATCTTCTGAAGCTGTGGGTCCAGCCATGCCTGGGGCCAATTTAGCCACAGCTGAAGCAGCCAAAGCAGCTGGGGTGCTGATGCGGGGAGCAGCACCCTGAAGTGGACTTGAGTAGCAAGCTTGTGGAGGGTGCCTGGGACCTGTTCCCCAAGACCATTCTGTCTCCCTAGGCCTCTGGGACTGTAATAGAAGATGCAGCTTCCAAGATCTCTGAAATACCTTCAGGGTCTTTTTTCCCTTCTCTTGATAATCCCTTTCTTCTGTGCTAATTCCCTTAGCAAATTGTCAGTGGGCTGCACCACTGAATTTTTCTCCCGAAAATGCTCTCTGATGCTGGACAGGCTGCATATTTTCCAAATCTTTACACTCTGCTTTCCTTTTAATTATAAATTCTATCTTTTTGTCTTGCCTTTGCTGCCATAACTCAGCATAGGCTGTTGCGAGTTAGGCATGTGGCTTCCCAAATGCTTTGCTGCTTAGAAATTTCTTTTGCCAAATACTCTAGGTCAACACCTATAAGTTTCACATTCCATAAAACTTTTGGATTTGAGCAAAATGCAACCACATTCCTTGCCAGTTCACAGCAAGGGTGAACTTTGCTCAGTTTCCAATAATTCCCTTCTCATTTACATCTGAGAACCTCTCAGAATGTGCTTTACTGTCCATATTTCTATCAGCATCCTGTTCACCATCATTTAAACAGTCTCTAAGAATTTCCAAAAATTCCCTGGTTTTCTTGTCTTCCAAACTCCCACCAGCAACTAGGCTTTCCATGCCTCTCCTTCAAACTCTTCCAGCCTCTCCTTGACACGCAATTCCAAAGCTGCTTCTACATTTTAATGTATTTTGTTATAAGCAACCCCCCACTTCTCTAGTACCAATTTTCTGTATCAGTCCACTTCCATTGCTTTTAACAAAATACTTGGAATTTGGTGATTTGTAAGAAAATGAAATGCATTGCTTATAGTTTCAGAGGCTGGGAAGTCCAAAGTCCAGGGAACACATATGGTGAGGGTCTTCCTTGGTGGCTTTGGAGAGAGAGAGAGCGCCCCTCACGTACTCTCCTTTTAAAGCCCCCAGAACCAGGCCCACTATTCCAAGAATGGATCAATCTACTCATGAGGGAGGGTACAATCCTCACAATCCAATCACCTCTTCAAGGCCCCACATTTCAACTACCGTAATAGCATTTCCCACTCTCTTAACACTGTCCCAGTGGGGCACAGGCCTTCAGCACATTAAACTTTGAGGGGACACAATTCAATCCATAATAATAGATATGCTATGATATATTGATCATCTCATGCATCAGAAGTAGCCACATAGTGTGGCTTCAAGTTGCCAGACTTTATAGTTAGGTAGACTTTGGTTATAAGAAGGGCTCCTTGGAGAATGACCTGAGCATGCAGTTCACAGTGTAGCCCACTATTGGTGGGTAAGCAAGGAGGTTCATCAGGAACTTCTATTGGGCATGACTCCAGGTAATAAGCCAAATCTCTAGTGGCACAAATATCAGATAATTCTATCCATATGCTGTTGATTTGTTCTTTTAGTAGTAGCCACATCAGCTGCAGATTGGTTGTTCTAATAATGCATAGGCATTCTTCAAATTCAAGCTTTATCATAACTTTGAATTTTCTGATAAAAGTTTTGAATAGATCTGATAAAATCTATGTATACACACAGATTAAAATTAATGAAAAAAGTCGAGCAGACATATTTTAAAAACCATTTTAAATGACATAAATATTTGATTGTAAAAGTAAATGTTTACAGGTTTTTTTTACCTAGTTGTGCAAATAAATTTTTTCTCTCTTTATGATGATCAACTATTAAAATGTCATGATCAGGAAATATTATAGCTATTTCAAGTATAAAATCTGTATAAAATCTGTTGTTAAACTGTTGAGTTCATGGAAGCAAGATCTCATTAAAATATTTTAAAAGATTTTATTGGAAAGTCTTCTATGACTCAATAGATCAAATCTTTAGTATATTTTTCTAATAATAATCTGATAATGTGAAGGAAATGAAATTAGTCTTTAACCAGGCTTCATATCGATACACTCAAATTTTCTCTAATTTATCTCATGGTCCATAAAATCCTGTATCTTTTGCACTTACTTAACACAGTGGCAAATTTACATTGTTCACCAGTGGTGTATGTTTTCACCACTATACAATAAGGTACATGAGAGCAAAGAATAGGTTCATTTGTTTATATAAGTTGTTGTAGCTTCACTCAAAGCACAGTGCCTTTTGTACAGTAAACTTTTGTTGAATGGCTAAATTAATTAGACCATGTATTAATCAACAGCTAAACCTTTCCTGGAAACTTTTCTGTTTTGACCTTCCCTTTCTCCACTAGATATTTTCTGTCCATGTTCTGAATTCTCAATTGGCTCGTACATAATCACTAGTGTCAAAGAATTAGGGAAAACTAACTTTCAGCTCTCAATAGTTTTTCAGTACCACGGAGAGCAACACACGACTGTCTGCCAGCCAAAGTTCTGGTCACACCTGCATGACTATGTTATTATTTACACTGACCAAAAAAAAGTAAATAGATAGAAAGTAGGATAATGTGGAAAAGACTGACTATATAAGAAAAGACTGTCTTAATAACAAAGATAAGTAAATAGAATAAAAAGCAGAACAATGTGGAATAGCATTGATACTCACTTAAGGGAATGTGGTTTTGCTGTAACTTAATCTCTCCGTATCTCCATCAAATCAAAAAGCAAATATAAAGTAAAATGTTAAGTACCATCAGAATTTAAAGCACAAAGCTAGGGGCTTACTGGATATCTCAGTTGGTGAGAGTGTGGTGCTATAACACCAAGGTCAAGGGTTCAGATCCCCAAACTAGCCAGCCACCAAAAAATAGAAAAAATGATAAAAATAAAGGAATTCCTAAAGCATGAAGCAATTACATACTCACAATTTCAAGAGTTTTCAACTTACATATACCATATGGACATACCCCTTCTTGGAAGGTAAACCCCTGAAAGACAGGGACTGTATTGTAGCTTCCCAGTACTGAATACAATACCTGGCACATAGTAGATAGTCATTTATTTATTAAATATATGCAGTAAATTGCATCATCCTGTCAAGAATATTTCATTTATTTATTAAAGCTTATGAATAATCCATTAGACTGGCAAAACTATTATTGTATTTAAGAATTTAATAATTTATTATTTGAATTTTTATATGAATGCTTATCAAAAATAGCTACATAGCAGATGAATTTTATTGGTTTTCATCTGGAATGTATTTGAAAGCTTTACTTAAAATATCCTCTTGAATGAAGAATTTTCTAGTGTGCCTCAATTAGTTGTTTGAAACTTTACTTATAACTCCAGCATACTAAATGCAACAATCACAAAATATTTTATCCAACAGATAGCTTATACCTGACTCATTCTAACTATATGACAATAACTTTTATTTTTTTACTACATTAAAGATTTTTTATGACAATAACTTTTAAATTTGTGCATTGATAATTTACAGAGTTTAACTGAGTCAGATGTAAGGAACAAATAAAATATAAAAGGCACTATTTCTAAATTTAAGTATTTAGGAAAATTCCCAGAATCATATTAAATTTCTTCATAAGCCTCATTTTTGAGCTATCTCATTCAAAGCAATTATTTATGGTGCAACACAATGTACAAAACAAAACTTACATGTTTTGGACAAGAAAATTTTAAATAGTCAAATAAATTATTCAGTGTTTAACAGGGAACAGGAAGTAGACAGTAATAAGTGGAATGTTACAAATTTTAGTCTTAGATCCTATCTTACTATCTGGTTAAGGTTTGGGTCAAAAGAAAAACTACTGTAGATACTTATCACTTTAATTCCATCTATGATACTAAATAGATGTGAGGAGGTAATTTTCTCAACATTAAACAACAAAAGAATGACTCATTCAATTGGAAACGTTGACTACCATTAAATTTGAGGAATTGCTTAAAACTTAGCTAAATAAGTAAAGGCATATTTTTCACTTTATTTTGAAGATTATACTAAAGATTAAATACAAAAAGTGATTATTAGGTTTTTTCATCAGTCTGAAATGCAAAACAGTCCATTAATTCAGAAGTATGAAGAAATTATCCTATGATATATATATAAAGGAGCCATATATAAATATATACCTCATAGAATACATATGTCACATATATACATGTTTCTTTTGAAAAATATAAAGCAGTTTACAAATGTAAAGTATAGTAAAAATAAGAATATTAGTAAAACTTAGCAGATGGTTAAGAACAAGAAAAATAATAGAATGTTTAAAAATTAGGCCCCATGATTCTAAGATTAGTGGTATTAAGGAAGAGATATTAGGGTAGAAAATGTGGCAATGTTTTGAAGTACTATTTTCTTGAAATAATTATTAATATAATGTAAAAGCAATGAAGTCTATTAGAACATAGTGCTATACTCTCCATGAAGAATTTGATAAACATGAGAATTGACTTTTCATGATTTATAGTGTAAGATTAATGATTACTCAAATTTTCAAAGAAAGAAAATAGAACTAAAAGTATTTAAATGTATTTCTGCCCAGGGATATACTCTGACAAAACAGTTCTACAAACTTCTTTCCTGGACTTTCAGTTATATCAAATTGACTGACATCTTTGTGCTGCTTTGCTGAACAAAAGGTCATTATATATGTATGTGTGTATATGAATCTATGTGGTACAATTAATTTTCATGAAGTGAATACCCAGAGTTATCTTTCTAAGTATTTAATTGCTATAACACTCTTGAACGTGAAAAGTTGGCTTTTATAGTTATCTCTCACAAAACATACAATGGAGCTAAGTATATCATGTGACATATGCAGGTACTTCACAAATTCGTGGAAAAATGTAATTAAGCAGTAGCACAAATCTTTCCATGAACTTTTTTCTATTTTATTTATATTTATTTTTGTGGGGTACAGTGCATTTTTTCCATACATGTATGTACTGAGCAAAGAATCACTTAGGGTAGATAGCGTAGTTTTCTACTCGTTAGACCACCCTTTCTCCATGAACTTTTTAAAGTACCTTAGTATATGGTGTTATGTTGTCTTTTAAGAAACTTTCAACACTGAAAAATGAAAATTTTCAGTGGTTAAAAATTAAAAACTGAAAATAACACTTCTTCCCCACAAATTTGCCAACAATGTGAGCTTCTAGATTTTAAAAACTTATATAAGACCTACTTATATTGCCCATGGTCCACAGCAAACAGTTTGTAGACTTTAAAGTAAAATAGGCATAGATTAAGTATCTAGTCTGTCACTTAGCAGCCTTGTGACCTTGAATATGTGCCCCTCTAAGGAATAGTCACTTTGTTGGTAAAATAAGTATATATTTTGTGCCATAATAGATGTTTTGAGAATTAAATTATGCAGCGTATGGATGGTCCCTTGCATACTACCTAGCTCATACCAGGTATTCAATAAGTGATAGCTATTTCTAAGTTCCCTGCATTTTAAAAGGCATTGTTGTCAGTTATAAAATATAATAGAGGCTTAAGGCTGATCCAGAAAGGTTTCATGCTCCTTGCTATGAGGATAATTTAGAAGTAGGAATCTTGGTGATCAACACTGTTTGAATACATATCATTGTTCCTACTGCTTTCCATCTCCTCAAATCTCCAAACTCAGTAATGGTAAAATCAGAATAAACATTTGTACTACAAAAGCTCCTGTCCCTAGACCTAATTACTACCTCTATCATTTGCACATGTGCTCATGTGTGAGCATAATACATACAAATACATGAGCATGCACATGCATACAGATTTCCACTTAAAAATATAAGCTCCATGGACTTTTGTCTCATTGGTTATAGAAATATCCTCAATAGATAGAACTGTGTGCCTGTGATTTAATAAGGGCTAAATACATAGTATGGGTCATCAGGTAATCTTACATTCGCTCCTCAATAACCACCTCATATCATAAGAAAGTGGATTTTTATCAAACAGTCATTTCATCATCAGCCTTTTTAATGGCCTCCAAGTTAGGCAATGAATTCTCCGCTCTATGGAGAAGGTTATACTGCCAACAACCACCTGCTGAACCCTCCAAAAGCTTTGCATATAGTAGAAGAGGATATAATTCAACAACGTTAGTACCAAATAAAAAGCAACTATATCCCACATCTCCAGTTTATCCTGAAGTTTGCTTAGCAAACTCTAGCAAGTTCAAACTTGTTCTAAACTGCTTAAGATGTAAAAACTACAAAACTATGGGAGGCTCTTAAGAAGGAACAGGAATAGCAGCATGATTTGTTAGTCAGGACTCAAAGCAATTTGATAACAACTCCAACATTTTGCAAAATCAGAATGTTTCTTTACAAAGCATTACGGAAGATAACTTCCATTTAATCACAATATTTTGCCCTTTGTCAGCCCAGTTTCCAGAATTTCAGAAAAAAAAATGTATAATCCTTGAATAAATTCATGTATTTGAGTGCAATTTACTTATCCATTATTGAAAAGTGAATTACCTAGGAATTTTTCCCCACTTATTAAAAATCCACATTTTAACCATTGAATTTTTTGTTATCAGTGGCTGTGGAAAGAGGAACCAGTTTTATGCATACAATTTATGAACTTCACCTGCAATACAGCATCTTTTAAAACTATTTGAATAGAATTCTAAACTAATTATTCTGACTACTAATACTGAATAGTATAGAAGCATTTACTACAAGGCCTTACAAAGTCTTCCATTAAAAATTAGAAAAGTGATGATTTTCTATATTTTAAAATGAATATGTACTCTTTAAATTAA
Organism: Cynocephalus volans; assembly: GCF_027409185.1. Classification (NCBI taxonomy): domain Eukaryota; kingdom Metazoa; phylum Chordata; class Mammalia; order Dermoptera; family Cynocephalidae; genus Cynocephalus; species Cynocephalus volans. The sequence continues at coordinate 223,213,178 of NC_084460.1, read as the reverse complement.
AATTTAGATAGATACTTCAATAGCATTTAGGAAGTAGTCTCCAATTTGGATTTTATAGCCACAGTCTGTGGTTCAGGGTCAATGTATGTTGTTGCTTTTTTTTTTTTTTGCCTCCTAATGTTTAGTGAAAGTTAAGTAAAATGCTTTATTCATAGATTTACTTTGTCAATTATTACTCTCATATTTTGAGATAAATATTTGAAAAATCGCCTAAAACAGCTCACTGGCACTTAAAGAACACTAGTTGATTTCCTATTTGTCTCTTCTATTAATGTATATCAAACAATTTGTCATATTTCAAGACTCATGAGAGGAAGATGAAAGCGTTCACCAAAAGGTGTAAAGTAAGTAAGGAGAGAAATTTAGTCAGAACCAGAAATTTAGCCAGATTGCTGGCACTCATCTGTTTATGAAGAAAAGACCTAGCTACAAAAAGCAGTCAGGAGGATTAGGAATATAGTATTCCAGAAACACAATGATTCTACTATATACAAATTTTGTGTATGTGTCTTGGAAGGAAGGAAGAAAGGAAGGAAGGAAGGAAGGAAGGAAGGAAGGAAGGAAGGAAGGAAGGAAGGAAGGAAGGAAGGAAGGAAGGAAGGAAGGAAGGAAGGAAGACCACAATATAATGTTTGATCTTTCAGAAGGAGAGAATAGACCTATGGTTACTAGAGGTGGGAAAGGGAGAGAGGGAGGGGGCATAGAGAGAAATTGGGTATGAGACACAAAGAATAATTACAATTTTTAATAATGAACATGTTAATAATATTTATTTGATCACCACATATTGTCCACAAATACTGATAGTTAACACTGTACCCCAAATATATGTATAATCAATTATGCTTCAATTAAAAAAAAAAGGAAAGAAATTGATCCAATGTTAAAAAATTTAGGATGTTCCTCTTTCAAAAATCTTGATATCTGGCTTCTCTTAAAATTAGATCTAGAATTGAAGTTTCATTGCCAAATGCAAAATAGAGCTACTTCACTGTACCGAGGAGCCATCATTTCTCACCTGGAGTATTGTGATTGCCTTCTTTTTCTATCTTGCCTTCCTTGAATCTATTCTCAATGAAGCAGTTGAACTGGTCCCATTAAACCCAAGTTAGATCACATAACCACTCTGCTCAAAAGCCCATACACCTCCTTTCTAACTCAGAGTAAAAATCAGAGCCCTTCCCATGGCCTATCTCTGACCCTTTCTAACTCTGCTTCAGTCATACTGGCCTTCTTGCCATTTCTCAAATAGTTTAGGCATGCTTGTGCCTTGGAGACTTTGCATTTTCTGTCCCCTCTGCCAACAGTGCACTTCTCCCAGACACTTGCTCTCATTTCATCCAAGTCTTGACTTAACTGTTATCTTCTCAGTAAAACCTAACCACCTAATTTAAGACCACACCCCTGATACTCCTATCTCCCTTTCTTAGCTGATTTTCCTCCATGGTTATCACTGCCTATAGATTTTACTTATATATCTTATTTATTTTCTGTGTTCCCCTTGTAATATAAGCAACTTTAGATAATAAATATGTATTTTACTTTTTGCTGTACTCTTATTCTCTGCTTTAAGAATCATACCTGGCATATAACCCTTACCCCATAAATTGTTTTGAATGAATAAGTAATAGGCATGATCATTTTTCCCACTTTGCTAATGAGGAAACTGGAAGCTACAGTTATATCATATGCCCAGAATCACATAGCTAAGAAATAAAAATCCTACATTCAAATATTGTCAGTCTGATCCCAGAGCTCAATCTCTTAATCACCAAGTTATAAAAAAGTGGTACACAATTTTCAAGAAAAATAGAAAAAACACTCATGTGTGAAGGTGCAGGATATTACTATATGAATAAATATGAAACTCTATTGCCATTCTTTAAATCACCTATCCGACCTCTGTAAAAATGGAAGATCATGACCCTTGACTTAAGTGGTGAAAATAGAGACAAAAACAAATGTTTTTACCTAGTGTTTTGGCTTTGTTTCTTCTCTCACACCGGCCACTCCTGCCCCACTTTCTCTGCACTTGGGTTAGTCAACGCTAGAGATATTTGTCTGAAAGTGACTTCCATTATTTTCTCCTTTAAAATACAAATTGACAGACGTTTCAAAGTATAACATAAATAGAGAATTTCAAAAATAACATGTGCGAATTTAACACAGTGAATATATCCTTGTACCAGTGCTACGATGATAAATATATAACAATCAGCTGCCCCACCTCAAAAAAACAAAAACAAAAAACACTGAAAAAACTCAATTTCCATGGGGTGAATACTCCTAACATGGCCAGCTTCAAGCTACCAACTTGATGTCACCCAGTGTGCAAAATTCAAAAATGTAACAGTCAATTCTTACGCTTTGATGCAAGCCAGTAGTAGCATATCACTAAAATCCTTTCATGTTTCTCCCCAATCACTACTTTCCACTTTCCCAAAGGACTTCTAACCCCTATGTTTGAACTAAATAGAAAGAGATCATGCACACCCTTTTGTGTATGGTTTCTTTTGTTCAATGTGTGTTTATGAGATGTATCCATAGGTTGCAAGTAGCAGTTGTTCATTCATTTTCAGTACAGTATACTATTCTACATAGAGTTATAATTTACAGATTTACTTTAGATTTGACAAACATTTGGATTGTTTCTGGTCATTGCCTATTACAAATAATATTTTTAAGAAAATTCTCACACGTGTCCTTTGGTGAACATATCCTGACCCTTTGCTCATTTTTTTTTTTTGTTTTTTCCTCTGTGCATTTTAAAAATCATATTACTTTTAATTACTGAGTTCTAAAAGTTCTCAATTCATTTTTTATCTTTAATGCATTAGATGTCATGTTTAAGCATATTTTCCCCAACCCAGCTCATGAAGATATTCTCCCATGCTAATTTATAGAAACATTACTTATCTTTGCATATAGTATGTTGGAATTAATTTTCATGTGTGTTGTAGGTCAAGTTTAACTCTTCCCACATGGTTATTTGTTTGGTTCAGCAGCACTATAAGGAAAAGTCTATTTCTCACTGATCTGCAGTTTCAACTTTGTCGCAGATCTAGTGTTCCTATATATGTAGGCCTGTTTCTGGAATTTATACCACTCCAAGACCAATTTTCTTGCAGCAGTATTACATTGTCAAAATTAATGTGGTATGATAATGTTTTGATTTCTGCAATGGAATTTTTTCCATTTTTCTTCCTCATCTTCTTCAAGATTGACCTAATTATTCCTGGCCCTTCATATTTCTGTATACATTTTAGAATCAATAAGTAAATTTCCACCAAAAAATTTGCTTGGTTTTGTTTGAGTTATATTGAAACCATAAATGAATTTTGGAGAGTTGATATTTTTTAAATTTTGACTCTTTCTATTTGTCAGCATGTTATATGTTCCTATTTATTATCTTCTTAGCTTTCTTTCCATTATATTTGAAGTTGTCTTAGTATAGGCCTTGTACATTTTTATTACATTCTGAAAAATTTGATAATATAAATTATATTTTTATATTTTATTTCTTAGTTATTTTGATATATAGAAACAGTTGCTTTGTGTATTGATTTTATATGTAGCAACATTGTATCTAGCAACATATTATTTCTAATAGTTTATCTGTGGTTACTTTTGGATTTTCTAGGTTTTTAAGTATGTTATTAACAATAATCACAATTGTATTTCTTTCCCATCCTTACATTTTTATAGCTTTATTGAGATATAATTAACATACTATGAACTTAATAGATTCAGAGTGTATAACTTGATGAATTTTTGTATGTGTATACTCTTGAAATGATCACCACAATGAATAATAAGCATATAAGCCTAAAAGACTTCCTCACCTGTTTTTGTAATCTCTCCCTCATGGCCCTCACATCAACCCCATTCTCAATCCTACGCAACCATTATTCTGCTTTCTGTCACTAAAGATGAGCTTGTGTTTTCTAGAACTTTATATAATGAGGCACACAGTATACATTTTTTTGTCTGACTTAGTTAACTCAGTATAATTATTCTGAGATGCATCCATGTTGTTTCATATATCAATAGTTCACTCTTTTTCATTACTGAGGAGTATTCCATTATATCTATACCTATCTATCGTCCTTCTTTATATTACAATTTATTTAAACATTTATCTGCTGCTGGCCACTTGGGTTGTTTTCAGTTTGGGGTTATTACAGCTAAAGAAGCTAAGAACAATTGTGCACAAGTGTTTGTGTGGAAATATTCTTTCATTTCTCTCCCTAAATACCAAGGAGTTAAATAGCTAGATTATATAGTTGTTATATGGCTAAAGTTTTAAGAAACTGCCACACTGTTTTACACTATCAACCAACTTGACTTGATCAAAATTTACCAAATGCTCCATGTAACAACAGTAGAATACACAATAATTATACTATTTTATGTTTACATCTGTAGTTTTACAATTTTACATTGTGTATTCTACTGCTGTTGTATGGAGTGTTTGATAAATTTTAATTAAGTCAAGTTGGTTGATAGTATTCTTCAGGTCCTTTTTTAGAACATCTTGTTCTATCAGTTATTGAAAAAGAATTGTTGAAATCTCAAACTATTTGTGAATTTATCTATTTCTCATTTCAGTCCTATACATATTTTTGCTTTATATATTTTGAACCTATGTTACTAAGTACACAAATATTTTAAGACTGTATATCCTCTTGACAATTTGTCAATCCCTTTATTAGTATGAAATGTTACTTATTATCCTGGAAAGTATTGCTGAATAGGTAATCTACTGTTTCTAATATTGATACAGCCCATACAGTCTTCTCTTGATTAGTTTAGCATAGTAAATTTTTAAAGTGTGTTTCTTGTAGGCAGTATACAATTGGGTTTTGTTTGTTTGTTTTATTCAATTTGGCAATCTCTGCCTTTAATTGTTGTGTTTAGACCATTTAAATTTAATGTGATTATTGATATGAGTTTAAATCTATGATGTTACTCTTTGTTTTCTATTTATAACATCTATTATTTGTTTCTTTTTCCTTTTATCTCTGCCTACTTTTAGATTGAGTAATTTTATAACTCCAGTTTACCCCTTTTTTGGATGATTAGCTACAGCTCTTTGTTATTTTGGCAGTTGATTTAAGGTTATTAGTATACATCTTTAACTTATCACAGTCCACCTTCAAGAGATATTGTACCACTTTGCATATAGTATAGTTCTTACAACAATATACTTCATTTGCCTTTCTGGCATTCTTGTCATAATTTGATTTCTTCACATTTACAATACATTGTTGTTCCTTTTGCTTTAAACAGTCCATTATTTTAAGAGATTTTTAAACTAAGAAAAATAGTCTTTAAAATTTATCTACATATTTACGAACAGTGTTTTTCATTCATTTGTATAGATGCAGTTTCTATTTGGTATCATTTTCCTTCTGTCTGAAGAACTTCCATTACCGTTTGCTGTAGTGGAGATCTGCTGGTAACTAATTTTTCAGCTTTCCCATGTGTCTAAAAGTACATATTTTGCTTACTTTTTTGAAAGATATGTTCCCTGGCTAGAATCCAAGGTTGTTTTGTTTTAGTTTTTCCAGTATTTTAAAGGTGTTGCTTCACTCTGTTATGGCTTGAATTGTTGCTGACAAGAATTGTATGGTCAATTTTGTCTTCGTCTTTTATATGGCCATTTTCCCTGGCTACTGTTGAGATTTTCTCTTTAACACTTGTGTTAAGCAATTGATTATGATAGGCCATAGTGTGGTTTTCTTCTTTCTCCTGCTTGTGGTTGTTGAAATCTTAAAACTAGGGGTTGATAGTTTCCACCAAATTTGGTACACTTTTCCTGTCACCTTCCTCCATTCTTATTTGGAGTCCTTAATTACGCAAGACTACAATGTCTGCTCTTAAACCTCTTGTACTTAATGATAAACTGAATTCAATATTGTATTCCTGCTTAGCAATGAAATGAGGCAGGAACACAGAATAAAAATGAGGGGATTAGAATTCTCCTTTTAATAAAATATATGAAACAACAGTTTCCAGACTATGATTATTGGGCACACATCTTGATGCTCTTTTCATTGTTTTCTTAGTTTTTTACCTCTCTGTATCATTACTTTTAGTTTCTTTTGCTTTTCTTCAAGTTTTTTAATCTTTTCTACTACAATGTCTGTAGTTAATCTCATCCTGTACATTTCTAATCTCAAAATTTTTAGCTTTCATCTCTAAAAGCTTGATGTGGGTCTATTAAATATATTCTGTGTGTCTATCAAACAGGCTCAATCTTTCCTCTACCATTTTAAATATATAGAATGTAGTTACAGAAATTAATGTCTCTGTCTGCTAATTATATCTTTTCTATGTTTGTTTCTACTGATTAATTTTTTACCACGTTAAGAATCACATTTTCCAATTCCTTCCTGGTAATTTTTCACTGATTGACAGACATTGTGAATTTTACCTTTTGAGTGCTGAAAATTTTTATATTTCCATAAATTTCTTTGGGATTTGTTCTGAAACAGAACTAATTTGTTCAGAAATAGTTTGATTTTTTTGAAGCTTGCTTTTAAACTTTGTGAGGCAGGACCATGTAAGCCTTTATTCTAAGGCTTCTTCCCCATTACCGAGATGAAAACATTCTGATTATTCAGTGTCCTCCTGGTAGGAACAGAAACTATTCCCAGACCTGTACGAGCTACAAAGATTGCTCTCTCTGCTGCTTTTGAATAGTTCTTATCCTGGCCTCAGACAGTTTCTCAGACACATGCACTTATGAGTACTCAGCTAAATACTACTTAAAGTGACCCATGACTGATTTCTGGAGTTCTCTGTGCAGCTCTCTACTCTCCAGGTATCTGCCATGCGAACTCTACTACCTTGTCCTGACTGGACCCCTCAACTCAAGGAGACTGCTGCAATAAACCTGGGTTCTCTGTCTCTGCATTCACAAAGCTGTAAACTGGGGCAATTAGAGGACTCATCTTGTTGTATTCCCTTTCTCAGAGTCATTGTCTTCCATTGCCCAATAATCATAGTCTGAAAACTGTTGTTTCATATATTTTGTAAAAAGGAGAATTCTAACCCTCTTATTTTTATTCTGTGTTCCGGCCTCATTTCATTGCAAAGCAAGAATACAGTATTGAATTCAGTTTTTTATTAAGTATAAGAGGTTTAAGAGCAGACATTGCAGTCTTGTTCTTTTTCTCTAAGGAAAAGCTTTAGATATTTCACTCTCAAGTATGATTTTTGTTGTAGGATTTGTATGATACTCTTTTTCAGTTCAAGGTAGTTTCTTTTATTCCTGGTTTTATCATGAATGTGTTTTAAGTTTTATCAAATGCTTTTTCTGCATGTATTGAGATGACAATGTGGTTTTTACTATGTTGGTGTGGTGAATTACATTGTCTGATTGTTGAAAATTAGAATAACCATATATTCCTAGAATAAATCTCACTTGGGCTTGATGTTGTATCTTTCAGTATAGTGTTAGTCCTGATTGCTCATATTGTATTTAAATATTTTTGTAGCTAAATTAATGATAGAAATTAATGTGTAATTTTCCTTTCTTGTAATATCCTTGTCACGTTTGGAGGTCAAGATTTTGCTGACCTTGTAAAATGAATTTTTTGTATTCTCTTACACCAATAAAACCATCCGGGCTTGTAATTCCGTGTTATAGTTTTTCAAATATAGATTCAATTACTTCATTGGCTATGAATGATTCAGATTTTTTATTTCATTTTGTCTCCATTTTGGGCAGGTTTTTTTTTTTTTCTTTTAACATAAGACTGTATATTTCTCTAAATTTTCATATTCATGGAAAAGATTGTTTTCATTATTTTCTTATGTTATCTTATTATCTGTAAAATTTGTAGTGATATTTACCTTTTCTAAAATTCCTGATATTGATAATCTGTATTTCTTTTAATTTCTTGCTAGATAATTTTACCAGACTAATTTCATTAGTTTTCAGAGAAGCAACTTTTGGTATTATTGGTTTTCTCTATTTTATATTTGGCTTCTAGTTCTTAATTTTTACTCTCATATTTGTTCATTTTCTTTTTTCTAGATTCTTTTCATTTAATTTAATTTTATTTTACTGACTTGTTGAAATGGAATCTTAAAGATTAATTTTCACCAAAGACTACCTACTGGATGCCTTCTCAGCCACGCTCAAATCCTCTTATATTCCTTTTACCAGTGCTATGTGCCCATCTCCCAGTTTTCGTGTTCTTTGCTGCTAACAGTGTTTAGCTACAACCTTCTTCAGGGGATTCCCCTCAGGGTACTGGAACTGCCTCCCCATATGGAGATCCATAAGTGTCTGGGAGCTTAAATCTCCCTGGCATGGCACATAGATTCCCTTCCAAATAAATTTTACCAGTGCCTTTGGCCCATCCCCCAGGTCTGGCTTAGAGTTGAGACCTTCACAGAATTGCCTTGTGAATACTTTGGCAGCCTCAACTATTTGGAGAGATTGAAGTGCCTATAAGTTTACATCTCCCCGGAACAGACCGTAGTCAATTACTGACTGATTCAGAGGTCCAAAAGCCAGCTTTCTTGCCTCCAGATGGAACGCATACTGAGAAGCAATTTTAGCTCTAGAGCTCCTCAGGGGATCAAACCTTGGCGGAGTATTTAGGTGAAATCATGTATTTCTTGGCTTTTTACACTTCACCAAACTGCCTTCTCTAATCTTTCACCAGTTTCTCTCTGGAGCATTTCCCAATAAATCCTTGAATCAGGGAGTGCTTCTGGGAGAAACAAGCTTAAGCCATAATACACATTTCTCTCTTAGCACTGCTTTAGCTGGGTAACATTATTTTGATATATATCATATTTTTTTACTAAAATTTAGCTCAAAATATTTTCTAATTTCCATCATAATTATATTTTTACCCCTGGGTTTTTTAGAAGTACATCGCTTAATTTTCAAATCTCTGGGAATTTCTATGTTATCCCTTTGCTGTTGATTCCTAGCTTATTTTCACTGTGATCCAACAATATTCTCTTTTATGAGTTCAATTCCTTGTAATTTGTTGAGACTTTGCTACATGTTTCATGTCTACTCTTTTAGTTTTGGAAGAAATATGATGTGTGGGGTGGGTATATGAGCACATATATTTGTCAATTATGTTACTCAAATCTTCTATATTCTTACTGAATTTTCTGTCTCTTATATGAGTTATGGAGAGAATCGTGTTCAAAATCCTTTACAACTATATATTTTTCCATTTACTCAAATATCTCATTTCTTTCCACATAATTTGAGGGAGGGTAATATTAGATGCATTAAAATCTATAATCTCTGTGTAAATAGTCTATCCTAAGGTATAAACGCTTTCCTTAATCATTGTGAAATGTCTTTTTTTATCTTCAGTAGTGTTGTTTATCTTAAAATCGGCCTTGTCGGACACTGTATTAACTTGACTACAGCTTTTTTTCATTAGCTTTCACATGGACAATATTTTTTCATCCTTTTACCTTCAACTTTCCTTATATTTAAGATGTCTCCCTTGCAAACAGCATAAATTATGTTTTGCTTACATATTCATTGTGGACATTTTTACTGAAAACACTGTTGTATTTTAATGGAAACACTTCTCTAGTTTATCTGATTCTAGTCTTTCACTACCTTTGAGCTATGTTGTAACTTTGTAAATTTGTAGACATGGAAAGTATATCCTGTTTGGTGGAGATACAATTGTTTTCCTTCCCACCCTGTGGAAAAAAATTTTGTTTCTATATACATATTCACTTTATTATTCCTGATTTATAAATGTATCTGTTGCATTCTTGCCTGAACTGGTTTGTAACATGTCAGGTTTACTCACTAGTTAAATAAATTATTTAACAAGTATTTATTTTTATATCTGCATGACAGTCATGAATTAACTTGTTATAAAAATTATCTTTTAATGTTAGCTTCAAATTAAATTATTTAGACCACTTGCATTTTATGTTATTTTTGCTTAAGTTTAAATCTAACATCTTACATGTTTTCTATGTTCCCCACCTGCTTGCCTTTCCTTTGGAATTAATCAGTAATTTTCATCATTATTTTCAACCCTCATTGGCTTGTTAAAAATGCACTCAATTTTTCTTAGTGAGTGCCTGTAGACCTTACAAAATGCACTCTACTTTTGTCTGTTACTTGAAAATGGTAGTATTTTTGACAACTTTATCTCTCTTTGTTTCCCTCCCACCTTGTGTATATTATAGTCTTCTATTTGAATTCTGCATGTATTTAAACCCCAGAAGCAATTAGTACTGATGTTTTATGAAACATTCATTTTAATTTGCTCATACATTTTTCCTTTCCATGCATCTTCATTTATTTCTGTATTCTTATGTTTTCATAATGAATCATTTGCTTCTGCCTGAAGAACATTCTTTAGTATTTTTTTTTCTACCTCTCTGCCAATAAAGAAGTCCCTAAGTTGCTGTTAGTCTGGAAAATCCTTTACTTTGCTTTTATTTTTGAAGGATAATTTTGCTGGAGATAGAATTCTAGGTTGGCATTTTCTCTCAGCTTTGTAAGGATGTCATTTCACTGTCATGTTTCCTTTATTTCCATTGAGAAATCAGCTCTTGGTCTTATTGTTTCTTCTTTGAAAATAGTACACTTTTCCCCTGACTACTTTTAAGATTTGTGTTTAGTGTACAGCAGTTTGACAGTCATGCATGGTATTTTACATTTATCCTGCTTGGGTTTCAAATAAATTTTTGAATTTGTGGCTTAATACCTATGGTCAGTTTTGGAAAATATTCACCACTATGTCTTCAAATATTGCTTCTGCCCATTATCTTTCTTTCCTTCTGGGACCCTCAAAATACCAATGTTTCATTTTTTTTTTTATCATGCCTCTTTAGCTTTTTAAATGTATTTTTTATACTTTTTACTCTCCATGCTCCAGGGTGGATATTTCCTATTGATATATTTTTCTAGTTCACTAATATTCTCTTTTGCTATATTTAATTTGCTGCTAAATACATGTATTAAATCCTAATTAAAGCTATTGTGTTTTTCCACTTCTAGAATGGTAAGTATATTCTACTTTATATATTCCAGTTTCTTGGTGATGTTTTTGATGTTGTCATATATTTTCTTGGACAGGTTAATCTCAGTTATTTTGAAGTTCTCATGTAATTAATTACTCCATTATCTGGATTACCTCTTGACCTATTGTTTTTGGGGTTTTGTTTGCTTTTATTTTTATTTTTTGTCATTGCCCTTCTTTTGGTGTACTTGGTTTTTATTTTTTATTGTATGCCAGCCCCTTTGTACTTAAAGCAAAAATATGTTTGTTTGCTTTTTTTTTCTTTTTTGTAATTTCTCAGGAGAGCAATTACATCAACCAAATTTCAGTTAATCTTCTATTTTTTTTTTAAAATTATTTTTGCTTTAAGTCAGGCAATTTGAGTAGGAAAAGATGACTTTCATCCAGTTTGGGATTTGCTTTGAAGTTGTTTTTCAGTTTTTTATGAGAGCTGGTGTATTTCTAGTTCACCCTTCCTCATAGGTTGTGATACTTCCAGGTTCCTAAATGTACATCTTGAATATTATCCAGAACCTCTGCTCTTTGATGCTCCCCAATCTCCAATATTTGTCTCATTAGCCTGTGAGACTGTCAAAAATTCCTCTGTTTCTTATTTGCCAAGTGCCTCTTTTTGTTCAACTTCTTGGTCTCTCAGCTGTGAGTGACATGAGTTGGAAAATAATCTTAAAAGGAAAAGGAATAAAAAATGTCAAGCTTATTTCGGTTTACTCCTCTTTCTTCACTTTCTGTGGGGAAGAAATTCCCCCCAGTTTTTCTAGTTGTTTTCAGTGGTAGAATTGTTCCACAATGAGCTATTTTGCCATCATCAGAAACAGAAGCTGTCCCAACCCTCCACCTTCTTCCCCGACACCCTCTTTCCTATACAAAGGAAAGTACTGACTCCACTTGTCTTCCCTTGGATCAACAAGTTTAAACCATAATCCTGAAATATGCCAACAATTTAATCAGAAACATAAACACCATCTTTTGTGTACATTGTTTTGAGGATTGACTCGTACTTTCTAGAACTCAAAAATACATTGCTGTAGACACAGACCACTTAACAAGGACTTCACTGTAATTTTATACTTTCAGATGTTATATTTTAAGGTTGAGATCTAATCATAACACAGAGACTCATATCCTTTTCTCAAAATACAGACACATGTTGTATAGAAAAATTATTAGAGAAAGTGGGGCAAGAGCAGAAATATTTTGTTGTGTGTCTCAGAAAGTGCTTCAGCTTTAGAATGACTTTAAGCATATGTGCTCAAATCCTGGCTTGATCACTCGCTTTATGTCTTAGAATTTAATACTTTACTCCTCAGTTTTCTGTTATATCAGACCCTATCATTTATGTATTTTGAGGATAGTGTTAGTTTAAAAGAACAACTGTATATAAAATACCTAACTCAAAGTCAGCTTTACCAAAAGTGTTAAATCAATATTAGTCACCTATTCATATTCTTTATGAATTTCTATGCCAAGTAAAAGTATCTAGAAATAAATTAGAATTATGATTGAATTTTTGGTTTAAAAATGATAAAAGAATAGATTATTTTAAGTTAAATAGCTATATATTTTTAAGGTGATGAAAATTTTTACATATAAAACAGATGAATTACAGTGGAGAAATGATATGAGGTTCAAAAGAATTCCTTTATAGGAGGGAAAATATTAAATATCTAAAGTTCTTATTGAAGAGCCTTTGTAAAAGGTTAGTTTAACTGACAAGACTAAGTAATAGGGTCATAAAACATCTAAAAATTAGGTGTAATTGAAGGTAAATCTTTAAATTATTATGAGACTTTAAAATATATCCAATTAAGAAATACAAAACATTGAAAATTTAGGCACAACTGATTCTGAAGTTGTTTTCAGAGAATCATGACTCTTTAGAATTGTAAGGACTCTTAAAGATAAGAATTCTCAGATCTAGAATGATTAAGTAACTTTCCAATGTTACACACAATAGAAAGACCAGAGAAATACCAGATTAGAACACATGCTGAATACCTTTGATTTACCTGTCAGTTACACTGTCCACCCTTGTGCCTCCTGCTCTGTGATCTGAAAGGCTTCTGCTTGAGTTCATCTAATGGGCAGCACCAGCAGGAGACTAGAGGAAAGTGGGAGGGTGAAGTCAGGATATAGAATCACCCTACAGCCTCTCTCCAAGAGTCATTATGGGCTGACTCTATTTTTGGCTTAAGGTTATATTTTCTGCCAGGAAATCCTTACCACATAGCTGTTAAAAGCTGCTGTTATAATCCTCAGGGTATTGCACTATACCTTGTGGTTTACCTATTCTCTGCCCTTTATTAAGCGTTTTTCAAATTACCTAATTGTATGTACCATCTTTTTTCTTCTAGGACTCTAAAACATACAGAAACCTTGTCTTTAACTGGAAGCCCAGAAGGTTGTGGCTCATTAGTCAACATTTTCTCCTTCTCAATATGGGATTAAATTGTTGCTGCCCCAGAAGTTATTGATGTATTATACAGATTACAATAGAATGACTTTATTCCCAAGTATGCTCATAGTGTCAATCATTATTGCCATAATGCCATATATTACTACCTTTGCTTCTTAACATGTAGCTTTAATTGTAAAGTAAATTTATGTAAATAAATATTTTAGGATATTAAGAACACCAAATATTTTCAAAACTCAGAGGAAAAACAATGTATCCAAAACTGTCCAATGAAATGCTATTGGCCATGGATTTTTATATTAAGCTACTTGTTAGTTTGTTTGTTTATTTTTATACATGTAATCAAAGTTCTTCAATAAAGAAAATAAGTATAGTAACATTCCAAGTCTACCCTCCCCCCATCTTCTATCTAATCATCTTTTGGAAAAAATGTTCTAATTCAGGTTCTCTCCATTACTAAATCATCCTCTGGTGGCAAATTTAGCTGTGTATAGGGGCAGTTTTACATAATTGTGGCAGTACACTAACTAATTAAAAAATAGTGTTTTATTTATTCTTATTTTGAAGTCCTGAATCTTTTAGATAATGAACACACAGTGGCTCTTTAATGGTTCAAAGGGAAAGTCCATCTAACATGAGCCCAGATTTTCCAGTCTCTAATTTTATCAAAGGTGAAAAAATAGTAAAAATGTATACTACAGAATAGCACAAGCAAAGTTCAACACACATTAAAGTTGCAAATTAGCTATTAGATAAATAAATTTCAAATTCAGAATTATTGAAATGTTTTACATAATTCATAATTAATGATTATTCTTTATGTAATATACCACATTAACAGAATAAAGGATAAAAATCATATGATCATCTCAGTAGATGAAAACAAATCATCTGATAAATTAAAACTTTCAGTAAATTAGGTATAAAAGAAATGTACCCCAATATAATACAAGCTATATATGACAAGTCCATAGCTAACATCATAATGAATGTTGAAAAACTGAAAGCTTTTCCTACAAGATCAGGAACAAGGCAAGAATGCCAGTTCCATTCAATGTAGTACTAGAAATCTTAGCCAGAGCAATTAAGCAAGAAAAAGAAATAAAAGGCATCCAAACTGTAAATGAAGAAGTAAAATCTTCTCCAATTGCCCATGACATGCTCTTATATATAGAAAACCCTAAAGATTCCACCAAAAAAAAAAAAAAAAAAAAAACCTGTTAGAACTAACAAACAAATTCAGTAAAGTTGCAGGATATGAAATCAACATACAAAAATCAGTTGTATATCTATGTACTAAACAAATTATCTTAAAAAATGAAATTAGGGAAACAATTGCATTTACAATAGTATCAAAAAGAATAAAATACTTGGGAAGGTATTTAACCAAGGAGGTGAGAAATCTGTGTGCTGAAAATTATAAAACACTGATGAAAGAAATTGAAGAAGACACAAGTAAATGAAAAGATATCCCACAATCATGGACTGGAAGAATTAATATTGTTAAAATTTCCACACTACCCAAAAGTGATCTAAAGAGTCAATGCAATCTCTATCAAAATTTCAATGACATTTTTAACAGAAATAGAAAAAAACAGTTCTGAAATTCATGTGGAATCTCAAAAGACTCCATATAGCCAAAATAATCTAGAGCAAAAGGAACAAACCTAGATGCATCACACTGTCTGATTTTAACATATATTATAAATCTATAGTAATCAAAACAGTATGGAAATTGCACAAAGACAGATACATAGACCAATGGAATATAATGGATAGCTCATAAATAAATTCACACATTTGTATGGCCACAAGAATACACAATGGGGAAAGGATAGTCCCTTCAATAAATGCTGTTGGTAAAACTGAATATAAACATTAAAAGAATTAAATTGGACTCTTTTCTTACACTAAACACAAAAATCAACTTGAAATGGATTAAAGATCAAAACATAAGACCTGAAACATTCAAAATTTTAGAAAATCTCATGGAGGGAAGCTACATGACTGTAGTGGATTGAATTTTGTTCCCACCAAACTCATTGAGGCTTGAATTGTATTCCCCAATTTTTATGTATTAGAAACTTAGCCACCACTATGACTGGTACAAGGATAGGAAATCCTTTTATGGTAATTGAAAGGTGGAGCCTTGAAGAAGTGACTGGATTGTAGGACCATGCAGTAGTGAATAGATTAAAAATGGTGGTTGGGGCATGGTTCTGAGAGCTTTAAAAGAAAAGGAGAGTCTGTCTTTCTCTCTCTCTGCTCCACCATTTTCACAATGTGATACACTGCCATCACTGTCACCACCACTGAGACCTTCACCAGCTGTGTTCCCTGGACTTTGGACTCCCTAGCCTCAGAAACTGTAAGCAATAAATTTTATTTTCTTTATAAAATACCCAGTTCTGTATATTTTGTTATAAGCAACAGAAACAGACTAATACAATGACATTGGTCTAGGCAATGATTTTTTTGGATATGACATGAAAAGCATAGGCAATGAAAGCAAAAATTGACAAGAGGGACTACATCAAACTAAAAAGTTCTTGAACAGCAAAGGGATAAATTAACAAAATAAAAAGGCAACCTACAAAATGGGGGGAAATGTTTGCAAATCATATATCTGATAGGGAGTTAATGTCCAAGATATGCAAGAAACTCATTCAACTCAATAACAACAGCAACAAAACAAATCAAACTAAAAAATGGCAAAGAACCTGAACAGACATTTTCCCAGACAAGACATACAAATGGTCAAGAGGTATATGAAAAGGTGCTCAATACCACTAATCATCAGAGAATTGCAAATCAATACCACAATGAGGTATCACTTTATACCTCTTAGAATGGCTATTATCAAAAATTCAAATAACAAGTGTTGGTGAAGATGTGGAGAAAGGGGATTGTAGATCTGTATAGCCATTATCAAAAACAGTATGACAGTTCCCCCCAAAACTAAAAATATTGCTACCATGTAATCCATAATACAGCTATCCTACTTCTGGGAGTATATCCAAAGGAAATAAAATCAGTATCTAGAGGAGATTTCTGCATTCCCATATTCATTACAGCATTATTCACAGTAGCCAAGATATGGAATCAACCTCAGTGTCCATCAATGGATGAATGGATAAAAAAAATGTGATATGTCACACACACACACACACACACACACACACACACACACAAACAAGTTGTCTTCCATGAACAAAAGTTCATGGAAAGATTTGTATTATCTTGTGGTTCCATTTTTTCATGAACTCAGCCTTAGAAAAGAAGAAATCCTGCCATTTGCAACAACATGATGAGCCTAGAGAACATTATGCTAGGTGAAATAAATCAGACACAGAAAAACAAATACTGCACAATTTTGTTTATATGTTAAATCCAAAAAAGTTCAACTCATAGAAACAGAGAGTGGAATGGTGGTTGCCAGGGGCTAAGGGTGGGATGGGGATTATGGGAGGATTTCTGTCCAAGGGTACAAACTTTCAGTTATAAGATGAATAAGTTTGGAGATCTAATGTACAGCATGGTGACAATAATTAATAATAATGTATCATATATTGAAACTTGCTAAGAGAGACTCTTAAGTGTTCTAACCACAAAAAACAATGGTTACATATGTCAGATAATGGATGTGTTCATTAGCTTGATTGTGTAATTACTTCACAATGTATATGTATATCAAAACATCAGGTTGTACACCTGAAATATATACAATAAAGAATACCTTTTCTTTGTCTTATCACTTCAATACATTCTCCATGTGTTATTTTATCAGGTGTTGAAGCCATGGCTAAAATTGCTTATCACCTCCAGATATATTTAAGTATTGTGCCAACTTGGAAATTAAAGTCTAGCATTAAAGTCTCCTAAAATTATTTTGTCTTAATCATAGATCAGTGGACAAGATCAATTAATACTGCTTTATTTAAATAGCATGCTAAGGTAAACTCAATGCTGTTGCTAGGTTTACTATTCAAAAAAAAAAAAAAAAACTGCCATGACTAAAATGGGTATATGTTACTTAGAGAAGGTTAATCTGATATTCAATCTTAGAGTGGCCAAATCATCTCAAGTCATAGAATTAATCTGCTGATTTCCATAAATCCAAAATTTGTTCTTGAAATATATATTGAAAATATTTTAATGTAACATGAAATGATAGCACTAAAGTAATCGTTTAAATATATGTGATAGATGAATAAAGTTAACTGTCTGTTCTAAATTATGAAGCATAGACGAGTTGGGTTTTAACGAAGCATTTATGTATTTTGAGAGGAAGGTTCAAACTTATGAATTTCAATTTAAAAGAATTATAACATCTTTTGAAATGAAAAAAAAATGACCTTAGAAATCATGACATTTAAACTATTTTGTTTATAATGTGACCAAAATCTTTTGTTAAATTGTAATTTTTTCAGAACTACATTCTTTATTCTAATTATATTCTAATTACTCAAATTATCACTATTACCAAAGATTGCATCACAGCCTTTGGATGAAAGGCAAAAACTTTTATGATCTTAATTGATAACAGTGTACATCATTGGATGATGAACAATTCTTATGTTTTGTGTTCTATCTGTTTTACGTGAGTATTTTGGAACTCCACATATAAGATCAACCACCACGGCCCAATGCTCACTGATTCTACAACAACAGATGCAGTCAATAATGTTATATGTTTGGTTCAGATTCTTTTAATTACAAAGAAAAGAAAGCCACTCAAGTTAGCTCAGGATAAGAAGAAGACATATGTAAAGTGATACTGTGGATTGATGGAATTGTGTCCCCCAAAGTTCATATATTAGAACTTTAATTCCCAGTATAACTATTGAGGGTGGGAAATCCTATTATGGTAATTGAAAGATGGAACTGAAGAGGTGATTAGATTATAGGACTATGCTGTATTAAATGGATTAATAATGGTGGTCAGGGGCGTGGTTCTGAGGTCTGTAAAAGGAGAGTGAATGAGGTTAGTCTCTCTCTCTCTGCTCTGCCATTTTCTACCATTTGAGACCCCTGGGTCACTGTCACTACCACCAAAGCCTTTTCAAATGTGTTCCCTGGACTTTGTACTTACCAGCCTTTGAAATGGTAAGCAATAAATTTTATTTTCTTATAAATCACCCAGTTCCAAGAAATTTTGTTATAAGCAACAGAAACAGACTAATATAGGTGAGGTGTTGAAAGGGTCTAAAATTAAAATAAAAAAGCACCATGAAAAGAGGCAATTTCAGGGACCAGATTCTCATCCCTTCTCTCTCATGGACTAAATAGCCTCCTTTTGAGCTTCTATTTTCCTTTGAAAGTCTTTTCTGCTCTTCTGTCAATTGACATACTGCCAATTGACTTAACGCTGCTTACTCATACTTTATGTAGTTCAAATATTTAACTTGAAGATTTGTTTTTTCGAACTGAAAAGCAAATATTTACTAAGCTCATTCTGTGTTCCAGGTACAGATGGCGTCATCTTGCCATGGCTCCAACTTTGCCTCAGTTTTTTGTTGTTGTTGTTGTTGTCAGTTTCTTTCTTCTTATTATGCCTGTTATAGAAGTCTGTTATATGACATTTTATGTTCCCAAATTCATGTTCCTCAAAGAGAAAATTGATATCTACTACAGAAGTGTGAACAGTGGCTCAAAGGCCTCTTAAACTTTCAGACATGTTTTAAGCATGCACACTGTTGACCACCCCTCCCATCAGTGTTTTTAAAAATTAAATTATTCCCAAACTTAAAAATTGGGAAACTTTTACCAAAAAAAATTTTTTTTTTAAATTTCTGCCATCCTTTAGGAAAAAAAAAAAAAAAAAAACAGAGGGTCTGGCAACAGTGGGCACTTTTTTTTTCACATTGACAATTACTTGGGGCTGATTAGATACAGTCATTTAAACAGAGCTCATGCTGCCCAGGTTGCCACCACTTCCAACTTTCCAGCTGTGTCCCACAATAAAGCGGAGATTCTTTTGCCTTTTATCTTTATGCCCTGGCTTATTCTAAAGGAGAGCCTCTAAGAAGCAGAGTGAAGTACTTTTTACTCTGGCCAACTTTAGTCTTTTATATTATCTGTTTGGCCTCTGGGATTTCCCCAGTTTGCAACTCCTTATATTTATTTTAACACAGTGGACAGTCTGTGGTTGGGCTTCCCTAGATAAAGTACACTCTCCTCTGGTTCTGGGAGTTAGGCTTTAGGACAGAAAACACAGCTCCCTGACTAATGGGAACTACTACAGGTGGTAAAATTTTCCTTACAGGGGTTGAGGACAGGCAGGAAATTGAATATGTTTAAATCACAAAAGAAAAAAATCGAAACTTTTATCACTAACATTGTTAAGAAATCACATCACCCTTTTCAGAGTGACAACTCTGAAGACTGAAAGATGCAGCTGCCCAACGCCACACTCAGACAGGGATCAAACGGAATAGAAAGCTTGGTGGTGTGGAACCCCAGAGCTCCCAGCATATTTTGAAAGCTGCCAAAATGAAACTTCCCAAAAATGTTTCTACCTGCAAAGTTGGTTTTATAGTGTTTGCTTCCAATCTTCCAAAGCAGGGGTTGGCAAACTACAATCTATGGCTGAAATCTGGCCTGCTGCCTGTTTCATATGTAAAGTTTTGGAATGCAGCTATGCCCATTTGTTTACTATTGTATGAGGCTGCTTTTGCAATAGAAAATCAGAACTGTGTGGCTGTAACAGAGACTGGCCCATACAGCCTAAAATATTTACTATCTGACACTATCCCTATCCTAAAGAAAAACATAGCCAGGTACCCAACATACGTTACAACATGTCCCTTTTAATCTAACCTAATCTAAATTTTCCTTCATCAGTTTAATTTAGTTCCTTCATTTTGATCTTGGTTGAAAGAAAGAACCACAACACAATATCATCATTTATTCACATTGAAATCTGTTATCAAATAATCAACTCTACCATTCTGTAACTAAAATCCTCAACTTTACTATGTTAATCTCACTCTCAAGATAGACATTTGAGTCAAAATAAAGAACTTTCACAACTACAAACTTAATTCTCTGAACAACTTAAATACCATAATAACTCCATTTATTTTTAAGCTTGTTTTGCTCATGGCAAAATTGACCTATTAAGACTCATGCTAAAAAAACCAAAATTTTCTTTTATGTCCTCATGGATCACATCACGCATAACATTTGTAATTTGCTGTGAATAGTATTTCTTTTGAAAACAATTGCCAATTTAGTAATATCTGCTTGATCTTTTCTGTCTTCACTCGTCTCCACTATGCTGTCATCATTTTTTTCCCAGTGAATGTATATTGTGACATAGCATTGATGGAATGGGTGGGTTTAATTTACAAGTAGCATAGAGTGTTAACATATACTCTGTTGAAAACATCCCCAATGATTATCACCCAAAATTTGTAGCGATGACCAGAGGAGGGAAAGTGAGGTATGGCTTAAACAAAAAAACGTTTATTTGAGCCAATATGAGTGCTCAGGAAGACTTCTCCAAGTTGCCTTGGGAAATGCTCTGAGGTAGAAAGAGCTTCAGTATTTTTATAATCCCTAAAAGGTGAGGCAAGGAGGAGGAGAGGGAACAGCCCATTTCATCAGGCTTTACATTGGTTTTCTAGCATGACATGAGCTAGTGATTGGTTAATTGTTACATCTTGCTCTTTAAGCAAATACTAAATTCATAATTAAGGGTTACATCATCCATTTCGACATTCTTTAAGTTAATTTGTAGCTCTACGCACTGGGACCATTTTTGGAGTCTAGGCCTGAAGTAAACTGTTTAGCCATGTTCCAGGATATGGGGATACGACCACTGCCACATACCTGACTTCTCACGCCCTTGGGAATATAGCTGACCTCAGTTATTGATGCTAGAGCAATTTTCAATTTATCATAGCTCTCTTCTCTTATTAACTTCAGAAAAAGTAACTATTAAAATCAAAATGGAAATTAGAAGTTTTTCTTTATTCCAGAGATGACCAGCTAGAAAATATATTAGAAATCTACCCCATGTACACAAACAACAGGATATAAAGTACCGCATAATTAACTAGAAATACGTAATATGAATGTAAAAATATACTATAAAATTCTGTTAAAAGCCTTAAAAGAATTCAAAAAATGAGGAGACATGCTACATTTCCAGTTATTAATCAGAGATCAGTTGGGGAAAAAATGAACACAATCAGAGCATGGAGGTATAAATCTGCCAACTAGGTGACTGAAAAGGTAAAAAGAGAATCACAGAATCACAAAAATAGCAACAGCAGAATTATTTACCACCTCT
Organism: Cynocephalus volans; assembly: GCF_027409185.1. Lineage (NCBI taxonomy): Eukaryota > Metazoa > Chordata > Mammalia > Dermoptera > Cynocephalidae > Cynocephalus > Cynocephalus volans. Next base: position 223,191,433 of record NC_084460.1, on the reverse strand, counting down.
ACAGCTGAGAAAACAGAGGGGAAAGTTGTATTTATTAATACATCACAGTTTGAGGAGAGGATCCCACAAAGGTAAAACTCAGGGCACTGGTAGCTGGTGCTGGGTCTCTGGTGCTGGGGCATGATGAGGCTGATTTAAGGATTGGAAAATCTGCAAAATTGATACAGTTGCTGTTATGGGAAGGAATAGCTGCTGCCAAATGGGAGAACCATTGCAAGGGAGATGCTCACAGGATGCGAAGCAGACATGTATCCCACCAAAAGCAGCTAGGAAGGAGCAAGCGCCGTGACCCTCTCTTTGCTTTGAAGCTTCCCTCTAGCACCCCCTATTGGCAGAGCCTAACATAGAGCAGCTAGCAAGGGAAATGTGGTTTGCAGGGTCCTAGCTCCATTATCATAGAGCAAGTTATAGAAGAGTGGGGTTAGGACTGAGAGACAGTAGTATAACATAGTACAGCCAAAGTCTATTTTTCCTAAGTGTATTTATAGATATAAATGTAAAAAATGGTGCCTTGTAATATTTTAAAGTTCAACTGTAATTAAAACAAACAGGCAAAGTTGTGAACAAGTATAATGAAAGTGGTTTTACATTATGAACATGAAAATAAATGCCAAACAACAATACTATAAATCAGAACAGGGGTACAGTGTCACTTAAATAAAATAATTTGTTAAGAAGTAGACTATTATATCTTCAAATTTTGTAATAATTATCAATAAATGGTCAAAAAATTTTGACATATCTTTATCTTAAATATCACACTTTAAACCAAAGTTGTCTTCAGGTAAGTTAAACTTTCAAGTATATAAAATGAAGGCACTTAAATAGAAGAAAATAATGGTTCCTCTTTACTAAAGAATATACAAACACTAAAAACACAAAGAAAGGAAAATAACAAAGAAAGAGTTACACGTTGACTACATATAATGTAAGCTGTGTTAGCAAAATCATTAAAGCAAAAATGAAAGGAATAATGATACCAAGGAAAAATTTTGCAAAGTTGTGCAGAAAAGAGATACAGTTATTTTTAACCAAAAATTTTGCAAATAAAAAATACAAACTTTCCACTTAGAGAAATAAGCAAATAATCTGAACAAATAGTGAGACAGAATAAAATTTTTATTAAAAAGTGTACAGAAAGTATATGAAAAATTAAAACTTTAGTAATTAGAGAAATGCAGATAAAGTAAAAAAAATTATACTTTTTGGTATGAAATTGGCAAGGACAATACTACTTAATACTGGCAATATTAAGGACATTCTTGCACTCAGTTGGCAGTAGTAAATTGCTACAGCTCACTTAGAAGACAAAATACAACCTTGAATAACTTTTCTATTCCTAGGAATCTAACCTAAGAAAATGGACAGAGGTATAGCCAAAGTCTTGGGGATATAAAATACAACATTATTTGTAATAATAAAGAAAATTTTAAGTTTACTAAATGTCAAACAATAAGTTATGGCAGACTCATGTGATAAAATATTATATAGGTGTTGAAAAGCATACTCTAAAAATACACATCTGATAAACTTAGAAACTGGTCAAAACATGCAAATTAAGAAAAAGCAAACTATAAAATAATGTTTTGATATTATTCTAGGTAAAATATTAAAAAATGAATAGTAATTATCTCAGAATAGTGAATTTATAGATGATTGTTTTACTTATAATATTTTAAAAACTTGCCATTCATAAAATCAAAATACTAAAACACAGGGTTTTTTTAATTGCTTTTTTTTAATTAATATTATTTTTTTACATTCTAGGATGTTATTGTGGAACAGTTGAGAGGGGGAGAGGGGATAGGGGAAGCAAATGTGATGGAAGAAGGAGGAAGGAGGAAGGGCAGGATTGAGGCCTGTGGCACCCCCCTCATTCCCACAGGGGAGACCAGGGGGCTTCCAATGGTGGTTTGGTCATTGCTGGGCTGGATGCAGATGTCAGTGGGGTGTGGCAAAAGCATTCATCCACCACTACCCCAGCTCAGAAACCCGGGGCCCTTCTTGCTCTGCCTTGGTGATCATCGCTGGGCTGGTTGCAGGTGTCGGAGGGGCATGGCGAAGACCCGAGGCCCTCTAATGCCCCAGTTCGGGAGAGCCTGGAGACCTTCCTATGCAGCTTGGTGGTCATCACTGGGCTGGTTGCAGGTGTTGGGGAGCATGTTTAAGGCTCAAGTCCTCCCACAGCTTGGGAGAGCCCAGGGCACTTCCTGTGGCAGCTTGGTGGTCACTGCTGGGGTGGTTGTGCATGTTTGGGGTATGTGTGGCCAAGGCCCTCGTCCCCCACCCTCAGGACTGGTTGCAGGTATTGGGGGGGGGGCATTGCTGAAGCCCCCAACCCTTTCCCCTTTCTGGCTTGTAGCCCAGGGGCCTCGCAGTCCTTTTAGGTGTTATAAGGGTTCTTTGGTGAAATGAGACCTTTACTAGTTAATATGAAACTTTGTCTCTGGTTGTGGTTACTTTGTTTTTTCTTTCAGTTCTGTGTTAGATTATTTGCTGTTCCCACCACTTAAACTCTGTGCTGGAACTAATTTGTTGTCCTTTGCTTACTTCTAAAATGGGGGAACTTCCTGTGGGGACCAGTACTTCAGCTGTGTGGTTGAGCTAAATTGCTGCTTTGCTGCTGATTCCCTGGGGAAGGCTTTTTGTGCTGCTCAGGTTTTAACAGTTGACTATAGATATTTCTGGCTCTCATGAGACCCAATATGCCAGGGTTATGTAGAAACTCTGATCTGGGCCTGAGTCTTTTCATCAAACTGCACCCCATGCAATTCTGTGTTCCTGACCAGTCTCCACTGAGTGGTCCTACACTGATTGGGCTGCAGATCAGCTGTCCTTGCTGTGTCCCAGTGTTCTCCCAGTGGGCCCGCCTCCTCCACTGCCCATGCTCCAACACTTCTCATGGGGCGGGTTGTGTGCCAGTCACTTGCAATGACTCACTGATCTCTGGATGGGTTCCTTTTTTTCAGTTGTTGTGGCTTCTCACTCCTCTGTGGGTCCATGGGAACCCTATTAGTGGTCTTGCTGGCCTGGGGGCCACCAAGGCCCTCTTCTGCCACCTCCAAGTGACTTCATCCAAAGGGCACAGCTGCAGCTTTTGCCAGCTTCTGCTCCATGTGCTCACCAGGGCCAGCCTGGAAATGGCCAGGATTCAAAGTAGTCTGAGCAGTTTTTTCTTTCTCTCATTGTGGCTTCTCTTGCCTTCATGTACTCCGTAGGTCTCTCCTCCTCTTCCCCTGAGCTCTAGGAACCGCAGCTTGGCTGTCATTGCTTTTTTATAGTTGTAAATTGGTTGATTTGTGGGAGGGAGTGATGCTGGGGACCGTCTATTTTGCCATCTTGACAGGAGGCATATATATACAGTTGTTTTTTTTTTTTTTTTTTTGGCATGTTAGTCTGTTTAAAGGAAATATATACTCAGAATTTAAATATCATTCTCAGAGTCTACAGATCTCTCTGTTACTCCCTGAAACAGAAATTTAGAGACTGAGACCTCTTCCACAATAACAAGTGAAATAAAGGAATTGAATCTCCGATAAATATCAACTGCTACTTCTTTAAAAGTCAATATACAAGCATTTTTATAGCAACTAGAATTTTTGCCAAATACCAACTATAAAATTCTATTTTCTAAGTAATAGGTTAAATGCCATTTATTTAAGTAATAGATTAAATGCCATTTATTATTCTAAACTTATTTTTCCGACCTCTTCCTTGAGCTCTAGATGCACACATTTAACATATTTTAAACTGATAGAGTTCACAAAGTGAACATGTCCAAAAAAATAAATTTGTATTCTTATTGTCCTCTCCTATCTCCCTGGAACTTCTGCATCAACAGCTTTCTCCTCCTTATTTTCTCTAGAACACATCTAACTTCTCATACCACAGTTTGACATTTTTCTCTATCCCCAACTCTATCATTAGCCTATCCAGTTCCTACCCAATTCATTGCTACTTCTTGGGTCCAAGTCCCTAACATCTCTCTTGGACTACTGAAATGGACTCTGCCTGGTTTACCTGATTACACTCTTGCCCTAATGCCCATTTGTCACAAAATAGCTATAGTGGTCATTTAAAAATATCATTTATATAAGGTCATTTCTCAGTTTAAAACTCTCCAAAGCTTTCTGTCTTAATTTGGGTTTTGCCAAAAGTGAGCCTTGATAACTATTAAAGTACAAAAACTTTATTTGACAGGAGATCTCAAGGAACACTCATAGGAAACTGGGGAAATAAGACAGAAAAAGGAAGGAAGCCATAAAAGGTACATTATTAAGCAAGCCACCATTGTGGCTTGAATCCCATAGGGAATTCTAGAAGCCAGTGTAGTACTTGTGCCTCAGTTATCCCACTAGAGGAGCAAAGAAGCCAGATCCTGTTACACGTTTATTGAGGGTGTTTCTGCAAGGGGAAGTGGTTGGTGGATAAAGGTATTAATTCCCAAGCATTTCTGGCCTGCCCCACATTCAGATGGATCAGGCTCCAGTGAATACACACACATAACGAGAGAGCACTCAGGCGAAAAGCCAGACACTGGCAATTAGAAGTCAAGCCCATGTGCCTAGAAATGTTAAGTGCCAAGAGATCAAATGACAGTACACCTTTTGTACCACTCTGATCCATTCATAACTTACTTAATTTCAAGATAGTGGCTTGTCATAGTTTTTATATCCATGCATACAACAGGAGGAGCCATTGTTGTAACTGATCTAAAGGCTGACATTGATATTTATCATCTCCTTCCTCTATCACTGCTTCTCTATTTTCTTTAAAAGTGGAGAGCACTTCTGTTGCTTAACAAATCACAACAAATCATGATAAACTTACTGGCTTAAAACAACTCCTAGGTGTTTTAGGTCACAAGTTCAACACAACTTGGCTGTGCTCAGGGTTTCACAAGACTGAAATCAATGTGTTGGCTGGGCTAAGTTCTCATGGATGCCTGGGGCAGGGGGAGGGAGGAGGTGGCAGGAATCTACCAGCAGAACTAAGTTGCTTGTAGTTTTAGGACTAAGGTCCCTGATATATGTCATCTGGGGGCCATGCTCAACTTGTCAAGGTATCCACATTCCTTGCCAAGTAGCCCGTTCCAAATTCAAGCCAGCAACAATACATCAAATCATTCTGGTGCTTTGAATCTTTGACTTCCCCCGCTGTCACTATCCAGAGTAAACTTTCTGCTTTTAAGGGCTCAAGCAATTTGACCCACCCAGATAATTACCCTATCTTAAGGTCAGCTGATTGAGGACATGAATTACATATGCTAAATCCCTTCACAGCAATACTTAGATTGGAGTTGGTTGAATAACTGGGAGAAGGTGTGTATACACCAAGAGCTGGGAATCCTGGGGATCCACCTTAGAGCTCCAACTCCCACACCATCCCAATGTTCTATCAATCTACCACTTTTCCATGACATGTTAGAAGGCAGAAGTGGTGGATTTAATTGTCATATGCCCATTGTCACATCTCCTTCAACAAAAGTGTATTCCTTGGTGCAGGGCTGTATTGTGCTAAATCTCATCTTGATGAATCAGACACTTTATAAGACCTTGAATGCTAGCTGAGGTACTGCTGGCACAAAAACTAAACCCATACCTGTAATATGTATCAATCTAAATAAGGATAAATTGATGCCCCTCCAAGGTTGGAAGACCCCTTACGTGATCGACTTGTTCCAAATTGGTTGTTAATCTCCTATAAGAATGGGAGCTCAGAGTTTTTCTCTGAGGCTCATCAAATGTTCAGCAGCAACAGTGCTAGATCAGCCTTGGATTTAAATATATCTCCATCTTTCCTCCCAAGACCTCTCCACTTTGTCCCATTGAGCAAACATCGTGGTCCAAAGTGGTTGAAGGCAGGAACTGACTGATTTCCATGGGATAATCATCCTATCAACCTGTTTATTCAGTGTGGTGGATGTCCCTGGTAGTTCTTAATGTGAGACTAAAAGATCTGCATAATTTGTATTCATTCCCATAGATACATCCATTTGCTTCTTTCCAAGACAGTATTTCCTGATCTTTAAGGCTGGCTCCCTCCAGGTCCCTTACCAATCAGCCAAACTATATGCCACTAATTAGGAATCCGTGTATATCCTTAACTTCAACAACTTCTTTTTTTACCTCTGACTTGATAGCCAGGTATCCTGCTCAAAGTTGTACCCATTGGGAGCACACCACTACATAGAGCATATAAATAATCCATTTTAAGTTTTCAGCATCATAACAAGCCAATCCATCTTTTTATTTTATTTATTTATTTATTTATTTATTTATTTATTTATTTTTGTTTTGTTTTGTTTTGTTTTTTTGTTTCTTTTTTGTTTGTTTGTTTGTTTTAAATTTTATTTTGTCGATATACATTGTAGCTGATTAATGCTCCCCATCACCAAAACCTCCCTCCCTTCTCCCTCCCCCCTCCCCCCCAACAATGTCCTTTCTGTTTGTTTGTTGATACATAATGCACATACTGTATAATTCACCAATTCAAAGTGTATAGTTCAATGGCTCTTAGCATATTCATGAAATTATGCATTCATCATCACAGTCAATTTTAGAACATTTTCATTACCCTCAAAAGAAAGCCTACACCTCTAATCCATCACCCCCAATCCTTCCATCTTCCTCAGCTGTAAGTAGTCACTAATCTACTTTCTGTCTTTATAGATTTGCTTACTCTGGACATTTCATAAAAATATAATCATATAATATCTATTCCTTTGTAACTAGCTTCTTTCAATCAGCACATTATTTTCAAGGTTTATTCATATTTTAGCTTGTATCAGTACTTAATTTCTTTTTATGGCTGAATAATATTTCATTTATGAATAAACCACATTTTTTTCTTTATTCATCAATTTATGGACATTTGGATTGGTTCCATTTTTTTGGCTATTGTAAATAATGCTGCTATGAATATTCATGAAATTTTCTGTGGTGTTAAAGAAAAAAATTATTCAATGATACTAGTTAAAGCATAGTAAGAAAGACATTATTCAGGACCATTGTGATAGGTATAGAAACCACTGCAGTGGGAGTCTTGCAGTGGAGAAAAGAGATTGGGCTCAATTCCAAAACAGCATGGGCAAGTGGGAATTTATAGCAGGTGGAGCAAGGTGGGGGTTATTGGGTGGAAAATTAGTAAAAGGAAACATCAGGATAAGTGGGTGGGGGATTCTGTCTAAACTGATCTAACAAGATTCTTGCTGAAGACAGGCCAGGGTAATCAGACATCACCATTGCCTGGGGTGGAGAGAGGATGAGGAACCTGATCAAATTTGAGGGTGGGAGGTTCTTGCTAAACTGACTTAGCAGAGTTCTTTGCTAAAATTGGATTTTACAAGGAAGTACAGAGATGGGCCTAGGAAAAGTTTCAGGAGCCTGACTAATGTTTGGCCAAACAAAGAATCTTTGTCAGTGGGTCAATCCACCTTTGAACCTGGCCAAGTTTTTTCTCCTCCATTACATGCCCCTGATGAACATCCCATGAAACGTACATGTCATTATGCTGAGGGAGAAGCATTGGTACAACAGATGTCATGGGGCTCTGAGCCATCTGTCTAGGACTGCTACCAAATGTAGCACTTCTTTTGTATAAGAACTGTTGCTGCTCCTGCCAGACCTTATAACTTGGTGGGTGAAAATAACTAGCTTATGATGGGTGGCCCTGGTTGCACAGACATTTGATGTTCTATGGACAGGTACTGTCTCTATCATGGCCCAATACCTTGCCAGGAGATCCTTCTTGAACAGTGAACATTTTTCTTTTGCATAATGTGTTACCTTGCTCCAGATCCCAAAGAGTCTGCTCTGTGACTCTCCTACTGGGCCTTGTCTGAGACTCAAGATGTTTCCATCATTTACCACAGATACTTCTAGAACTCTGGAATTTGCCAGATTAGGGACCAAGAAGCAAGACTGGGGCACCACAGTCTGAACTTGCCACACATTGTCTCTTGCTGTAGATGTGACTCAAAACTAGCAACCTTCTAAGTAATCAGATAGATGGATCACAAGAATATTCCTAAGTGTGGCACCAGCAGTGCCTGCTTAGTGTCCATTGCATTTAAACTAGAAGCTAAACGTATGTGTCACGGAATTCAAACCACTTCATGAACTGCCTTTCCCCACTTACTTCTACCTCAGCTTCTACCACTCTTCCTCTGCTTAACATGACTTTCCTAGTGCTTCTAGAACATGCAAAATTTGATCCATCCTCAGGCCTTTGTACATTCTGCACCTCTGATCTGAATGCTGTGCCCACACACCTCCTCAACCTGGCCCCTTCCCAGGAGTCAGACCTCTGTCCAAACACCAGCACCTCAGACTCTGAGAGCCTTTAAAGGCTCAGTTACTTTTCCCTTCCTTGGATGGCTTTTCATTCTAATTACTTGTTTCATTTATCTATAGAACTTACACTTAAAATTACAGCACATATTTATTTATTTACTTATTTATTTTCTCCCATAAGAATGTAAACTTTACAGAAACATGGAGTTAGTCTGCTGGACCACTGGTATATGCCCTCGACCTAGCTCACCTGCTGAATGAGTAAATTGAGAAAATATTCATTTTATAGTCATTTTATAGAAAGAAGAGACTGACATATTAACTGAATAAATAAATTTATCTTAAAATGTAGGATTAAAAACTTAGGAGGGTATTAGAATAAAGAATTTAAAGTGTCAAGACTTTTCATAATACAAAAGAATAAATCTTCAGCACATTTTAATGAAACACAATAATAGTTTAGACCTATAATAAAATCTTGCCTCAGGATTTTATGACAAGTGACTATTTAAAGACATTTTTCTAAGTGCTTCATTATGTTTTGAGAAAAGAAGAATGGAAACATTCTTATTGTAAGACATGCAGAGTTAATGACCTTACTTAATGACGGGATCTGCCCCTCTCCAATTATAAAGTAGTTCACAGTTATTACCTGAAAAGTATTCAAGATTTGCTCGGAGTATAAGGAAAATGAAGGAGTAAATCTTAGAGGTATTAAAAATTGTGACTTTGTCATTTAGAAGTTTTTATTCTAAGATGTATATACCTCTTAATTTGGTTGTTTAATTCTAAGTGGATGGACTGAGGTGAATTTACATTCTCAATGACTCACCCAAGTGCCCCAGGAAATTTACCTAAGTTTATATGCACTGGGTTTATACACAAAAATGTGAGTGTGTTAACTATGGAATGAGAGATGATTGAACAGGAAGTATGAACAAAACCTAAAGATTTTGTTTGATCCCAAGCTCAATATAAGACAGTAGCGTCAATAGATTTACAGTGTCCAGAACTAGGACAGAGATGACGTCATCTGTTCCAACTCACCAAGTGACCTGTGTTTGCTTTTAGAGATATATCATCCAAATGGAGCTTATCTTTGAAAGAGTGGTCAGGCTAGTGAGAGTCCTGGAAACAATGATAGGAGAGGGGAATGTTTGGCAAAGAGTAGACAAAAGCTTGGATGATAGTACTATAGCTGTCTAGTATTTAAATAGTTCTTAACATAGAACTAGAAAATTAGTAATATTCACAGGGAATTGGATTGTAGTTCATTCTGTGGAGAATCTTTTAGACAGGTAATGATCTCTCAACATGATATAAACAGCACTGTTCAACTCCTCCCCACTTTCCCCTAGGATGTGGGATTTTCTGCCTTGGGCCCTTACAAGAATGAGCAAAACTGTGTTTCAGAAGAATACAGGTATATAAAAAATTGAGTTGGGCCAGAATTAGGGATCAGGAATAGAGTCCATAAGATCTGAGTCAGAAGTCTTTGAAACTGGGTGGAGGAAGCGTTTGAATGAAAACAACAAAGAGCACTGATCGGCAGAGGGTACAGGAAGAGCAATGGTCCCGGGCAATTGTATCACATTCTGGATGTGGTAGAGTATCTCCAAAAGTGGCTGCAATGATGTCTCCTACCCTTCAACTTCTGGCAATGAAACTTTGTGCCTCCTTTAGTCAAGAAATGGAGTCTATTTCTGTTCCCCTGCTCCTTGAATCTGGGTTGCTGCGACTCATTGTAACCAATAGAATGTGAGAGAAGTGATGACATGCCTGCAGTGGACTTCTACTTTTAAATGCCTGTGACTTCCTTCTCTCTTGGAAACCAGCTGCAATGCTAAGAAGAGTTAGAGATTAGCCTGCTGGGGAGAGAGCCACTTACAGCCTGAAGGATGCAACACCGCAAAGAGAGAGACTACATGAGGAAGCACAAAGATGCCAGGTATAAAGCCTTTTTGAATCTTTAGGCCCAGTCCAGCTACCAGGTGAATGCAGTTGAGTGAATGGCCCCATTGGCAATGTAGCAGATTAGAAGGACAGCCCTAATTCTTGCCCAAATTCCCCACCTACAGAATAGTAAGAAATAATAAGCCATGGGCCGGCCTGTGGCTCACTTAGGAGAGTGTGGTGCTGATAACACCAAGGCCACAGGTTCGGATCCCATGTAGGGATGGCCGGTTGCTCACTGGGTGAGCGTGGTGCTGACAACACCAAGTCAAGGGTTGAGATCCCCTTACCGGTCATCTTTAAAAAAAAAAAAAAGAAAGAAAGAAATAATAAGTTATAATTTTTAAAAGCCCTTGTGATATGGGATTGGTATACATCAATAGATTCCTGAAATGATAGGCATTTATGATCAGCATATGTATTGTATCAGATTAAGATTTCTATTCACTGTTAGTAGTCAAGAGAAGACTCTATAAACACTTGTGGGAATTTGTAGAAAGTAAACAGGTATAGGATAGGTAGGTCAGACCAGACAGCCTCTGAGGTCCTTTCTAATAACTCAATACTATAAGAACAACTTTCCAGGTCCTTCATTTTCAGGAAAAAAATGAGAAAAAGCTTGTTTCCTCCCATAAACTATAATGGAGAATTTGTCTGGGTGATTTGCTACTTTCTGATTATAGAATTTACTCAAGGCTGTTTGAGTACAGCGAAAATTAACAGCACTTATCCATCTGTAGTTTTCTTGATAGCCCACAGATATTCAAAATATATATTAAATAACTTAACAATGAGAATATAATTACACATTAAGAATTAATTAAGAATAATATAATTACATAATAAGAAGTTTGTTTTATCACTATGCAAACTCTTCAGTCCCATGGAATCCTGAAAAATAGTGTGTTGCACTTACCCACTCCTCCCCACATACCTACCTTCGCTTCAGTAATATTATTACACTCATTTGTAATAGAAAAGTATATGCTTAGATTCTGAATCATGGAAAAGAAAAGAGATAAGAGTTCAAAACTCATATACAGGCTCTAACCTAACTAAGGAATGATAGTAAAATAATGAACCCAACAAGAAAGATTTCTGTAAAAAGTTGATAAGCAATGAAGCATATAGATAAAAAGAGAAAAGATAAGATGAAAGAGGAAATCGTTCTGAACATTTTCATACATTTTAATCTATCAGCAATACCAGTGAATAAGATAACAAGAAACCTGTATGCAGAATGGTTCAGATAATTTTGTAAAGAAAAGAAAACCTGGAGGATCTTTTAAAGTCAGCATTGCTATGAGATATCACCATTTACATAAGATTAGAAAGGGAATAATTTGTGTGCATAGGAAAAGCGGTATATACATGTAGAGAGAAATTGCCAGTGTGCTCTCGATAATATCAGAATTGGAAAAGCACTGGATATCCTTTGCCTCTACCTCAGATAAGCAAAGGAAAAAGGAGGCAATACAAAGGGAAAGGCATATAAATTAGGATGGGGAGGAAAATCACCTGTAGGGGATTGCCACAACTAAATAAGCCTTTCCTTCCCTCTGTTATGCTGTGGGTACTAAGTAAATAAGGTAAGAATGAGCTGTATAGAAAACTAAATATTCTATTAGTTTTGTGATTATGAAGAAATGTGTAGAGAAATATTCTTGATGGTAAATGAAATTCTCCTATTCTATCTTTCTAACTCTGGTATTTTAGTTTCCTTTTTTCTTCTCTTGCAAGATCTCCATCTGTATCATATTTTTTTACATAAAAGATAAAAAAGGTTAACAACAGAAATCCAGGAATGAAGGAAACTAAAATAAATAGTTTCTCTAATATTGTCTTTTTTGCATCACACAAATACCTAAATGGATTTTGCCTAATGTAGAATGGTCAAAGTGGCTTTACTCATAACAGTCCCAAGTGTATACAACCCAAATACCCATCAAAAGGAGAATAAATATATATACTGAGGTATATTGATACAATGGAATACAGCATAACAAGAAAAAAGAATAATCTTCTATATTGCAAATTATAGCAATTAACAGGTATAGCAGGGAAAAAAAGTAAAATACAGGTACAAGGAAAAAAATAACATGGATGAATCTTATAGATGTGTGGAATGAAAAAAAAGGCAGACACAAAGACACATAATGAAGTTCATACTGTATTATGACTTGATTTTTAGAAGGTTCAAGAACAGGCTAAACTAATTGGCAATGATAAAAGACAGAATAGTGGTTACTTTCTGGGGGAGGTGGTATAGACAACATGGGAAATAAAGAAACATAATAGAGTGCTGCAAATGTTCTGTATCTTGATCTGGCTGGTGGTTAAAAGAATGCAAACATATGCATATTATTCCTAAATTGCATAATAAAAGTAATGTAATTTACTTGCAGTTTATCTGACATGGGCAACTCTATGTTGCAAGTTCCAACAACAGTAATAGCAGAGATTTATTTATTCAACAATGGTGAGGAATTCCTCTAAGAAATTCCAGACAGCTAATAAGAAAATATATGTAAAAAGTACCAGGGCAAAGCAGAATACAAATAAGACATAGATAAAATCAATGAAGATAAAGGCAATAAAGACGGATAATTGCTATGATTGCACTTTAAATTTGATTCAGTTTCTTAGCAGCTAGTGCACAGAGGTAAAGCTAATCAGTTTTTTAATTTTCATTGTCAGGAAAGAAGACAAATATCAGCCTCCCAAGGGAAACAAAAGTTTCTCTAGAATTAAATTTATGTTAAAATCCATGCTGTGATACCCACTTTAATCCAAAAATCTGGTAAAGTAGAAAGGTCACTGGATTGAAATGAAAAGACCTAGATTTTTGGTCAAGAGTTCATCATTCTCCAGTAGAGTAGTTCTAACCTTTCTGAGCCTCAGTTATCCTGTCTTTAAAATAATAATGATTACAGCAATAACAGATAACACAAATGTGCTTGCTATGTGCTGGGTACTGAATTAATCCAAACCTTACTACAGCCTTATTAACAGAAGCATTTATCTCTATTTTACTGATGATGAAATTAGGGCTCAGAAAGGTTAAATGACTGGCCCCAAATCATACATGTGGTAAAATAAAGATAATCATTCCTTTTTAGTCTATCTCACCAAGTGGTTGTGCAAATCACATGTGATATTTGGTGAGTCTTTCTAAAAACACCTTACGATTTCAAAAATTAAGTTTGACCAATAACTATTTTGTACATATTTAAAAGCAAAGCATTTTACTGGATAAATAGGAGATCGCACAAATGTAAATGGCATTCTACCTTGTTTTAGAAAAGACTAGCCCCTTTTAAAACCAATGGCCATGACAGGCCCTCATATGACGATGTCTTTCCTTGATCCCATCTTTCTTATACTTTTCCAAGCATATTGTTGATGCTTTCCAGAATCTCTTTATCTCCTCCTTATTCTTCAATTCTCTTCCCCCCTCCTAATATTTTCTATTTGGTATTAATTGAAAGAATGGATACAATTGTAAAATAACAAAGGTATAAGCAAGAAAAGAAAGTTGATGAAACTTAGTGAAACACATGCAGAGAACTTGTGATGAGAATAAACCACAACAATTACAGTAACTTTAATTAGATAAAAGTTCTTAAAATCTAATGTAAATTACTAATAATTTAATCCGACTGGGGGAATAAAGAGAAAGTGGAGAAAGTGATTATACACAATACTTTGAAAAAATGTTTCTGTGGTGTTAGGGGAGGGAGTCTTCAGGTCAAAAGGAAGAATTTGTCAGCTAAGAAATACTATAGTGTATCTGTATGTTGACGGCAATAATTATTTGGAAAGCGAGAAATTGTTTATGCAGAGGGAATAAGGGTTACTTGAGAGACAAAATCCTTGTGTAAGCAAGAGGAGATGGGATTCAGTGCATAAGTATGAGATTAGCCATTCGTTGTAAGCAGCAGAGAAAGCAAAATATATGAGGGTACTTCAAAAAGTTCATGGAACAAGTCGTATTATATTTTAATTTTATTTTTCCACGAACTTTTAAAAGTACTCTCATAAAGCAGTAATATGTAATATTGGTTGTTTCCAAGACTATTATTTCCTCCCTTGTCCTTTCCAACATAATCCAAATTATGTTAAGATATGTCTAGGATTGATGAACCCACTTCATGAAGAAGACATTAAGAGCCCTAATATTTTGAACCATGGAATTAAGCAATCCTGAAACCACACATCTCTGATTTTCGTTAATGTGATATAAAAAACCCATTTTAAAATCAATTTTAGTGGTATATTTTGCTGCTTGCTGGCAAAAGCATTCTAACTGGTTCAATGAGCAATGTGTGCATAAAATGGAGGCTAAAATGTTTGATGATAAAAGGACAAGAAAAGTGGTGTACTAGACTAATGGGTACAAAACTATGTTATCTACCCTAAGTCAGTCATTGTGCAGTATATGCCTGTATTGAAACAACAAACTGTAGCCCACAAATGTGTACAAATAAATGTTAAAATATTTTTAATTAAAAATAAAAAGACAAGAACATTCTCTCCTGGTGGCTTCTATGTTACTAGTGAATCAAGAATTGATTTTACTGTCAGTGAAGAGAGTGAGAAGATTTAAGATGTTTGAGAGAGAGGAAATATAAGAGTCATCTTGATGAGTAGACAAGTTTACTAAGGAAATATAACAAGAACACTTAGCATTCCTGAGTACCCATTGAAGATTCATGACTATAAATTTAAAGTGAAAAACAGTCAGCATGGTTGTGTTTTTCTCCAGACATATTCAGACATATTCAGGTGCATGCACACAGTAAGCAGAATGATGAGCTTAATCGAGTTTGACATTTTACCAGGCAAGTTTTGAAAGCACTAGAGAAAGGCAAAGGAGTTGAGGGCCACTGCAAAGTAGTGATTAAAGTGATTAATCATGGAGGCTACCATGGGTAAAGAGAAAATTGAGAAAAAAGATAAGGCAGATGACAGTGAAGAATAGGTTGGGTCAAAGGATTGGATGTTTCAGTGGGGGCAAAAGGATTATTGGAGAGAAGAAGCTAATGTAAATTTGAAAGAGAGCTTGTAGTGGTCAGAGTTGAGTGCTTATATATTAGACTTTTGAGAGGCTAAGTATTGGACACATCAATAAAATTGAGACTGAATTCACACAAAATAATAATAGAAATAAAGTTAGAAAGAGAATGGGCTGGGTACTAAGTCAGTTAAAAACCTAGAGAAGAACCTTAGAGACTGTAGATGGCAGCAAAAAGGAGAACAAATAGGAGATCTAGTCTGACAGCAGGCATTTTAAAAGATGCAGAGTTTATCGAGAAGAAAGGAGAGATGGGCTGAAAGTGGTAATGAGAAAGAAGGAAGACAATTACACTATCTCTAGGCCCTATGACATGGGATGTAGTAGAAAAGACAGGCACCAATTGAGAATGCTGAGGGGAAAAGTTAGTTAAATTTTATGAACTTCAGTTTCCTTTACTATATAGAATATTGCTCATATTGACTTTCAAGAGCAGTTTGAGTATAAAAGAAATAACATATAAAACCCAAGAAAGCTGTCAGTATTATGGAACAAAATACAAAGTCACATCTCTGTAACTCACATTTTAAAGTACCTACCACAGTATTAAATACAGCTCTTTTGGCTCTTTGTATTGACTTTTTACTTTGTTACAAACACTTTTAAGTAAACATTGAAGAGTCAGTAATGAGAAAATTCAAGTCTCAATGTCAAGTTGAGAAATGAGTTGAAAGTGGTTCCAGGTTAGTAGTTTAGCCAGGCATCTAGCAAAAGCATATAAAACTCTCTACTAAGAAAAAAAAAAATTAACCCAAGTGTATTAGTCTGTTTTTGTTGCTTATAACAAGGCACACTGAACTGGGTGATTTATAAAGAAAATGAAATTTATTTGCTTACAGTTTCTGAGGCTGGAAAGTCCAAAGTCTATCTGGTGGTGGCGACAGTGAACCAGAGGGTCTCACATTGCAAGATGGTAGAAGCAGAGAGAGCAGAGAGAGAGAAAGACAGACTCTCCTCTTCTTTTAAAGCCCTCAGAACCATGCCCCTGACCACCATTTTTAATCCACTCACTACTGTATGGTCCTACAATCCAATCACCTCTTCAAGGCTCCACCTTTCCATTACCATAATAGGATTTCCCACCCTCCTAACAGTCACAGTGGGGGCTAATTTTCTAATACATAAAACTTGGGGGATACAATTCAAGCTTCAGGGAATTTTGGGGGGGCATAATTCAATCCACTATAACAAGTAAAAAAAAAAAGTCACAAAATACACAAGAAAACACGACACCATGGACAAATGAAAACACTAGACTACATAAACTCAGGATCTCAAGACTGTGGATACTAGAATTATCAGATGGAGACTTTAAAATAAATGTTCATGACATATTTAAAGAAATGTGATGAAAGCTTGAATATATGAGCACAGACCAAGAAACTTTAAGAATAACCAAGCTGATCAGTAAAATAATCCATGAAAGAGGATGGGATAATGTCTGGTATATAAAGAACTTCAAACATATTGACCTATTTTTTAAAATAGATGAGGGGAATCTAAGTTTTCATTGTGTCACTAGTCTTTACATCTTTCATATTTTATATATTTTGTGTAAATACACAATATTTAATAAAATGGTTAAAATAAGAAATAGTTTTATGACCATTCTAAGAAATATTACATGGCCATTTGAGGCAGTTAGCTATCTAATAGAAAATATAGATGAGGCATATTATTCAATGAGAAAAGGATGTCAAAGAGTAATATGTATAGGCTGATTGCCTTTCTATTTAACAAATACATTAAAACCCCATATAAGTTTGTATTATTGATATTAGTATGAGTGTATGTATACCTATATATTTCTGTCTGTCTATCATCAATATATCTATTGTACATATGAAAGATTAGAAAAATATCTGGGAAGATATGCACAAGCACATATTAAGTGATAACTTATTAAGAGAGAATAGGGAAGGGGTTGTTCAAAGAGGAAATTCACTTTTTATTTTCTGGTATTACTACAGAGATTGAACATATTTAATAATTATGATGGAGGCAGGAGTACTGCTGGGGACCCAGGCAGGAGTCACAGGCACCCTCTCTTGCACAATAGAAGGCAGGAGCATGCCCAGGAACCCAGGTAGGAGCTGTGGCCAGACTATTGCCTGACAGAATGCAGGAGCAGACAACAAACATCGCTTCCAACTGGATGGTCCACCACAGCCACTGCTGCCGTAAGGGCAACTCACTACCATAGTAGCAGATATGGCCACAGAGCAAGAGGTATACCTCCACTACACTGGCACAAAGAGAGTCACCAGCAGAGCCTGGAAACAGAGGAAGAAGTCTCTCTCCTTGAAGTCCACTCCAGCATAATAGAAAAAGCAACAGCTCTACCAGATGACCAAACATCAATGTGGAGATACCAGAAATATAAAAAACAAGAACATATGACACTACAAAAGGAACAGTAATTCTCAAGTACCAAGAGGAAACTCTTAAAATCACTGAAAAGGAATTCTGAGCTGTAATAGTAAGGAAACTCAATAAGATACAAGAAGACTCATGTAGACAAGACAATGGAATGAGAAAAAATATCCAGGATAAGGAAGAGGAAATTTATGAAGAGATTAATACCTTAAAAAAGAATGTAGCAGAATTCCTGAAACTGAAGGATTCGTTCAACAAAATACAAAACACAACCAAGAGCTTAAGTAGCATTAAAGCAAACAGAAGAAAGAATTCCTTATCTTGAAGGTGGTCTTCTCAAAATGATCTAGGAGGACCAAAAATGGGGGGGTGGGTGGGGAAGAAAGCACTTAAAACAAATGAAGAATATCTAAGAGAAGTAACAGACAACCTTAAGTACACAAACACCTGAATCATGGATTCTTCAGAAAGGGAGGAGAAAAGAAAAGTCATTGAAAACCTGTTCAACTAAATAATTTTTTTTATTTTTATTTTTATTTTTTGTCTTTTTCGTGACCGGCACTCAGCCAGTGAGTGAACCGGCCATTCCTATATGGGATCCGAACCCGCGGCGGGAGCGTCACCGCGCTCCCAGCGCTGCACTCTCCCGAGTGCGCCACGGGCTCGGCCCTCAACTAAATAATAATAGAAAACTTCTCAGCTATAGGAAAAGACACACACCTTCAGATTCAGGAGGCTCAAATATCCCCAGATTCAATTTGAAAAGATCCTCTCCAAGACACATTATAGTCAAATTGACAAATCTCTAAGACAAAGAGAGAATCCTAAAAGAAGGAAGAGAAAAGCCTCAAGTCAACAATAAGGAGCTCCATTGGACTAACAGCAGACTTCTCAACAGAAACCCCGTAGGCCAGAAGAAAATGGGATGATATATTCAAAATACTAATAGAAAAAAAACTGCCAGCTAAGAATACTATACCCAGTAATGATATCCTTCAAAAATGAAAGAGAAAAAGTATATTTCCTAGACAAACAAAAACTGCAGGAGTTCATTACCACATGACCAGCCCTGCAATAAATCCTCCAGGGAGTCCTTCATTTGGAATCTGAAAAAATGATAATCACTACCATGAACACACAAAAAAGAACAGTACACACTGGTAGAACAAAAATGTGAACAAGAAGAGAAGGAACCTAAATCTTAACACCTCAAAAAACCAACAAACATTGAAGAAAAACAATAGAGGAAGAAAGGAGGAATGATATTTAAAATATCTACACAAAAATAGATAAAATGCCAGGAGTAAGACAATACCTTTCAATAACAACCTTTAATGTAAGTGAATTAAACTCTCCACCCAAAAGACAGAGTCTGACTGATTGAATTAAAAAGCTAGACCCAATTATATGCTGTCTTCAAGAGACTCATCTCACCTGTAAAGACACACACAAACAGTGAAGGGATGGAAAAAATATACCATGCAAATGAAAACCAAAATTGAGCAGCAGTAGCTATTCTTATATCAGGTAAAATAGACTTTAAAC